>NW_024070211.1:43180213-43803899 GCF_014754425.2 Oryx dammah | reverse complement strand
ATTTTTGCTTTTATTTCCAGTATTCTTGGAGGTGGGTCATAGAGGATTCTGCTGTGATTTATGTCAGAGAGTGTTTTGCTTATGTTTTCCTCTAGCAGTGTTATAGTTTCTAGTCTTACATTTAGATCTTTAATCCATTTTGAGTTTATTTTTGTGTATGGTGTTAGAAAGTGTTCTAGTTTCATTCTTTTACCAGTGGTTGACCAGTTTTCCCAGCACCACTTATTAAAGAGATTGCCTTTTCTCTATTGTATAGTCTTGTCCCCTTTGTCAAAGATAAGTTCTCCATGAAGTGAAGTCGCTTAGTCGTGTCCGACTCTTAGAGACCCCGTGGACTGTAGCCTGGCAGACTCCTCTGTCCATGGGATTCTCCAGGCAAGAATACTGGAGTGGGTTACTATTTCCTTCTCCAGGGGATCTTCCTGACCCAGGGATTGAACCCAGGTCTCCTGCATTGGAGGCAGACGGTTTAACCTCTGAGCCACCAGGGAAGCCCAAGATCTTCATTTATCTCTGGGCTTTCTATTTTGTTCCATTGATCTATATTTCTGTCTTTGTGCCAGTACCATACTGTCTTGATGACTGTGGCTTTGTAGTAGAGCCTGAAGTCAGGCAGGTTGATTCCTCCAGTTCCATTCTTCTTTCCCAAGATTGCTTTGGCAATCAAGGTTTTTGTATTTCCATACAAACTGTGAAATTATTTGTTCTAGTTCTGTGAAAAATACCGTTTGTACCTTGATAGGGATTGCATTGAATCCATAGATTGCTTTGAGTAGTATACTCATTTTCACTATATTGATTCTTCTGATCCATGAACATGGTATATTTCTCCATTTATTTGTGTCCTCTTTGATTTCTTTCACTAGTGTTTTATAGTTTTCTATATATAGGTCTTTTGTTTCTTTAGGTAGATATATTCCTAAGTATTTTGTTCTTTTTGTTGCAATGGTGAATGGAATTGTTTCCCTAATTTCTCTTTCTGTTTTCTCATTGTTAGTGTATAGGAATGCAAGGGATTTCTGTGTGTTGATTTTATATCCTCCAACTTTGCTATATTCATTGATTAGCTCTAGTAATTTTCTGGTGGAGTTTTTAGGGTTTTCTATGTAGAGGATCATGTTATCTGCAAACAGTGAGAGTTTTACTTCTTCTTTTCCAATCTGGATTCCTTTTATTTATTTTTCTGCTCTGATTGCTGTGGCCAAAACTTCCAAAACTATGTTAAATTGTAGTGGTGAGAGTGGGCACCCCCATTGTCTTGTTCCTGGCTTTAGGGGAAATGTTTTCAAGTTTTCACCATTGATGATAATGTTAGCTGTGGGTTTGTCATATATAGCTTTTTATTATGTTGAGCTATGTTCCTTCTATTCCTGCTTTCTGGAGGTTTTTTTTTTTTTTTTAATCATAAATGGATACTGAATTTTGTCAAAGGCTTTCTCTGCATCTATTGAGATAATCATATGGCTTTTATTTTTCAATTTGTTAGTGTGGTGTATTACATTGATTGATTTGCAGATATTGAAGAATCCTTGCATCCCTGGGATAAAACCCAGTTGGTCATGATGTATGATCTTTTTAATATGTTGTTGGATTCTGTTTGCTAGAATTTTGTTAAGGATTTTTGCATCTATGTTCATCAGTGATATTGGCCTGTAGTTTTCTTTTTTTGAGGCATCTTTGTCAGGTTATGGTATTAGGGTGATGGTGGCCTCATAGAATGAGTTTGGACGTTTGCCTTCCTTGCAATTTTCTGGAAGAGTTTAAGTAGGATAGGTGTTAGCTCTTCTCTAAATTTTTGGTAGAGTTCAGCTGTGAAGCCGTCTGGTCCTGGGCTTTTGTTTGCTGGAAGAATTCTGATTACAGTTTCAATTTCCATGCTTGTGATTGGTCTGTTAAGATTTTTTATTTATTCCTGGTTCAGTTTTGGAAAGTTGTACTTTTCTAAGAATTTGTCCATTTCTTCCAAGTTGTCCATTTTATTGGCATAGAGTTGCTGATAGTAGTCTCTTATGATCCTTTGTATTTCTGTGTTGTCTGTTGTGATCTCTCCATTTTCATTTCTAATTTTGTTGATTTGATTTTTCTCCCTTTGTTTCTTGATGAGTCTGGCTAATGGTTTGTCAATTTTATTTATCTTCTGAAAGAACCAGCTTTTGGCTTTATTGATTTTTGCTCTGGTCTCTTTTGTTTCTTTTGCATTTATTTCTGCCCTAATTTTTAAGATTTCTTTCCTGGGGTTCTTCATTTCTTCCTTTTTTAGTTGCTTTAGATGTAGAGCTAGGTTATTTATTTGACTTTTTTCTTGTTTCTTGAGGTAAGTCTGTATTGCTATGAACCTTCCCCTTAGCACTGCTTTTACATTGTTCCATAGGTTTTGGGTTGTTGTGTTTTCATTTTCATTCGTTTCTATGCATATTTTGATTTCTTCTGTGATTTGTTGATATTGCATTGTTGCTGAATTTGTTGATATTCAGCAGCGTGTTGTTCAGCCTCCACAGTTTTTTTCCCGTAATTGACATCTAATCTTACTGCATTGTGGTCAGAAAAGATGCTTGGAATGATTTCAATTTTTTTGAATTTACCAAGGCTAGATTTATGGCCCAGGATGTGATCTATCCTGGAGAAGGTTCCATGTGCACTTGAGGAAAAGGTGAAATTCATTGTTTTGGGGTGAAATGTCCTATAGATATCAATTAGATCTGACTGGTCTATTGTATCATTTAAAGTTTGTGTTTTCTTGTTAATTTTCTGTTTAGTTGATGTATCCATAGGTGTGAGTGGGGTATTAAAGTCTCCCACTATTATTGTGTTATTGTTAATTTCCCCTTTCATACTTGTTAGCATTTGTCTTACATATTGCAGTGCTCCTATATTGGGTGCATATAAATTTATAATTGTTATATCTTCTTCTTGGATTGATCCTTTGATCATTATGTAGTGTCCTTCTTTGTCTCTTTTCACAGCCTTTGTTTTAGTCTATTTTATCTGATATGAGTATTGCTACTCCTGCTTTCTTTTGGTCTCTATTTGTGTGGAATATCTTTTTCCAGCCCTTCACTTTCAGTCTGTATGTGTCCCTTGTTTCAAGGTGGGTCTCTTGTAGTCAACATATATAGGGGTCTTGTTTTTGTATCCATTCAACTAAGGATTCTTTTAAAATCACAAATAGACATTGAACTAAAATAAGCTTTTTTACCCCTTTATCATTTAAAGCTAATGTTATAGCTTTTCTAGTCTTAGTCTACTAATGTGGCTGTGATGACCAAGAAAACGTGTCACTCAGCTATCCTGCTTCAAGGAGCATGCTTGGCTATGCACTCAGCTGTCCTCTTACTGGATTCAACAGCGTTCACACAAAGGCCTAAATTTCCAATGAGCTGCTCCCTGCAGATGACTAAACAGGGTGAGAATAGTAATGCAGGCTATTTTACAAAATATGGGACTCCCTGATGAACCACTGTGGCTTGAGGACTCTACATCAGTAAGTTTATTATGTTGATGTTTATTATCATGTATATATTAAGTTGGGAGGATCCCCTGGAGGACGGCATGGCAACCCACTCCAGTATTCTTGCCTAGAGAATCCCATGGACAGAAGAGTCTGGCAGGCTACAGTCCATGGGGTCACGAAGAGTCAGATATGACTGAGCAAGCAAGCATGGCACAGCATATATTAAGTTGGTATATTTTATGCACAAAATAGCATAAAATTAAGAGACACTGATATTAGTCTCAGTCTCCTAAAAGAAACAGTTGATATGTTATTTTTCTAAACATAAATTCCTGGTGACCCAGTCCTTCAGGATAAAGAGTACACAATAAGGAGAACCATAACTCTGGAGTAATTAAATAGCAATGAAAAAATAGTTACAGTGAAAGTTAAGCCAACATTGGGGAAAAAAGTGACTATACCCATTTTAGAGCTCATAAAATAGTCAATGAAGACAATATCAGGCTTAGTCTGTGTTACATAAACTGACTTCATGTATTTCAGAGGTTTTTCTCATGGTCAGAGATTCCAAAAGGAGAGAGAGGATTCGAAGTGGATGGCTATCCCTTAAAAGGAAATGTTGACAAAATGATATAAAATGATTACAGTAAGGAAAACACAGAAGCAACTAACAGCACCAGTGAAGTTGCAAGGAGGGCTTGCTGGTGAGCTTGGAGATTAAAAGTCCACATCCAAAGGATGGAGGATGAGAAAGTGGCCAGATGTCACTGGGCCATAGTTCTAGTCATCTGTTTTTTGCTGGTCCCTTGATTGATTCAAGGTCTTACCAGCTTTACATCATTTCTGGTGCTTTACCATCCCTGTTTGTTTCCTTAACCCTGCTCACCTCCCTGTAAGTAGTCCTTCTATTAAAGTCTCTTCCCCTGGGAGTGAGGAGGGGGATTCTGTGTTCTGCCATGACTCTGACAGATGCAATAAGTGAGGCTATAGTAAGATGTTTCCTTTCTGCTTTCAGGACATTTACATTCTCAGACACATACAGATTGTGACCCATGGAACTGAAATCATTTGCATCAGCACTCTAGGAATTACTGTTAATAATTCTTAAAAATTGTGGTGGATAGGAGGCATGACAGGAATCTAGAGATGAACAGCTGTCCCCCAAAAGGACAGAAAAGTGGCTTCCAGAAAATTCATATCCATAGCTTTCCCCCCAAATGACAGAATGAATTGTTAAGCAGATATTTTATGATTATTTAAAAAGAAGTAATTTTGCTAAAAAACCAGCATAGGTTCATTAAGAGAAAGGAATAAATAAACTCTATACATTTTACATAGGATTTTCAGTCTGAAGATAAAGAGAATTGTTGGCCCAAGGTGTATGTGGATTTCAAGTAAAATTTGACAAAATATCTTGGGATATTCTAGTGAAGAAATGGATGAGAGTGGAGAAATGTATACATGAATCAAATCATAGGTGAACACTTGCCTCCAAAGAATACTAGTTAATGATTAGTTTCAACTTAAAAATAAGTCTTCTGGGGGCATTCTCCATGCCTTTGTCAGTTTTTTCTTGTTTAAAAAATTATTTTTGGACACTGATTTGAATGAACACATAAAATGCATGCTTATCATTTGCAAATCTGAGAAACTGTTGGGGAAGTAGCCAACATTCTGAATTATAAAATCATGATTTGAAACTACCTCAACTTACTGGAATTTTGGATTTAAAACTAAAAGATAAAATGCAATAAAGATAGGCATAAGCAGTGGAAAGAAAGAAAAAAATTGTCATTTTTCACAGAAGACATGGTTGCACATTCAGAAAGTCCAAAAGAATCTACAAACTATATTAATATATGAATTTAGCAAGATCTTTATATACAAGGGATATATATATATATATAATCTATTGTATTTTTATATACCAGCAATAAACAGAATAAAGTAAAAAATATACCATTTACAAAAGCATCAAAATACGTTAAATACCTAAGAATAAATTTCACCAAAGGTGTGCATGACTTTTACTCTTTACACCATACTGTTAGCTAACACCGCCATCATGTCATATAATCACTATTTTTTTTTTTTTTGTGGTGAGAATGTTTAAGATCCATTCTCTTACCATCTTTTAAGTATTATAATACCATGTTATTAGCTATAATCAATCTAGGGTATACTAGACACCCAGAACTTACTTATCTTATAACCAGAAGTTTGTCCTTTTTGATTAACATCTCCCTGTGTGCTTCAGTTGTGTCTGACTCTTTGTGACCCTATTGACTGTAGCCCACTAAGCTCCTCTATCCATAGGAATCTCCAGGCAAGACTACTGCAGTGGGTTGCTGTGTCCTCCTTTGGGGGATCTTCCAGTCCCAGGGATCGAACCCACGTCTGTTATATCTCCTGCATTGGCAGGTGAATTCTTTACCACTGGCACCACCTGGGAAGCCTCAGCATCTCCCTGTACTGAATTCTTAATCATTTAATCATATCAACCTCAATCTCAACAACTCTTGAGGTAGTACAATTATAAATATCCTTAGTTTTCAGATGGGGAACCAAGTTACAGAGTGGTTAAGTAACTTGCCCAAGTGACACACAGATGGTAAGGAGCAGAGTCAAGATTTGAATCCTGTCTTTCTGACCCAAAGCCTGTGTACTTAAACCCTATGCCATACCATTGTTAGGGACCTAACACCTTTGTATCAGGTACTATGGATAGCAGTCAGCAGGGATCCTTTAAAGAGGATTTCTTTGTTGAGTCTAAAATGGATAGACATGGAAGGCATTCATGATAGGAATGTATGAAAAGCTTTTGGGAGCATTAAGGAGCTGTTAAATAACTAGTGCTTTTGTGTTGGAGGGTGCTGAGGAAACTGAGGAATCATACAGGGAAGTAGAGTTAAAATCTACTACTGGTCCACCTCAAACTTTGCCTTAAGGATGTGGTTGCCAATTCGCATATGATAGGATTTAGCCAGTATCAAAGTGAATCTTCTGTTTTTTCTAACATGTGCTAGATTGTTTGGGGAAATACTTGTGAAGGAAAAAAAAAAGGAAGGGACATGCAGAAAAGTGAAAGTGAAGTAGCTCAGTCATGTCTGATTCTTTCAGACCCCATGGGCTGTAGCCTACCAGGCTCCTCCATCCATGGGATTTTCCAGGCAAGAGTACTGGAGTGGGTTGTCATTTCCTTCTCCAGGAGATCTTCCCAACCCAGGGATTGAACCTGGATCTCCCGCATTGTAGGCAGATGTTTTATCATCTGAGCCACCGGGGAAGATATACAGAGGGAGTGGGGAAATAAAGCTCCCACTTCTCTGAAAGAGAGAGAAGGAAGCAGCAACATGTATAAAGTGTGTCAGACCACAATTCAATTCCAGAAAAGTTTGTCCCTACTGATGAGAACTCCTTGAACCAAAGTACTTCACTTTGAAAAGTTCTGTGTCTCAACCTAAATGAGACAGATAAATGGCTAAAGAAATTGTGATTGTTGTTCAGTCATTAAGTCGTGCCCAACTCTTTGTGACCCCATGGACCGCAGCACACCAGGCTCCCCTGTCCTATACTGTGTCTTGGGGTTTGCCAAATTTATGTCTATTAAGTCGGTGAAGCTATCTAACCATCTCATCCTCTGCTGCCCTCTTCTCCTTTTCCTTCAATCTTTCCCAGCATCAGGGTCTTTTCCAATGAGTCAGCTCTTTGCATCAGGTGGCCAAAATATTGGAGCTTCACCATCAGTCCTTCCAGTGAATATTCAGGGTTGATTTCCTTTAGGATGGACTGGTTATATCTCCTTGCAGTCCAAGGGGCTCTCAAGAGTCTTCTCCAGCACCACAATTCGAGAGCATCAGTTCTTCAGCACTCAGTCTTCTTTATGGTCCAACTCTCACATCCATACATGACTACTGGAAAAACCATAGCTTTAACTAGAAGGACCTTTGTTGGCAAAGTAATGTCTCTGCTTTTTAATATGCTGTCTAGGTTTGTCATGAGAAATGCTGAGCTGGAAGAAGCACAAGCTGGAATCAAGATTGCCGGGAGAAATATCAATAACCTCAGATATGCAGATTATACCACCCTTATGGCAGAAGGTGAAGAGGAGCTAAAAAAGCCTTTTGATGAAAGTGAAAGAAGAGAGTGAAAAAGTTGGCTTAAAGCTCAACATTCAGAAAACGAAGATCATGGAATCTGGTCCTGTCACTTCATGGAAAATAGATGGGGAAACAGTGGAAACAGTGTCAGACTTTATTTTTGGGGGGCTCCAAAATCACTGCAGATGGTGATTGCAGCCGTGAAATTAAAAGACGCTTACTCCTTGGAAGGAAAGTTATGACCAACCTAGATAGCGTATTCAAAAGCAGAGATATTACTTTGCCAACAAAGGTCCATCTAGCCAAGGCTGTGGTTTTTCCAGTGGTCATGTATGGATGTGAAAGTTGGACTGTGAAGAAAGCTGAGTGCTGAAGAATTGATGCTTTTGAACTGTGGTGTTGGAGAAGACTCTTGAGAGTCCCTTGGACTGCAAGGAGATCCAACCAGTCCATTCTGAAGATTAGCCCTGGTTGTTCTTTGGAAGGAAAGATGCTAACGCTGAAACTCCAGTACTTTGGCCACCTCATGCAAAGAGTTGACTCATTGGAAAAGACTCTGATGCTGGGAGGGATTGGGGGCAGGAGGCGAAGGGGATGACAGAGGATGAGATGGCTGGATGGCATCACTGACTTGATGGATGTGACTTTGAGTGAACTCCAGGAGTTGGTGATGGACAGGAAGGCCTGGCGTGCTGCAATTCATGCGGTCGCAGAGTCGGACACGACTGAGCGACTGAACTGAACTGAACTGAGGTTTGTCATAGCTTTTCTTCCAAAGAGTAAGCATCTTTTAATTTCATGGCTGCAGTCACTGTCCTCAGTGATTTGGGAGCCCAAGAAAATAAAATCTGTCACTGTTTCCACTTTTCCCCCATCTATTTTCCATGAAGTGATGGGACCAGATGCCATGATCTTAGTTTTTTGGATATTGAGTTTTAAGCCAGATTTTTTCACTCTCCTTTTTCACCCTCATCAAGAGGCTCTTCAGTTCCTCTTCACTTTCTGCCATTAGACTGGTATCATCTGCATATCTGAGTTTGTTGATATTTTACCCAGCAAGCTTGTTATTCATCCAGCCCAACATTTTGCATGATACACTCTGCATGTAAGTTAAATAAGCAGGGCTTTTTGAGTTATGTAAGCCCCTTCATCACGACAAGGCTGTGATCCATGAAGGGGAAATTGTGGTGTGTGTGTGTGTGTGTGTGTGTGTGTGTGTGTGTGTATGTATATATATATATATATATGCGATGGTATATTAGCCATAAAAAGGAATGAATTTGAGTCAGTTGTAGTGAGGCAGATGAACCTAGAGCCTGTTATTCAGAGTGAAGAAAGTCAGAAAGAGAACAACATATATAGTATACATTAAAGTATATATATGGAACCTAGAAAAACAGTACTGATCAACCTATTTGCAGGGAAGGAATGGAGACACAGATGTTAAGAATGGACTTGTGGACACAGCAGGGGAAGGGGAGGGTGAGATGAATTGAGAAAGTGGTATTAACATATACACACTATCAGGTGTAAAATAGCTAGCTAGTGGGAAGCTGCTATGTAGCAAAGGGAGCCCAGCATGGCACTCTGTGATGACCTAGAGGGGCAGGATGGGGGGAGGTAGGAGAGAGGCTCAAGAGGGAGGGGATTAGTCACAACATTAGTATTACACTTGGTGTCTGTCTGCCTTCTTTTGGGGCTTCCCTGATGGTTCAGACAATAAAGAATCTGCCTGCAATGTAGAAGACCCGGGTTTCATCCCTGGGTCGGGAAGATCCCCTGGAAAGTGGAATGGCAACTCACTCCAGTATTCTTGCCTGGGAAATTCCATAGACAGAGGAGCCTGGCAGGCTACAATCCATGGGGTCGGAAACAACTGAGAGTCTAACACTTTCATATATATGTATATATATGCATATATATACATATTTATAGCTGATTGATGTTGTTCTATTTTAAACAATGTTTAAACTGCTTTAAACATTTTAAAGCAGTTATCCTCCAATTAAACATTAAAAAAATAATAATAAATGACTAAAAAAAGAGTTTCATGTCTGTAGGAATGGGTCTGCATCCACAAGCCATTGTGCAGTCACTGGCTCAGTGCAGCGTACGGGAAGTATGTCCTGGATAGGAATGTGGTGGTGGATTCAGCAGAGCAATAGCTCAATATGCTCCATGGCCAAAGCTAATCTTGATAGAGCCACGGTCAAAAAGGTTGCTGGGCATTCACTGGATACTCAACATCTCCCCCTGCAGGGTTTGGAGATGCGAATTATCTATCCTGTGCTGACTCCAGTGATTAATTTAGTTCACAGCCAAATAGCAGCAGGCTCTGGCAGCCTTAGTAATTCTGTCAGGTAGCCATGGAGACACTTTTGTTGCTTCAGAAATTCATAGCCTGCAGAGAAAGAATATATTCTATATGCATTGGAAATGCATTATAACTTCCTGTCTCTGGCTTGTATTTGTAAAAGTAGATATGTAAAACACTGGACCCAGTATGCAATCTAATTAAGAGACTCAACTGGACAGAATGCAGTATTACTAATCCTGCATGTTATAACAAGCAAGTTTTTCATCTTGATCCAAGTGGCCATTCAGAAATTGCTTCATGCCAAGAATTGAACTGGGGAGAAAAATGTACACTGTCTAGCTTTAAAAATTTATATCCTTTGTCAGTGGTTCAGAGGTCATGACAGACCACAACAATATGTCATTTGAATGTAAGACAAAACAGTTCACCTGCAAGGAGGAGAAAGAGTAAATATATATAAACCACAGTGTTGAACAGATTGCCACACTTGGGCAAGAAAATTGCTATAAGATTTCCAGGTGCTAAAGCTACAAGAGAAACACAGTGTTGTATATTTTTCATTTTCTGACAACAGGAAGCAAATCCATCAGCAGATAGATTCCCACCGCAACCCCCCCTCCCCCTGAAACCAAATGAAACCACGAATGAATGGCATGGAGTCCTTGTAGAGAACACAAAGATTTACAGTGAACAGAATCTTAATTTCAGCAGTATAGAGGATATTGAAACAAACCCTTGGACGGCTTATTCAGCCATCAATAAATATAGAGGGCATAACTTTAAGATGTAATGATAAAGTAATTTTTTTGCAACAGGTTTTGTTGATAGAGAGCAAAAAATTCTTTTTCAAGGGTCTAAGTTAACGGAGGGCGAGAACCATGAAGCTCTATATCAGGAATTCTCAAACTTCACTGAATCACCTTGGGTGCTTGATAAAAAGGTGGATTCTTAGGCCTTTTTCCCAGAGCTGTGGATTCAGTTAGTCTGGGACAGGACCCAGAAATCTGCCCTTTTAACCCTCACTCCACCGAGTTTTTGAGATGGAGGTTGTCTGTGGATGTGATTTTGAGAAACACAGATGGGATGACGTAAGTGGATTGGGGGCAGGTGCTGGATCAAGATCTGTTTTCGATGAGTGAAAAATTAACTAGAGGCATTTCACAGCCTCTGTGGAGTTGAAGTTCAGCTGCAAGGAGAAAGTTCCAAGGTCTGATGTGGGCCAGGCAAAATGCACTGCATGTACTAACCCATTTACAGAATCAAGCAGCCACAGGAAATATTTCATGGCATGTAATATTTCATGGCATATTATATTAGATGCCTCCTTAGAGTATCTGCCATGAATTACTCAAAGCAAAGAGTCTACCATATCATTCCACTTTCAGAATTAAGTGAGGTTGGTGTTACATCCAGGGTCCCAGGAATGTTACGTGTATCCTCAAACGGTTGCAGGTTTTCTGTCACTCATTTATGAAACACAGACATTTACAGGCTGCATCCCCATGGAAAGAATTCATGCTTTGAAGTTCTTTCTCCATCTGAGAAGTCACAACATGCCAGTGGTCATCATGACCCAGAGGACACACGGGTGATGGTGATGAGCAGGAAGTTGGGAGCAAGATCAGAGAGTTCCTTCAACTTCCCCTACGGCTGCTGACACAGGCTGGTCCAGGTTTTAAAAGCAGAAACAAAACAAACAAAACCTGACTTGGCTCTTTGGGTCAAAGAATGGTTAATTTTGGGAGACTTGGCATTGGTTCACAAGATGGTGTGCAGGTCAGAGAACCTGCATGGAAGAGGAAAAGACTCTTGACTCCTTGGGAGAGTCTAATCTATAGCCCAACAAGGTGTTAGAACATGACAGCTTTGAAGGTAAATTTAGGTTCACATAATAGATTTCCAAGTCATTTTCTTATTGTTGTTCCGTCACTTAGTCATGTCCAACTCTTTGTGACACTATGGACTGCAGCATGCCAGGCTTCTCCATCCTTCATTATCTCCAGGAGTTTGCTCAAACTCATGTCTGTTGAGTTGATCATGGCATCCAACATTCCAAGTCATAAATCTCTAAAATATTTTTTTCATTATACCAGAGCACAAGACATTGATTTTGGGGCAAAGTTATAGAAAATAAGGAAAAACCCAGTCCTTTGGATTCAGACCACATACCAAGTTGGAAAGTTAAAAATCTTAGCATTGTCATTGCATTTGTTTTATTCTTCACAACCAAAAACAATTAAATGGGCCACTTCTGCCCCTTCCTCTATTAGATGGCTGATTAACCAGCTGTTTCAGTTCAACCCTCTGATTTTCATTATTTACCCCTTAACATCTGGCCCTGTTGATATTATCGATTCTAAGCGCTAAGAATATGTTTAAATCAACTAAAATATTTCCGTTATGTTCGATTCGGGGATTTTTCCCTGCTTGTCTTTTGACCTCCTAAAAGCGGGCAGCCAACCTATTAGTTCATCTATTTTGGCACACTAAAGCGTTGAATGGTTTTAAAAGCTTGGAAAATAAACTTCAGACAAATCACAACCATATCCAGCTTATAATGCTGTTTATGTACTTTCTATGGGATGTATAACTACATCCTGTGGAAGGATTTCCTTCACTACGAATCCCCCAAGGTCTCTGACTGATTTCCCTCTTCCTTCAGCACTATTTGTGTTTAAAAATAATGCCCAAGAGAAAGATAACCATCATGCTGATGCTTTGCACACATGCATTCTCATGCAATGTCTATTCCCTCTTCCTCAGAAGTGATCAGATGAAGAATGGAGTTTAAGCACATCATCAAAATGGCACAGTAAGTGGTCAGGAGTCTTTCAAATGGCACTAAAAGAAGCTGAGTTTCCAGAGGAGGGAAGTGCAGCTGGAAGCTAGCTATTGCATCATCTGGCTTTCCTCTGCTGAACAAAGGACATTACTTTGTAAAGTATTTACAGATGCTCTTACTTCAAGTGACATAATGCATTTGTTTCAGTGGAGGTTTTCAATCTGCAAACTTGAAAATTTTCCTTAGTATGGAAAACCCCATAACCATTCATGGTACCCTGGTGTATATTTGAGGGAAAAGAGTTGAATCTTAAAGCTAAACTAGCAATTTTGATAACCTCCAGAGGCCGTTCTTTCTGAGACATTTCCATTTTCTATTACAACACAGAAGTTCTGTCTTTATGACCAAGGGAAGAAAAATGGTCTCTATAGCCGTGACACTAGTCATGCTGTGAGATTTAAAATGTGTATGACACACTACAGTGTGAGTATTGGAACTGATATTCTTAGGAACTGTGAATTTTTGCAGGAAAGCAAGGATCAAGATGGGCTGCTAAAATTAAAGCCATTGTTGTCACTAGTGGGGTTATTAGCTTATCAGTTTGAAGTCTCCTTCAAAAATCCTACTTGATGCAGAGTCGCAGAGACTGATGAGAAAAATCTAAATATTTCCATGGTGAATCTAAAGATTAATGGTAAATACATTGTTGGTTTATCGTATAACCCTGAATCAATTGGTCGAGAAATAATGCTTTGACTGAATAAAGGAAAAGAGGTGGGTTCTCCAGAAACCTGTTCAGATAATGAATGTGCCCCATCACCCTTCGCTGTCATTTAGGAAAGAACCCTGTCGAGAGGAGAGGCATGCAAGTCATTTAAGCAGACCAAAGAACTGAAAACGTGAAATGGCAGAAGGTTATCTTGACTGGAGTCACTCATATCTTTCTGCTTCAGAATCTCGGGGGAATTTCTTTGTATATCTCCTGGCCTTTACTTGACAGGCCCGAGTAAACAGGAATACCAGGAAGAGTTTGCTCAAGTAGTTTAGTGTTTGGTTTCGGTTGCCTGGTTTCTCAGAATTGGTGGCCAGTGATTTTCTCCCCACATGATGATTCATCCCTCCAACCCCCTCGTTTCTCTTTGGCTTTATTTCTTATTAGAGTAGTTCCGTTCAGTTCAGCCATTCAGTTGTGTCCGACTCTTTGTGACCCCCATGGCCTGCAGCACAGCAGGCTTCCCTGTCCATCACCAACTCCTGGAGCGTTCTCAAACTCATGTCCATCAAGTTGGTGATGCCATCCAGCCATCTCATCCTCTGTTGTCCCCTTCTCCTCCTGCCTAAGTTCTGGATAAAATATGTTGCCTTGGAGTCAGGTTAAATCAATCAATCAATCAATCGACAAGCATGTATTCATTCCTTACTGCGAAAATGGCCTGTGCTAAATCCTATGTGCTAGATCACATGGAAGTGTCAGATATATCGTTTTTAACAGGAACTTGATCTTTCCATTCTAGATCATGAGGGTCGTTTAGCCAAGTTCATCAATTTGCTGTCTGCACACAGGACTTAGATTCCTTCCTCTGGAAAATTGCTTGTGCTTTCCGCTTGGAATGCTTTCCCCACGTCATGCTGGGAACTCACACCCTCCAAGAATAGCCCAAAATTCAGAAAGCCTTTACAGATGAAACTTACTCCACTTTGATTTTTTTCTGCATTGTCTCTTCAACTGATTGTTCCTGTTTTGTACATTCTTTATGAATTCTTTGAATATGGAGACCATAATCTATTCATTTTTGCATCCCAACTGCCCAAAGAGTCCATTAAGAAAGTTTATAAAAATGATAGCTACATACCTTTATTTATTTTCAGTAAAAGGCTTGATCTAAAAATCTAGCCTGACATTATTGGAACTAGATGTATGAATCTCTTTTAAAAATATCATGTATCTTGGGTCTTCCCTGATGGTTCAGTGGTTGAATCTGCCTTCCAATGCAGGGGATGTGGGTTTGATCCCTGGTTGGGAGCCAAGATCCCACATACTGTGGGGCAACTAAGTCTGTACAGCACAACTAGAGAAGACTGTGTGCTTAAACAAAGACCCAGGATATACATATCGCCCAGTGCAGTGATATATATATATATGTATATGTATATCATGTACCCTTTATTACTGTTCCCACAGAACAGTAACTTTCACTTAAGGAGATAATAACAAGAAACAAGAAACAAGAGTTTGGTAACACTTCGAAGAAAGCTTGTTTTAAGAAGCCTTTGAATGAAATCTACTTGAATTTATATGAATATAATTATCAGCAGCATTTTTTATTAATGCTACATAAAGAGAAAGGTGATAATACCTGTATCTATAGATTTATGCACCATGGACATAATTCCCCAAGATCTTCAAGAGTTTTCTGCTCTCTGATTGGGAAACATTGGTTTAAAAAGTATATATATTTTGACTGAATTTAGTGGAGTTGTATAGCACAGTTTTAGATTAACTCATAACAAATGCCAGCCCTCAAAAGATAATCTTTAGACTCAAATTAAGGCTCTGAATTTTGTTTCCTTATTTCCTTCTTCATTTTCTTTCTTCATCCCTCTCTCCTCCTTTCTTCTCTCCTTCTCTTCTTTCCTCTTATTTGCTAAACTAAATGCTTTGATCCTTTGAATGACATATTAAGTCTAATTTATTTTGGCTGATGCTAAAGGCAGACTTAAACCTCACAAATAATAATAATAATAGTATTTACACAAGATTTCCCATGTGTTAGGCAAAGGCTTTACATGTATTACCTTATTTAGCTTTTACACCTCTAGGAGGTAATTACTGTTACTGTTATAGTGATCACTGGTATCCCTTTCTCCTTTTATATATAGTCCAAATCAAGATTCTCTTATTTTCATTACCCAGGTTGCAGATTTAGCTCTTGTTAAAAGCAAAAAGCAATCGAGCTCCTATTTCTGCTCTGAGTATCTCAACTGTTGTGAGTATATGTTTACTTCGGGTCTTGATGTGATTCTCTCTTCTGTCCCCAAAACATGCTTGGAACTCTTTCCACAAATGTAATTTCTAAAGCTTTAGGGAGTCATGTTCTGGGCTTTACTGTAGGGGTAAATGCTATGATGTCCAAACATAAGTTCTGTCAGCATTAGCATCTGTGCAGTCGCTCAGTCATGTCCAACTCTTTGTGACCCCATGGACTGTAACGCGCCAGGCCACCCTATCCATCACCAACTCCCAGAATTTACTCAAACTCTTGTCCATTGAGTTGGTGATGCCATCCAACCATCTCATCTTCTGTTGGCTCCTTCTCCTCCCACTTTCAATCTTTCCCAGCATCAGGGACTTTGCAAATGAGTCAGTTTTTCACATCAGGTGGCCAAAGTATTGGAGTTTCAACTTCAGCATCAGTCCTTCCAATGAATATTCAGGACTGATCTCCTTTAGGATTGACTGGTTGGATCTCCTTTCAGTCCAAGTGACTCTCAAGAGTCTTCTCCAACACCACAGTTCAAGAGCATCAATTCTTCACCTCTCAGCTTTCTTTACAGTCCAACTCTCACATCCATACATGACTACTGGGAAAACCATAGCTTTGACTACATGGACCTTTGTTGGCAAAGTAATGTCTCTTGTTTTTAATATGTTCTTTAGGGTCATCACAACTTTTCTTCCAAGGAGCAAGCGTCTTATAATTTCATGGGTACAGTCACCATCTGCAATGACTTTGGAGCTAAAAAAAAAAAAAAGAAAAACAAAGTCTGTCACTGTTTCCATTGTTTCCACATCTATTTGCCATGAAGTGATGGGACCAGGTGCCATGATCTTAGTTTCTGAATGTTGAGTTTTAAGCCAAATTTTTAACTCTCTTCTTTCATTTTCATCAAGAGACTCTTTAGTTCTTCTTAGTTTTCTGCCATAAGGGTGGTGTCATCTGGGAGGTTCTTGACATTTCTCCTGGCAATATTGATTCCAGCTCGTGCTTCATCCAGTCCAGCATTTCGCATGATGTACTCTGCATATAAGTTAAATAAGCAGGGTGACAATATACAGCGTTGATGTACTCCTTTCCCAATTTGGAAATAGTCTGTTGTTCAATGTCTAGTTCTAATGGTTGCTTCTTGACCTGCGTACAGATTTCTCAAGAGGTAGGTCAGCTGATCTGATATTCCCATCTCTTTCAGAATTTTCCACAGTTGTTGTGATCCACACAGTCAAAGGCTTTGGCATAGTCAATAAAGCAGAAATAGATGTTTTTCTGGAACTCTCTTGCTTTTTCCATGATCCAGTGGTTGTTGGGAATTTGATATCTCGTTCCTCTGCCTTTTCTAAAACCAGCTTGAACATCTGGAAGTTCACGGTTCACATATTGCTGAAGACTGGCTTGGAAAATTTTGAGCATTACTTTGCTAGTGTGTGAGATGAGTGCAATTGTGCAGTAGTTTGAGCATTCTTTGGCATTGCCTTTCTTTGGGATTGGGATGAAAACTGACCTTTTCCAGTCCTGTGGCCACTGCTGAGTTTTCCAAATTTTCTGGCATATTGAGTGTAGCACTTTCACAGCATCATCTTTTAGGATTTGAAATAGATCAATTGGAATTCCATCACCTCCACTAGTTTTGTTCGTAGTGATGCTTCCTAAGGCCCACTTGACTTTGCATTCCAGGATGTCTGGGTGATCACACCATCGTGATTATCTGGGTCATGAAGATTTTTTTGTACTGTTCTTCTGTGTATTCTTGCCACCTCTTCTTAATATCTTCTGCTTCTGTTAGGTCCATACCATTTCTGTCCTTTATTGAGCCCATCTTTGTATGAAATGTTCCCTTGGTATCTCTAATTTTCTTGAAGAGATTTCTAGTCTTTCCCATTCTATTGTTTTCCTCTATTTATTTGTGTTGATCACTGAGGAAGGCTTTCTTATCTCTCCTTCCTTTTCTTTGAAGCTCTGCATTCAAATGGATGTATCTTTCCTTTTCTCCTTTGCCTTTTGCTTCATGGTCCACCGGAGAAGGGAATGGCAAACCACTTCAGTATTCTTGCCTTGAGAACCCCATGAAGAGTATGAAAAGACAAAAAGATAAGACACTGAAACATGAACTCCCCAGGTCGGTAGGTGCCCAATATGCTACTGGAGAAGAGTGGAGAAATAACTCCAGAAAGAATGAAGAGACTGAGCCAAAGCGAAAACAACACCCAGCTATGGATGTGACTGGTGATGGAACTAAAGTCTGAAGCAGTAAAGAGAAATATTGCATAGGAACCTGGAATGTTAGGTCCATGAATCAAGGCAAATTGTAAGTGGTCAAACAGGAGATGGCAAGAGTGAACATTGACATTTTAGGAATCAGCGAACTAAAATGGACTGGAATGGGTGAATTTAACTGAGATGACTGTTATATCTACTGCTATGGGCAAGATTCCCTTAGAAGAAATGGAGTAGCCATCATGGTCAACAGAAGAATCCAAAATGCAATACTTGGATGCAGTCTCAAAAATGACAGAATGATCTCTGTTCGTTTCCAAGGCAAACCATTCAATATCACGGTAATCCAAGTCTATGCCCCATCCAGTAATACTGAAGAAGCTGAAGTTGAATGGTTCTGTGAAGACCTACAAGACCTTCTAGAACTAACATCCAAAAAAGATGTCCTTTTCATTATAGGGGACTGGAATGCAAAAGTAGAAAGTCAAGAAATACCTGGAGTAACAGGCAAATTTGGTCTTGGAGTACAGAATGAAGCATGGCAAAGGCTAATAGAGTTTTGCCAAGAGAAGGCACCGATCATAGCAAACACCGTCTTTCAACAACACAAGAGAAGACTCTATACATGGACATCACCGTATGGTCAATACTGAAATCAGATTGAATATATTCTGTGCAGCCAAAGATGGAAAGGCTCTCTACAGTCAGCAAAAACAAGACCGGGAGCTGACTGTGGCTCAGATCATGAACTCCTTATTGCCAAATTCAGACTCAAATTGAAGAAAGTAGGGAAAACCACTAGACCATTCAGGTATGACCTAAATCAAATCCCTTACAATTATACAGTGGAAGTGACAAAGAGATTCAAGGAAGTAGATCTGATAGAGTGCCTGAAGTACTATGGATGGAGGTTCGTGACATTGTACAGGAGGCAGTGATCAAGACCATCCCCAAGAAAAAGAAATGCAAAAAGGCAAAATGGTTGTCTGAGGAGGCCTTACAAATAGCTATGAAAAGAAGAGAAGAGAAAGGCAAAGGAGAAAAGGAAAGATATGTTCTGTAGGCATTGCTAAAAGTCATTCTGATAGTTGTCCTGTGGCCCAGGTCTAAGAGCAGCTCTCAACCTACCCTGGATTTCACCTACTGCTCCTTATGAGGGAACAAGACAATTTTTTATGATCATAGGGAAAGTCAGTGAATGATGTTTTGACATCATCTTTAACATCTTCACTGTAACTACAATGACAAGTTTCTTTACACTGTACTTTAATATCTGACTATGGCTCAATGAGGCCGAAACTCACCTCAATAGCTTTAATTTAGTAAAGGGCAAAACACAGGTTGCACATTTCTGAAGTTTTGATTTAATCTAAGGATAAATATTTAGCATATCCAGTGCAATGAAGAAGTTCTTCCAAATATTACCTCTTGAACAGCAGTGAATTTTAGGTTACATCCTAGGATAAGGAAAGCAATTCATGCTGGCTATTGCCTTTAAGGCAGTGAGGAACTGGAGAAACTCACTGAAGATCTGTATTTAAATAGATTGTGTGCAAGGGGAGAACATAGGTCTGCAGAGAGAGCTTCTGGGTGTTCTTATAAAAAAAAATTTATGCTTGATTCCAGCACACAAATTCTTCTTTCAGAAGAATGGATGATTGTAGAACTAAGGGAAAAACACAAACCCCAAATTTAGTAATTCAGTCTTGATTAAAATCAAGCTGAAATCAGAAATTGAAAATATTTAGTAACAGAACACTTGAAATAATGAAGAGCTGTTGATACATGGCTTTGGGAATAGAAAACACTGAGCTGGTTTCTTAACATCTTGTTTTGAAAGATAAGAAAGTATATTAGGAAATATTTGCACACCAAGCACCACAAAAGTTGCATTAATTTAATCTTTAGTCTGTTTCTTAGCATTATGCTAAGTTTCTGTCTATTGTTCTGTAATTAAAAAAGCAAAAAAGATTTTAAAAATATTGAAATTTTAATAGTTTAATAGTTTCAAAGACTGCTGACTTATTATTCTGGGGGTTTGAATGCTCAAAATAAAAGATTATATTCACAGATTTTTTGATGGAAAAAAACTGTTAAAGTAGAAAATTCTCTGTTTCCTAGAAAATTTTGTTTGTGAACTCTAAAGAGACTTTTGTTTTATGGACGTTTACCCACCCCTCCTTTCATAGGAACAGAATTTTTAGCTGTGTATAGGAATACCTAGAATAGAGGCAGTGAGGGATAGCCATGTGACTGAACTGTAAAAAGATCATTTTAGAAATTGAACAAGAAGTTGTAGAAATGCAATCAGTTTTCATAGACAATTGTTAAGATCCCAAAGTTGTATGCCTTAGACCCAGAGCTGTCCAATCCAACTTTCTGCAATGATGAAAATATGCTATATCTGTGTCACCTGATATTGTAGCCAGTAGCTATATGTGGCTATTGAGCCCTTGAAACATGGCTAGTATAACTGAGAAATTGAACTTTTAACTGACGCAATTTAATTTAGATTTAAATAACCATGACCTTAAATTATAGCCATAATGATTTTAGTTTTCAAAACATTTAACGCTCAATAACATATCCACAGAATATCTCTCTTTGAGAATTTAAACCTTCTAGAGAAACCTCCAACATAAATGGATTACAAAATATGTGCTTAGGTGCCTTGACTTGATTTGCTTTATAAGATTCTTAGCCATGAGTCAATTAAATACTGGAGAAGAACATTTGGTTGTCTACTAAATACAACATTTTTTGATAAAGTTGGGCTTTACTTTGGAAGAGTAATTAGAAGGTTGGCCAGTGATGGATTGAAAGCTCTCCTAGATAGTGACAGTCAGTTCAGTTCAGTTCAGTCACACAGTCGTGTCCAATTCTTTGCCACCCCATGAACCACAGCAGGCCAGGCCTCCCTGTCCATCACCAAATCCCAAAGTCCACCCAAACCCATGTCCATCGAGTCGGTGATGCCATCCAACCATCTCATCCTCTGTCATCCCCTTCTCCTCCTGCCCTCAATCTTTCCCAGCATCAGGGTCTTTTCAAATGAGTCAGCTCATCGCATCAGGTGGCCAAAGTATTGGAGCTTCAGCTTCAGCATCAGTCCTTCCAATGAACATTCAGGACTGATTTCCAACCAAGTAATTAACTAGAGGGGAAAGCTTAGCTTTCTGTACTCTTTGCTGGGAATGGGATGTACACAGCTCAATTAAAAGAGGCAAAATTCATCATGGTTATAGCACAGATGAAATTAGAAAAAGATTCCAGTTCTAGCTCAACTAACTCACTGTGTGATCTTGGGCAATCTACCTAATGATCATCTTCAGTTCATTATCTATAAAATGAAGCTAGCAATAATTCCTATTTATAGAGTTGTAGGTTCATATGAGATAATTTTCATTCAGTACTTGGTGTAGTGCCAGGATAACAGTAACAGAAAGACAGGTCACCATCTAGTTTTAGAACCAAAGGATAAAAATGAAAAAGATGAACAGTGACAACAAAATTCCCCGAATGACACAGACTCTGTCACCAACGGGAATGTATTAATCTTGTAAAGGCTTTGGGATACTTCTCTGTAGAGGCAGAGTAGAATTTATAAAAGTTAGGAGATTATCAAATAATTAGCATATGTCCAAATAGTCAACATATGACTAGAGGGATCATGTAAGTGTTAAGAAACATTATATCAACTTTTTCAGTAAGTTGAATCAGAACCAGAGATTTCTATCACATGAAAGCTTAAAAACAGTCTCATTAGGTTGACAAAGATAAAAGTTGGTAAAATTTACCCTAATTATATATTTATTTCCCTGAAAACCAGAAGAGATTAAAGGTCAAAATCATTGTGTATGGAAAACTGAATTCTGTCTCGTCCATGTCTCTTATGTGCACATAACTAATTAGAAAATCAAATACACTCTGTCTGTAATAAAATTCATCAATTTTAACTTTTAGTTTATACTGGGATGGTGAGATAGGGTAAGAAACTTCATGGAAGAAATTAACAAATTGAATATCCTCACTTTCCAACACTGCTGGTATTGAAATATTTGCTAGGCATTTGCCATTTTCTTAGCTTAGGTATGTAGGAGGAAAAAACAGAAGTCAGGACTAAATGAATTATGGTTGTAATAAAACTGGGTGAATCTGAAAAAAACTGTGTGAGCCAAATAAAAATTTTACCAAATAACCTCTAATAACCTCCTTACCCAGTTTCAACCTGATATTTTATTATCTTAATATTTTGTATATTCTAGCACTAAAGCCAATGATATCCCAGAGGATGTTATTACAAAATTGTAAGACTCTCATCTTAAAATAAAAATATAAGCCAAAAAAAAAAAAGCAATTTGAAATGTTGGGTTTTCTTACTTCTATGACCTAATGTGGCTGCATTTTAGGAGAGGAATGTTGGTCATTTTAAGAGTTTTAGTTACTGGAAGATAGGAGTTTGTGGTGCGGGGAGGTATGGATTTAAAGGGACGGTGATGAAAAGCTGGTGTTCCTTAGAACTGGCAAAAGTTATAACTACAAGTGTAGTATGCCCTCCTGGATTTGAAAAGAAAGTTGATCTTGTTTGAGGCAGAGCCATCTAATCAGTTCTTGAATATAGAGCAGTTTTCTGGCTTTCTCTATCATCAGGGTAAGCATCAGAAATCAACCCCAGATAACTTATACGATAAAAGATTGTTGGGCAATTCACAGAATCAATGGGAGGTCTAAAGAATTAGGCCTGGAAAAGAAACAAGAGCCAAGAGAGGGTTGCCTGCTGTAAACGTGGCCAGGGTCTCACCACCTCCAACGTCAACCTCACTGCATTTATGACACTACTTCTGTCACCAAGTACAATTCTCAGTCTTCTCTGGATCTTTGTGTCACCACCTTGAGAGTCAAAGTCCCTGACGACAGCATCTGATTAGTAGAATCTACATCTTTCACCTTATCTCTCAGGGCTTTTAGCTTTTACTTCAAGATGTAGACAGTGGGGCATTAACTCCCAGAGAAAATTGTAGAGGAAAAAAAAAAAAGATAAATGTCCACCGTATTTCTGGATCAGCTACCCTGGAGTTGGATTTATTGGTTCCTCAACTGAGCAATACTGCTTTTCAGGGAGGTGGAGTTGGGCCAGGTGGGGTTGGGTAATGTGAGGGAGCTGCTCAAAGGAAGGGCACATATTATATCTGTGAATGATAACTTTAAATTTTTGTAGAACTGAAAAATAAAGGTATATATTAAACATGGTACAGGGCATGATGGGAAGATGATGGCTCAACAAGTCCCATCTTCTCTTCCTGTTTATTGCTAACAACTCCAGCCTAAAGCCTCTTCTGGGCTAATAGGGATCTAGGGCTGGAAGGCAAGTAGAACATGGAGGGCCACGCTTCCCTTTCCTCCACCACCCTAAAGCCAGAGGAAACTCAGATATAACCTGGGGAAAGATTTGAAAGCTGCAATTTCTGGGGAGAGGTTGGCCCCTGGACATTCCTGAGCACCCAGGGAGAAGGTTGACATTGGCTATCATGAGTGTGCCTTTCATTTCAGCCCTCAGGAAGCCAAAGAAGAGGTCGAATCTTCACTTCTGAGACTGAGTGAGCACAGGAAGCCCCTAGAGAAAAGAGGCATCCTTCCAGTTCCTCAGCAGGGAACTGAAAACATTTTCATCAATGCAATGGGCCACGTGGCCAGAAACTGCTGTGCTTCCATTCCTCTCAAGATTCTTTCCTAAAGTACCTCCAAGACTAGACAAAGGAAAATAGCGCTGCACTCCAGGGGTCACAGAGAAGAATAAATAATCAGAACAGACCCCAGCAAAGTCTGAGGAATTTGCTTGAGGCAAGACTTTAAGCAAATAATAAATAAAAATCCAAAGACCTCAAGACAGGGGAAAACATTTAATGGAGAAAACAATGGTTAGGAAAAGATCTTATTTTATATATATATATATAGTTAAATCAAACTGGATAACTATAGACTATTTGAATGTGTGAAAGCTAAGAGAGAACTAATACGGAAGGTTGAAATTAATGAAATTTAAAATGATACAAAGGCTAACTACATCTGAAAGCTAGTTCTTTGTAAAATTCAATAAAATAGACAAGTTCTTTGAGGACTTCACTAAGGAAAAAAAAGAAAGCAAAACTACATCAAATTAGGAATGAGAGAGGAAACATAACCACAGCAATGTACAAGATTAAAAGATCTGTAAGATAATGCTATATATTACTCAATAAATTTGGAAACTTAGAAGACATGGGTAATTTCCCAGCAAAATAAAATTATCTAAATAATTCCAAAATTAATTGGAAAACTTGACTAATTACTATAGAATTATGATAAGAATTGCCTTGCTAAAACTATAGCTGACTATATCCCAAGCCCAATGAATCAGACTTTTCAGTGTTGAGATCTAGTCATTTCTTCATTTACCAAGAACCCCAGTTGATTTCTATCATCAATAAAATTAGAGAATGCTGCCATAGAAGATTGAGGCTGGATAATTGCAGATCTACTATTTAAGAAAAAGGCTTTAGAACCTGATGTTTTATAGCTGAGTTCTATGTAGCCTTTAAGTAACAGATATTTTCAATTTTATGTAGCTATTCTAGGCCACAGAAAATGATAGAATAATTCTTATGATATCAGGATAATGTTAATACCAAAACTTGATATAGTGCAAAACAAAAACAACTTATAGACCAAACTAGCAGATATAGAGTAAATAAATAAAATAAAATAGCACTAGTATCCAGCAATGTATAACAGCAATATACCATAACCATATAGAATTTCTTTCATGATTATAAAAGAATGACTTAAAACAAGACTCTATCAGCATCAATTATTTCATTAACAAATTGAGAGAGAATGAAACATATGATCATATCAATAGATGCTAAAAAGACATTTGATAACATTGATTAATCATTTCTAATAAAAACTATAAGCAAAACAGCAATGAAAGGTGATTACTCAAATATATAAAGTCTGTTTTTTTTAAAGCTAATAGCAATGATAATTACAAGCAATAATTTAAAAATTCACATGCCCTTTGACCCAGCAACCCTCTTGTGGGGAATCTATCTCATACAGATAAAAGCAAGATGCTTAGTGAAACATTGCTATAGTGACAAAAAACTAGAAACAAAATGAATGCCAAATGGGTAGAAAAAAAGAATAAATAAGTTAGAATACATTTGCATCATGGATTGTCAAACAGGCATTAAAAAGAATGTGATTTCCTTTCAGGTACACTTTATTGTACACTTGAAACTATAACAACATTGTTAATTAACTATACTCCAGTATAAAGTAAAAAGTTAAAAAAAAAAAAAAAGAAAAAGAATATGGTTTCATTTAAGCGATTTGTTGACTCTTAAGGATTGCCACCAAGGAGAACGTCAAGGCTGTATATTGTCACCCTACTTATTTAACTTATATGCAGAGTACATCATGAGAAACGTTGCGCTGGAAGAAGCACAAGCTGGAATCAAGATTGCTGGGAGAAATATCAATAACCTCAGATATGCAGATGACACCACCCTTATGGTAGAAAGTGAAGGAGAACTAAAGAGCCTCTTGAGGAAAGTGAAAGAGGAGAGTGAAAAAGTTGGCTTAAAGCTCAACATTCAGAAAACGAAGATCATGGCATCTGGTCCCATCACTTCATGGGAAATATCAGATGGGGAAACAGTAGAAACAGTGTCAGACTTCAATTTTTTGGGCTTCAAAATCACTGCAGATGGTGATTGCAGCCATGAAATTAAAAGACGCTTACTCCTTGGAAGAAAAGTTATGACCAACCTAGACAGTATATTCAAAAGCAGAGACATTACTTTGCCGACTAAGGTCTGTCTAGTCAAGGCTATGGTTTTTCCAGTGGTCATGTATGGATGTGAAAGTTGGACTGTGAAGAAGGCTGAGTGCCGAAGAATTGATGCTTTTGAACTGTGGTGTTGGAGAAGACTCTTGAGAGTCCCTTGGACTGCAAGGAGATCCAACCAGTCCATTCTGAAGGAGATCAACCCTGGGATTTCCTTGGAAGGAATGATGCTAAAGCTGAAGCTCCAGTACTTTGGCCACCTCATGCGAAGTGTTGACTGATTGGAAAAGACTCTGATGTTGGGAGGGATTGGGGGCAGGAGGAGAAGGGGATGACCGAGGATGAGATGGCTAAATGGCATCACGGACTCGATGGACGCGAGTCTGAGTGAACTCCGGGAGTTGGTGATGGACAGGGAGGCCTGGCGTGCTGCGATTCATGGGGTCACAAAGAGTGAGACACGACTGAGCAACTGAACTGAACTGAACTGATACAGGGACGGAGGAGCCTGGTTGGCTGCCGTCTATGGGGTCGCACAGAGTCATACATGACGGAAGTGACTTAGCAGCAGCATACATTGGTAGCTAACATAAAGTATAAGGGTGAGTGGAGAGGGGATGGAGGTGGTAGATAGAAGTTAAAATAAAAAGAAGCAAAACCACAACAAAGACAATTTTCCTATAATGGTTCAACATGTAAAACAGAATTCTATGTATGTTAAAGGATGTACGTGTGTGTGTTTATATATATAATTCAATTTTTAAGCAGTTTAAATGAAGCAAATAAATAATTTTAAGCAAATTCCAAATGCCATATAACTATATCCAGAAATATTTCAGTGTGAATTTCCAATGTATATCTTTATGTTTGCTTGTACTGGTATTATGAACCAGAAAAAATGGGAAAAGGTAGACACTATATTGTTTTTAATCAGTCACTTCAGGAGGTGGAAGTGGAGAAGTGGGGGTACAGGGATATTATTAGCTTTGTTTTCATATTTCTTTGAAAGTGTATTGTTTCACTTACTGCAGTAAGCATGAAAAAACTAGCAGTTTGTTTCTTTGGTTGGTCTTAGGTTTGGAAGACACCTTAGAAATGTCTACCTTCTTTACTCACGGTCAAGGCAGCATGCTTGAACAGTTGTGGATATGAATTAGTTGAATAGCAACATATTAGTGAGGAAAAAAATGGATTTTTTTATTTTACCAAACCTGTGAAAGTTAAGATATCTATCCATCTATCTTATATGTATAATTTATATATATATATTTAATATCTTATATGTATACATAATATCTTATGTGTATAATTTCTGTACCTAAAGAAATACATCTAAAATATATTTGGATTAAATGCTTTCAAGTAGATATCTTTAAATTCTCCAATTGTTGGACATACAGATTATGTCCCAAATAATACTGCAATGGGTATCTTCGATGTGCTGTCTTTAAAATGATGTTTAAAAAGATGAACAAAAACCTTTTCAAGATTAAGTGTTAAGATAAACAAAGAATGATAGCCTGGAAATACCCTTCCCTAAAAAAAAAAAATCAAAAAACTTATGTACAGAAAGGAGACAGGAAGGAAGTATAGTGCAGCAGAATGCTAACAAAGGCTGTCTTTCAAAAGTGATGTCACATTTATAAACAGTACTTCCTACTATTTTCTGTTTTATCAAACTTATAATTAGTTTGCAACATTTTAATAACAAAAATCTAAAAACCTTAAAAAATACTATTCTGATTCAAATGCAGTAGTTACTTTTGACACAAAGCCTTCATAAATATTTTGTAGAGGTTATTATTAAAGTCATTCTTCCACTATTTCTGGCATTATATAGATTTGTGAAATATTAAATAAGGGCAGAAGTACCTATGTTGTCAGTAAGTTGTCCTTAGTTGGGTCAAAAATCTCTGTATTCAAAAAACAACAATAAGAAACTGCAAACAGAAAAACATGAGAATGCTCTGAAACTATCATTTTGGATCCATTATCAAGAAAATCTCAACTTGACAGGAGCTATTGAAGAGAAGCAAAAGAAACAGATGGTATTTCTGAACTAATATGAAAGAAAGTAGTGCACGCGTGCTAAGTTGCTTCAGTCATGTCCGACTCTTTGCGACCCTGTGGACTGTAGCCCACCAGGCTCCTCTGTCCATGGGATTCTCCAGGCAAGAAAACTGGAGAGGGTTGCCATTTTCTACTACAGGGGACCTTCCCAACCTAGGGACTGACCTGCCTGTCATATGTCTCCTGCATTGGCAGGCAGGTTCTTTACCACTAACGCCACCTGGGAAGCCCCTCTGAAAGAAGTAGAAGTTTACCAGACCAGCTTTGGAATAGTCCCATTTTCCTTTTCATTAAAATAATTTCATTCATTCAAATATCATATGCTAAGTTAGGCAAGGTAGTCTCTGTGAATGGCAGTTTCCTTATATGTAAAATGGTGTTCCTATGGAGTACTTCTTACCGTCCTACAGAATACTTCTGAAGGTTAGGGATGATGAATGTGAAGTTTCTGGCACATAATAAGTACTCAAAAAATAGAACTTATTGTTGCTGTTATTGTGATTATTATTATTACTCTTGCCCCCTCTATTGAGGAGAAATTGGTAGCACAGAGGGTTAAATGCCACTTTTAATGAATCGTGTATAAAACTGTATATGTTTTATCCCACAAAGTAGATTTAGTATTTTTCTACTTTTTTTTTGCCTTTTTATTTTTTAAATTGTATTTGTTTATTTTTAAATTGGAGTATAATTGTTTTACAGCTGTGTTAGTTTCTGCTGTAAAATGAAGTGACTTGTCTATTTGTATACATATATCCCCTCCTCTTGGGCCTCCCTCCCACCATCATCCCCATCCCACCCCTTTAGGTCATCGTAGCACCTCGAGCTGACCTCTCTGTGCTATATAGCAGGTTCCCTCTAGCTAGCTTATTTACATAGGGTACTGTATGTCAATCCTAATCTCCCAATTCATTCCACCTTCCCCTTCCTCCCTGTGTCTACATGTCTATTCTCTATATCTGCCCTGCAAATAGGTTCATTTGTACCATTTTTATAGATTCCATATACATACATTCATATAAGATATTTGTTTTCTTCCTTCTGAGTTACTTCACTCTGTATGACAGATCCTAGGTCCATCCACATCTCTACAAATGACCCTTAAACTAGCATTTTTTGTTTGGGTCAAATCCTTAATTGAAAGATGCCTTTGGTTTCTGAATCAGTACGGCCTGTATTTCCAGTAACCCTGCCACTGAGACAGGCCAGACCCCTTGCCCAGTGGCAGCTGAAAGGCTTCATGCTGGTGTGAGAATCATCCAGGTCATGATTACTCACAAGCCAAGTGATGACACGGACCTCTCAGATCTTTCCAAAGTCTGTTGCTAGGCTTCTTAATAGAAACTGCTAGTGCAAGTTTTTCTGTCTGTACCTGGTAACAGTAACCGTGTGTGTCAGTGGCTAATGCATCCCATGGCCACTTGGAATAGCAACAAGAATCTCCAGATGGAAGGATGCTGCAAATGAGATTTTATATAGTTAAAAGAACATTTGAAAGTCAGAGGATACAGGTACTCTATGTAAGTCCAAATTTGATTTGGACAAACACCATGACCTTCTGGCATCCAATAAAGGACGGCAACTCAGACACATGTTCACATCAGGTGGTAACTCTTATCAGTTGGAGTAGTCTAAGCTTTAAGTGGTTATGGTGAGTTCCTGGTGTGGCCAGCTGTCAATAATGGTAACCATTATTTCTGTTGTTTTCGGCATCGTGATCATTATTACCATAGTCCTGTGGTTATTATTTCAGGGTTCAGCCAAGAAAGAACTTGCCCAGACCTCATTCAAGTTAATTGCAGGATGAATTTAGAGCAAGGAAGGCTGCTTTTCTAGTTTAGATAGAATCTAGTTTAGGGAGCAAAGGGATTGTGACATATGGAGGTATCCTGTGGTTCTTCTAAATCCATGTGCTGGCAGCTCTTTTCTGTCCTAGAAATCATTGTGTTTTAGAACAGCTCTTCTTAATGCTTACCCCTCTTTTATGCTGGGATACACATGAGTGCTACTTCCATTGAATGCACCCAGATTTGATAAAACTCAGCAAAATTGCAGTGAAGCAAAGCACACAGTAATTCATGCGTGCCACATCAATATATTGGAGACAGAAATGGCAACCCGCTCCAGTGTTCTTGCCTGTAGAAGCCCATGGACAGAAGAGTCTGGTGGCCTACAGTCTATGGGGTGGCAAAGAGTTGGATACAACTGAGCAACCAACACACACATGGATATACAGTTCACCAGAACTGATGGGCATTTTAGTTTGGGTCCTCTCTGAAGCAGAGCCTGGGACAAGAATTGGGGTATAGGTAGTTTATTTGGGAGATGATCCTTTGGAACAAGGAAAAAGTAGCAGAGAGGATCAGGTGGGAATGGAGGAAGAACTAACAAAAGGGTGCATTAAGCAACGGTTGTCCCAGAACCTGGGAGAAACAGAATGCCTCAGAATTCCATTCATCTGACAGACTGGCACCATCATCCATTGTTGAGGGTCTTTTGGGAGCTTAACTACCCTGAAATCCTGGGCTTATTTTACACACAGTTGGGGTGGGATTTGGGGGTAAATAAACCCCAAAACAAACCAGGGGTGAGGGGGTACTGAATGAATGATGGAGTGAAGTTCTTCAAAAATCTACTTTTCTACATAAGTAAGAAGGACTGTCAAAATCAACTATTTTAGAATTCTGAAAATTCAAGGCTTGCAATAATCTAAGGACTATTTATTAAAGCAAAATGGCCAAATCTTAGTAAGAACAGCAAGATTCTGGCATCCCGAGACTGACCACAAAACTGAAGAGGAGAAACTGGTGAACTAAATGTCCAGAGAGGGTTTTGGAACTTTCTGACATATATGACAAATCTAGAAGCCCACATGCATATACAGAGGTCTGTGCACCTGCTCCAGAAACCCTGCGAGGCCCTAAGCTCTCACCTTGGGGTTAGCTCAAAGTTCCATGCAATCAGGAAATGAAACAAAAGCAGAGTTGGAAATGGCCTGCTGGAGTATCGAAGTTGTCCTCCCAAACAAACACAATCCATAGGCAAGAACTGGGGACATACTGGTTCAAGACATTTAAGGAAAATCTCTGTCTAATTATTAACTGGCCCCTAAGCGAGCAGAGCACAGACTCCAGGGGCTGCACAGGACAAAGACTATAGACTTCACAGAGTAAGTCCAAGAAAGTCACCAAACAAGAGCAACAAATCCTGGGAAAATAGAGGAATCTGACTTTCAGAGTTGATGCATTCAGTTCAGTTCAATTTAGTCGCTCAGTCGTGTCTGACTCTTTGCGACTCCATGAATCGCAGCACACCAGGCCTCCCTGTTCATCACCAACTCCCAGAGTTCACTCAGACTCACGTCCATCGAGTCCGTGATGCCATCCAGCCATCTCATCCTCTGTCGTCCCCTTCTCCTCCTGCCCCCAGTCCCTCCCAGCATCAGAGGCTTTTCCAATGAGTCACCTCTTTGCATGAGGTGGCCAAAGTACTGGAGTTTCAGCTTTAGCATCATTCCTTCCAAAGAAATCCCAGGGTTGATCTTCTTCAGAATGGACTGGTTGGATCTCCTTGCTGTCCAAGGGACTCTCAAGAGTCTTCTCCAACACCATAGTTCAAAAGCATCATATATTTAAAATGCATGTACAGTTTTCAGCAAAAGATTATGAGGTGTGCAAAACAAAAAACCGAGGAAGTATAAGCCTTACACAGGAAAACAGCAGCCAATAGAAACTGCCCTGAGGAAGCCCAGATGTAGTACTTACTACACAGACAGCACAGATCTCCAGCACCAAAGAAATATATTATAGTAGCTTGTGACTATATAAACTAAGAAGCTGGTTATGTGTTATTTCTGGGGTTTTAGGAGTAGATTTGTGCTCTGCTTTGCTAATCAATTTAATAAAAGAGAAAATAAATGAATGGAAGTGGGGCAATTGATACTGATGACCCTGAATTCCCAATAATTAACTTTCAAACGCCATTCTAAATTTTACATTCTAATATTCTAAACAGTAATAATTAAAAAAATCATTAATAAAACTTTTTTCTTTATAACACATCTCACAACAGATAGTAACCTGTCACTGCATGGTGAGACCCTGGTAGGGAACCATGACTTACCTGGTCATCTATCTCAGTGAACACTTGGAAAGCTATTACAATGCTGATTTTGGACTTCTCTTCCTCTCTAAAGTCCCTTCAGCTTCCCACCCTCGCGGAGTGTGATTTGGTAGGATGGGGAGGGGCCCAAGCTGTTTGCATTGCCAAAAGGCATCCCTCGTGATTCTGATGTAGGCAGTCTGTGGATGCCAGATGGAGAAACACTGGTTTTTGTCCAACTCACTAATTTTAAAGATGAGATAATTGAGACAGAGAAAGGGAAATGACTTGTTTAAGGTTTCATGATAGAGACAAAGAGTGAGAGTCTAAATTCAGGCCTTGTCACCCACAGTCTTGTGCTTTTTCCACAATATCACAGTTCTTCTTACATATTTGGGTTAGAATAGTCCTCTGCTCCTTGCTTGCTCCTTGGAAGAAAAGCAATGACAAACTGAGACAGCATGTTAAAAAGAAAAGACATCACCTTGCCAACAAAGGTCTGTATAGTCAAAGCTATGGTTTTTCCAGTAGCCATGTACAGCAAGGAGATCAAACAGTTAATCCTAAAGGAAATAAACCCTGAATATTCACTGGAAGGACTGATGCTGAAGCTCCAATATTTTGGGCACCTGATGTGAAGAGCTGACTCACTGGAAAAGACCCTGATGCTGGGAAAGACTTGGGGCAGGAGGAGAAGGAGGCAACAGAGGATGAGGTGGTTGGATGGCATCACCAACTCGATGGACATGAGTTTGAGCAAACTCTGGGAGATAGTGAAAGACAGGGAAACCTCACGTCCTGCAGTCCATGGGGTCACAAAGATGTGGCTTAGCAACTAAACAACAACAGCCCTGTGCTCACTGGTTAGGTGTGCCAGGGAGGCAGTGGATCATGTGTCAGAGAGCATTAAAACCACTACACCCCTATCCATGGCTCAGGCAATCAGAATTTGTGCTGCCACAGCCCATAAGAAGAATCTTGTGCAAAGCACCAGAATGTGAGTGATGCTGCTGAGGCTATTGTGAGAGAGTCAGCAAATGAGATGATGTATTTAGAAGTACTCAGAGAGTTCAGAGAGTGGTAACCCAAAGACTGGCTAATTATTCATTTCCTCTTGGACCAGAGCTACACAGTGCTAAGCATTCACATATTTTCAAACATGTGGATCACTGATTTAAGGGTTCAGTTTTCTGCTGGCATCTGACATCAAGAAACCACAACTGTCGAGAATTCCAATTCATAGTTATAAATAAACTTGGCTACAAAGATCAGAGACAATGAAAGGTCTGAGACAGAATATACTCTTCTGGGATAAAAGATTAGCCTTGAGACTATATTATTATAGCTTGACGCCCCTGGGCTGGGCTAGAGGAAGAAAGGGCATACCAGGCTGAGAAAGCCTCATGTACAAAGGCATGGATACCATCTTGATGACAATGGGGAACTGTAGGAGAATTTCAAATGATAGAATTGCAGTCTAGAAAGATCACAGAGATTAGAATATGGAGAGAAGTTAGAAAGGGTAGAAAGGAGGCGGGGGGGGGGGGAGGGTGGTGGTCCAGAAATGAAGACCAGGGAGAAATGATACGAGCCTGAACTAGGAAGTGGAACGCTGTTCTCCAGTGCTTGAGGACCATCACTTTCAGTTGCTGCCACTGGCATGTACTCAGGAGACCCAATCCTAAGAGTGCCTATACTGCCTTTTTACTTAGAAGACATTCCAAGGAGCAGATTCAAGAATCAGATTTCAGGCATACAAACATGAATAATGGGTATAAATTTTCCAAAAGAAACCAGTAAAGAGAAGAATGGAGAAGATGTGAAAAGACGAGGAGAAAAAAAGAAAAGTTATGTGAATGTGTGAAACTTGGGAGAAGAATCATCAAGAGGTCATTCTTCAGCTGCAAAAATATCTTTTAAGGGTTGCTTTAAAAAAATACTCAAATTTCAAGATGGTTATCTTTTTTTAGTGTTAAGAAGATAAATTTAAATAATGTGTTTTTTTAATGTTGATGTACTTTTTTTTCTTTTTAAAAGTTTTATTGAAGCAAAGTTGATTTGTTTATTTATTTTTATTTTACTTTACAAAACTGTATTGTTTTTGCTATATATCAACATGAATATGCCATGGGTGTACACGTGTTCCCAATCCTGAACCCCCTTCCCATCTCCCTCCCTGTACCACCTCTCTGGGTCATTATAATGTTGTGTTAGTTTCAGGTACACAGCAAAATGATTCAGCTATCTATATATATATTTTCATTATAGGTTATTACAAGATACTGAATATAGTTCCCTGTGCTATATCAGTTTAGTTCAATTCAGTTGCTCAGTCGTGTCTGACTCTTTGCGACTCCATGAATTGCAGCACGCCAGGCCTCCCTGTCCATCACCAACTCCTGGAGTTCATTCAAACTCATGTCCATTGAGTCGGTGATGCCATCCAGCCATCTCATCCTCTGTCGTCCCCTTCTCCTCCTGCTCCCAATCCCTCCCAGCATTAGGGTCATTTCCAATGAGTCAACTCTTCGCATGAGGTGGCTTTTGGTATTGGAGTTTCAGTTTCAGCATCAGTCCTTCCAATGAACACCCAGGACCGATCTCTAGGATGGACTGGTTGGATCTCCTTGCAGTCCAAGGGACTCTCAAGAGTCTTCTCCAACACCACAGTTCAAAAGCATCAATTCTTTGGCGCTCAGTTTTCTTCACAGTCCAACTCTCACATCTATACATGACCACCGGAAAAACCATAGCCTTGACTAGATGGACCTTTGTTGGCAAAGTAATATCTCTGCTTTTCAATATGCTATCTAGGTTGGTCATAAGTTTCTTTCCAAGAAGTAAGCATCTTTTAATTTCATGGCTGCAATCACCATCTGCAGTGATTTTGGAGCCCAGAAAAATAGTCTGACACTGTTTCCCCTGTTTCCGCATCTATTTCCCATGAAGTGACAGGAGCAGATGCCATGATCTTAGTTTTCTGAATGTTGAGCTTTAAGCCAACTTTTTCACTCTCCTCTTTCACTTTCATCAGAGGCTTTTTAGTTCCTCTTCACTTTCTGCTATAAGGGTGGTGTCATCTGCTTATCTGAGGTTATTGATATTTCTCCTGGCAATCTTGATTCCAGCTTGTGCTATATAGTAGGTCCTAAAAAAAACTAATTCCTAAGTGCTTTTCAAAAGAGCTCATAACTAAAATAAACATGTCATAGTGATCTCATGTATATGTAAAGATTATTAAGCTGCACAAAGGAAGCAGATCAATGTTCTGGGGATTGCAACGTGAGTTTTGCGTAGGAGGCAGAGCCTAACTTGACATCTCAGAGGAGTTAAGATTTTCTGAGAAGGGGCTGAGAAATGTGCACTCACTGGGGTGGCAGAGGAGGTTGGCGCTGGAAATCAGGTTACTAAATCCTTGTCTGGAGCACGTGGGCAGATGTGAGAAGTGGGAGGAATGTTCAGACCACATCCACATCGTTTCCTAGTGAAAATGCCAATGCAAACTTGCAACCATAGCAACTCAATAGACCTATTAAAGCCCTATTAAAACAAAAGAGAAAGCAAAAAAAAAAATCCTCTATGAATTGCATTTAATTGATCAAAGAAACACATAAAAACCCAGAAAACAAGTCTCCTCCAAAATACCTTCCCATTGTTCACTTTTTAGTAGTAAGTAAAGTTTTTTGTCTGTTTTTATTTCCCTTTTATCTAGTTGATTAATAAGAGTGTATTTTTAGAAATTTCTTGATAATACTTTCTAACACAGAGGCAAAAGTTTTAGAAATATAATCTGTGCTTGCAGAAGATAATTCTCTTATGTCTCTAGCAGCAGAGAAACAAAGAAAGTGAAACTAATGAGAAAGTTGGGGATGGCTCTAGAGGTTTCTTGTCTAGGCACCAAAATGAAATCGGAGTGGAGGGTGGGTAGAGGGCTGAGTTAACATGGGTAATGCAGAGGAGCGATGAGATGGAAATTCTCTGAGGATTTCAGGACTCTGTCAAGAGCAGGGCTGGCACTGAGGAGATGGAGGTATGCAAGTACCTGGTGCAGTCCCATCTTCATTCAAACTTTTGATATTATATCATGGATTTGCTTGTATTCATTCTGATTAAAAAACATTACATTAAAACATTGTCTGAATTATTGAGTTTTTGGTATCCCAATAAAATTTGTGCCTCAAGGGAGTGCCTCACTTACCTCACCCTAGTTCCTGCCCTGCTAAGGAGAAACAACAAAGAGAAAAATTCATAGTGCACATCAGAAACTGTCTGCATTCTGAGCTGTGCTTGAAAAGGAAAGCTTATATTGCTGAGGTGCAGAGGTCCTGGGCTCCACCACCTATGGTTTGCAAGGCCAGGATGAGGAGAATTGTACGTTAAACAATCTAGAGGAGATACTGCATTTTAGGGTGTTTTTTTTCTCACTGCATTGAAGATTTCTTTCCAATTCTAACCAGTTTGATTATGTTGTGCCTTAATGGATGTTTCTTCTTGTTTTTAAATTTTCTTTATGCCAGGTTAGGTGAAGCTTCTTGGATTGTAGGTTTATAGTTTTCATCAAATTGAAAAAAATTTAAGTCATTGTTCCTTTAAATATTTTTCTGTTCCTCCCACTTTCTATTAGTGACTCTAGTACTCCAATTATATGTGTATTAGGCTGCTAGAAGATTTCCGATGCTCATTTGTTTTCCAACCTCTTTTCTTTTGGAGTTTTTCTATTGCTATTATCTTCAAGCTCACTAATTCTATTTTTACAATGCCTAATCCACTGTTAATTCTACCTAATGTATTTTTCATTTCAGACATTATAGTTTTAATATTCAGAAGTTCTGTTTGGGTCATTTTTATATTGCTGTTCAGTTCCTTTGTTGTGTCCAGCTCTTTGCGACCCCATGGACTGCAGCACACCAGGCTGCCCTGTCCTTCACGATCTTCTAGAGATTGCGCAAACTCCATCGAGTTGGTGATGCCATCCAGCCATCTCATCTTCTGTCATCCCCTTCTCCTCCTGCCCCCAATCCCTCCCAGCATCAGAGTCTTTTCTAATGAGTCAGCTCTACGCATCAGATGACCAAAGTATTAGAGCTTCTGCTTCAGCATCAGTCTTTCCAATGAATACTCAGGACTGATTTCCTTTTGGATTGACTGGTTTGATTTCTTTGCTATACAAGGGACTCTCAAGAGTTTTCTCCAACACCACAGTTCAAAAGTATCAATTTTTTGGTGCTAAGCCTTCTTTAGCTCTCACATCCATACATGACTATAACTCTCATGTCCATACACGACTACTGGAAAAACCATGGCTTTGAATATATTCCATGTCTTTTTAAAAAGCATACTTAATCCCTCCTTTTTGAACGTATGGAACAGAGTTATCATAACTGTTTTCATGCATTTGTCTACTAATTCTAAAATATCTTTTGCCATTTCTTGATCTGTTTATATTGATTGCTTTTTCTCTTTATTTTCTCTTTATTATGGCTTGTACTTCCTGCTTCTTTGCATGTCTGGTAATTTTGGATTGGATGCCACACACTGTGCATTTTACCTTGTGGGTGCTGGTTATTTTTATATTCCCAAAATATCCTTGATACTTATCCTGGGATGCAGCTAAATTACTCAGAAAAAGTTTGATTCTTTTCAGGCTTGCTTTTAAGCTTTGTGGGTGGGACCAGAGCAGCCTCTAATCTAAGGACAATTTTTCCTCACTAGTGATTCTTCTAACCAATACATCATGAAACATTAGTTTATCCATTCTGGCTGGTAGGAACAGGAACTAGTTCCAGCCTAGCTTGATCAGCAAGTATTATTTCCTCTAAGCCTTTCCCTGGCCTCAGGCAGCTTCCTAATCTGTGTACACTGACCAGTTCCTAGCTGAGAACTTAATGAGAATGCTCTCAGATCTCTAGCGCTCTCTCTGTGATACTTGTCTGATACTCTGCTCGTGAAACTCTAGGTACCTTGGCTCCTGGACACCCAGGTTTATCGCCTCCCTGAACTGTCTTGAAAACTCTCTAGGCAGTAAGCTCAGACAATCTGAGAGAGCTCTTCATTTGTTTCTTCTCTCTCAGAAATCATTGTCCTCTGCTGCCTGGTGTCTAATATCTAAAAATTGTAATTTCACATAGTTTTCCCATTTTTTTTTTTTTTTTAGGTTGTGTGTGTGTATGTGTTTTAGAGAAAGAGTTTGTTAGGTTCTTGTTACTCCACTTTGCCTGAAGCAAAAGTTCAAACTTCATGGCTTCTGAACGTGGTTGATGAGTAATTTATTTGGAGTACAGAATACATTACATCCTGAATGATCAGTTAAAGTCTCATAATGGTTTAGGACATTCTAATAAAATTTACATCCTTTTCCACTGTTGAAACATAATTCTCTTGATTTTATACTCATAATTTTTACGTAAATAGTAAGCAAGTGTCAAAGTTTCATTTCTCATTAATGAGGTAACCAGAAAGATGATAAAAGCAGTTAGGAACCTGAAACGCAGAGAAAGCCAATGATCAATTAAGAGGGAAGGAGGCAGAGAAGGAAGGGGAGTGGGAATCTAAATGGAAAAATGGATTGGAATAAGCTAAGTAAATTAGACATAAAACTGGTTAATGTCCCACAGCCCAATAAAATCATACCTTTGAGTTTATCTTCCCAGTTGAACAGACATGATTTTTGTTTCTATTATATGAAAATTCATTTGTATAGTATTCATTTTTATAAGCTAACATCCAACCTTCATAGACTTAAAAATGTCAGGACCTTAGTTAAGAGTAATAGTAAATAAAGTAAAAGTTACTTTCCCTTGGAAAATCAGTGTTTTAAGAAAGCATTAAATGGACATATAGTTTGGGCTTATTTCTAAGTTTTGGAAATCTTAACATCAGTATTACATAGATGTCAATGAGATCTGCTGTTATCAGCTGGTCACTCTGAGTCTACATTCCACTCTTTTAATGAAAAGATTAAAGTAGAGCAGTGGTTTCAAATTGTGGTTACATGTTAGAATCATCTGGGGGAGATGTGCAAAAGTACCAAAGTCAGAATCCCTTATTAGACCAACTAAATGCAGTGCTTTGAGGGTGAAGACTGAGGATTGTTACCTGTTTCTAATGTGCAGCTGGGGTTGAAAACCACTGGTCTAGACTGGGTTGTTCAGTAATCATGCCCCATGATTCCATGGCTTGAAATCTAGGCAGATCACTTTACACTGAAGAAAACAGACAAATAAAAGCTCTTCTAACTTGTCTGCATTGCCAGTGACTTGGAAATGATTCAAGGCTGCTCACACTCACTCATGGTGTGGAAGCAGAGGGAAAGGCCAAGGGTGGGAGAGATGAATGACTGGTTTTTGTGGTCCAATTAGATACAGTCAGTATGAGTTGCTAGAAAGAGATAGGAATGCCAGTAAATTCTTTTTTAAAAAAAAGGAAAAGAAAAATCAAAATTCTTAAAAAAAAAAATAGGACAAGAAATATCAAAATTCACTTTGTGCTTCTATACTCTTGAGCTTATCTTTGCTCCCAGAGTGGGTGTTCTTTCACAGATGTTATTGGAGATTGCATTTCTGATCGAAGACTTTGCATCCATAAACTAAGACTATGCCAATAATACTCACACAAGGAAAATAATGCAATAAAAGACTTTAAGATGATTTCAAAAGACAAAATTCTATTTCAAATTCTATTCCTTCATGCTTGTCACTGAAAAGCATTTTTTGGCAGCTTTTCTTTAACTGAAAAGAATTTTTGAAAGCACTGGCTTTTGAAGATATCACCCTAAAACTACCCTTACGAGAAACATATAACAAATTAACTGAGCAAGCCAAGAATTAAAAGAAAAGTTGCTTAACTTGGTGAGAGTTTTTAAAATCACAAATTAACATTGAATTATTTTAAATTGTTTTTGGGCATCTTTCTCTATGCTTATATTATTTCTTCTCTTTGATTTGTTAATGTAGTAAGTAATAGTAATAGATATCCAAATGTTAAAATATGTTTTTACTCCTATTATAAACCCTACTTGGTCATGATGGATTATTCTTTTAATATTCTATTCGATTTCATTTATTTCTTCCCTGACACTTTTCATGGTAATAATCTTTTTTCCTTCACAGTGAACTTCCTGTGAGTTGAGTAGGAATTGTATTAACTTCCATAGCCATTTGACAGATTAGAAAACTGAGACACAGAGGTAGCAAATGACTTATTCAGTTCAGTTCAGTTCAGTCGCTCAGTCATGTCCAACTCTTTGCGACCCCATGAATCGCAGCACGCCAGGCCTCCCTGTCCATCACCAGCTCCTGGAGTTCACTCAAACTCACTCCCATTGAGTCAGTGATGCCATCCAGCCATCTCATCCTCTGTCATCCCCTTCTCCTCCTGCCCCCAATCCCTCCCAGCATCAGAGTCTTTTCCAATGAGTCAACTCTTCGCATGAGGTGGCCAAAGTACTGAAGTTTCAGCTTTAGCATCATTCCTTCCAAAGAAATCCCAGGGTTGATCTCCTTCAGAATGGACTGGTTGGATCTCCTTGCAGTCCAAGGGACTCTCAAGAATCTTCTCCAACACCACAGTTCAAAAGCATCAATTCTTTGGTGCCCAGCCTTCTTCACAGTCCAACTCTCACATCCATACATGACTACTGGAAAAACCATAGCCTTGACTAGATGGACCTTACTCGGCAAAGTAATGTCTCTGCTTTTGAATATGCTATCTAGGTTGGTCTGAGAACAAATGGCAAATAAAGTGACAAAGCTTATACTTAAATTTTGGCTCCTAATTTCTAGTCGAGGGAATGTTTTCTCTTCTCTAGGAGATTTATGTTCTCATCAAAACATATTCCAATCACTAAATATTTCAGATAACCTCACAATATTTCACATAACTTTAGAGTAATGTCTTAAGAACAGGATTTTCAATTCCACTAAATCATTAATGCTGTTTAAAATCCTAATGCCCAATGCTCTTCTGTTTTTTAAGTCTCCATAGTGACAGTTGTCATAACCACATTTAACCATCATGGAGCTTGGGGAAAAACGTGGGGCGGAAGTGGGAGGAGACGAGAACAAGAGAGGGCAGATGGATGGCTGAGCTGTTAGACACACTGCAGAACCCCCGAGGATGAGTAGATTTGAGGGTGAGCCTGCATGAGTGGACCTAGAGAGACGTGAGCACCTTAGTTGAATTTCCAGGTGTGAAATCTAGAAGGCAGTTGAAAATACAATTCTGGAATGTCAACAAAAAATTGTCACTTGCCATTTAATTGTCACCTGCTTCTACAAGGATTAAATCACTAGTCACTGTAGCCACTGACCTTCAACACACCCTGAAAGGATTTCAGGAATGAGGCATTCTGTGCGCTGGGAAAAACTAGCAGAATAGCCCTTCAGACAGATATTTTCAGGAGATGATATGATCCCAAATTCTTGCATTTTATCACATCTAGAAAAGTACTAAAATCATTAATAGAGACATTTGCTCCTCACGACTAGCAACAACTTGCTCCCAAAATGTGTGCTTGATGGCACGTATCCCTCTTCACCAAAATTACATGTATATATACTGCTACCCTCATCTGCCCCTACGCACCTCTTCAGAGCAGTTCCTCCGAGCTATTTTAGATGATGTTTCCCAGCCTAGAGGCCTCATTTCTGTTTCAAAACTTAATTCACGATTTTCACCTTGTGCATTTTTTACAATGGACAAGAATGTTGAAGAGAGTTTGGATTGGACATGCACAGTCAGAAATGATTGGCAGATAGGTGCTACCAGAGTCTTGGGAATGGCTGAAATCATCCAGAGAGAGTGTGGGAGCAAGGATGAATGAAAAAGAGGAGCCAAGAGGATGCACAGAAAGCGTCCAGTGAAGGAAGGAGAAAAGCAGGAGAGAGCAGTGCCCTGAAAGGCGAGGAAAGAGGAGGATTTGCCTCCCTTCTTCTTTTAAACTTGTCATCTCCAGATTTCCCCATCTCAGTAAATGGCTCGCCTTTCACTCAGTTGGAGGAGGGAATGGCTACCCACTCCAGTGTCCTTGCCCGGAGAATCCCATGGACAGAGAAGCCTGGGGGGCTACAGTCCCTGGGGTTGCAAAGAGTCGGATACGACTGAGCGACTAAACACATCACCCAGTTGCCTAAGTGAGCAAACAGGTGTCTTTCTGATTATGCCCCTCTCCTCTCATCAGGCAAATTTTTATCAGTTCAACTCCTATTTATATCTGAATTTGTTCACCTCTTCCGTTTCTCTGGAACTCCCCCACCTCATGATCCAGGACCCTCCTACCTCTCCTGTGGGTGACTGCAACAGGCTCCTCCGTGGTCCCTCTGCTTCTATCTCATCCCCCACCCCCCACCCCCAACCAAGACCATTCTCCACTCAGAAGACAGAACGCTCTTCAAAGGCACAAAGAAGGTCATATCATTCCCTGATTAAAAGCCTTCAGTGATTTTCTATTGCACTGCCACTAAAATCCCAAGACTTTTATCATGACCTAAATGGACCCACATCTGGCCCTACCCAGCTCTCCAGTCTCATCCTGTACATTTTCCCCTTGTTCACCAAATCCAGCCACAACAGCCCTCCTCCTAGTTTTCGAATGTACCAAGCCCACGCCCCTCCACAGGACCCATGCCTTCGCTTCCCCCTTGTCTGAAGAGCTCTGCTCCGCACCAATACACTCTGGCTCTGTCTTTGGTCAAGCCTCAGCTTAAGTATCACCTCCACAGAGAGGCTTTCTCTGAGCATCCTATCTCCATAGCCAACACCCATTGCATTAGTTTTCCGGTGCTGCCATAATAAAGTACCACCAACTAGGTGACTTAAACAAGACATTTGTTGTCTTGTTTCTGGGAGTTAGATGCCCCAAATCCAGATGTTGGCATGGTTGGTTTCTACCTGAGAGCTGGGAAGGAGAGTCTGCTCCTGGCTTCTCTCCTCGGCTTGCAGACAGATGTCTTTTCCCTGTGTCTCCTCACACTGTCTTCCCTCTAGGTGGGTCTGAATGCCCATATTTCCCCTTTACATAAAGACACCAGTCATATTGGATGGAGGTCCACACTAATGATCTCACTTTAGTTTGATTAACTCCTTTCTCCAGAATTAAAAGAGGTCACCCTCTGACGTGCTGGAGGTTAGGACTCCAACAGATATAGGGACACTATTCAACCCATAACATTCAAATTCAACCCCCAGTTCATCACATGGTTTCACTTTCTTCATAGCATTTGGCCCTATCTGCAATCACATTGTTTGTTTTTTGCTTTCATTTTTTTTCTTTGTCTCTGGACATACCACAGAACAGGAACCTTGCCGGTCTTTGGAGCAGACTCTGCTGGTGCCCCTGACACACCCCTGTTACCATAGTTACCAGCATTTTCTCCCTGCAGCACCTGTAACTTTCTGAGTTTTCCTCTAGCACATGAGGTGTGCTTCACATGCTGGGAAGTTACTTGCAGGTGAGGGTTGGTGGCAGAATAGCTGTATTCTCACCTTCTCAGGGGGACAGTGCTGAAGTTTGCTTTCTGCTGTCTTGGAGAGGTCCAAAGCAGGGCTGAGTCGAATTATTCATACTGCTTGGCTTTTTCACATCCTCTGTTCACTTTTTCACTCCCAATCAGTGTTTCCAGGGATCTCTTTCCCAAAAAGATACTTATACTGAGTTCTTGCCTCTGGGTGTGCTTCCTGGGGAAACACAATCTTAGAGGGTCTTTATCACTATATTTCTGATACTTAAAACAGTTCATAATACATTTATGGTAAATGCTCCATAAGTTATGATGAATCAGTTAACAGAAGGAGGTGGTAATTGATATTTTCAAGTGCTGTAGGAAGAGGTTTGGTAGAAAAGAACTTAAAAAAAAAAAAAGAATTTGATAAGTGAGATCAGAAGCTGCTGCTGGAGGAGCTTATTAGAATGGCAGGGGTGAAAGTCTGATTTTGGTGGGTAATACGAGGTGAGAAGGCAATGGCAACACACTCTGGTACTCTTGCCTAGAAAATCCCATGGATGGAGGAGCCTGGTGGGCTGCAGTCCATGGGGTCGCTAAGAGTCAGACACGACTGAGCGACTTCACTTTCACTTTTCACTTTCATGCATTGGAGAAGGAAATGGCAACCCACTCCAGTGTTCTTGCCTGGAGAATCCCAGGGATGGCGGAGCCTGGTGGGCTGCCATCTATGGGGTCGCACAGAGTCGGACACGACTGAAGCGACTTAGCAGCAGCACCATGAGGTGAGAAAGGTAGGCAGCAAGGAACAGGAAAGAGTTAACTTTATATGAAGGCAGGGTGGAAGGAAATGTATTCTTTTGAATGAGAAAAATTTGAGTATATTTGAGGCTGAGCCAATGGAGAAGGGGAGAATGAAGACAGAAGTGAGAAGGGGGATAACTAGTGGGTCAGAGGTGTAGGAGACAAATTAGAGGCTGAGTTAGTACGTACAGATGGGGGCCCTAGCATAGGGAAATAAAGACCTTTGGATCTGTGAACATCCATTTATGTATGTATAATAATATTCATTTGTTCTTATTTCAAAAGTATTAAGTGTTCATTGCAGAATATTTGGAAAAGACAAAAACCATGAGATTTACTGAGCTCTTACAATATTTCAGACTCAGGTCTATGTGCTTTGCATATATTAACTCATTTACTTCTCAAATAGTCATATGAAGTATGATTGAACAGTATGAACCATACTGTTACTATCTCTGTACTATAAAGGAGAGAGGTTGAGTCAATTGCCTGAAGTTGCAAGACTGGTAAATTGCCAGTCAGGATGTGAACCTACCTCATCTGTACCTTATGTAAAAATCCCAAAGAAGAAATTTATCAGGAAAAATAAATAAACATGTGTGGGATACTTAGATATAGAAATCACCAGGCGTTAACAGCTGATGCTTCTCTTTTCTTGGGGAAGTAGGTGGTGACTCTGAAGGAAGGAGATGAGAGTAAGCAGGACTCTAGACTCAAGTTTAATAATAGTTTGAAGATACTGCTTCCAGTAAAGGAGAAAGAAGCTGACTAGGAATTTTCAGCAGCATTGAAGAGCCAGCTTGAGTCTGTAAGTACTGAGTTTGCAGAGGGTTGGTTGGCATGGTTAAGTGATTTTCTGAAGGGCACTGGACTGCTTGTTGTTTGGGGTAAGAGCAGTTGTAGATTAGCCACAGGAGGAGCACAGACAGTCAAGAGAAATTGATGGTATAGTTGAAATGGCTGCATCTTTGTTTGCGATCTCTCAAGGCAGATGTTGGGATAGGGATGCAAGAGCAAGAAGTTTACTAGGAGGTGAGTCCAGGAAAAATGCTTGTAGGTGAGAGGGGGAATGAGACATGTCAGAAAAGACAGTACCTGGCAGACATGCGAGGGGAGCTTACTCCTGCAGGGGGACTCTGGGAGCCAGCGCGAAAACTCATCTTAGAGTGATCTTCCCAGAGTCCTGGCACATCCCTTCCCATTTGCCATTGGTTAGGACTGCTCCGGGGCAATCATGCATGGATCGAGGGCTGCCACACATGTGAATACAGAGAATTCTGGTGCCCTGAAGATGGCCTCAGGCAAGGAGAGGCTGACTGTTGGAAGTCTAGTCTAGCAATGCCTATTGAAAGAGAAGGCCTGGGAGGATAAAGACTGGGCATCAAGAGTGTCTGTTACACACATGGAACTCTGCTCAATGTTACTACTATGCGCCAGCTTGGATGAGAGGAGGGCTTGGGGGAGAATGGATACATGTATATGTATGTCTGAGTCCTTTTGCTGTTCACCTGCAACTACCACAACATTGTTAATCGGCTATAGCCCAGTTATTAATAAAAAGTTTAAAGTTTTTTTTTTAAAGTGTCTGCTACAGGTGGACCATGGATTTTTGTCCAGTAAAGGATGCCGCAAACCTATGAGGAGACTAGGAGAGCAAGGAAAAGTTCTGTGATGAGCATTCTTTTTTGAAAATAGTTTTGAATAGGTAATATTAGTACATGGAACAAAATTGAAGCACGAGAGAATATAGAGTGAAAAATAAGTCTTCCTTTCTCACCAACCACCTCCATTTTCTACTATTGTTAGTGTCTTGTATATCCTTTCAGAGATAGTATAGTAGGGATTATGTATGTGTAAATGTATTATAGGCATAGATATATGTATATACTCATATTATAGATATGGGTTTTATATATGTGTGTATATGTTAAACATACAGGTAATATATATGTTAATTATACCCACACAGGTGGTACAAATAAAATACTCTTTTACACATGTATCTTGGGGAACTTTTCATATCATTGCATATGGATTTGCCTCAATTTTAAAAATAGGTGCCTAGCATTCAGTCTGATGGGTGTGTGTGTTCCCTCTCAGTTGCTCAGCCATGTCCAACTCTTTGTGGGCCCATGACTGTACCCTGCCAGGCTCCTCTGTCCATGAGATTTCCCAGGTAAGATACTGGCATGGGTTGTTATGTCCTACTCCAAGGGATCTTCCCAACAAGTTACAAAAAAAAAACCCAAACAACAAACTTTCTTCTGGGTATGTTATCTTGTATGTGTGTTACTGACCAGATGCCAATGATCTGTAAGATAAATGCCCAGGAAGAGGGTTGCTGAGTCAAATTTGAATTTGATAGACAGTACTGAACATCTGTATGCAGGTCAGGAAGCAACAGTTAGAACTGGACGTGGAACAACAGACTGGTTCCAAACGGGAAAAGGAGTATGTCAAGACTGTATATTGTCACCCTGCTTATTTAACTTCTATGTAGAGTACATCATGAGAAATGCTGGACTGGAAGAAACACAAGCTGGAATCAAGATTGCCGGGAGAAATATCAATAACCTCAGATACGCAGATGACACCACCCTTATGGCAGAAAGTGAAGAGGAACTAAAAAGCCTCTGATGAAAGTGAAAGAAGAGAGTGAAAAAGTTGGCTTAAAGCTCAACACTCAGAAAACTAAGATCATGGCATCTGGTCCCATCACTTCATGGGAAATAGATGGGGAAACAGTGGAAACAGTGTCAGACTTTATTTTGTGGGGCTCCAAAATCACTGCAGATGGTGACTGCAGCCATGAAATTAAAAGACACTTACTCCTTGGAAGGACAGCTATGATCAACCTAGATAACATATTCAAAAGCAGAAACATTACTTTGCCGACTAAGGTCCGTCTAGTCAAGGCTATGGTTTTTCCACTGGTCATGTATGGATGTGAGAGTTGGACCGTGAAGAAGGCTGAGCACCGAAGAATTGATGCTTTTGGACTGGGTATTGGAGAAGACTTTTGAGACTCCCTTGGACTGCAAGGAGATCCAACCAGTCCATTCTGAAGGAGATCAGTCCTGGGACTTCTTTGGAAGGAATGATGCTAAAGCTGAAACTTCAGTACTTTGGCCACCTCATGCGAAGAGGTGACTCCTTGGAAAAGACTCTGATGCTGGGAGGGATTGGGGGCAGGAGGAGAAGGGGATGACAGAGGATGAGATGGCTGGATGGCGTCACTGACTCGATGGACGTGAGTCTGAGTGAACTCTGGGAGTTAGTGATGGACAGGAAGGCCTGGCGTGCTGCAATTCATGGGGTTGCAAAGAGTTGGACATGACTGAGCAACTGAACTGAACTGAACTGAACTGAACTGAACTGAATGTCTTTGAACCAATGTACACACTCATGGGATTGACCATCAAAAGGTGAAGGAAGGGAAGTACAGGGGCGAGGGAGTTGAGGAGGAGGGAGGGGCTGGATAACAGTAAATGTCGGATGTGGAGATTCTGGTGGAGCGGTTCCTGCCGCTGACAAAATCCAGGGTGTGGCTGCAGCCAGAAGTTGTTGGCGTGGGCTGGGGCGCAGGCAAGGTCGAGGAAGCAGAGGAAGTTAAGGAACCATGACGTGTCAGAGTGACTCACTCAGATGATGAGCCAGTCAGTTCATACTGGTTAGTTCGTCATTATCTTGTGAAAGCCTTCAGCTTCTCTTTAACTCTGGCAAGGAAAAGATGCCTAAGCCTCCTGATCCTCTTTCCACTCTGTGGAGCAGAAAACTCTTCACCACTGGAGCTTGCTGAGGAGGAAATGCATCAAAACAACACGGCTGCTTCCAGGGACAGGCAGTGATGTCTCCAGTTTATATTATGGCCCCTGTGGCTGTGGAAGCAGGTGGGTCTGTTTTACCAGATCCTTTGGCTTTCTAGTGAGTATCCATTAGGCCTGTGGATAGCTCATTTTACGACAAATCCAAACTTATAGGTGTTTATGACATTGTCAAATGAACGCTGGCCTGGGGAGATACTTCCTTGTTAATAAAATCACTAGCAATAATAATAACAATAGGGATTAAGGTGCTGAATCAGTTAATAATTGTGTTCAGTAGGTAGCAGAGAGAGACCTTAAAATCACTAGTTTAAACTAGAGAGGAGTTCTCTTTGCTCTCAAGTAATGTGTAAAGTTCAGGGATAAGCCTTCCACAAAAAGCACAGTAGCTCCACAATGCCCTTGATGTCTCAGGTTCCTTCTCTCCTTCTGCTCTGCCTCCCTGGTGCTAACTTCCATCCTCATAGTTTCTGGATGGCTGCTGAAGTTCCAGCCATCACACCCATGGTTTCATGCCGGAAGGAGGAAAAAGTCAGAGGTAAAAGGGATTATGCCAGATGAATCAGCACCTCCCACTCCCACCTTTTAATGAACTTTCACAAAAGTTTCACTCAGTAAAGAGAAATTTTCCTCTCACTGCACAGCTCACGGTCACACAGTCATCCCTATCCTCAGGGAGCCTAGGAAACGGAGACTTTAGCAGGACTCCTTGCAGCCCCCAACAGATTGGATTCTATTAATAAAGAAAAAGAGACTAGATTTTGGCTCTGGGAGACTAGGTATTGGCTAGGTAACTGGCAATATCTCTCAAATTTCCTAGACACTTTACATTTTAAAAACTTTTTTTTTTTAATAGTGGTAAAATCTGTATAACCTGAAAGTTACTGTTTTAGCTATTTAAAAAAAAATATTTATTTGGCTATATCAGATTTGAGTTGTGGCGTGCAGGATCTTCTAGTTGTGGCATGTAGGATCTAGTTCCCTGACAAGGGGTTGAACCCCGCCCCCTGAATCGGGAGCACAGAGTCTTAGCCACTGGACCACCAGGTCAGTCCCAATATTTTCGTTATTTTTTAAGTGTACAATTCAGTGACATTAAGTACCTTCACAGGTGTTGTATAACTATGACCACCATCCATTTCCAGAACTTAATCAGCTGCATCAGAAACTCTGTATCCATTAAACAATGACTTCATCACCACCCCCATCTCCCCTCAGCCACTGATAACCTCTATTCTACTTTCTACATCTTTGATTTTGCATATTTTAGGTACCACAGGTCATACCACATTTATCCATTTGTGACTGACTCCATTTAGCATAATATTTTCAAAGTTCATCCAATTGCAGCAAGCACCGGTACTTCACTCCTTTCCATGACCGAATAACATTCCATTGTATGGATATGCCACATTTCCACGTTTCGTTTATCCAATTACATGACACTTGGGTTGTCGGTCCATTCAGGCTGCTGTAATGAATTACCACAGACTGGGTTGCTTATAAAGAATAGAAGTTTATTTTCACAGTTCTAGAGGTTCAAAGTCCAAAATCAGAGTGTCAGCATGGTATGGTTCTGGTGAAGGTCCTCTTCCGCATGGCAGAAGGCTGACTTCTCATCCTGGTGGAAGGGGAAAAGGATCCCTGTGGGGCCTCTTTCATGGCAACACTAGTCCCTTTCATGGGGGCTCTACCCTCATGACATGCTCACCTCCTAAAGACCCTGTCTCAGTACCATCACACTGTGCATTAGGATTTCAAGATAGGAATTTGGGGGAGACAGAAACATTCAGACCATAGAGGTTGTTTCCAAAGTTTCACTACTGTAAATAATGCTGCCATGAACATTGCTGTATAGACATCTGTTCAAGTTCCTACTTTCAGTTCTTCTCTGATTCCACGCACGTGGTAATTCTCTGGTTAACTTTTTGATGCTACCAAATGCACTTTACATTTTATCTACTCTTCACAAACTGGCCATTGTTGAAATCACACATTAAAATTCTGATGGAGAGGGGCCTCCTACTCTGGATCCAGGTTATCCCCGGCAGGCTGATACTGCCCATTGCCTCCACTGGGGGACTCCTGTGAATTATATGCCTCAGTGAGCTGGATGGAATTTTCATTTTAGAAATGGGAAACAAATGTAAGAGGCTGAATCAGCAGTATTCCCCACTCTTCTCCTGGTAATGAGAGCTCTGCTAACTTTCCCAGACTCTGCCCTTTGCAGCCTTATTGGGTCTATACTGGATTCCCTCGACCAGTGGAGACTTGGAACCATAAAGTTCCAGGAGGGAGCTGTTTTCACTCCTATGTTCGACCTCAAGCCAACCTGTCACAGATTTATCAAGGAGGGGAAGATGGCCTTAGTTCATTTCATGCTCCAGTAATAGTTCTAAGTGTGTGTTCTTCTAGTGGATAAGAACGTGGTCACTGGAGCCAGATGGCTTGTGTTCAGATCCCAGCTCTACTATTTGTTGTGTGATCTTCATTAAAATTATTTCAAACTTCACTGTGCTTCAGCTTTCTCACCTATAAATAGGGGATGAATGACAGTGCTTTACTTATTTCACATGATTGCCATGAGGGTTACCTGAGTTGACGTGGTTAAGCAAGTACTTTAGAAAGGTGCCTACACTCTGGAAGGGCTCTGCAAGTGGGGGTCATGTTAGCAGTACTGACTTTATGATTATGCCCAAGAATGTAAATTCTCTAAACCATAACAGTTAATAGAGAACTGATTATAGATTACCACTGTAGCTCTGGTAATTTAAAAAAAAAAAAAAAGAACAAAATTAGGAGGACACAGGTGAACTAAGCATGGAGAGACACAGTCATATGGTTTGAAAAAGCCCTTAGACTTTAACTGTCTTTGGCCTGATGTCACGAGCTTAGAAAATGCTAACACTTGGCCTTTGAAATTTGTTAGACCTGCCTAATTCTGTGATCTGTATCTGTAGCAAGATATTTATTCAGTAGTCACCTTGCGCCATCTATAGGTCAGTATGATTTATTGCAATATCTGAAGAGTAGGCTATGATAATCTTCAGACACAAAATGATTGACTTGATTTTCAAAAACTACTCACACCTCCTTTTTGTTCGGGAAAGCCTTTCTCCTTTTTTGGTTTGTTCTTTGCTTTTGTTTTTGGTAGATGCAATGCTTTTGGTGACTATAAATAATCCTCTCTATGGAACAAGGGGAGAAATTTTGCCTTGAGATGCAGCTGTGGGTGAGGAGGGCATTGCATACCCAGATTTCATTTGCTCACATGTTCCTCACAACCAGGAAATCTTTCCTTCTATGTTAAATGGCCAAGACATCATTTTAAAAATCCGAAGAAGCTTGCATTTTCCCACAGTAAGGGGGGTGAACCAGGAATTGGAGCGATTTCTGCTTTCTATTGTCCTGGTGTTTTATTCTTAGCACCAGTGGCATAGGAAAGGCCATTGATTGCGATGCAGGGAACCCTAAGTGCTGTAAGGGGCAATGCAGGCAGGGGAAATCAGGGAGGACTGTCTGGAGGGGATGAAGTGGCTCTGGATTTTAGAAGAACGCGGGTGGCAGGAAAAGGGATGGCTGGTGGCGATGATGACCCATTGCCCTCTATACTGTACTCTGTTTACCGATCAAGAAGGCCTCATCATATAAAAAGAAGAAACTCGTTTCTCATAAGTCTGCCCCGTATCAAGATTTTTCCTTTGGGTCTTCATGTCTTTGTCTCTTTCCTGTTTCCATTCTAAGTTCCCTTACCCTCTTCCTGGTCCAAACCATGCTATTTTTCTTCAGTTTCTGGAAAGCATCATGCTCCCCATCACCAGAGGTTTTTGCATCAGCTGCCCACCCCCACCCCCTGTATGGAACCATCCTTATCTTGGTAACTTTTCTTCATCTTATAGACCTCAGATGAAAAGTCACTTCCAGAAGGAGGCCCTGCCTGATCCCCTAGACCAGGTGGAATCTCCTTGTACATGCTGTGCTTTGCATTCCTCCCTCTCCTTTGGAACTCCTGTCACACTTGTCAGGTTACAGGTCTAACAAATGTCTTTTCTATACTGCAAGTATGGGGCTGTCTGTATTCCCATGGACCAGAAAGAGGCCCATGCAAGGGTCAGGAAGGAAAAAATAGCAGAAAAATGGTACATCTTCCATTATTAAGTTTTCTTTGATGGTTTATTTTAGAGGCCAAGCTAACAGTGCCCAGTCACCAATGCATGGTAGTATTGGTGTAGGAGAATGTAGTGGGTACCATTTTCTCAGTCCAGAAATGGGGCAGGTGCTCTGGTGGCACTCTGTGGGCAGAGGAGGGACAATGCTCTAGGGTGGAACTTCTGCCGTTACTCCTGCCCCTGGGGATGGAGTAGGATGGTAACTTTGCAGGGTCAGGGGTGGGGGAACGGGGGTGGGCGAGTGCTGGTTGGAATGTAAGACCATCAAACTCAGGAAAAGGGAAAGTGGACTTTCCCCCTTCAATTAATTGAGAAAAGCCATTTCCCAGAGTGCAGAGGAGAATTGGAAAGATGGATTAAGTCTGTAGTGCAATCTTTTAAAATATACACGATATTAGATAATAAGCTATACATAAACCACAAAGAAGATTGTGCAGAGGCTTAAATGGGTTGACACCAACTGCGGATCCAAGCATTATGAACTGAGAGGAGACAGGATGAGAAAGACTAAGTGACCCAGTTCTAAGCCTCATCTTTTATCTCGAATATAATAAAATCTTGAGGTCTTGTTAAAAAAATAACGTATATACTATTTTGAAGGTGAGAAAGAGAAAAGGTATCCTGTGAGGTTAATTTGGCTGCAGTATTTAGGGTGAATTAGAGAAGACTGGCCCAGGACAGAGGGGTGAGTGTTAGGGCCGGGATGGACTCCATGAAGCGGCATTTGAAGGAAGACTTAGAGCTCAGAGTCTTTGGGGTGCTAAGGGTCCCAGTGAGGCATCTGGCTTAGTACTTAGTGTCAGGATAGTCCTGTGAGTGTCCTGCCAGGATTATTTGAGGCTCATGAGAGAACTGCTTTGGGTTGCCAGCAGGAAGCACCTGGCTTGGCAAAGCTGGGACAAAAGTAGGAACTGGTGTTAGCATGCCATCGTTTGATTGGCCAAAGAGATGTGAGATTGACCAAGAGGAGGGGAAGACACTAGGTCTTGAGGGCTATACCATGATAACAGTATGTTCTGTGGGTAACAAAGTCAAGGCACAAGGAAGCTCCCTGACTCTCCTTTAAGTTTTAGGAAAACCCTCATAGGCTCAGAGGGAGTTGCTTAGGAATGTAGCCATGGAGTTGACTATGATCTTTGAATCCAGCCTGGCTAACACCACCGTGCTTATTTTGACAAGGGAAAACCCCAAGGGCTGGATTTAGGAACATATACTGGGTTTTTTTTATTGGCCATACGGTTGGCTCCCCTAAGGGAAATGTTTCATTGAGCAGGTCGTGTTCTAAAGCCATTCCTTGCTGGTCAAGTTCTTCAAAGTTTCTTCTTAGGAGCTACCCTTTGGAAAGAGCACTGACCTGGCAGGGGAGAGTCTGGGTTCTACTCCCAGCCTCACTACTCTGAAACTATGTCCATGAACAAGTCACTTCACCCACCTGGAACCCAGTTTCCTCCCTATAGCTTCCATCTCTCACATCTTATAACTCTAAATATGGTGCAGTCACTAGAGATAGTGATGAAGCTCATCTTGGTTCTAGAAAACAAATACAGGTTCTGGAAAACAAATATATCGCTATGATGGACTGTGTCCCCTTAAAATTCATATGTTGAAGCCCTAACTCCAAAGAGCAAAATAAACTCAATTCTGGAAAAGAAGATACTCCTCAGCTGTGACACTTATAGTCTGTGTCTCCTGAAGCCCTAGTGATTTGTCTGAGATGTTTTCCCCAACTCCAACCAATTCTCTGATGCCAACTGGGTCTCCAACAATTTACCCCATCTACCTGGAGTCAGGAAGCAACAGCTAGAACTGGACATGGAACAACAGACTGGTTCCAAACAGGAAAAGGAGCACGTCAAGGCTGTATATTGTCACCCTACTTATTTAACTTATATGCAGAGCACATCATGAGAAACGCTGGGCTGGAAGAAGCACAAATTGGAATCAAGATTGCTGGGAGAAATATCAATAACCTCAGATATGCAGATGACACCACCCTTATGGCAGAAAGTGAAGAGGAACTAAAGAGCCTCTTAATGAAAGTGAAAGAGGAGAGTGAAAAGGTTGGCTTAAAGCTCAACATTCAGAAAACGAAGATCATGGCATCTGGTCCCATCACTTCATGGGAAATAGATGGGGAAACAGTGGAAACAGTGTCAGACTTTATTTTGTGGGGCTCCAAAATCACTGCAGATGGTGATTGTAGCCATGAAATTAAAAGATGCTTACTCCTTGGAAGGAAACTTATAACCAACCTAGATAGCATATTCAAAAGCAGAGACATTACTTTGCCAACAAAGGTCCGTCTAGTCAAGGTTATGGTTTTTCCAGTGGTCCTGTATGGATGTGAGTTGGACTGTGAAGAAAGCTGAGCGCTGAAAAATTGATGTTTTTGAACTGTGGTGTTGGAGAAGACTCTTGAGAGTCCCTTGGACTGCAAGGAGATCCAACCTGTCCATTCTAAAGGAGATCAGTCCTGGGTGTTCATTGGAAGGACTGATGCTAAAGCTGAAACTCCAATACTTTGGCCACCTGATGCGAAGAATTGACTCATTGGAAAAGACTCTGATGCTGGGAGGGATTGGGGGCAGGAGGAGAAGGGGATGACAGAGGATGAGATGGTTGGATGGCATCACCGACTCGATGGACATGGGTTTGGGTGGACTCTGGGAGTTTGTGATGGACAGGAAGGCCTGGCATGCTGCAATTCATGGGGTCACAAAGAGTCGGACATGACTGAGCAACTGAACTGAACTGAACTGATCCTGGAGTTAGCATCAGATCCCACAAACTAAAGGACTACCCCCTTTTCAGATGTCAGTTGCAAGTTCTGAGCCACGTGTCCTCTGATCAACTAGCTATAAATTGGGGGTTCTGATGATCCTCTCCTCAGGTTTGATAATTTGCTAGAATGGCTCACAGAACCCAGGAAAACTTTAAGTTTACAGGTTTATTGGGGCTTTGTAGGTGGTACAGTGGCAAAGAATCCACCTGTCAATGCAGGGGACGCAAGAGACTTGGGTTCAGTACCTGGGTTGTGTCTCAGGGTCCCTGTGAGGAGTCCCAGGGAGCTGATAACCCCAAGTGATAGTAAACATGTGTCCACAGACTTGATCTGGACCTTGAGTGTCTGTGAGGCAACAGCAGGTCTTGCCTGGGCTTTCTTGGTGCAATAGGATGTTGAGATTACTCAGTGGGATGGAGAATGCAGGCCAGTGACCAGTTCCATGCTCCTGTGAACACACTGTGTCTAGTCCCTGCTGTGAGCCTGTGAGCCTGAGATTGGCAGGCCAATCTCCCAAGGCCTGCAGTGAAACCTTTATTCTCGTTCCTGTTTTTGGAAGTATGTCTAATTTGGAAAGAGATCACACTGCCATCTGACTCCACATTGTACTCTCAAAACTGTGTGTTAAGCAAAATTATTTCCTTTTCTTTTATCTGGCATTCACCCAACAAAATCAGAGTTCCAAATGTCACGCCAAAGGCACTTGCTGAGGAATCTTGAATATGAAGGAGTTTTCCAAATTCTCATAGAAAAAATTATTTCATTTTACAGAAGTTTTTAATTTTTTTAAGATTTTTTTTTTGACACGGACCATTTTTTAAAGTCTTTCATTAAATTTGTTACAATATAGCTTCTGTTTTATGTCTTGGCCTTTGGCTCCAAGGCATGCGGGATCTTGACCAGGGATCAAACCCACAACCCCTGCATTGGAAGGTGAAATCTTAATCACTGACTGGATCACCAGGATGTCACCTAGAAACAGATATTTTAAAAAGTATGTACATCTAAAATGTGTAGTCTATGGGCCAGATAGATTTTTCTATACTTAGAATTTTTGATTTTCCAGGATGTCTGAGATTTTATTGGTTAGTGCATACAAGATTGCATACATATATTTTATCTCCATAGGAGAATAAACTCTTTTCATCCATGTCAGAAGCATTTAAAAAAACAAGATTACTTTGCTAATAAAAGTATTTATCATAGGAAGTAGGAAGTATTATAGTATAGGAAGTATCATAGGAAGTATTATGATAAATATTTTCATTAGCAAGGTAATCTTGTTTTTTTTTAAATGCCTCTGACATGGGTAAAAAGAGTTTATTCTCCTATGGAGATAAAATATATGTATTAAAAACTATAGGGGCTTCCCAGGTGGCGCTAGCGGTAAAGAACTTGCTTGCCAATGCAGGAGATAGAAGAGGGTTCAATCTCTAGGTTGGGAAGATCCCCTGGAGTAGGAAATGGCAACCCACTCCAGTATTCTTGCCTGGAGAATCATATGGACAGATGAGCCTGGCGGGCTACAGTCCATGGGGTCGCAAAGCTGGACTTTAGCACACATGCATTAAAAACTATAACACTTGGAATTAGTTGGAGTACTGTGTAAGCACACAGCATGACATTTTTATAAATGTACAGGTGCTGATGCCTGCATCTAATTGACTTCTGAATCCTTCACAAACCCCGCTCACTACTCGGCATGATACAGCCTTGCTAAAGCTTTGTTGAATTAGTTTTTTAAAAAGTAAATAGTCTGAACCACTTATTTGCATACCTCTGGAGTTTCCTTAACAGAAATGGGAGCCTTATTCAAAACAGACTAAGAGAAAGACCCAAGGGAGCACAGATTTTCAACTTGTGGTTTCTGATATTCACAGCTCATGGGTGTCTATTGCTTGCTGTCTCTTGACACTTCCACATTCAGTACAGTGCAGTTCATTGCTTTGATCTATTTTCTTTTATGCTTCACTGAGCATGTAGTTGCAGGCCAGATTTTAAAAGCCATCCATAGGTGGCCAGCTGTCTGGTGGTGGATCTGAAAAGAAGGAGCTATCACTCCCTGAGACACTCACTCTGGAGGTGAGGACAGCCCAGCTTCAGCTTTCCGAATTTATGTTCTCCCCTTAGGCTCTCAAAATCTGTCAAAATTCTTGGTTGTAGGCAATGCAAACAGACATCAACTGATTTAACCTCACTAATTAAAATGACATTGGGCTGCTTGTAGGGTTGCTGGCTGAATAGGAGATCCAGGCTTGGAGGTAGAGGAGCAAGGCACAATACCCACAGTCGGGCCACTCCGTGCTCGGGGGAGGGCACCACTGCCGCTGCCAGATGCTGTGCTCTCTTGCTGACGTGGCAGCACTTCTGCGCCAGGTGGAGGATGGGGACAGCATCTAACCGCTGCTGCCGTGGAGCTGTGATCTTGCCACCACCTCTGGAGAGGGAGGGCCTCAGAGTCACCTCTTCTTTTCATCACTAGCACCAGATTCACAGTCCAGAGTGGGTGCTTCTGATTGGTGGGTCCTGGATCCTAGACCCATATAGCTACTTGCAGGGGGTTCCTGGAAAGGTAATGTCTGGCATTTCAGTTTTTATAATGGCGAGTGGCCTCTGCCTTTCTTGAAGACTCATAAGAAAGGCAATTCCTCAAATAAACAGTAGGCAGCTGAAGGAAATGACAACTGTCCATGATATGAACTAAACTATACCAACATCGGAGAAGGCAATGGCAGCCCACTCCAGTGTTCTTGCCTGGAAAATCCCACAGATGGAGGAGCCTGGTGGGCTGCAGTCCATGGGGTCGCACAGAGTCGGACACGACTGAGTGACTTCACTTTCACTTTTCACTTTTATGTACTGGAGAAGGAAATGGCACCCCACTCCGGTGTTCTTGCCTGGAAAATCCCATGGATGGAGGAGCCTGGTAGGCTGCAGTCCATGGGGTCACGAAGAGTCAAACATGACTGAGCGACTTCACTTTCACTTTTCACTTTCATGCACTGGAGAAGGAAATGGCAACCCACTCCAGTGTTCTTGCCTGGAGAATCCCAGGGACGGGGGAGCCCGGTGGGCTGCCGTCTAGGGGTCGCACAGAGTCGGACACGACTGAAGCAGCTTAGCAGCAGCAGCAGCATACCCACATCAGGCTTCCGAGGCGGCTCGGTGGGTAAAGGATCTGCCTGCAGTGCTGGAGCTGCAGGAGATGTGGGTTTGATCCCTGGGTTGGGAAGATCCTCTGGAGTAGGAATGGCAACCTTCTCCTGTGTTCTTGCCTGTGAAGTCCCGTGAAAGAGGAGCCTGAGGGGCTACAGTCCATGGAGTCACAGAGAGTTGGACATGGCTGAAATGACTGAGCAATCATACCAAAGTCACTTCCTCTAAGAAAGAGGACAAAAACTTTACTGTACGCAGATTATTAAAAACCAAGCCAAACAAAAACTACCAGCAATAACCATGATAGCAAGGAGATACTTTATTCCTTGCCTTTGAAAATCCTGCTTATCATGAGAACCATTTCAAATGTAGTTGTTTATAGTTTACTATATGAGGAGCTTTTAATTTTGTCTAAATATTTTACTTAAGGGAGTTTTGCTTTCTCTTTTTCCCCTTCAGAAATCTACATTATTGGTGGGCTATGTTATTGGATTGATGTGGGTTACTTTTCATTCATGGAGGTAGATAAATTGTATATAGGGATTATGCCTCTAGAAACTTCCAAATGGTAGAGCTTCAATCCTTAAAATCTCTGTGGGGATAATCAGGTTTTTCTTAACCCATTTAGTCAATATCTCCTTGGATTGAAGAAGAAGTCAGAATTAGAGCCTAATAGGCCATTTCTACATAGATGGGAAAAAAAGTGTTCTATTTCATTAGGTTTGTACTATGTCACTTTGTCACCAAAGGTTTCTAGGTCATATAATTTCACTCGTACACAGAGGTGCAGACTCAGCACTGGGCACGTGGCGTGATGGTGAGAAAAGGAGAGACTGATATGGTGGGAAGGGTGAGATGTCAGGAATGGAGGTTCCTGAATTGTGTTACACAAGATTACCCCCCAGAGAGCAGCCTCCCAGCCTAAACCCTACTGAACATAGTCCAAAACATTGCTACAAATGAATTGGGGTTGTTCTAAAATGATTTTCACCTCCTCATTGACAATAGCAAGTCTCGATCCAAGGGAGCATAGGGAGTAGGTATTAATATATACACACATATATAATACTTCTATACATCATTGTTTAATTAATTAGCGAATTAATTCACTCTGTAATATTTACTAAGACCCTATTATGTACTAAGCATCACACTGTTCTACAATTGCTACCTCATTTAATAATCCCTCTAACAACCCTATCCTCTATAGATCAGTTCCTTCCCCTATTTGAAAGACAAGACAATGAGGTTCAGAGAGCTCAAGAGGCAGAAGAACTTGAATCCACATCGCTTGTCTCCAAAGTCTGTGACTCTAGCCACTGTTTCTTGTGATCTAAATACCACCTCTGAATACTGAGGTGACCAGCAGACAGTATCTACCCTCCATGGTGGCTGGACGTCAAAGAAAAGAGACATCACCATACGGTGTGATTTTTTTCTATAATACTATTGTGTGGATTTTGAGGTTTGTGCTTGCTCAGTTGTGTCTGACTCTTTGCAACCCTGTGGACTGTAACCCACCAGGCTCCTCTGTCCATGGGATTATCGAGCAAGAATACTGGAGTGGGTTGTCAATTCCTACTCCAGGGGATCTTCCTGACCCAGGGATGGAATCTGCATCTCTGCATTCTCTGCAGCTCACTGCATTGGCAGGCAAATTCTTTACCACTGAGCCACCTGGGAAGCCCAATACTGTTGTATCAAGAGCCCAGAGGAGAGATATCTAAGCCAGCCAAGGTTTGGATGGGAGGTAGTTCATGAAGGTTTTTATGTTTTCAAAGGTTCTTCTTTTTTTTAGTGATAAAATTTGATAATGAGTTTGATGTCCTTTTAATTAAATTAATTTATTTATTTAGGCTGCACACTGTGGCATGTGGGGTCTTAGTTCCCTGACCAGGGATTGAATCTGTGCCTCCTACATTGGAAGCTTGGCGTCTTCACCATTGGACCACCAGGAGGTAAAATGAGCTTAGTGATGAAGAGTGACGAAGATGTTTCACAGGAAAAACATATGTACAGGCATAGAAGTGTGACATGGAACAGGCACACACCTGTTCCATGGCTTGTGTGCATAAAAGGAGACACACACAGAGAAGGAGAATCTGAAACATGGCTGGAAGGATATGCAGAAGTAGTGTAGGTGAAGAAAGGGTACAGATTTGAGAGCCACTTGGAGAGTAGATTCAACAGGACTTGGTGACTGATTATATACGAGGAATGTGGGATCCATAAATTTTTAAAAAGAGTATCTTTTAGAGTAGCATTAGGTTTACAGTAAAATTAAAAGGAAATAAAAATTTCCCATATATCCCTCCCCCCACGTGCATAGCCTTCCCGTTACAAATATTCCCCAACTAGAGTGGTACATTTATTATACAGATGAACCTATGTTGACACATTACTATCCAAAGCCTGTAGTTTACATTAGGATTCACTCTTGGTGTACATTCGATGTGTTTGGACAAATGTGTAATGGCATGCACCCTTTATTATAGTAACATATACTATATGTATCATTGTATTTATCCTTCCTTTCTTAATACCCCCTGACAACAATATCCATGGTCTGGACCTACCACAGTTTATTTATCCACTCACTTACTAGAGGATATCTTGGTTGCTTTCAAGTTTCATTGTTGTTGTTCAGTTGCTAAGTTTGTCTGACTCTTTGTGACCCCTTGGACTGCAGCATCCCAGGCTCCTTTATTCTTTACGATCTCCTGGATTTTGCTCGAAGTCATGTTCTTTGAATCAGTGATGCTATCTAACCATCTCATCTTCTGGTGCCTCCTTCTCCTATTGCCTTCAATTTTTCCCAGCATCAGGGTCTTTTCCAATGATCCAACTCTTTGCATCAGGTGGACAAAGTATTGAAGCTTCAGCTTAAGCATCAGTCCTTCCAATGAATTCAGGATTGATTTCTTATAGAATTGACTGGTTTGATCTCTTTGCAGTCCAAGGGACTCTCTAGCACCAAAGCCTTCTTTATGGTCCAACTCTCACATCTGTACTTTACCACTGGAAAAACATAGCTTTGACTATACAAACTTTTGTCAGCAAAGTGATGTCTCTGTTTTTGAATATGCTGTCTAGGCTTGTCAAAGCTTTTCTTCCAAGAAGGAAGTATCTTTTAACTTCATAGATACTATGGCTACAGTCACCATCTGCAGTGATTTTGGAGCCCAAGAAAATAAAATCTGTCACTGTTTCCACTTTTCCCCCTTCTATTTGCCATAAAGTGATGGGACCGGATGCCATGATCTTAGTTTTTTGAATGTTGAGTTTTAAGCCAGCTTTTTCACTCTCCTCTTTCATCCTCATCAAGAGGTTCTTTAGTTCCTCTTTCACTTTCTGCCATTAGAGTGGTATCATTTGCATATCTAAGGTTGTTCATATTCTTCCTGCAATCTTATTCCAGCTTGTGAATCATCCAGCCCAGCATTTCACATGTGTACTCTAGAGTCAGGCATGACTGAGTGACTCACACACACACACACACACACACACACACACACTGCGTATAAGTTAAATAAGCAGGGTGACAATATACAGCCTTATTGTACTCCTTTTTCAATTTTGAACCAATCAGTTGTTCTATGTCTGGTTCTAACTGTTGTTTCTTGACCTACACATTGGTTTCTCAGGAGACAGGTAAGGTGGTCTGGTACTCCTATCTATTTAGGAATTTTCCACAATTTGTTGTGATCCACACAAAAGTGTTAGCATAATCAATGAAGCAGAAGTAGATGCTTTTCTGGAATTCCCTTGCTTTCTCCAGGATCCAGTGAATATTGGCAATTTGATCCCTAGTTCCTCCGCTTCTTCAAAACCAGCTTGGAAGTTCTTGGTTCACATAGTGCTGAAGCCTAGCTTGAAGGATTTTGAGCATTACCTTCCTTGCACATGAAATGAGTGCAATTGTACAGCAGTCTGAACATTTTTTGGCATTGCCGTTCTTTGGGGTTGGAATAAAAACTGAACTTTTCCTGTCTTTTGGCAGCTGCTGAGTTTTCCAAATTTGACTCAAAACTGACATATTGAATGAAGCACTTTAACATCATCACCTTTTAGGATTTTAAATAGCTCAGCTGAAATTCCATCACTTCCGCTAGCTTTGTTTATGGTAATGCCTCCTAAGGCTCTCTTGACTTCGCACTCAAGGATATCTGGCTCTAAGTGACTGACCATGCCATAGTGGTCATTTGGGTCATTAAGACTTTCCTTGTACAGTTCTTCTGTGTATTTTTGCCACTCTTCTTAATTTCTTTTTTTCCTGTTAGGTCCTTACTCTTTGTGTCCTATATTGTGCCCATCCTTGCATGACGTTCCTTTGATAGCTCCAATTTCTTTGAAGAGATCTGTAGTCTTCCCCATTCTATTGTTTTCCTCTACTTCTTTGCATTGTTCATTGAAGATGGCCTTCTTATCTCTCCCTGCTATTCTCTGGAACTCTGCATTCAGTTGGGTATATGTTTCCCTTTCTACCTGGGTATATGTTTCCTTTTCTACCTTTTACTTTTCTTGATTCCTCAGCTATTTGTAAAGCCTCCTCAGACAACCACTTTGCCTTGTTGCATTTCTTTTTATTGGGGATGGTTTTGGTCACTGCCTCCTGTACAGTGTTATGGACATAGTTCTTAAGGCACTCGGTCTACCAGATTCCAAGTTTTAGTAGTTATGGATAAAGCTGCTATAAATATCGTGTGCAGATTCTTGTGTGAACATAAAGTTTTCATCTACTTTGGATAAAGAAGAAGGCGTGTGATTGCTGGATCATATGGTCAGAGTATGTTTAGTTAGTTAAGAAATCACAAAACTATCTTCTAAAGTGGCCGTACCATTTTGCATTCCCGCCGGCAATGAATGAGGATTCCTGTTGCTCCTCACCAACCGATGTTGTTAGAGTTCTGCATTTTGGCCATTCAAATTGTGTAGTGGTATCTTATTGCTTTAATTGACATTTTTCTGATAACATGATGTAAAACATCTTTTCATACGCTTATTTGCCATCTGTATCTTTTCTTTGATGAGGTATTTTTGAAGGGCTTTGGCCTATTTTCAGACTGGACGGTTTCTTTTCTTATTGTTGATTTTTAAGAGTTCTTTGTGTATTTTGGAGAACAGTGTCTTTTGCAAATATTTCCTCCCAGTCTGTGGCTCATCTTCTCATTATTTTGACACTGTATTTCACAGAGCAGAAGTTTTAAATTTTAATGAACTCTAGTTTATCAATTATTTCTTTCATGAATTGTGCATTTGGTGTTGTTTCTGAAAAGTCATTACCATACCCAAGGTGCCATACCCTAGGCTGTCTCCTAGGTTATTTTATAGGGGTTTTATAGTTTGAAGTTTTAAATTTGGGTCTATGATCCATTTTGATTTATTTTTGTAAATAGTGTAAAGTTTGTGTCGAGTCTTTTTTTTTTTTTGCATATGAATGTCCAGTTTCTCCAGCACCATTTGTTGAAAACAGTGTCTTTGCTCCACTATATTGCTTTTGACTCTTTGTCAAAGATTAGTTGACTATATTTATATGTGCCTGTGTCTGGGTTAAATTCTTATTTTATTCATAGTGTTAATGGACACCTGCTTTAAACCAAGTACTGTAGTAAATTTTGGAAATACAGGGTACAGTAGGAGAGATGTCATCCCTGTTCTCATGGATTGTACAGTGTATAGAAAAGAAAGGATCAAAGATAGCTCAAGATTTCTCATTTGGCTGATGGGTCAGGAAATCCAGAAGCAGCACTAGGTTGATGTGGGGACTAAGCACTAGGTTGCTTAGTCTTGGGGAGTTTGACATTTCTGTGTTTCATAAAAAACAGCCAGTAGGTAGTTGGGCATTCAGATGTGGAGCTAGGAGAGCTTGAGCTTGAGATATAGATTTGGGCACCATCTTGCATGGATATGGTAGTGGAAACCATGCATATAAGTGTGATTGCTCAAGGAATGTGTATTGGGGTTGGTGGGGAAGAGAAGGAGTCAGACAACGGAATTCTGAGGAACTCTAGCATTTACAGGAAGAGAAATGGAGAGGACTACAGAGAAATTGCAAACCGATGGTTAGAGAGGTGGGAGGGAACTGTGAGAGAGTCATGCTATGGAAGTCAAGTTGTTATGAACTGAATTGTGCCCCTCTCTCCCTGCCCCACACCAAAATTCATTTGCTGAGGCCCTAATTCCCAATGGACCATGTTTAGAGGTATACTTTAAGGAGATAAGTGAAGTCACTCGGTAGTGTCTGACTTTTTGCGACACCATGGACTGTAGCCTACTGACTGAGCTCCTCCGTCCATGGGATTTTCCAGGCAAGGGTACAGGAGTGGGTTGCCATTTCCTTCTCCAGGGGATCTTCCTGTCCCAGGGATCAAACCCAGGTCTCCCACATTGTGGGCAGACACTTTACCATCTGAGCCACTGGGAGATAAATAAGGTTACGTCGGGCTTTCCTGGTGGCTCAGATGGTAAAGAATCCACCTATGATGTAGGAGACTTGGGTTTGATCCCTGGGTTGGGAAGATCCCCTGGAGGAGGGCATGGCAACACACTTCAGTATTATTCTTACCTGGAGAATACCCATGGACAGAGGAGCCTGGAGGGCTACAGTCCACGGGGTCATAAAGAGTCAGACACGACTGAGCGACTAAGCACAGCACAAGGTTATATTAAGTCATACTGATGGAACCCTAATCCAATAGGACTAGTGTCTCTATAAGAGGAGGAAAAAACACCAGAGATTGCTCTGTCATACTCCACATGCATAGAGGAGAGGCTAAGTGAGAACTCAGAGGGGCTTCCCAGGTGGCGCTAGTGGTAAAGAACCTGCCTGCCAGTGCTGGAGATATAAGAGACATGGGTTTGATTACTTGGGTTGGGAAGATCCCCTGGAGAAGGAAATGGCAACCCACTCCAGTACTCTTGTCTGGAGAATCCCATGGACAGAGGAGCCTGGCAGGCTACAGTCCATGGAGTGGCAAAGAGATGGACATGACTGAAGCGATTTAGCACACATGCCCGAAGACTCAGAGAGACAGTGTCATCTCTAAGTCAGAAAGAGAGGCCAAACTGGGAACTAGCCCTGTCAGAACCTTGATCTTGGGGATTCAGCCTCCAGAACTATGAGAAAGCAAATGTCTGTTGTTTGAGCCACCTAGCCTATGGTATTTTGTTATGGACAGTTGAACAACTCCAAGGGAGGAGGGAGTTCCAAGGATTGTTTAAAGAAAGATAAATGTCAACAAAGGTAAGAGTAGACATGTGCTCTCTGAATTTGGTAATCCTGTGACCCTAGCAAGAGCAAGGAAGGACCAAGTGTCAGAAGACAGACTGCAGTGAGGTTACATCAGCAGGAGGAGGGGACCACGTGTTTTATACACAAGCATAGCCTCCAGGCTGGAGTCTGGCAGCTCCTACCATCTGTGTTTGTAATTCTGTAAACTCTTTGTGCACATTCCCCCAGGGACCAGCTTTGCAGTGGTTCATGACTGTGAACCATGTAACAGGTTCACAATCATGCCTGCTGAATGGCCTTCCTCGGCCATGTGCCGGCTTAGGTGTAGTCATCACGACCAGTGAGGCAGCCTTATTTAATAGTATGAGGGATGTGAATTTAGTGCTTTCTAGGCACCAGGCATTTGTCCTAAATGCTTTGCATATATTTTCCCATGTAATTTTTACAACTTTATGAATTAGGCACTATTATTATTATGCTCATTTTTCTTATGGAAAAACTGAGCTATAGTTTCAAACAACCCGACCGCAAGCCTTTAACCACTATATTCTGTAGCTCATATCCTTTTAGCATCTGCTTCCCAGGTGACTTGGTGGTAAAGAATCTGCCTGTCAATGCAGGAGACTCAAGAGGTGCCAGTTCGATTCCTGGGTCAGGAAGGTAGGAAACGGCAACTGCATTATTCTTGCCTGGAGAAGTCCATGGGCAGAGGAGCCTGGCAATCTTCAGTCCATGGGGCTGCAAAGAGTCGGACATAGCTGAGCAACTGAGCACACATATCCCTGTGTTGCAGACCCCTGGATCTGCCCTGTGGAGGCTTGAGGAACTGACTTGTGTCCCCTGGGCCTCAGGATCCTAACATGCACTGTGTAGACTTTGGGGAAGATGATTCTCTAAGGTGCTTTTTGACTCTCATGGTCCATGATCTGATGGTTTGGACTAAATTATACTCTAGCGACCTGGCATTAACCTCTGCAGAAAAGTTAACCAGAAGTTTTCAGTCAGGATCAGTTATCAGTCACCAAGGGGGGAAGGGGAGAATGGGGTGAACTGGGAGATTGGGACTGACATATATACACTGTTGATATTATGTATAAATAGATAATTAACAAGAACCTAATGTATAGCTCAGGGAACCCTACTCAATGCACTGTGGTGACCTAAAGGGGAAGGAAATCCAAAAAAGAGCGGATATGTGTGTACTCATAACTGATTCACTTCGTTGTACAGTAGAAATGAGCACATTGTAAAGCAACTGTACTCCAATAAAAATTAATTTATGAAAAAGATCAGTTATCAGGACCGTGAGAAGCTCCTGTATGGAGTGTCTTGCCTATGAGACACCACCCCCTATTTATGCAGGCAGGGAACATGGGGAGCCCCCCAACAGTTGACAGGGGGTGGGGCATGTACACAGGGTGACCGAGAGGCTTGATGTAGGCTCCACTTCAGGCAGGATGCTAGTGGACTTGGGAGAAGCCCCTGACTCTACCCCATGTTGCTGCTTCCACTCATTGGCTGGGAAGTGAGGAGAGTTCTGGCTGAGGGTCCGTGATCAAGAATTTCATGGAGGAGAACAATCAGCCGGTCACCACCACAGCTGTTGAAGGGTTTAACAGTGCCACTGCTGTCTTGGGGTACATAAGGGTCTGGGGAAATTTTTCTTCCAGTGCCCTTGTCGATCTAAGCAATTTGATTAAAAGCATCTCACAGAACTTGATGGATCCATGTGAAGTCCATATGATTTGTCAATGAAAACATAGATTGGTGAGTAGAGAAGACATACTTAAGTATTTACATATTGTCCTGTTATCGTACATAAAGATCCCTGGTTAGGTCTGGCAATCACTTTGTAATCTTTGTTGTCAAATTCATGATTCCTGGATAATTTTTTGTATCTGCCATGATGAAAAGGTAGCAATGCTATTATCACGTCATGGCTCCTCAGAACCTGTTTGTATCGAAACTGTGTAGACCTTCTAGCTTCTGTCATCTACTCATTTCATTTATTTAATGTCGATTACAGCATTAGTCATTTTACTGCATCATCCATCAGGCTCCTGTGAATACTGGCTTCCCGTGCTTGTCACACGTGTTGTTATTGCACTTCTCTGAGAATGATCACAAATACAAGTCATACTCAGAGCACACAGGAAAATGTGAACAATCATTTGGTTTTTGGTCATGTTCAGAATTTTGTAGCATAAGATGGAACAGCATATCTTTCAATCGCATCTTCTTTTAAAATTTGTAGATCATTATCATTCTGTTCCTAGAACGTGATCTTCTTCCACGATGACTACACCTCTGTCTTTCATACACCACACAAGCTGGGAGGAGAGGTGAAGCGCTCATAGGCAGGTGGGGAAGAGTGTGGTTTCATTCATGTAAGGAATCAGTGTCCCATGCTAGGCACAGCTTAATACTGACCCAAGAGAGCATGAGGTCACCAGCCAATTGGAGGCGGGGTGTGGGGGGGTTGCCTCACTTGAAAGGATATGTAGTGGGAGGCAGAATGGTGCTGGGGGAGGGGCACAGCATAAAGTACACCTGCTCCATCCTGCCTTCCTTAGTGCTATAGCTGGAGGCAGCTCTTTGGTCAGGACGTGGACAGATTAGAGTCTGTGCACCTGTCTGCACATGCGGCTCAAACTGGAAGACTGGCTGGTTGTTTGCTATTGCTGCATAACAGACTATCTATATATTTAGTGGCTTAAAGCAATTCATCTATTATCTCACAGTCAGAAGTCTGGGTGCTCAGCTAGTTCTCCATCCCAGATTTCACAAGGCTAGAGTCAAGGACTAGGCAGCTCTGTGATCCTTTCTGGATGCTCCAGGGCGGAATCTGCTCACAAGCTCATTCAGATGGTTGGCACAATTCAGCTCCCTGTGGTTATAGGAATGAGGTTCCCATTTCCTTACTGGATGTTGACCAGGTGTCATTCTCAGCTAGAGGCCACCTGCATTCCCTGGCCCATGGCCTCTTTTCTCCCATCGTCAATGCCAGCAGCAGTAGGCTGTCTTCCTCATGCTTTGAATCTTTTGGATTTTCCCTTTCATCTCTTTCGTCTTCTGCTTCTGGCTGGAGAAAGTTCTCTGCTTTTAAGGGCTCATGTGATTAGATTGGGCCTACCTGGATAATACAGCATACTCTAATTTCTCTAATTAAGGTCTATACCTTAATTATATCTGCATAGTCCCTTTTGCCTAGAGAAGGCAATGGCAAACCACTCCAGTACTGTTGCCTGGAAAATCCCATGGATGGAGGGGCCTGGTGGGCTGCAGTCCATGGGGTCAAGAAGAGTTGGACACGTCTGAGCAACTTCACTTTCACTTTTCACTTTCATGCATTGGAGAAGGAAACGGCAACCCACTCCAGTGTTCTTGCTTGGAGAATCCCAGGGATGGGGGAGCCTGGTGGGCTGCCATCTATGGGGTCGCACAGAGTTGGACCCGACTGAAGCGACTTAGCAGTAGCAGCAGTAGTCCCTTTTGCCATATAACATAACAGATCATAAGAGGTTGTAGGGTTTGAAGTATGAACATCTTTGGAGGCCATCATTCTGCCTGCCCCTGGGATCAGGGAATAAGCTTCATCCAAATTAGGATGTTAGCACCATTCTGGCAGTTCAATACTGCATGGACCTAGGAAAATAAATACCCTCCTGGCCAGCAGGAGCAATCTGCTTAGCAGTCCACCCTCTTGGAATGAACCCTGGCCATTGCGTCTGGAGCCACCCCATGAGAATGGTCCCAGAGCTCCTTGGACCTTGTGGTCCCCTCTCCAGGTGGATAGGGGGTTTGGGGCAGAGGGCTGGAGTGTGTGAGAACATCCTCAAAGGGAGAAGCAGGGACAGACCAACATAGGTCCCTGCTTGGGTTCCTGCCTAGATGGTACTGCTAATTCTGAGTGTTCCCAGGCACTGGAGAAAAGCTCTTGAGATGGGCCAGTATAGGGGCCCTGCTTACTCTCCTCTTGGCGCTCTTTTTGCTTACTTGGTTCCAAGGGCAAGACAGTGCTGCTTCCAGCAACTAAACTGATAAGAACTCCACTTTCATTTTCTTTGTGTAATATCTCCAGAGTGCAGGCCAACGCCCTGTTGGGTCTGTCCTGCTAAGGCAACGGTGTGTAGCAGAGCCTCCAGAGGCGTTCATTTCAGCCTTCGCTCAAGTCCCAGATATTGTTTCAATAGCCCATTCTGGCTGGATGACCTTGGACAAGTTACTTCATTAGGTGAGCCACAGTCTCTTCATCTGAGTAATGAACTGAGGGCAATGATAGTGAACACTAACACTCTGAGGGCTGACAGATATCACAGCTACTTTACACCCGTATCTGCCCCGTTATTTCCACCTTGTAATGTTGTGATGATCAAGTAAGTTGGCATATTGTAAAAACTCCTGGAATACAGTAAGCAATCCATGTGTGCTACTGTGCTCATCTTGTCTGACTCTGTGAGCCCATAGCCCACCAGGCTCCTCTGTCCATGGGATTCTCCAGGCAAGAATACCGGAATGGGATAACATTTCTTATCTTCCTAACCCAGGAATCGAACCCGCGGTCTCTTGCATCTCCTGCAGGCGGATTCTTTACCACTAAGGCACCTGGAAAGCCCCCAAGCAGTCCAGACATTCGACAACAAGCGTGAACTGAGCTGGTAAATGGTTAACAACTGGCTCTCTGGGGAAGGAGAGGAGGCGGGCTTGGAGCATTGCCAATGGCTAGGGTGCACAGACACCCACCCAGCTAACTTCAGACTAACAGTATGATGTCACTGAATGCGGAGCTGAGAAGCGATGCTAACCATTGGCTCCGTGGGCAGGGGGAGCCGGATTCAGCACCCACCAGAAGGGTGAGCTTTTCATTTGTTCCAGTTACGGTGTTCACACCGGAGACACAGTGATGAATGCGATGGCGCTTATAGCTCTCCTCTTGGCGCTCTTTTTCCTTTCCCCAACTGAAAGTCCGAGTCTCCCAAGTGCTTTGTAAAGGAGACCTAGTTCTCGGTAGAGAAACGTGAACCTGGTAACCTCTCAAGGTGTCTGTCGGCTCTTGCCTGAACCAGAAGAGGAAGTGTTATTTCTGGTTTCTTTGCAAGCCAACAGTCTTGTTTCCACAGAGCTGAGTCGGGTAAGATTAAAGCCAGAAGTGTGGCTCCTCTCATTGGTTTGGGGTTTGGTGTCAGTGGAGATATTTCATTTCCTGGAGGCCCATTTCCTCGCGCTACGAGGGGAAGGTGCTGGCTCATCCATTCATTATCGTGAGGACTGACTGACCCTGGTGAGAACCAGAGTCGTTTCCCAGTTGTCTGAGATCTCACCGGTAACCACGCTCACGCGTCATTCTCCCAAGCACGGCGAGGATGCCAGGGGTTCCATTAAATTAGCGTGTGGTTTTCTTAATACGGAAGCCATTGAACGGTTCTCAAGTGAGAGAGAGATTTTTTGCAGATTGTAGAAGGAAGCAGGCTGTGAAACATCTATGAAGAATACTTGGAAATGCATAAACTGGTAAAACTAGAGAGCAAGTAGAAGTAGGTTGTCTCTACCTCACCATCTTGAGTCATTGAACTCATGTACTGTAAGTTGTTTTATATCATTTCTCAGAAGCCAATCCCTTTTCTCACATTGTTTCCATGTAAGATGGTATTGTGAGGGAAGGAAAGCATAATGCAAGCACTATTGTTACTGGTGTATAAAAAGGGCCATTAACACAACATTGTAGGTCAACTATACTTCAATTTTTTTTTTAATGTTTTTCTTTCTGGAGAAAAATATTAAAAAATAAAAAGGGCTGTTAAAACAAAAGCTAATATCTGCCCTTCTTAATACACCCAAATGGAAATTAGCATAAAAGCTGGGATCCTGACGGCATGCATGTGTGTTTGTGTGTATAAACTTACAATAAAATTTATTTGGGCTGTTTAAGATTATTTTATTTATTCATCTTTTAAACCACATTTGGAAAATTAAAATGTGTATTCATATGAGTTCAAGCTAAATACCTAAGTTTTAGAATACAGGACAAATTCTCAGAAATTCAAAAGGGCTCTCCAATATAAAGAGAAAGAACAAATTAAGACTCAAGGATAGTAGAAAGTAGAAAAAGAACTGCAGCTTAGTTTCAGAGCAGCATTTTGGGGCTGAGTTGGGTGTTTGTTTTTATTTCACTAACATATAGGTGCCAGGTTTTTCCATTTTGGATAAGTCAACAGATTTCTCATCTGTCAAGGATTTAGCCTTGTGAGTTAGTTTCCACAATAGTGTTTACATTTAATATAGAGTAATATATCCTTTTTCAGGTTGGAGCTTTGGGGTTCAACATGGTAAACGTGCAATGTACATGTTTAGTTGCTCAGTTGTGTCTGACTCTGTGATCATTTGGACTGTAGCCTGGCAGGTTCCTCTGTGCATGGGATTTTTCAGGCAAGAATACTGGAGTGGGTTGCCATTTCCTTCTCCAGGGGATCTTCCTGAACCAGGAATCAAAGCTATGTCTCCTGTGTCTCCTGCATTGCAGCTGGATACTTTATCCACTGAGCCGTGGGGGAAGCCCCAATAAACAATCCCCGTTAGACATTAGATATGGCTCAGATGGTAAATAATCTGCCTGCAATGCAGGAGACCCAAGTTCAACCCCTGGGTTGGGAAGGAAATGGAGAAGGAAATGGCAACCCATTCCACCAGATCATTAGACATGGAGACAAATCTTACTGGATGTGAATGACTGGGGAAATGTGCACTAGGAATTGAATTATTATTTTGCTGCAATTTTAAACAATCTCATACATTTTCCTTTTTTTCCTTGAGGTCTTGGAGACAATCTGATCATTATAATTTTGCAATTACAATGAAAAATTAATATCTATTAAGTGCTTTCTGTGAAGGTAGTATTACTCTTTGTTTCTGAAATGAATCTTTAATACTAAAAAGATACCCTAAAAGTTGGCTTATGTTGACAAGATATGGCAACAGGAAAACATGGAGCTCTGGGGTCAGCAAGCAGTAGAAATTCAGTTGTGAACAATGAAGCGCCAAAATGTCATTGTAAGAGGGTACTGTGATAATCTTGAATGTTATAGGGTAAGGTGCCCAAATTTTAAAATCATCAGTGACTTCTTTTTGTCTGAAAAATTCAAAGCAGGGAAAGGGTGATATAATGGTGTGATATTATCAGTACTTTTTAAGACATATGTAGAAATATATAAAGGGTAGATCGGAAAAGGAGAGGATAGAAACACGAGTTAGGAGTAAGACTGCCAGATAAAGTACAAGGTGTCCAGTTAAATTTAAATTTCAGATAAGCAAAAAATATCTTTTTAGGTTTATGAATATCCCATGCAATATTTGGGACATGCTTGTACTAAAAAATATATTTGTAGTTTATCTGAAATTCATATTTAATTGAGTTGCCTGTATTTTTATTTGCTTCTGGCAGTCCTTCTTTAGAAGGCTACTGCAAAACTCCAAGTAAGAAGTAAGTAGCAAGGGTCAACCAGAGACTGCAGGAAGAGACTGATAGAAGGGTATGAATGTGACAGAACTGAGGAAGGTAAAATCAACAGGCTCTCACAACTGGGAAAAGAAAATTATGTGGCTTGAAATACTGTAATATGGGAAGATGAGCTAGGATCTAATAGACTAATTTTCTAATAGAAAATTTAATATTTCAAAGAAAAAATTTGGTTAATGACATAGAGTAGTGATTCTGTGAATTGATTGCCTTGACAAGTACAAAGACACAAACATTAAAAGAAATCATTGCAATTTCAAATTAAATTGAAATAAAAATTTAATAAAAGTTATATTCTTGGAAGAATAATTAACATTGTCATAGAGGTATTTCACAGTTTAAATATTTTATTAATAGCATTGAGGATATAAGTCTGTGTTTTCATAACCCAAATAAATGAAAGCTCACGGCTTTTATTCTTCCAAGACATTTAAAGACGTACCTTAAATCAAACAATGGCTGTGTGCTCCATTTCCACTGAGGAAATAATCTTTGAAAAGAGATCCATTACCAAGCTGGGCAAAGTAACTTGTGCCTCATAACAACTGGGCTTCCCAGGTGGTGGTAGTGGTTAAGGACCTGCATATACATGCAGGATATGTAAGAGATGTAGGTTTGATCCCTGGGTCAGGAAGATCCCCTGGAGGAGGGCATGGCAACCCACTCCAGTACTCTTGCCTGAAGAATCCCATGGACAGAGGAGCCTGGTGGGCTACAGCCTACAGGATCACCAAGAGTTGGACATGACTGAAGTGACTTCGCATGCATACATATCAACCAGTAGGATTCAAGAGTGTTTTTATAAAATCTTGCAGTAAAATTATTAGACAATATTCCCATGTTATTTTAGCACAGTTAATTGGGCCATTATATTTTTCCAGACTTTGATTTCTAGACATATCTATTTCTAAATACATATGTTTAGAAAGATGATGGTGGAATAAATTAGAAGTTGTAAAGATGTTCCTTGAGAATGTTTAAACTCTTATAAAGCCTATTTAAATGTATCCAATAAATATTAAATAAAAATAAATAAAATATTTCTTAGGTACCTTTTGTAGCCTAATTTCTACTGATTATTATAAGAATAGCGACCCTCTCCTTATAATCTTAAAGACCAAATCAATAACGGAGCAATCAAAATGGAATAGAAACTTCAGATAAAAAGCAATATTTCCCCATTTTCCTTGTGATCTCTACTCCTAATTATCAGCTACAGTGCTGTGTCAACTTCCTATATCTGCCAGGGTCCAGTAAGGGAACAGAAACCACACTATTTGGACAGAGGGAATTTAGCATAAAGAATTGTTAACCAGACAATAATCATGTGAATTAGGCAACTGAGAAACAAAAAGAAAACTCAAATGTATCTGGGAGGCAGCAAGTGCAACGACCACCCCTGGTACGAGGGAAACGAGAAGATGTTAAATTGACGAAAACTTAAGAGGCTAACAGGAGGAAGCTTGTATGCCCGGGACCCAGACCTCTGAGGCCCGGTGTCCAGTCCAGTTGGTGCTAGTACCTCTGGGGAGTAGGGTAGGGATAATGAAACTAACTCTGCACATGGATGCAATCAAAAAGTGGATTCAACTGATGCTATGGAAGGCATTCTGCGGCCACGGTGCCCTGGGGTGATGGTCACACAAACGTGAGGCAAATGGGGAAGAGCAAGCACCTTCCTCCTGCTTCAGTCTTCCAGTCTCCTTCTAGTGCCTCCACTGGCAAGAGCCTAAATGGATCTAGTTATCAGAAGGAGAAACTTGGTTTTCAGACTCCCAGACTCAGCATCACAATGCATAGTATAGGAGAATGGGTTTGAACTGAGAGATCATCACTTAATGACCATCTCCTAAATGCTTCTCCTGGGCCGCCTCTTGCCGTCTCCCATGGAACCACCTCCACTCCACACCAGAATGATCTTTCCAAAGCCCTCCAAATCTTCTTGTTATTTTAGAATAGAGGAAAAGATTCCAACCATGACCCCCAGACCTGCATCCTCTGACTCCTGCACTGTACTTTGGTATCTTTGAAGTCTTGTTGGGCCTGCCAGTTAGTCCTAGAATATGCCATTTTCTTTTCTCCTTCAGGGTTTTGTACACAGTACTGCTGGGAATTTCCTTCCCCTCCTGTTTGCTTGGAGTAGTCTATTCAGTGTTGAGATCTTGGCTTGAGAATGGTTACTCCTTTGGGATCGCCTCTTCCTCTGCTCAGTAGACTAGATGATGCCTCTTGGTTAAAACTTTCCATGGCTTCCTTGCTCTCTTCTGGGGTGTTGTATTTGACTAATGTGTCTTTCGCCACTAAATAGTAGCAACTCAAGGGTAGGGGTAATGGCTGTTTTGCTCACCACAGTTTTCTCAGTGTCTACAAGATGTCTGGCACACGTGTGTGTGCTCAGTCGTGTCTGACTCTGTGACCCCCATGGATTGTAGCCTGCCAGGCTCCTCTGTCGATGGAATTTTCCAGACAGGAATACTGGAGCAGTTTGTAGGTGCTTAACAAATATTTATCATATGGCCAGATGACTGAAACAAATTATTTTGTGAGGATGAAGGGTTTATTATCATAATTTAGGATGCTATTGCCACAAATACTGTTATTTCACAATAAAGAAAAAACAATTGGTAAGGAGCATTCTGAAAACATGTTAATTTTTCAGGGTCCAGGTTCAGAACAGTGAGTCCCAAACAGTGGGAGACTTTTCCTTACTGACTCATTCCAAGGCCCAGTTTCCCAGCGCTCCTTTTAGATTGGTTTATTTCTAAAGGAGATCACTCCTGTCCACAGGATAGATTATAGACAATCACAACAGAATGAAACAGGCCACTATTGTTACAGATAATTCACATACAGAGATGTGTGTCTATGTGTGTGTGTGTGTGTGTGTGTGTGTGTGATCTTACATTTTCCCTTTCTGAATTCCAAAAGTAAAGGGCAGCTTGCTTACTGATTGATTTAAATCTTTTTCAGAGCTGAGTTGGCACAGATTTCTACAGCATCACAAGTTGGGCTGCGATGATGGTGTTCTGATTGCATGCTGCCAAGCCCAGGCCCGTTGACTTTTCTGTGAAGTGAAATAAAGTTTGTACATCCTGGATTTTCAAGGTCCCAGCAGCAGATTTTCTGCACACCTCTCTTCATACAAAACCCTGCTCCATGGGAACCAGAGCAAACGTACAGGCGCAGCACCATCCAAATTCATTCTTAGAAAAGAAACATTTCTTCAAAGGAAGCATGGTCTGCCCACCCTATAGACAACCTTTTACATTCTCAGAAGAGCATTTCACTTTCCAAGTGCAATGTCATATCTCAGACACCTGTATTTACGATTAGGGTCTTTGTTCTATAAACTGAAGTCCTATTCCGATGATGTTCCCAGAACCACAGATTGGTCTCTATTGTTTGAGTCTCCACCTTGCAAGACAGAAAAGTGTTTACAACCTTAAATTGGTGGTTCCAGCTTTTCCCCTTCTCATCAATGCCGCAAAGATGTGAAGGCTAAGTTACGGTCAGGGCTTAGGTTTAAAGTACCGTGACTAACAGCCCCACCCCGCCCCAGCAGCCTCCGCAAGAAGAAAGTTTTTTTTTTTACGAGCGTGTTTATTCATTCAGTCATCCACTTATTCAGCCCACATTTACTGCGTGTTTATGTACGAAGCATTGTTCTAGGCACTGGAACCATTGAGCTGATAGGGAGAAATAGATCATAAATAAATAAAATAACATCAGACCATGATAAGCACCAAGATGAAAACAGAGAGTGACTTGTGGGCCTGCATTGGGATGGGTGGTCACTGATGTCACTGATGAGATGAGGTTTAAGTAGAAATCTGAATGATAAGAAGGAACCAATTACTAAGATATGTGGGAAGAGCATTTCAGGCAGAGGGGCAAATTGTGCTAAAGCCCTCATGTGGGAGTAAATTTGGCTAGGTGCGGCTGGTGTGTAGGGAGTGAGGAGCCTGGGAAGAAGAACCCAGTCCCTCCTCCATGCTCTGTCCCATTTTGCCTTCTTACTGTGCTGGGGCTAAGTGCATTTTCTGTTATGTCCATCCATGATTTCTGCTTAGGTTCAGCTGGAGCACCTATTTGCTCTACTACTATATTCCATAAGTTCAACTTGAAGTTCAAGTATAGTGTGAGAAAATGTTAATACATTTCTGAGCTTACCCTTGAAATGTTGTATAAGCCGGTTACTGTATAGTACATTTGGGGTATTAGAAAACAAGATAAGTAAATTTAGCTATGGGGCTACATGTTCTGCCAGACACATGCCCTCCCCATTAATTCTCTGATAGATTCTGTAGCCCAGAAGAACAAATTCATGTGTATATTAAGCCTTCAACAAAGCTCTTCATTCACTGGCTTCCCCGCCTACCCTAGAACCGTAGAGACTGGGTTGGTACAAGCCTTAGAGGTCATCTAATAATCTACACCAACCCTTCCTCTAATTCTAATTGCTTTGTGTTCTGATGAGTGATCATCTTGTCTTTGCTTGAACATGCCCAGTGATGCTGTCTACTTTTTGAGTCAACCTGTTTCATTGCCAGATAGTTCTGGCTTTTAATACAAAGAGTGGCTTTCTAAGTTGAATTCTACCACCCTGTCATTCACCCTTGGGCCTAATTACACCCCAGATGATCACAGATGTCTGCTTCTTCCTGCATGATCATGCATGAATCACTTCATTTTTTTAGCCTTATTTCTATAAAGCAGGGCAATAATAGCTACTGTTCAAGAATTTTGTGAGGATTAATGAGACAATATTCATTAGCTATCTGGCATAGCGGCTGATGCAGTAGACATGAATATATTTTCATTTTCTCTCACTCTCTTTGAATAATAGCCTTTCAAATAATATTGGTTCCCCTGTTTCTCTCTCTAGCAACATCTTTTCTTGTTCGTTCATTCGTTCATCCATTTATCCATCCCCTTACTGGTTCTCAAATGTTTACTGAAGATCTACTGTATGAAAAGCCCTGTTCTAGGCAGCGAGGGTACACTGGGTGACAGACCAGACAGGGTTCTAACCCTAATCACATGGAGTCTGAAGACGAGTAAGTAGTTGATAATATTTGAGTGCTGTAAGTGTTATGTGGGGTGTGCCATGGGAGAAGAGGAAAGGAAAACTTTTTCAGTTTGGAGTGTTGGTTTCTTGGGGGCCATCTTAACAAATTATCATAAACTTGGTAGCTTAAAAACAATAGAAATTAAGTCTCTCAGTTCTGGAGGCTAGAAATCCCTCAGGGTTGCATTCCTTCTAGAAGCTCCTTGCTTCTTCTGGCTTCTGTTGGCAGCCCTGGCATTCTGGGCCACATCACTCCAATCCCTGCCTACCTGGCCATTTCCTCTGTGTGTCTCTATATTATCTCTTTTAACTTCTTTCTTATAAGGACACTTGTGATGGTATTTAGGGCCCAGTTGGAAAACCCAGCATAATGTTATTATCATCATAAGATTCTTAATTACATCTGCAAAGACCCTTCTTGTAAATAAGGAAATTCCAGGGATTAAGAAATGATGTCTTTGGGTGTCCTTTATTCAACTTGGTATGGAGGGGGAAGGATGAAGGCAGGCTTCCTAGAGGAAGCAGTGTCCAAATTGAGATGTAAGAGCTGCATAGAAATTCTTCAAGAGGAGAGGTGCCAAGAGTGATCCAAAATGTTCCAACTGGAGGAAGTCAGAGGGAATGGTGACTCTGAGGATCTGAATGGAGTGTGCTTGTGACTGAAGCACATAGTAGGTGTGTGTCTGTGTCCTGAGGAAGGGCTGGAGAGAGGAGAGGCAAGGGTGAGTATGGAGAGATAGAAACACTGGTGATATTGTGAAGGTCCTGGATAGGCATGTTCAAGTGTTTGAATGTAACATGAAATATAATGGTGGTCTTAGAAGAGTTTTCAGAAGGCACCTCACATAGTCAGGTCTGTGCCAGCCTCTGGAGAAGAGGGGAGGTGGGCTACCAGAGGGCCGCCTGTCCTTCCTTTTCCTCCTATCATATGACTCCAGATCCACCGTTCTTGGTTTAGGGATCACACCTCATTGACCACTGCCACTGTGGTTCCCACCCCATCCTTGAAAGAGGAAATTAAGACAGAGGTTGTTTGGCCATGGAACGCATGGTCAGTTTATTGTTATTTAGCTTACTATCCAGTAAGTCGACTTCCCTGGTGGCTCAGATGGTAAAGAATCTGCCTGCGACGTATGAACCTCAGGTTTGATCCCTGGATCAGGAAGATCCCCTGGAGAAGGGAGTGGCTACTCACTCCAGTATTCTTGCCTAGAAAATTCCATGGACAGGGGAGCCTGGTGGGCTACAGTCCATGGGGTGGCAAAGAGTTAGACAAGACTAAGTGACTAACACACTGTTTGGTCACAGACTGCAAGGTCAGTTTATTGTTATCTGATTTCCAGTAAGTCATGGGGTTCCAAGCCTGTCCGTGGAAGAGAAGTTGACTCAAAGGCTCTGTAAGTGACTTTTCTTCATCTTCTTTCCTGTGGCAGCCTCTTCCCAGCACCTCACCAAAGACAGGGATGAGAGACAGTGGTGGAGGGCAGTCAAAGCAAACAACACAGGAACTTCCCAGGATGTTTTCTGACTTTGTTGGACTTTTTATAGGCTAATTGGTGGTACAGTATAACGGAACCCACCCATGCACACATACATATGCATTCAAAGGCATCTGTAAAATTGGAGTTAGGTTAAAATTTTATCAGAGGACCTTAGGAGAGGGTCCTTCTGTCACTATTTTGTCTCAAATCCCTTGCTGTTTTCAGAACCAGCAGAACTGATTAGGCCTGACTGATAAATCAGTCTCCGACTGACTATATGTTCTGGCTCATCCTATAGCTAAGAATCTATAAGCACCAAGTCCTTTTCTCTGGATTTCTGGGATCTAGAAGCAGATCTTTTATGTTCCTCTCAAAACAGGGCCAGGGATTCCAGAGGGTGGAGGATTGAAAGTATTGAGAAAGAGTAAAAACACATTTGCAGGATTCTGTACTTTGGCAAAATGGTGATTCTCACAGTGTGTCTGCCCACCTCCACCACAGACGAATCACCTGAGATCTTTTTTACAGTGTACAGGTTCTTATGACTGGCTTCAATCAAGTGAATTTGGATTTCTAGGGGCTGGGGTCCAGAGTCAGAACCTTTAACCAGTGCTTCAGGAAGCCATCATGCTCATAAATGTATGAGAATACTTCTATAAAACACAAGGAAGACAAAGAAACGGGGAACAGCTCTGATAAAGGAAGAGAAGAAGGAAGGAAAGGCCTCCTACAAAGGGTTCAGATAGAAAAAGAATCACTTATGTAAATCACTTATGCATGGTACAAACAATGATCATAAAATATGGCAAACAAATGCTGTAGATGGATATATATTGACATGAAAATATACCAATGATACACTGTCAAATGCAAAATACTGTGTATGGGATAATTCCATTTATATATATACATATATATATAGATATATATATATATATATATAAATTGCTCAATTATGCAGCCCAAGACTCTTCATTGAGTTAACAGTGGTGAACAAGACTGCTACAGTCCTTTGTCCACAGTCTAGTAAGTACACATAGAAAATTGTGTTAGCACACTATTTATGGATATAGAAATTTCTATTGCCTTTATGAATTTTCCAACTTGTACATAGCTACCATGTTGCTTATATAGTAAAAATAATAAAAAATGAATATAAACACTCTCCTCAAACAGGACGTGCCTTAGATATTAGGAATCATGCTCTTTGCTGGTACATTAACAGAGTGCTTTTCTGCCCTCATCTTCTTTTGTGCTGGATTCTGTCGATCATGGTTTATACTTTCTTTTCTATATTCAAATCATCAGTCATATTCCACCAACTTTGTGTGGAGAAAAATCAAGTTCATTTCACTTATTACCCGTATGTCAATACCATGTATGGGTATATCAATATCTGGCTGCATGAGTATTGCTCATGACATCTTTCCTGTTGTTTTCTCTCCACTCTGGCGCTTTTTTTCTGGTTCAGACTACATGATACACAAATGAGTAATAATTCCTGGTAAGGGAGACAGGAGTCAGTGGCAGGCCATCTCAGTGTGTTTCATTCATGTCGGTCCATAGTATGGGAGTACTCCCTGAGATTTCATGTCCAGTTCTAACTAGTCCCTTTTCCAGGACCAAACAAGACTGGATGTGAACTAAACAGAGTCAAATGACTTTAACAAGGAAGCACCCTGAACTCTCTGTATTGGCTGAAGGAGGGGCTACAGACTGAAAAAGGAAAAGCTGGAATTGTGTCAGGGCAGCCTTTCTGTCTTCCCTTCCCTCCTGATTAGACTTTTTAAAGACTTTCTTTCATTTTATAGGCAGAGTTTCAAAACTCCTGAATTTTATAGGCTATAGGAAGACTGAACGGGTGCAACATCTTTTAAATTCAACTTTTTTGGAGCCTGAGACCTGAGACTGGACAAGTATATGGTTACCCTAAATGAGGCAACTCTAGAAGTGAGAAATGTGTTTTCTTTCCTTTTTTCCTTCTTTCTGGCTTAGCAAAGCCACTGAAACTTTAGGTTATCATGTTGTAATATGTTTTCAACGTATTTTCAGCCTACAGATGCTTTTGCTTGATTTCCTTCCAGCACACCCAGTTCCTTGTACATTTCTAATGTTAAGCTATGGCTTGCAGTCAAGCATATGATAAGCCTTATGTTTCTTCTGGACCAGTGTGAGTGAGGCTTAGGCTGAAAACTGTGGGAGAATGTAGATGAGAAGACGGCTGGGAGACTTCTTCTTGGAGCCTCCCTCCCACACTCCACGCTCACTGTTAAGCTATTACTATTCTGGGAATGATAGAACATTGCTGAGATGTTTGCTGTGTGGGTCCTGGGATGTGTGTGTGTGTATTCTTGACAGTTATAACTTCACTTCAAGTTTGCTTTAAAGCAACTTGTGAAGAGTTTGTGATGCAGGAATCTTAAGAATATAATTTTATTATTCTTTTCTTAGCCCAAAGCCATTAAATATCTCTTTCCATGGACACCTGGAAATTATTTATGACCTCCTTCTTGTGCATGTTGGAGGCTCAACAAGTGCTTGGACTCTAAGGCAATTGGGAAATTGCAAATTCATATGAGCCGCCTGAGATTCCTTTATTAGGAAACTGATTCCAGTTTCCTAGTAAAAGTAGGGCTATGTCCAGATTAAAATGGAAAGCTCTGATTTGGCTTCCACATGTTTTTCAACTGAACATTCCACATCTAGATATTTTAAAAATCTCAGTGTCTGACTGTTGGAATATTCATTGTGATTTTTGACACCTGCCTGGAACCTCCAAACATGTAAACTCAGACTGTTGGCACTTTTGGAAAAGTTTTCTTATTGCCTTTCAGAAGCCACCATAGTGGGAGGTAGTCTGATAAAATGGATAGATGAGTGTGTTGACTGACCAAAGAAAAGAAATGCGAACAGGGCAGATTAAAACAAAATACGAATGTCAAGCTATGCTACATGTTCCCATCTCCTCTAGGAGATAATCTTCAAGCATTTTATTTATTTATTATGTGCACACTTACTGTTCAAAATGATGAAATGAAGATGAAAGTTATGTCCCTGTCTTCAAGAAATAGAATATAGTGAGGAGACCTACAAATTAACAAAAGATGCTGATAAGGTCATGGCAGAAGAAAGAGTGTAAATCTGTTGGGATGGAGATGAAGGAGAAGGAAAGAATTCATGGAAAGGGTAGGCATTTACCAGGCTAATGAAAAGGTAAGGCAGCCCAGGCAGAGGGAGTTGCATGCATAAAATAAGTTTCAAGAGACTGGTGGGTTAAGTGGATTGATCTACAAAAAACAGGTCTGGGACTGTGGACGATTCAAGAGACAGGCAGCAACTTCCAGAGAAGCTGGATCTCCATCTTCCTGGCCATTTTGTGGAATATTATTAAATGTTTCCCAAGCAACAGCACCTCAGATTGCTATTTTTCTTTAATCTGTTAATGTGTAGTTTTATGGATTAGTTGACTTAAGAGTACTTTCTTGAGACATGGGATTTAACACCATAGTGAAATTAGGGGATGGGTCAAACTCACCTAGAGGCTGGATAAAACAATGGCCACTACTCATGAAATGGAAATGCTTGAGTTGCCCTGGAAGATGGTAAAGGAAGGAACAAAGAGCCTGATGAAGTGGGCATGGACGAATCATTCACCAAGGTCATAGAGAATGTGCTGGGGAGAGGGACATCAGCAACACAGTGGTTGCCTCCTCTGTATGGAGGGATTATGGTAGGATAAGCCATCACAGGTCTGGGCTTATTAACATCCATGTGGATGACAGAGCTCTGGAAAGCCATGAGATTGCAAGAAAAATGAAGCAAGAGTGGAGAATCAAGAGTCTGAGGACAATCACCCAAATAAAAAGTCAAAATCCCTTTCTCAATTCCTTGACCTGAGCCAATTTTCAGATCTAGAATCCATTGACCAAAGAGGTGACCAGGTGCCTAGGAAGAAGGACCCTTCAGCACTGTGGTAAGAATATATGGTGACAGTTACCTGAGTCTTTCTCCCAAGGGACTTATGACCACTTACTCAGATGAGGGAAAGGGGAATAACCAGATATATTGAAGATTAACGGGGAGGGATTGGGGGCAGGAGGAGAAGGGGATGACAGAGGATGAGATGGCTGGATGGCATCACCGACTCAATGGGAGTGAGTTTGAGTGAACTCCGGGAGTTGGTGATGGACAGGGAGGCCTGGTGTGCTGTGATCCATGGGGTCGACTGAACTGAACTGAACGGACATAGGGTCTAATACAACATCAATCCTTGGAGTCCCCAAGGGTCATCATGGTACCGTTTGTTAGAATTAGAGCCCATGTGTTGTTAGTTGCTCAGTTGTGTCTGAGCCTTTGCAACCCCAAGGACTCTAGCCTGCCAGCCTCCTCTGTCCATGGGATTTTCCAGGCACTAATACTGGAGTGGGTTGCCCCCTTCTTCAGGCGATCTTCCTGACTCAGGGATCGAACCCAGGTCTCCTGAATTGCAAGTGGATTCTTTATCATCTGAGCCACCAGGGAAGCCTATGGGGGCCAAGTAATAAATGGAATCCTGGAAGATTACAAAATAGAAGTTGATATATTTGGAAGTTGGAGTAAGTTCATACAGGTTTCCTGGTCTGTGGAATAAGGGTTATCATACAGGGGAAGACCAAGTGGAAACCTTTGAAATTTTCCAACACCCTTTCTGCCATATCCAAGATAACAGACTCCTCCCAGCCACCAATGTCATATCTTGCGGAGAGGTGCTAGTGGAGATGAGTGCCATCATTAAAGACCTGAAAGACACAGGAGTGGTAGTTGCTACCAAATCTCCATTTTAATTTACCAGAATAGTCCCTTCTAGAATATGGATGGATCCTAATATTTCTGCAGATTACAATAGTAGTAGCAGCCTCACATGCAGCTGCTGTACCAGATGACAAATCATTCCTAGAGCAGATAAGTAGACTCAGACTTAAGATATGTAGCTAGTGTCTTGGCAAACACTTTTTATTATTCCAATTATGAAAGAGGATCAGAAACAACATTCACATGGGATGGACAACAATATTCATTTAAGATTTTGTCTCAGGTCCACCTCTCTTCCATCCTCTGCCATTGAATAGTCTGAAGAGACCTGGACCACTTGGATATCACACAGAACATCACATTGATCTATTTCATCAATGACATCATGATGATTGAACAGGTTAAGCAAAAGATGACTGGTATTCAGGGCCTTGATAAACCATATATGCTCTAGTGGATAGGAAGTCAGGGCCAGATTTTAGAGAGTCCGGGCCAGATTTTAGAGAGTCCAGTGTTCAGGTCCATGCTGAAATATCCCCTCCAAAGTAGAAGACAAATACACACACACACGCAAATATGCAGAAAGCAAAAAAAGAAGAGAAACAACATCTGGTAGGCCTCTTTGAGTTCTAGAGGCAACACAGCCACATCTAGAAACATTGCTCCTACCCCTGTACTGGGAGATAAGAAAGGCTGCCAGCTTTGCATTCAGTTCAAAGCAGAAAAAGACACTGTAGAGGTACAGGATATAGTACAATTAGTCCTGCCACTTGGGTCATGTGATCCAGCAGACCTTGTGGACAGAAGGTATCAGTAGAATCGCAAGCTGTAGTGGGAGAAGTATAATGAGGGCCTCTGGGATTCTGGAGCAAGGCCATGCCATTGAAGCACTACTTTCTAAGAAACAGCTCTTGATTTGTTACTGAATACCAACAGAGGTAGAGAACTTGACTGTAAAACTCCAAGAGACTATGTATTTGGAACTGCACTATATGAGCTGGGTTCAGTTAGATTTACCAAGTCATCAAAGTCATATGGCACCAAAATAGTCAATCATAAGTTGTAAAAGGGATATCTGGGACTGAGCCCTGGAAGAACTAGAGAGCATGAATAGGCTACATAAGCAGATGGCCCAGAGCCCTTGCCATCTACCTCAGCTGTTCCAATGCCCCTCCCCAGTTTACACCTGTGACCAAATGGGTATTCCAGAATGACCAGTGGAAAGCAGGGGGAACAGCCAGAGTTTTGTTTATAAGTGGCTCTGCTTTGTACTTGACTGCAAGCCGAATGTTGACAGTGGCTGCATTAGAACCATATTCAGGAGTAGCCCTGAAAGAGCGAGGAGGAACAGTCCTTCCAGTGGGCAGGTCTGTGTGCTGTGCTCCCAGTCACCCACTTCGTGTGGAAAGAGAAGTGATATGAAATGAAAATATAGATCCTGCAGTGTGGTCAATGGCACGGTCACTTGATCAAGAAAGAGGAAAACTGGAAGACTGGAGAGAAGAAGGTCTGAGGCAGACCTCAGTGTAGTCTTGAGGCTACACATATGGAAAAGAGCATCAGGCACAAAGATTTTTGTTTCATACATTAATGCCCATCAGAAAACACTCACAAAGGAAGAAGCACAGAACAACCAACTGGACAAAATGACTTGGCCAGTTGACATTAGCCAGACTTCATCACTGATTACTCCAGAACTGGTCAAGCGGACGCATGAATAGAGTGAGAGAGAGAGACAGGACATATTGGTCCAGTAGTATGGACTTCTACTTACCGAGGCAGATCTAGTGAATACTGTCTATGGATGTCCACATTGTTAGCAATACTGAGTATCCCATATGGCACTATTCCTTGGGGAAATCAACAGGCCACTTAGTAAAAATTTGACCGCATTGAGACTTCTTCATCCTTGGAAAGTCCAGTGGTTCATCCACACAAGGACAGATAACCTATTCTGGGGACAGATATTTGCTTCTTCTGCCTGCAGAGACCCATACCAACACTACTATCCATTGTAGAATGTTGACTCCACAGGCAGAGAATAACATTCTGAAGATCATCTGACCCAGGGATGTACTTTACATTGAAGGTGGTGTTGGAATGGGTTCATATCCGCTGGTTGTATCTTTTAATGTTCCTGGAGGCAGTCTGCCTCATATGGGGTTGCTACAACGTCCCTTGAAAGGAGCAGCTGAAATGCTAGCTTGGAGGAAATACTCTGGAAGGATGGGGTATCATTCTTTAGGATGCAATGTATTTATTAAGTCAGAGACTCCTATATGGTGCTGTGTCCCCTGTAGGAAGGGAATATGAATCCAAGGATGAAAAGGTAGAAGAAAAAGTGGGCCCATTTACCATCATTCCCCATACATGACCCACTGGGGGATTCTGTGCTTCTTGTTTCTGCCACTCAAAGGGAGCACAGTCTTGCTAGAAGACACAATAAGGATCTCAGCTGCCAGGAGGATACCTTGAAGTCCTGTGTCCTGGGACCAGCGGGCAGGAAGGAGAGTCAACATATTAGTAGAGATAATTGACCCTGGTCAGAGGAGGAGGTAGGGATGCTCTATACAGTGGGACAGAGGAACATAGGTGGAACACAGATGATCCACTTCCTGGGTCTTGCCACTTTGTAACTATGAACAGACATGTGTAGCAACCACAAACTGGGAAGGGTATGATTATCAAGGCTCAGACCCCTCAGAAACACAGGTTTGGGTCACACCACCAGGAAAGGCCCTGAGACCTGAGGAGGTAATAGGTGAGGATGTGGGGAAGAAATTTAGAGTTGAGGCGGGAGAGGGAAAGGTGAGTTATGGCCTTGAGATCAATCACAGGGTTAAGGGTGGTGGTTTATTCATCAGTCTTCCTCTTTTGAGTTTTCCCTCAGGAAGAAAGGCCCAAGGAACTGTGAGAGAGGAGCTACCAAAACCTGTGTGGATCCACGTGGCACAAGGGGTGGACGATGGCATCCTTGAGAATGAGCCTCACAGACACCCCCCCACACACACACCCCGTTGTAATGTAAGGAGGGTAGTAATGGCCAAGGGCTCTGACAGTCGTGGCCCTGGTTAGGCTGAAGTCTTGCCTCCCACAGTGTGTGGCAGGAATTGTAAAGCAAGTCTGTTCCAGATGGTCCACCTTGGCTTAAGGACCTTGACGGTCTGGCCAAACCTTTCTTAGACTGCATAAGGGTCTAGAACACTTCCACCCAAACTTCCTGTCCTCCTTCCTTCCCTTGGGGGGGGGTGTTCAGGTTTACATCATGATCTGATGTTTCTCCCAGCAATCCCTGCCTCCCTCCTTATTTTCAGTCATGGATAATTCTTAACAAAACCCTTACAGGTTTAATCCCATTTTGGCCTCCAATGTATATAGTCCTGAAGCTGAGAAACGCTGACTTAGAGAGATAATAATAGTGGGAGTTGGGTATTGATATTGGCTCAATTACTTTGTGATTTCCTGGAGATAGAACTCTCGGGGATTGGTCCAGACGGTACATTCTGCACCAAGGAAAATGTTTCTCCATGGACAGACGAGTCTGGCAGGCTACAGTCCATGGGGTCTCAAAGAGTCAGACATGACTGACGAACAAAGCACACAGGAGAACAGTCAGAATAGGACTAACAGTATTCTGTACCTGGGGGATTTGGTTGGAACTGAGTCTCTCTGAGAACACACGGACAACAGTCCTTGTCTGCCTGTGTGCCTCTTTCCTTTCCCCCTCCTTACCTCTCCACCTTCTTTCTCTCTTTCCTCCATCTCCTCTCTCCCTTTCTTCCTTCCTCCTTCCCTCCCTCTCTTCCACATGCCTTCATTTTCTCTCTCTCTTCTGCTCCCTTCCCACCTTCTCACTCCCTTCTTTCTCTTTTCTGGCCTCCTTGACTTTTTGTCTTTTACCTCAATATTGTAGTTAGAAAATAACAACGATTACTCGATAGTTCCATCCTGAAAACGCAACTCTCATGCACGCAGTTAACAATGACTTTTAGTTTGAATTTTCTCATTGTTCAGTTTCAGATAAGGGGTGAATGTTCTTGGAAAGTTTGAACTTAATCAGAAAAGTTACTTTAGAATGATCATCTTAGAGTAATTGCTGGGCTTTTAGATTTGGAAATATTTTCTTACCCGTTATTGTCCACTCATTGTTCTGAAATTCGGGTTAATAATTTTATCACTTAATAATTTTTTCCTCCTCTTTGGTTTAGTTTCACTTCTACTGTGAGCACTGCACTCCCAAATTAAAACTGAATTCATTTCAGCCTCAAGTTCTAACTGGGTCAGTTTTGTTAAGAATCAAGCCCAGTTTAATCAACTTTTTCATAAAATTGATCTGGGTTTCAAGAACGTAATGAAACCAGAACATGGGGGAGTTTAGAATATAGTCTGGTCTCAATTTGTCTACACTTTGAAAACCACGGTCTGGTTTCAACCCAGCTAAACTTGGATAGTTTAATTGAAAAAAATAATGACTGGAAAATCCCATCAACAAATGGAATACAGTAGAACCCTTCTAGGAATGATATCCCAGAGGCAAATGTTATTTTTCTTGTTAGGTTTGTCAATGAGTGATAGATACTCTAAAATAAATGTACCAGATTTATTTTATCTGGTAAAATAAATGTACCAGAATCCTTGTCTCTTTAGAAAGTGGCCTTGGACATCCAACCCGTTATCTATATCTCTTACTTCTATCTTGACCAGTTTCTTTCATCTGTGTTCTCATGTACCTACCCCTCACCTACAGGCTCTGTTTTACCTCTCTTCTAAAATTCTTAGTCCTTCACTGAATGAGGCTTTGCATTTGTAACTATCCAAGACTTGGATCCAATGAAGCTTTTGATAACTGGGCTCTATTATCTTGGGAAATAGCCATTCGGCTCTCTCCATACTCAGGTAAATCTCGTTTTCCCTCCAAGTCCTTTTGTCTTAATCTCAGAGGACTGAGTTTCTGCTTTGAGTCTTTTGACTGTCTTCCTCTGTCTTGCCCTTTTCCTGAGGCCAGAAATTTTCTATCTGGGGCCTGGGGCTCCTCAGTCTGTGGAGAAACCTTCTGAATGAAGAACTATCCAGTTACCATCTACCTGGATTCCTATTTTTTATTTTCTACTCAGTTTATATAATCTCTTTTTGTTTGGCTCCTTGGATGGTGCCTTGGATTGCTACTTGGATTGTGCCTTGCAATGGTTTGGAATACCACCATTATTCCAAACTATCTGATCCTCCAGGGGTCTGAAGCTTGTCTGCAGTCCAGCACCAGTGATAGACAATGAGAGAATCAGCCTCCCTCTCCATCTCCATATGCTCCGTGTGGCAGGATCCTATCTCCTGCTCACTCTCCAGATGTATTAGCTCATCCTTTGCTCTGGTGATGCCACCGTTACTGAAAATGTTCTTGTTATTCAGAGCCCTGTAGCACGATCCTTTCAACATTTTCCAAGGCAGCACTTATTTGTTGTCTGAATACGGTGATTTCTCTCAATGATTTCTTCATTAACTGAGGGACTTTGGTGACCAAACCAGGTGTTTCCAATTTTGTATCAAAACCAAGATGTAATTGTAGAGTAACAAGACACTGAATTTTTTTCTCCTCCATAAAAGTGAAAATAATTTCAAAAGAGGCATCTCAGAGATGTCTTGATCAATGACAGCATCACTGGAAATATATAGTCTTCCAAGATGACATATTTGATGGGCTGCCATCATTTGGATTCGAGGTTTTATGCTCATCTCTAGATGAAGATGAAGCAATTGAATTTTTCATCACTTAGAGGATTTAAAAAAGTTTTTTTCCAGCTATAATGAGCTGTGGGGAGCCAGTCATCTTTATATTTCCTTGAGATTTTCCTTGTGACACTGTGCCATGTCTCCTCTAATGTTACAGTGTAACCTAAGCATGAATAACTAACAGGGCTCAATGTGCTAAAGAAAGCTGGGTCTCTCATTTTTCCCTTGCCTCCTTCTGCCAGAGAAGAGGCTGGCATAGTTGACAGCCTTAGACTATATTGTCATACCATAAAGAAAAAAGTACCTTTAAGTAGGAATACAATTTTGACATAGAGAAATTGGCCAGAGAATTTCTAAAATTGCTTAGGATTGGTCCCTTAATTTTCTGTCCTTGGTATGCTTAAGGTCATGCCTAATTTTTACGTCACTGAACATGGGAATTTCTAGAAATTCTGATATCTGATTCTGACATTGTATCCCTTTGATGCCTGCATTCCACCTTAAACTGAAGGTCATCTGTTTGAACGACCTGTTTGCGTATCTTGTGTAGTTTCTATGAAGTTAGAAACCAAGGACATGTATTCAGAGAATGAAAAGTCTGAAGCAGAATGTGAAACCAGGTTTACCTATTTGCCTGTGTGGGTCAGTTCCTCCTTGTCACAACCAATAAGAGATGGATGTTAAACTTATGACTCCTACATTCAAGGTCTCAATGAATTAAAACCTGAAGAGCTCAGACTACATTTAATAAACATTCTCTAGTAAACCTAGCCCACTAATGTCTGTCTCCTATGTTGGTCACATTATGTTATTTATTTACATGTCTAATTAACCATGCCCAAGGCTCAGCAGTAAAGAATCCACCTGTAATACAGGAGATTTGGGTTTGATCCCTGGGTTGGGATGAATCCCTGGAGAAGGAAATGGCAAGCCACTCTGTGTTCTTGCCTGGGAAATCCCATGGAGAGAGGAACCTGGAGGACTATAGTCCACGGAGTCTCAAAAGAGTCGGACATGACTTGGTGACTAAACAAAACAACAAAAAATAAACAACGTTTATCTTTGGGAAAAAGAATGTATTTCTTAATGTGCACAGTATTTTTCATAGTATTCTAGGAAAATTAACACGAGAAATACTTTTAAATGATTGTGATAGTGATACGCATCTGATAGCATAATGTGTTGGTTGTGCTGAAGAAATTCTTCTTTGGTTGATATTTCAGAAACTGAAGTTCCTGAATAGACTCATCTTGAATTTCAAATTTCTGCCTGAGGAGGAAGCTATATCCATATCTTATCTCCTTTAAACCTTTTACAAAAGCAGAAAAGTGCTGATAACCTGGTATACACTTAGTGCACTGTAAACATTAGAAAGACTTTTAATTTTTATTTTTTGTAGTATCTGTTTTTCTGACCACAAATAATACATGTACATTCATAAAAATGGAATGTATATGTGGGTGAACAAAGAAAATAAAAATTCTATGTAATAACTGTTAGCATGTTGCTATGTAAAAGTCTGCATGTATTTTCACTTTATTTTTACAAAATGGATCATATGCTAAATATAATATTCTAACTTGTTTTTTCCACTTACATGTCATGAAGGGAAAATGTACTTTTAATTAGAAATTATTTAGAATTGAAAGAAAAAAAAAGAGATTTTCCTAATTGAGTCTCCTCATTTTCATAGATGAGACAGTTAAACTCTAATAAAATTATATGGCTAAAGTAATTCCTATTTAGGTAGCCTCAAAGCAGAGAGTTCCAGAAAAACATCTATTTCTGCTTTATTGACTATGCCAAAGCCTTTGACTGTGTGGATCACAATACACTGTGGAAAATTCTGAAAGAGATGGGCATACCAGAACACCTGACTTGCCTCTTGAGAAACCTGTATACAGGTCAGAAAGCAATAGTTAGAACTGGACATGGAACAACAGACTGGTTCCAAATCAGTAAAGGAGTATGTCAAGGTGGTATATTGTCACCCTGCTTATTTAACTTATATGCAGAGTACATCATGAGAAACACTGGGCTGGAGGAAGCACAAGCTGGAATCAAGATTGCCGGGAGAAATATCAATAACCTCAGATATGCAGATGACACCACCCTTATGGTAGAAAGTGAAGAAGAACTAAAGAGCCTCTTGATGAAAGTGAAAGAGGAGAGTGAAAAAGTTGGCTTAAAGCTCAACATTCAGAAAACGAAGATCATGGCATCTGGTCCCATCACTTCATGGCAGATAGACGGGGAAATGGTAGAAACAGTGTCAGACTTTATTTTTCTGGGCTCCAAAATCACTACAGATGGTGATTGTAGCCATGAAATTAAAAGACGCTTACTCCTTGGAAGGAAAGTTATGACCAACCTAGACAGCATATTAAAAAGCAGAGACATTACTTTGCCAACAAAGGTCCATCTAATCAAGGCTATGGTTTTTCCAGTGGTCATGTATGGATGTGAGAGTTGGACTATAAAGAAAAGCTGAGTGCCAAAGAATTGATGCTTTTGAACTGTAGTGTTGGAGAAGACTCTTGAGAGTCTCTTGGACTACAAGGAGATCCAACTAGTCCATCCTAAAGGAGATCAGTCCTGGGTGTTCATTGGAAGGACTGATGTTGAAGCCTGAAACTCCAATACTTTGGCCACCTGATGCGAAGAGATGACTCATTAGAAAAGATGGTGATGCTGGAAAAGATTGAGGGCAGGAGGAGAAGGGGATGACAGAGGATGAGATGGTTGGATGGCATCACCGACTTGATGGACATGGGTTTGGGTGAACTCCAGGAGTTGGTGATGGACAGGGAGGCCTGGCGTGCTATGGTTCATGGGGTGGCAAAGAGTCAGACATGACTGAGCAACTGAACTGAATTGAACTGAACTGAAAGCCACATCTGTAACTCCAATCTCTTAAATCCCACACCACCATTTTATGCATTTTATCCCTTATATACTGTGACTAAATTCTGACTCAATAAATTGGAATTAGAGAGCACGAGAAAGTCTTTATCTCCCTCTAATGTATTGTATCTTGGCTGAATATTTGCTGGGAAACACAGTGGGAATGATCGATTAACTCAGAATTTATTTAAAATATTTTGTAGAAAATAATTTGTGAATTTCATTGATTGGTCTTTGATCTTTAAAGCTTGAAACTGAGGATAGAAAAATCTTTTTTTTTTTTTTGGCATTAAATCTTGGTACATCCCAAACTGCTATGAATCTTAAAACATTCTTATCTAAGTCAGTGTCAATAGAAATGTGGTTAAATCTAAGTAAGAGTTTCCTGACTTTTAAACTAGTGAGTTAAAAAAAATTACTATTTATGCTGTGGTAATTTGAGTTACAGAATCTAAAAATAGGTTCTATAATCTTATCAATTACTATCAAATTTATTTGCTAAATTTAGTACTAGAGTGACATTATCTGTACATTCTTTCTATAAAAACATCTAACAGAGCATCTTTTTTGGGGTTTTGTGATATTGAGAGCTTTCTGGAATTTCACCAAAGTTCCACCCACAATCAAAACCAATGATCTGTGATCGTTGATTAATTCTGTCAGGTAGGTCAGAATTGATACTTTTTTGAATATATGCAAATTATCCTTAGTTTAAAGTTTCTGTTTTATCTTCCTCTTCTCCATTTATGTTTGTCTTCTTCTTTCTTTTCATTTTCCTCTTTATTTCCATTCTCTTAAAAATCTTGAGGCTGTTTCCCCCAGTTTTTCTTTATTATAAGAGATATTGAAATTAATCAATATATTCAGATTATACAAATGGCATTCACGTACACAGACATTTTATGATGCTAATTTAAAAAAAGGCCTGGATTTCTAGGAAGGGAGCCAGAGCATTAGGAAGTGATTTATTTTCTCAAGTGAAAATAGTGATTCCAAATGATGAGAAAAAATTGCATTTACTCAACAATATTTATCACTAGAACCTTGGTTACTGAATTTAGCATATAAATCAAGATAATAAACTCCAGTAGCAAAGACTTAATTTTTATAAATCATAACTTCCTTTAGCTCTTTTTTATACTGTGCGTTAAAAATTCCTAACAACTTCATTTGTTCTTAAGCACACACTTGTCTCTTTTATCAGAGGGTGAAAAGCAGGGGGGATGGTTGACCAATGCTTCTTGACCTGCATATTTTTGGGGAGGACAGGGAAAAAATGTTTCTGGTATTTTCTAATTGTCAGCATTTCTTAACCAATGTAAATAAATGACCAGAGATGAAAAAGTTTGCATGTGGCAAGAACTTTATGTGATCAGAGTAAATTTAAGTAATGCTGAGAAGCAACCTACTCCAGTATTCTTGCCTAGAGAATCCATGGACAGAGGAGCCTGGTGGGCTACAGTCCATGGGGTCACAAAGAATCGGATATGACTTTGCCTGTGTGTACTGAACTGTAACTTCCTCCAATTTTAAAGGAAAACTGGAGAAGGCAATGGCAACCCACTCCAGTGTTTTTGCCTGGAGAATCCCAGGGACGAGCGAGCCTGGTGAGCTGCTGTCTATGGGGTCGCACAGAGTCGGACACGACTGAAGTGACTTAGTAGTAGAGAAGTAAAAAAATATATATATATAAGAAATGGATTCCTTAGAGTTTTAAAGGCAACTTCCTTGCTGTAACGATGCTCTTAGATGAACACAGAAACTAGGCTCCATACCTGTGCCAGACAAAACCTAAAGACCCTGTGTTTTTGTCATAGTGCTGCCTTTGCTGCCTTCAGTGGGTCCTGATGTGACCAAGTAAGTGCAATTATTTAGCTTCCTACTCATGGATGAAACTCTGGGCCAGAGAGTTTTCTCTTGGACTATAATCCATGAAATAGAGCCTGCGAAGGAAAGCTGCTAAATGTAACCAGCTGTTTCTAAATAATATTCTCCTAAAGCATGCGTGAATAATACAGTTCTTTGAGCCCAAGTTTCTTGCCACAGCCTAACTCCATCTCATTTAGTTATTCTACAACCATAAGTAACCTATTAGAAAATTGTGCCCAGGAGAAGACAGAGCGAAATGATCCATATCTTAGATTCTGGCTGGTGATGGTTCAATGTGACGTGTGGTCACAACTGTAGGTGATGAGGAATAATCAGAACTTTTCCTCCTTGCTTCAACCAGTTGCAAGTTCATTCCTTTTACTCTAGGAAAGAAGCGAAACTGGCTATGTGTTTCATCTAGATTACTCAGAGAAGAGGAAAAATGTATGGCCAATACATACTGTAAGATCAGTGCTATGCTTTTTAAGATGGTGAATGCCGACCGAATGCATTGGCATGACCATATATTTGTGTGTGTGTAGAGTAAACCTAAATATAACATGAAATTTACTAAACATATACAAGTGTATGATTCAGGATATTTTCACATTCACTATGTTGCACAACCATCACTAATATCTAGTTCAAGAACATTTTCATTATCCAAAATAAATCCCATGTCCATCAGGCAGTCATTCTCCATTTCCTGATTTTTCCCCCAATCTCTGGTCATCCACAGATGGCTTTCTATCTTTATGGATTTGTCTGTTCTGGATATTTCATACAGATGGAGTGATAGAATATGTGACCTTTTGTGCATTATTTCTTTCGGGGTACTATTTCCAAGGTTCCTCTATGTTGTAGCATGCATCAGTACCTTATTCCTCTTTACGGCTGAGTCTGGAAGGTTTCCCAGGTGGCTCAGTGGTAAAGAATCTGCCTGCCAAAGCAGGAGACACAGGGGACGCAGGTTTGATCCCTGGGATGGGAAGATCTCCTGGAGGAGGAAATGGCAACCCACTCCAGTGTTCTTGCTGGAAAAATCCCATGGACAGAGGAGCCTGGTGGGTTACAGTACATGGGGTTGTAGAGAGCCTCAACTGTGCAGCTGAGCACACACACATACACATGCATATACCCCTTTTTCTTTATCCATTCATCACTTGATGAACACTTGGGTTGTTTCCATCTTTTGACTATTGTGATTAGTGCTGCTATAAGACCAAGTTTTCTTTTTTTTCTTCTTACTTAAAATTTGATTTGCTGATTTGTCTTCTAGGGGACCCAAGACCCACCAGGAAGTTTGGTGGGGCTGAATTTCAAGTTGCAAACTAGCTGGAAATTAGAGTTCAAAGCCCTTAGGAAGACGGTGAATGATGTTAAAGGCAACCCACTCCAGTACTCTTGCCTAGAAAATCCCATGGACGGAAGAGCCTGGCGTCCATGGGATCTCAAAGAGTCAGACATGACTGAGTGACTTCACTTTTTTTTTTCTTTCACTTTTTATGGACTTTTGAGCTCTCATCTTAGTTCTGCCACTAACAGGTTATGCATATAATTTGGGGTAGATCAGTTCACCTTGCAGGGGCTTTGTTTACTTCCTGTAAAATGGGAGAGTAGAACTCACATTTCTTTTAGGATTCAGTGCCCACACAGGCTGTGCAATCGCCCTGTGTTCCTCATCATTTAACACAACTTTCTGCACCATCACAGCTGCTATCACGTAAACTACAAAGGAGTAAAGATGCTCCTTTTCTATGTGCAAGGTGTGATCATAAGAGTTTCCTTTAAACTGGAGGTGTGGAGAAGATCATGGCCTGAAATCATTCAAATGTTGCAATAGCAGCAGGGCTTGAAATAACATAGCTCAAAATATGGAAACAGTGATTGTCTCTGCTACCAAGAATCTGAAATAAATGCTTCAGGCTGAGATGACCTAGCCACAAATAACATGGGAGAAATGGGTTCCATTAAATCTTCGACACTTCCAATGCCCACTATTTATAGCTGCTGCTGCTGCGTCGCTTCAGGTATGTCCGACTCTGTGCGACCTCATAGACGGCTAGCTAGCAACTTTTTAGGGTAGGGTGGGTTATTCAGTATCAAAGGCAATTTTGACTTGCACTCCAAGGTTTCTTACTCCTTTCACTAAGGTAGGCAAACAGTGCCTGGTACACTTTCCTCTTTAGTAAAATGAAAATGATACTAGGCCAATCTCAACTTGTCCTAGATGGCAATCAGGCAGGCTGTGAGTACCTTTCAGGTGGAGAGAGCTGGGGTGCATGATAGATTAAATATTGATTATTTACTCTTCTCTTTCTATTTCTGCTTGATGATAGGCATAAGATCTAGATGTGTAATCCTGGGCAAGCCACTTTTCTCAGCAAATCACTTATCCAGTTTATAAAATAAAAGGGTTGTCTATTTTGAAAATATCTATTCTTGGTTTTGGATAAAGTCACTGACTTAAACTATTTATGGCTGGCAGTGTTGCAACAGGGTGAAGGATTAAGAATAAAACACAATCTAACTTAATTGTACTTTTAGGTGTGAAATGCTAAGAAGACAGAGATAATCAGAGATGATAACGGCTAAAACCGGAAATATGAGACCGATATCCATAAATGGAGATAAGACATTCAAAAGCACTTAATCATATATAGTAAGCAGCTTGGGTAATTAGAACATAGATTCCCCCCTTCAGATTACTTTGTGACAATTGTAGTCACAGTTGACTTTATCATTTATTCATTCAAAAGTATCTGTCTTTGTCTCTGCATAAATAAAGCTCTGATAGGTGGGAATTCACCTTCAGCTGAAGCAGCCTCTGCATTTCATTTTGTCACTAAGACTAGGAGATAAAACTTTGCTTCCCTGGCAACAATTCCCACATTCCCCCAGCCCATTCTTTGGTCCCCCTGCGAGGGGACCCTGTAGAATAAAAAGTCAGCAGGAACTACTCTATTTCCCTACTAAGCGATGCGCAGGAAGTCCACAGCCCAGAACCGTCCATTTTTACCTGACTTTATGATGTAGATGAATTTCCTAGGGACTGAAAATTCACCTACCATGTTTATTTAAGTAAGTTCTTGGCCAGCCCGTATTTTCACCCTTTAATGGTAATGAAGCTAAAATTTCTTTCCAGTCACTTTGCATGTCATTTCCTTTCTCTTTAGCTCTCTTTCTCAGTGAGATGATTGATAGATCCTTCTTTAGCAATCACTTTGGTAGATGATTTTCTTTTTCCTTTGAAGTCGATTTTGAAAGGAGTTATACTGTGATGAGCTAATTAGCATAAAAACACAGTATATAACCTTAATTAGGCATGATTATAGGCTCAACGTAATGGGATGTCCTGAAACTGCACGCTATGCAAATATTAGACTTTTCATTCTTCCCGTTACATCTGAAACCATCAAGTAAAGGATGTTTTGCAGTATGTACCACAGTCAATGCCAGGTGCAAAGTTTTCAGCAAAAGACTTTTTTTGAGGGGTGGTGTACTAGTTGCGGAAAGGATTATAGCAGGTTTAGAAAAAAGAAAAAAAAACCTTTACAAGTTCAGCTAAGCTCAGGATGAGCTTTACAAATTCAGAGGAGTTTTACAATGAAGGAATAACAACCCAGGTACCCTACCCAACCCATATCTCATCTGGAATTCTGAAGGCACTTCACTGTAGGCATCACTGTGAGTTATGCAAATTGACAGATCTTTCAACTCCAGTAACCACGAAGAGTACTACAAAACCGGTCTGGGGTTTACTCAAACTAGTAGGATATAGGAAGACGGTGAGGAAATGAAATCACAGTGAATCCCCGAACCCTAATTTTAGCCAATTATTTTCATTTCCTTTACCACCAACCTTTTTTTTTAAAAAAAAATATTAGAGTGATAAAAGTAAATAACAAAATTGATTTTCCCTTTCCTACCCTGAAATGACAACATCCAAGGATGTGATACCCTCAGACATTTGAATATTCAACCACTGAATATTTGAGAGCTCACAATACAGAAATCTTTGATTATGTCTAGAGTTGTGAGTTTTCAGACTCGGAAAAAGAAAGTGAAGTCGTTCAGTCATGTCCAACTCTTTGCGACCCCGTGGACTGTAGCCTGCCAGGCTCCTCTGTCATTGGGGTTTTCCAGGCAAGAGTACCGAAGTGGGTTGCCATTTCCTTCTCCAGGGGATCTTCCCGACCCAAGGATCAAACCCAGATCTCCTGCATTGCAGGCAGACTCTTCACTGTCTGAACCACAAGGGAGATGCTTTTCAGACTCAATCATTTGATTCCAGATACTGATGACATTGAAAACAGCAAAAATTGAATAAATGTGTGAGTGTTAGAAAAGAAAGAACCCGATATTAGTCTAATGTACCATCCAGTCACTAGTAATGATAATGTGTGTGCTCAGTTATTTTGCTTCAGTCATGTCTGACTCTTGGTGACCCTAGGACCTGTAGCCTGCCTAGGCTACAAAGCTGCTCTTGTCCATGGGGATTTTCAGGCAAGAATACTGCAGTAGTTGCCATGCCCTTCAGAGTGGTGATAATAAAAAAAGGGTTTATATATGAAACAACTGAAGTTTGAAATCCATGCTTTTCTCTCTATTTAATTGATCAGTTAACATTTACCGGCATGTACTACTATATGCTAAGCACAGCTTTCAACATTTTATTGGCATAGTTGAATGTCAATAACCATTGAATCGTTACAATAACCCTACAAGAATATTGGCTACCATAACTAGCCTTATTTTATAGATGATGAAGCTGAGGATCAGAGAAGTTTGAAAACCTCACCCAGGATACATCTAGTAAGCAGTGGAGGCAGGATTTGAACTCATGTCTGTCTGACTTCAGCCATACTCTTTCTTAACCACTGTGCTGGGCTCACTGGTGCTTATCAGTCCTCTGATGGAATCCTTACTTATTAGTACTTCTCTAGAGCTGGAAATGAGGTGCAAGAGCAATAAAAGTGTTGAGAATGAAATCAAAATGCAGAATTCTCCATTGCCTGTTTTATACAAAGGAGCTCCTAGTTGGATGCTAGGTGTGGAGTGAGGATGTTGCTGTTGTTTAGTCACCAAGTCGTGTCTGACTCCTTGTGACCCCATGGACTGCAGCCTGCCAGGCTTCTCTGTCCTTCACTATCTCCCAGAATTTGCTCAAACTCATGTCCACTGAGTCAGTGATGCCATCCAACCAAGTCATCCTCTGTAGCCCCCTTCTCCTGCCCTCAATCTTTCCCAGGGATGAGGGTGCAAGATAGAATTTGAAATAGGGGAGACAGAATTGCACACAACTGTAATAAATACAAACTTACATGATAGGACTTATTATTATTGCTTATGAGGTAGTAGGGGAAAAGAAGTACTGGGTAGGATGAGGCCAGGATTTAAAGCCAGTTTTCGCCACATACTAGCTTTAGGACTGGGTCAGTGAGAGACTCTACAGGAAACAGGTGATTCAAATAAGAGACTCACTGAAAGTACTACAATTGATCCTTGAACAACGTGGGAGTTAAGGAAAATCTGCACATAATTGAGAGTCGACATTTGGTATCCGTGATTCCTCCATAACTCTGGTTTTGCTTCTGTTGATTGAACCAGCCAAGCATGGTGTGGTACTGTAGTACCACTGGGAAAACCCCCCCCACACACACACACATATACATGCACCTGCACTTCAAACTCGTATTGTTCAAGGGTCAACTGTATTTTAGAGGTATTAAAGAGGGTAAGGGGCAGAAGATGTTAAAGCACTCAGACACTAGCAACAGTAGAAAATGATACCACTTCCAGGACTGAAAGGAGCAGGGGAAGAAACAGTGAGAATTGGCATTCTAGAAGTGTTGGGAGATACCGCAGGAGCTATAGTTGTGCAGAGCTAATGTTTCTGCCAGAGGCAGGGCCTGAATCTGGGAGAAAGCAGGGAAGAAATACTCTGACCTCGATCCTCATGCCCTCTGACCTTATTCCAGTGCCTTAAATCAGCTGACTCCTCCCAGAGGCCAACCTGCCTGAGAATCAAGTTCTCTGCAGGGTCTGTCTCCTAGGTAGAGAACAGATGTGAGGAAAGGGGATGGAGAATAACCTTAAACAAGCCATTCCTCTCTCTCAATTTCAGTTTGCTTATCGGTGTATCTACTATATTAATAGTGGTCTTATAATTTCTACTTTCAACATTTTACTTTGAAACTTTGCTGTATAACACAGGGAGCCCAGCTTGGCAGTCTGTGATGACCAAGAAGGGTGGGATGGAGGTGGGGTTGAAGGGATGCTTGGGAAGGGATATATGCATGCTTATGGCTGATTTGCATTGTTGTATAGCAGAAACCAGTAACTATTATAAAGCAATTATCCTCCAATTAAAAATAAAAAAGAATTTTTAAGAGTAGTACCATGAGCACACCGATATAATCTTTACCTTAGATTCTCCAGTTGTTAACATTTTGTCATTGCTGTCTTATTAGTATTATTCTGTCTACTAATACAAACATATACACATATCTTTGCTGAACCATTTGAGAGTTATTTGCCAACTTTATTCCTAAATATTTAAGCAAATATCACTCCAAAACAAAGATGTTTCCCTATATAACCCTAATAAGACAATACTTGGCAAATTTAAAATTAATGCGCTATCATCAGCTATAGTCTATATTTCAAATTTGCCCAAATATCTCAATAATACACTTTATAGTTGATTTTTTTCAATCAAGCCTTGCACATTGGATTTTGTTGTCATGCCTCCCTAATTGCATTTAATCTACAACAGTTTTTTTCAGGTTGTTTATTTTTAAATCTTTCATAATATTAAGATATTTGAGGAATCAAAGGCCAGTTTTGAAGGCCAAATGCTTTGCAGGATGCTCCCACTATGAATTTTTCTAGTTGTTTTTTCATAATTTGATTCAGTTTAAGCAATTTTGGCAGTAATACTACAGAGGTGTGTTCTCAGTGTATTGCATCTGGACCTGATGTCAGAACGGCCCATCATAGATGACCTTCAGTCTGATCACTCGGTTAAAGCAGTATCTGCTAGATTTGTTGATTATTTTCTCTCTTTGTAAATATCAAGTCATCTACTGGATAATAAATGTGAATATATCTTTTTCACCGACATTCTTTCACGCAGTGGCTTTTACAGCTGTTATCTCGCAGAAATAGTTTCATAAAAGTGTATTTAGGGGACTTGGTAAGAGTTCTTTACAAGTTTTTACTGTGATTCTCATCTCTTTTTATGTTAAACTGTTTTCATTGATTTATCTATTAAAATAGTCATAATGTGTTCATCATGTGTCTTGGGCCTGTGAAATTTTCACCTGTGGCTTCATAGCTGACTACGTTAACATCTTGAGCTCAGCTCCTTCTCCTGAGCTCTAGATCCACATGGCAATTGCTTTTGAGTGCCCTCACCTTACCATCTATGGATACCTTAAACTCAACATACCTGAGTGAAACTCACCATCATCACTTTCTGGTCTGCTTTTCTTACATTTTCTATTCCAATAAATTACACTTCTGTTTTCTCAGTGACTCTGTAACTCAGATGGTAAAATAAATCTGCCTGCAATGCAGGAGACACAGGTTTGATCCCTGGGTTGGGAAGATTCCCTGGAGGAGGGCATGGCAACCCACACCAGTATTCTTGCCTGGAGAATCCCCATGGACAGAGGAGCCTGGCAGGCAAAGAGTCAGACATGACTGAGCGACTAAGCACAGCACACATTTACTGAGTAGCCAGCCACCATAATAGGTCTTTAATATACCTGACATACATTATCTCATTTAATCCTTGCCATTGCATTGAGTCTATTTTCTGAAAGTCATAGCCCCAGATTGACAGGTAGCAAGTCATTGTACTAGAATTCAAACCCAGCTCTCTTTGACTTTAAATCCTTTGCTTTAGTATAGTGATTAACAGCATCATTTGGCTTCAAATCCTGACTCTCCTACCAATGACAGGGGATTGGATAAGTCTCCTTAATCCTAGAGAATTTCATGGACAGACCATGGGGTCGCAAAGGCTCAGACACGACCGAGTGACTTTTACTTCACACTCCTTAACTCTCAGTGCTTTGGTTTTCTCCTTTATACATTGGGAAAGCCAGTAATCCCTGCCTGGTAGGGTTGTTTTGTGACTTGAATGTGATAAAACTTGACAAACATCTGGACAGTTCCTGGTAGCACCAAGTCATAGATCTGGTGTCATCCTAAACGTCTCCATACACTCACTGCTTGTGGATTCGTCTCCTTGGGGACCACATCACCACTGCTGCCATTGCCTTAGTTTAGACCAGGAGATGGCAAACAATGTCTTGCGGATCAAATCCAACTTCCTTCTATTTTTGTAAATTTTGTTTTTCATTGAGGTATGATGGACATTAAAAAAATGTTTTATTGGAACACAGCCATACCCATTCATTTATGAGTTCTTTGTGGTTGCTTAGACCTTACAACAGAAAAGTTGAGTAGCGGCAACAGAGACCATTTTGTGTGGCCTGTGAAGCCCGATCGACCCTCTGTAGAATAAGCTTGCCAATACCTGGTTGCCTGGGGTGTTGCAATAGTGTCCTTCTGGGTTTTCCTGGTTATATCTTACTCCTCCTTGAACTCATCTTACCCATCCATCCTCCTGTGTTGGGGGAATTTCCCTAAAATGTGAACTTAATCATGCCTATTTGCTCCTTATGGTGCATTGAAGACTAAGAACCTAGACTTCTACCTACCAGTGATTCCCATACTCATCTTGTTCTCTGGCTGTAATGAATATTAATACTTTGTGCTCTTTCCAGTCTGGCATGGGCTGTTCCTTTTGTTTGAATATCTGTCTCCTGCCCCTTGTCTTTAACAATAAGTTCAGGGCTTACTACCTCTGTGAAGTCCTTTCTGACTTCCACAGGCTGAACCAATGGCTTCTGCTCCTCTGTGGCAATACTTTAATTCCAGCACTTATTCCCAATTTCCCGATCATGGGTTTAATCACCTGCCTTGCGACTGCCTTGGCTTCCTCTCAAGATTAGGATCATACATTTGTCACTTTTGTATCTCCAATGCCCAGACTGGGATCTGAGCCTTGATAAGTGACCATTAGGTTGGTATCGCCTGCTGGCATTTTAGCTGTGGTTTGAGGGCTTCTGTAAGGAGCTTGTGGAGGATAGAAAAGAGCCAGGTCAGGAGAGATTTCCAGGAGGAGGTGATGTCGCCTCCTGGAGGATGAGAAGGAGGATCAAACAAAGTAATGGGAAGAAGAAGCCAGGAGGAACAGTTTTGGCAAAGGTGATGAAACCTGAAAGAGTGTGCTGGAGAGACGACAATCAGAGGAAAGGGGCACGTGAGGGAATGCTGCAAGATAGGCTAAGATGAGACGCATCGGGCCTGTATTCCACAGAGTGCCCTCCGCAGTGCTGAGGAGCATGGGCACGCGAGACCACAGAGGGCTGCAGGAGGCCAACACCACACCATCCGCTTGTGGGTCAGTCTTCTAGAAGTCCTTTAAGGCGCTATGTTTTTGTCTGGTCATCATTCAATTCTAATCACACACAGTTTCTGGCATCTCAAAGCCTCTGAATAAACGTTTCTTTCATCATTGAAATACATGAAAACTCCTCAGTTTTAAGAGTGATATAGTTCCCCAACGCTTAGCATTTTGTTAGAGGATGAATGTTTGTTCTCTTTACAGCTTTCATAAATTTAAGCACTTCAGTCATATTTAACCTCAGTTCCTGGCTTTTCTGCTTGAAAAGTTCCCATTAGAGAAAAAAAAAAAAAGAAAATCTATCCTCTGATGGAAGGTTCAAATATCTTGGATCGTTAACTTTTTCTGGACCTTACCCAACTCTGTTTTGTCTTTGAGGAGTTAGATCTCTTAAGAATGCACGAAGTTTTTCTTAATCTTCAAAACTAGAGGCAGATCAATTTATTTCTTGTGATTTGGATATTTTCTCTTAACAGAATGCTAAATGGAGCTAGGAGAAATAAACTCTGCTTTGCAAAGCACGCCAAGGATGGTGTCTCACAGGTGGAAAGCTTTTATGAATGGTGTCCAGACTCATTTGGGAGGCTTCCCTGGTAGCTTAGTTGGTAAAGATTCTGCCTGCAGTACAGGAGATTCCTGAGTCTCTGGAAGACTCAGGAAGATCCCCTCGAGAAGGGATAGGCTACCCACTCCAGTATTCTTGGGCTTCCCTGGTGGCTCAGACCGTAAAGAATCCATCTGTAATGGATTTCATCTGTAATCCATCTGTAAAACAAAACAAGACTTGGGTTTGATTCCTGGGTTGGGAAGATCCCCTGGAGGAGGTCATGGCAAAACTTCCAATATTCTTGCCTGGAGAATTCCCATGGACAGAGGAGCCTGGTGGGCTACAGTCCATGGGGTTGGAAAGAGCTGGACACAACTGAGCAACTAAGAACAGCACAACAGACTCATTCTGTCTTTAACACAAGGGCTCAGAGGGCCAGCAGCTAAAGCAGTTCTGGGGGGTGTCAGTGAAATAAATTGGGTGACAAAAGATGCCTAGACGATTAGATAAAACTGGGACTTAGGGGGACTCCTGCGCTCCAGGAAATTCTCCAAGTCTCCACTTATCCTCAAAGTGAACAAGAAGCTTCAGTTTCAAATTGAGTGCATTTTCCATCCATGGATTGGCTTGTTTTGTTCAGTTTTACTTTGAGTGTTTGAGGTTATCTCTTCGACGTAGCAGCTAAACCCACGTCTTCCTTTCTCGTAAAACCAAAACAAAAAGGATAGATACATGTGCCTTCTGTGTGTGCACATGTTACATACCTGGGATCAAAGCCAGCTATATAAAGTCCTTGATTCTGTGTGGGTTCAAACACATTTCAAAGCTTCAAGATCCTGAAAGTTTTTGCTCTGCTTCCTGAAGACCTGAACAAGTGCTCCCATAAAGCCATGGCTTGCTCTGGATTCCAGAGTCATGGGACTTGGCGGACTTCTCAGACCTGGCCCTGCACTGCCCTGTTTTTTCTTCTCTTCATTCCTGTTTTCTCTAAAGGTGAGTGAGACTTTTGGAGCATGAAGGTGGAGGAGGTGTTTCTCCCACTGGGTTTCATTTCTTTTCTCAGTCAAGGGCAGAGATTTATAGCAAAGCCAGAAGCTAAAGGTGAGACTCCAGTCTCCTGGTTTGGGCAGCTTTGTATTCCAAGGCAGGCAAGGGACAGCTGGAAGGAGCAAACCAGCAGAGACACAGCTAGCAACAGCTTACTGGGCATGGAGTGGAAGCTTAATGAGTATATGTGAGTTGGTCTGGGAGACAGGAGAAATTTCAGACACTTCTATAAGATTGGAAGAAAATACTGTAAAGGTAAGTGATATAAGAGAGAAGAGAGACCATCCTAAATCCATTTGGGCTTGGAATAAGGGTTAGCTCAAGGTTTCCTTTTTAAAAAACATTGACTGAAGCAAATTATGAGATGTTTCTTTCCTATCAATTCAAGGTTTTAAGGTCTTCTGATTCATTTTTATAAACAAATAAGCCTGCTTGTTTAACATTGCAGCCTTCTTTACTCAATGCAAAGTTTTAAGATCCACTTAGTCAACTGTATAAACTAGTTAGCTAGTAATTATTTTTAAAATGAAGCAGTTTGAAGTAGTAAAACAAAACAAAACAAAAAAAGGGAAGAAAGAATGAAAGAATAAAGGAACGAACAAAAGAAAGGGCCATAGGTCTGTTTGGCATAAGATACTTAATTGTTGCCTGACTTATCTCTGAACTTTAGGGGCAGGTTCCCCAGTTTTCAGATGAAATAAAGCCCTTTAAAGGCTGATACTAGGTTTGTTACATGGTTTCAGTGGTGATCTTTTCTAATAAATTTCTGCTTTCTATCCCTGTAGACCTCGGTTGAAAAGCTATGTGGTTTGTACAAAGTAGGGGCTCAAAAAATATTTGCTTATTTAATTTTTCCTGTATAAGAAATATGCACACATATTTTCTTATTTTACATGTTATAAATATGTAAAGGTTAAATATCCAGAGAAACAATCACATTTACTTTTAAGAAAATTTGTCTCAACCTGTCTCTGGGATCCGCTCCTGGTGGATATTGGAAAATGAAGTGTGACCAGATTTGGTGATGATAATTGGAAGCTTGCCTTGGGGGAGGGCAGGAAACTTGGTCTCCTTTAGGTTTAGAGTCAACACAACAAATGGGAAGCATACAATGATGCACAAAAAAATCCTTTAATACAGGGCAGAATTTAAGTACTACAGTGGAGTTGTAACAGTACAGAGGATGCTCAGAGGGCATCTCTGGTAGACAGAAATGAGGGCTGAGGAAGAAAACTGTTGTCTAGCCAACCAGGGTTGCTGCCTTACCCATGGCAATGGCGGCTGCCATATTATTCTCTCTTCTGGGTGCCCATACAGGTGCTTGGGGGAAAGACTAGTGCTTTCAGTATAAAGGAACAGGTGTCCTGGAAACTCAGACTGGAGTAGTAAATTAGGATCAGGTTATAGAGACAGTGAGTGTTATTTACTTTATTTGATTTTGCAGTCGATGGCTCAGAGGTCAAAGAATCCGCCAGCCAATGCAGGAGACATGGCTTTGGTCCCTGGGTCAGGAAGACCGAGGACGAGGGTCTTTTGCCATTTCCTGGAGGAGGAAATGGCAACCTACTCCAGTATTCTTGCCTGGGAAATGCTATGGCTAGAGGAGCCCAAAGGACTACAGTGTGCAGGGTTGCAAAGAGTCAGACATGACTCAGCAACAACAGCCAAGTGTATAAGGCATGAAAAGGTTTGAAGAGAATGAGTTACACAGTTCCATCCAAGTTTTGAGTGTCACTTGTATGATGGGTGGACTAGAAAGGGGCTGAGTTACTTATAGGAAGGTAATTTGTCATGAAGCCATCATTTTTTATATGATGTGAGTCCTTTTGTATGGAAAGCTGGGCTCCCTTCTCCTGTAGAAGCTAGAAGACAAAGGATAGAGGAATCCAAGTGTTCAAGTGAAGGAGAGAGGGTGGAGGAAGGGGTGATGGCAGTGTCAGGGGAAGCCCATAGAAGTGAATGGCAGGGTTGCCTCAGCCTACAGAGGAAGCGACCCGGTGCCCTCCCTCTGCGGCTTCCTCCATCAAGCAGCGTCCTTCACTCTGTGGTAATAACACAGGAAAGTGGGGTGGCCAGCACATTAGCCAGGGCTCGGCTCCCCGTGGGCAATCGAGATCCAAGGCCAGGTTGACCTAAGCAGAGGTAATTAAGGTGTACTTTGAGAGGTAAGGCAAGATTCTCTACCTCAGCCTCCAAAATTTCCCCTACTACTTTTACAGTTCCTACAGCTCTATTCTAACTTTAGAATACCAGAGTTGGGAGGCACTGTGATGTCATCTGAGCTAAACCCCTCTTTTGCATGGGAGGGAAAATGAAGGCTGTGAGGGAGATGCAGCTTTCCCCAAACCATCACGGTAGAGCCAGCCCTTCTGTTTGTCACATCGGTGTTCTCATTGCCACAGCCAACTGCCCTCCAAAAACTGTTTTCCAGGAAGGAAGCACCTTTATGGAAGAGAAGCCAGAAGGCAGCAAGAGATGGAGGGAGGGGGCATTGAGGTGGATGGAGGGGTGGGGAGGGTGATGGGTTTGTTGATGAGGGGAGAGAAGGGTTGACAGGTGAGTTGGAGGGGCCCATCAGAGATCACCCTGCCCAAGGGTTTGCCTGGACCTGGTGGTGGGTGAGCTTGAGTTCATTGATTTCCCTTTGGTTTTCCCACATTAGGGATGAATGTGACCCAGCCTCCAGTGGTGCTGGCTAGTAGCCGGGGTGTTGCCAGCTTCACATGTGAATACGAGTCTTCAGGCAAAGCTGATGAGGTCCGGGTGACAGTGCTGCGGAAGGCAGGCAGCCAGGTGACCGAAGTCTGTGCTGGGACCTACATGGTGGAGGATGAGCTAACCTTCCTGGATGATTCCACTTGCATTGGCACCTCCAGAGGAAACAAAGTGAACCTCACCATCCAAGGGCTGAGGGCCATGGACACTGGGCTCTATGTCTGCAAAGTGGAGCTCATGTACCCGCCACCCTACTACATGGGTGAGGGCAATGGAACCCAGATTTATGTCATTGGTGAGCATCACTGACCGACACTTTTTGCACTGCTGTCTCTTCTTTGCCACGCAAACAAATTGGCCCCTTGATTTTGGGTCGTTCATGTTTAGGATTGTGGGAATTCTCGTTAAGAGTTTTCTGGCACAGACATAGAGAACAAATGTATGGACACCAAGAGGGGAAAGAGGCGGGTGGTAGGATGAATTGGGATATTGAGATCGAATATATACTCTGTGGATATTATGTATAAAATAGATAACTAATGAGAACCTACTGTAGAGCTTGGGGAACTCCACTCAGTGCTCTGTGGTGACCAAAATGGGAAGGAAATTAAAAAAAAAGTGGGGGGGGATATATGTATATATATAGCTGATTCACTTTGCTCTACAGTTGAAACTAGCACAACATTGGAAAGCAACTCTACTCCAGCAAAAATTAATGAAATAAAGACTTCTCTGGCATAACATGTGGTAGTCCTGCTTAGTATGGATGGTAAGACAACAGCATTCTGACTATGAGTTGAGGAAGGTGTTTTTCCTCCCAGCAGGTAGGGGCGCTCATTCTGGAGTGATGGCCAGCATGAAATTTGGCCCTGGCCTTTGATCTAAGACTCCTAGTCAAGTAGCCCCAAGAAACACTTAGCTGGGGGCCAGCGATTCTATTTAGGGGTGGACATCAAGGTTTGGCAGCTTGAACTTATTCCTTTTCTCACCAGTTGGGGGAGTAAGGCCCTAGAATTTAGAAAGCATCTCAGGGAAGCTCTACTTTGTTCTCTATTGCAGATCCAGAACCATGCCCGGATTCTGATTTTCTCCTCTGGATCCTGGCAGCAGTTAGTTCAGGGTTGTTTTTCTACAGCTTCCTCATCACAGCTGTTTCTTTGAGCAAAATGGTGAGTGCAATGCGGGCAATGCACCATTCTTGGTCAGGATGCCGTTAGTGATGATAAATGACCAAGTGACACCATTGAGTCGAGTTCTCTTGAGATGAAGCAATAAGTGAAGAGCAAGGACAGTGGTAAAGAACACACTAGAACCCTTGGCATTGGCCTTGGAGGTTTCAGGATGACTAATAGTTTAGATGAGTGTGTTTGACATTGAATGTTTGTGTGCTTTTGCACTAGGTTTCAGTTTGAGTAACTGTGTGAATAACACGGCGCAGCTGTTTTGCTCTTTATCTCCATGACAATTGTACTTGAGTTGTTATAACCCTGAAACCTGAAATGAGGTTGGGCAAAATGTTGCTGGAGAAGATCACCTGGGTGGTTAGTGTCCCTCACTTCACCTGGAAGCCACCTCTCTGTGCCCCATTACTTGAGCCTTCCTTGTCTAAGCTGTAGGTGTCCATGTAACCCCTGCCCAGGGCTCCCTGTTACCCAGTCTGCTTGACTGGCAAGTCTTACCCTCCTTTCCAGCACAGTAAAAGAGAACCCAGTTTTTATTTACTGCAGTCGTAGAAGAGACAGAGGTCTGGAATCAGTGCTCCCGTCACAGTTTCTCTCTGACAGTCACTTTCAGCCTCCTTTGCCTATGGCTGGCTTTGCCATCACAAACATTCCTCTCCCCTCCCTCTTTCCCTCCCTCACCTCCACATTCTATTCCCAGATCCTCTATAATCTGTTCTGCGGCAGCTTCTTTCTGCCTCATTTGCTACAAACTGCCATGCAGACTAGCACATTAGACCTCAGTTTACTGAGGTGATAAAAACTGGAAATCAGTGTGGACAGAGAAAAAACGAATCAAAAGTATATGAGGAGTAGAGATGAGGACTACAGCTCTCAAAGAGAATAATTGAAGTTTATTATCTTAGCAAGCTCATCCCCTGACACACAAGATCCAGTCAGTTCTCATAGGCATTTTGGAAGTTCTTTCTAAAGCTTTTTCAGAGTTTCTTCCTCCTGTCTCCCTGTCAGGGAAAATGATTTCTATTTTATGTCAATAGCACAGGGTGTTTTTTTTACACAAAATGAATTTTAATAGCTGAATCAAGAAAATCTCCTGAGGCTTATAATTTTGCATGTTATGAACCTCCATTTTTCAGCAGGGTAGGGACCCAATATTTGTTGATTCCTATTACAGTTAGAAGTGGCTTCTGTATTCCTCAGTACTAATGATTGTTTCTTTTTATGTTTGGCAGCTAAAGAAAAGAAGCCCTCTTACTACAGGGGTCTATGTGAAAATGCCCCCAACAGAGCCAGAATGTGAAAAGCAATTTCAGCCTTATTTTATTCCCATCAATTGAGAGACCATACTGAAGAGAAAGGACTATTTTCTAATTTCTAAGAGCTGAGGCAATTCTAACTTTTTGCTATCCAGCTGTTTTTGTTTGTTTGTGTTTTGGGGGGGATTCATCTCTGACATAAAGCAGGATGCAGAACCCCAGTTCAGTGTACTACAATTTAAAGGAAAGGAGCAGAAGAACAGGGCCAGGCTGGCTCTGTCACATCTGATCCAGTTACAGTAGAAGCATCACGTGAGAGCGTGTTGGGGAAGCAGCATTACGACGTAGGGTCAGGGACAAAAGTTAGGGAATAGTACCATCCCAAGAAAGCAATGAAAGAAGGAGGGGAGAGGATGGTATTGTATACATCTTGTATTTACCCGTGGGAAGTTTCTAGCTGAAATGTCTTTAAGTAAAATACTTATGCTGTGTTATTTTTCTTAACAAATATATAATTATGTGAAGACTTTAAAAATACTCACATGGCTATAATTTAGTCAGTGATTTCAAAGGTTGTATTGTAACAATATGTATTTTTTTATTTGATAGTATTGTGCATGGGGACCACATGTGCTTTTGTGTATTTGCTGATTGTCTGAATAGAAACACTATATGGCAGTGTCTTCCCATCATGGGTTCAGGGGAGGTTTTATGGTGGAGACTCAGGACACTAATACACTGGGTAGAGTACAAGGTCACGTGCCAACTGGCTTGGAAACCAGATAAGGTCATAGCTGATCCTTGCAGACATGTGGGCTGCATTGTGGTGACATGTGCTTTGGGCTTTTATGCCAGCTCCTTTCCCTTCCTTTAACAAGGAAGCCAAAGCAGGTGGTATCTGAGTTAATTTGATGGAATATCATCGTCGTGGAGAAATCGGCTCATTTCAGGAGTCCTGTGGGTATGAAGCTCAAGGAAGCTCCAATTCCACTGGGCCCCCAATTCCTTACACATGGTTAATGTCACAGACAGGAAAAAGCAGCAAATGGCAAAACAGGGTGCAAAGGTCTCTGAAAACTAACACTGTTGGTGTTTTTTAACTTGATATTTTCCATGAAAATGCAACAACATGTATAATATTTTTAATTAAATAAAAATCTGTGGTGGTCGTTTTCCAGAGTTGTTTTTAACCTTCCGTAGATGTGAGTATTGTGTTTATTTTTGATTGATTCATTCAGCACTTGGTTGACTCTTCAATATTAGGAAGAGCGGGAACAAATTTTAAAAAATCCCAAAGGGCAAATCATGCTTCGTGAATCAGCTGTCCAACAACTCTTTACCTGCAAGCCCTTCTTGAAAGGACTTCATCCTTTGTCTTTTTGATTTCTTCCTCACTGTTTGGAATACGAAGCAGCTACCACACACAGCTCCAGCAGCCCTTAATAAATCACACAGCGTTCTCTTTAGCACAGGTTTCTCACCTCCTCTTTCTTACCCAGAACTTTCTCAACTCTACTGAAACACAGATTACAGTTGCCATGGCAACTCCATTGTTGTCAACCCTGCAGCCATTTTGCTCTGCTTCTGCGGTAAATGATCTTTCCCTTGTGGCTTCCAGATGGACTCGTTCACAAATGTGAGGAACACAGCCCTTCTGTGATTGTTGGTTAACCAGTATGTTGCCTCAGCCTGCTTGGTTTCTACTTAAGGTTTCTCATTCTTGACCTCCACATCCTGTTGTTGCTTTCTGCAATGACTCTCAAAGTGGCCAGGGACCACCTATAATTGAATCAACTGGGTCACTTACAAAAAATGCTGATTCAAGTGCTTAACCTCAGATGTACTGAATCAGAATCTTCAGGCTGTGGGACCAGGAGTTTGCTCTCCCAACAAACTCCCCAGTGCATCTTAGATCCATCACGTTTTGAGGACTGCTGTTTAGGCAGCTCTCTCGCTCGCTCGCTCACTATTTATGTGCGTCGTTGCTCAGTCATGTCCAACTCTGTGATCCCATGAGCTGTACCCTTCCAGGCTCCTCTTGCTCACTATGTGCTCTTTTTTTCCAAGCAAGCGTAACAAACAAATGAGAAAGCACATAGTGAGCATTTCAGAAAGATTTGCTAAATAAAAAGGAATAGGTCTTCCAAATATGGTAATAACACCTAGAGTAAGCTCCTAGGGCTTCTCCGGCAGCTCAGTTGGTAAAGAATCCACCTATAATGCAGGAAATAAGGGCTCTATCCCTGGATCAGGAAGATCGCTTGGAGAAGGGCATGGCAACCCACTCCAGTATTCTTGCCTGGAGACACCCATGGGCTGAGAAGCCTGGCAATTACAGTGCAGAGGCTCGCAGAGTTGGACACGACTGAATTGACCAGGCACAGCACACACAGAGTAAGCTCCTACTTTGTAGAAGACTGTTCCTTTTTATTTCTTGGTCTTTGGTTGGAAGCCATGAAGAAACACACCGTTTAGGAGTGCCAGTGAATAGTTTATTACCATTTTTTTCCTCCGAGTCTTTAGAGAGATCATTTTTCTCCATAGTTGACAGAAGATCTAAACGACAGGGAGGGTCTTCAGGGATGTCTCAGGCACTTTTCAGACATAAACCTAATATCTTCTTTAGACAAGAATATCCTAATATCTCCTCTACTATTATCTGAAATTCCACTATTGAGTTAAGAATTGCTTTCTTCACTCAGTCTCAATTTTGAAGAGATAAAATACTCTTTAGCTCAAAAAAGTTTCTCCTATGACAGAAGAAATGGGCAAGAAAAGGATCAAGGTCCTGGGGAAGCCCAAAGACTCCACTCATCCCAGTGAGACTCGGTCTACCATGGAGGGAGAGCCTGGGCACTGTGCCCCTCCTCCTGGAACCACTAGTCTCAGGTAGGAATCTGGAGATGAGGGGAACAGGATACAGCTACCAGGGGTTGCCTGGGTCAACCCCAACTCTTACCAGTTCCTAGCACATACATCTTCTCATCTCCCTTCTTCCAACATGGTACTCTCATTTCTGCCATTTCCCATTTCCCTGTTGCTCACCCCTAAATATCTCTATCCCTCATTTTTGCATCTATAAAGATTCATCTCAGATTCTGCTTCCTCCATCAGATGTGCTGACACTTCAAACATACACGAATGTTTTCCCCTTGTTTCATAGCTACACTCAGTCTCATCTCTAATCATTTCAAATGTGAATGTCTTTAGCCTGGGTGGGAACTTCTCCAAAATAGGCATCATCACAGCCTTAGGCACACAGCAGATGCTCCAATAAATATACTGGAGAGTTGAGGACATCTGGGGTGATGGGAGGGACATGTCTTCTATGTGGAACCTGGCTGTGCTTCTGAAGGTGGCTTCAGCATAATCTGTTTCCTTTTTGACCAACAGAATTATGTGTGGGTCAATCTAATAATATTTCTCAGTTTAAATCTTTAAGGCTTTGGAATGTGAGCTCCTGCTGGCTTCTCTGCCCCACACAATTCTATTTTATCTCAATCTAATCGTCCAATGTTTTTTGGTATGTGTGGGGGGATGGGGAAGATTAATTCTCAATTTTAGTCTCTATTTTTTGAACTGTGGGTTGCTGCTAAAATTGACTGTATTTTTATACAGAGTCTGAACCCTCTTCTATACCCACAGTTAATACACATTTAATTTACTTGGGATCCAAACTTGCAAACTTGCAGAGTACATCATGTAAAATGCTGGGCTGGATGAAGTACAAGCTGGAATCAAGATTGCTGGGAGAAATATCAACAGCCTCAGATATGGAGATGATACCACTCTAACGTCAGCAATTGAAGAGAAACTAAAAGCTTCCTGATGAGGCTAAAAGGGGAGAGTGGAAAAGCTGTTTAAACTCAACATTCAAAATGAGAAAATCATGGCATCTGGTCCCATCACTTTGTGGCAAACAGAAGAGGAAAAAGTGGAAGCAGTGACAGATTTTATTTTCTTGGGATCCAAAATCACTGCAGACAGTAACTGAAGCCATGAAATTAAAAGATACTGCTCCTTGGAAGGAAAGCTATGACAAACCTAGGAGGCATATTAAAAACCAGGGATGTCACTTTGCTGACAAAGGTCCATATAGTCAAAGCTATGGTTTTTCCAGCAGTCATATATGGATGTGAGAGTTGGACCCTAAAGGCTGAACACTGAAGAACTGATGCTTTTGAATCGTGGTGCTGGATAAGACTCTTGAGAGTCCCTTGGACTGCAAGGAGATCAAACCAGTCAATCCTAAGGGAAATGAATCCTGAATATTCATTGGAAGGACTGATGCTGAAGCTGAAGCTCCAATGCTTTCACCACTTAATGCGAAGAGCTGACTCTGGAAAAGACCCTGATTCTGGGATCGATTGAAGGCAAAGGAGAAGGGAGTGACAGACAATGAGGTGGTTAGATAGTATCACCAACTCAATGAACATGCATGTGAGCAAACTCCGGGAGTTGGTGGAGGACAGAGGAGCCTGCCGGGCTACAGTCCATGGGGTCAAAAAGTGGGACACAACCTAGTGACTGAACAACTAACTTGCAAATTGTTGATGTCACTGTGCTGTTAATTGGAGAAAAGCCAATTAGGAAGGTGGAGAATTTATACGTTTAAGTTATTGTCTGGGAGAGGTCTCAAAGGTAAGGAGAACTTGGTTTTCTCAGGAAAGCTACTCTGTTGTTTGACTTCTCTTTTGCACCTGGTTAGAGCCATGACTCAGGTGCTATAGAGGCCTTGTTCTTTTGTGCTCTTTTGTTTTCCTCAGCACAGGTCAGTTTTCTTTGTTCAGACTAGAACGATGACACAACCTAATGGTGGAGAGGAGGAAACGTTCTTTCCTTCCTCCCTTGCGTGTCCTTGTCTACAGCCTGGGGTAGGAGTTTGTAAGTAGGTTTGCCAGATTCAGCCAAAAGAAAAAAAAAAAAACAAACAACAAAAAACCTCAAAACCCAAAAACAGGATGCCCTGTGTTTGATCTGACAACCCTATCAGCAGGAAACTTTGTACCTTAATGTGGTGTGAATAAAAAGTGTTTTGCTGACCCCTCCATGGGAGTCTGTGGGCAGGAAGAGCCTGAGACCATGATTGCTGTTTCGGAACTGACACGATCTCCTGTTCTCACTTCCGGGCACAGGTTGGATAATGCTCAGTTTCGCTGGAGGCTAACGGGTCCTACAAAGGGGGCCGTTCTTTATCTTCTAAAGTTTTTTCTTAGAGGTCACCTCCATTTGTTCTGTATGGTGAGGAGTCTGACGTTCAGACCCTTCTTGGAAATCTTTGCTTTTGTGGTGGACTTGTTTACATTTGTTCTTACATTGATTGTGCACAATAATTAACTGAAATGTTCGGGGGAAATGCAGATCAAGGGGCCACAGACCCAGAGCTTCTCATTTATAAGGTCTGAGGTGGCATCTGGGGGGTTTTCATTCTTCAGTGGGTCTTTGCGATCTTACTTTCAGATGCTCTGGTCTAAGTCAGCATCCTACCATCACAGATGGTTAGGACTTTGGAAATTCTTTTCACATTTTAGAAGAAAATTAGGGCTTCCCAAGTGGCTTAGTGGTAAAGAATCCACCTGCCAATGCAAGAGACGAAAGAGATGCAGGAGACATATGTTTGATCCCTGAGTCAGGAATAGTCCTTGGAGGAGGAAATGGCAACCCGCTCCAGTATTCTTGCCTGGAAAAATCCATAGACAGAGGATTGACATAAATCCATAGACAGGGCATGCATTGGAAGAAAGTTAGACTCAGAGACATCAGGAAATTTGGCCAAGGTCACAGTCTGAGAAGACAGGTCTGTAGATTTTCACATCAGGGCTCTGCTGTGGGTGACACTTTGAACCTTTCTGCCCAGGAACTGTCCTTTTTAGGTTGCTTTAGTAATGTCATTGCCACCACCCCAGACTGTTTCCAGAAAACCTGTTTTTCCTCTCACCTCCACCCCAGCTGCTCTTCTGAGCCTCAATGTGACCGTTATCACTCTTTCCTGCCTGCTGCTGGCTCCATCTTTTCTTGCTCTCCCTTAAGCTTCCAGGGCCCCAGCAAGAGGGTCTTGGGTGATCCTCAGCAATCCAGCAGACAGATGCAACAGAAGAGAAGGCCAAACAACTGTTGCCAACAGTGTTCCAGAAAGGTCTCCAAGGCTCTGAGAAAGCTTCTCAATTCTGCTGGAAGTCATGGAACCACCCGGTGAAATGAAATGTGCTTTTTTTTTTTAATCACATGCCATCAGGTTACCATGACAACCAACTCTGATTTAAAAACATGATCTTAGTCACCCAAGGTGATATTGTCTTTTTGAACAAAAAGAGGAGGATCGCTCTGGGAAAAACTGTAAGGAATATATTTCAGGAGGCAACTTCAAATTTTAGAAAGCAGCACAAATGATGTTTCATGAACTATACTTTTATGAGGATGTTGCCTTTTTTCTTTTGGCTTCATCTTGACATTGTTTTAGTCCATGTGGCAGTCATCCCACTATTACCTTATTGGGTTGTCCAAAGAGATTTTTCTGTAACATCATATGGAAAAACCAGAGCAAACTTTTTGGCCAACCCAATATTTTATTCAATGGGTTGAAAATGAGCCTTGCTTTCCTTCCTTGTAGTTAACTTGCAACTCTAACAGTCTGTAGTCTCCTGTGAGCATCTGTTTGGTCCTGGAACATCAAAGTTATCTTTAACCGTAACTTTAAGGACAGAAAGATTGGATCTGTGAATGAAGACTAATGTTCTCTAGTTGCTTTCCTGTTGAGGAAGTCGCCATACTGGATGCAGTTCATGAGCTCCTTATTTGGAATGAAGAGGGGAAATAAACCAATTTGTGAAGCGTTCAACTCTGCAGAGGTATAAATTAGCTGAAGTCATTCTCACAAGATCCCTGCAGAAGAGATACTGACATCAGCCATATTTTACAGATGAGGAAACAGGTTTGAGGGGGATTTATTCCTTGCCCAATGCCACACAGCTTGTAAGAGGTAGAGTCAAGATTAGAACCAGTATTGAATTCCAAAGTCCACTCTCTTCTCAAATGATCATATCTGAATTCTGAGGGTCTACCTGGAAAAGGAAAAGGGAAAATGGAAAGTGAGTGGAGATCGAAGTGCTAGAGAAGAAAGTGTGTTTCTGAAGGTTACACATGGGTTGTGGAATAAGCAAATAGTCTTACTTTGAATAACTGTTTCAAAACAATTGTTTTAAGAGGCTTTTGGAAGGTGCGATGAGACTAGCTCCAACAGCTGAGAATTGTCCCTAGAGAGCAAAGAAAACAGGAAGTTGAAGACATTTAAACATAGACTATGTGTTTGATACACAGTTTAAGCAGTATCTACTTTCCCAGTCACTGGAGCTGAAGTCCATGCACCAACACTGCTGGCTGTATTGAGGTATTAGAACTTGTCACTCAGAGATGGGCAAATGGAAACCATTAATACAGCCCAGTGGGAAGATATCATTTTCACATAACCATAGCATGCTCCCTCTGTACATGGGGTCAAACCCCATTCAAAACAGGCTGGAGGTAAAAGAAAGTAATGACTGTTGGAAGTCAGTGTGAGTGACCTTGCAAGTATATCTGTGACCCCTGGATGGGGTTTCTAAAGTTTCTAAAAGGATAATAATCAGCTTGGAATAGAAGGTGAGCTTGGGAGATGAGGGTAAAGAGAAGGGAGAGCCTCTAAGCTGGGGTTTGGGGGTGCTGGAAAATAGCAATGAGTCCCTTTGAAGAGAAAAAAAAAAAAGAATGAAGCAAAAGACTGAGCCTGAAGTTCCCCCCACCCCAAATGGCAAATGAAGTAGACCAGCACTCTGTGAAAAAATAATTATCAAGCAAGACCCAATGCCACAGGCCACATAGAAGACTGAGAGAAGTCCAGGTGAGAAGAGGGGGACCATCCATTTGAGACTGTGATGGAGACAGCCATAAAGAAGTACGTCCACCAGAAGTCAAAGTGTGGGACCAGCTGGGGCTAAAGTAGGAAAAACCAACCTACTCTGCCGGAATGTACATGAAAGGTAATGGCTCCATTCTGGACGGATGGTGTCAGAGGAGGTGTGTGTGTGGTGCGGGGGAAGGCACTGTGCAGGGCTGAGAGCTGATGATGGGGGAGCATTATGAAAGAACTGCCGAATGGAAAACCTTAAGCCTATGCGAACCTCAGCAGTGTGCACTGTGCTTGTGCCCATCCGAGTGTTCGTGGTGTTTGTCATTTGTGCTTGAGTAGATCATTCAGGGATGAGATAGCTGGAATGCATCACTGACTCAGTGGATATGAGTTTGAGTAAACTCTGGGAGTTGGTGATGGTCAGGGAGGCCTGGCATCCTGCAGTCCATGGGGTTGCAAAGAGTCGGACACGACTGAGCGACTGAACTGAACTGAACTGAGATCATTCAAGAAGGACATGAGAACTGTGTTCAAGATATGGAGGGCTGCCAGATGAAAGAGGAACTAGATTTGCTCCGGGGGCTTCCTGGAGCACCAGCCTGAGTGTTCCAGGGAGCACACGAGAGGAAGGAGGGTTGGAACAGTTTTCCTTCCTACGTGTTGATGTGGATTTGGAGCCAGGGAGAATGCATCACTGTGGGTTACACTGCAGATTGGCTTGGGGCAGGCCTGCTGGATCCTCATCAACATCAGCTGGTGGGGAAGGAAAAGAAGAAAGGGATCGGGTGGGAGAGAGGCTGGGAAAGGGACCTGATTGAAGGACTGGCTCCTTCTGGGTGGGCAGCACTCCTGTGGGCTGCATTGGAGACTTGTGATGGGTTCAGGCTCCATTCAGGTGGGCAGCATGGTCTAATGTGGCAGGTGGGCACCATAGCAGGAAATGAAATGGTAAGAAATACCCCAAACTAGATGGCCCTTGGTATTCTGGTGGGTCAGCTGGTAGGACTCCCACAGATCTTTGAGGATACAGAGAATAGTATGTCCCACTTGCAGGGAGGCTAGGAAGGGTGTCTGTGAGAACTGGCCTTCTGGACAAGGAACTGAGGCCACAGACCAGTTCACTCCCTAAACTGGGGAAGAAGCTCTCCATTCTCCTGGAGAGCTTGCCTGGAGATATTGCCGTACACTGGGTCTGAGATTGACCACAAGGCCACTGAAAATCCTGGACACAACCATAGGACCTTTTCCAACACAGGTCTCTATGAATCAAAGAGTTATCACAGATAGTATTCAAGATGTCATTGATAACCCCAGGAAAGTAGTCACTTCCTTTCTTTTCCAAGCCCCAGCTCAAATGTCCCTTCCTCTGTAAACCTTCCTAAACCCTCACACGTGGTTATTCCACTGCCCTTGGTCCTTCTTTACCCCTCCGCTGTGTCAAAGTTTGTTGATAGCTTAGTACCTTCTCTAGAGAGAACTCATTGCAGGGAAATGGGGAGTCCTTCTTGAATTTGTCACTCTAGCCACTAGATGGGAAGATATTATTCTACTTTTGTTAAATAACTTGCACACAGTCTCATCATGGAACCATCTACACAGAGACAGATCTGGGTTCAAGCTGGCCTGATATCAAACTCTGTGTTCTTCTCTTAAACTCTGCACTCAGTGATGAGCCCCTCAGCTGTTGGCCTGGGTTCAGCTAAGAGGAGGATAAGGCTGAACTTGTCAGCACTGACAGATGTATAAGGAATTTTATGGCTGCTCATGGAATCCTAGGCTCCACCCTCAGAAACTTTCCTTTTCTGTGGTGTTTTATACACACTGGGATCAAGCTAGTCTGGGTGAATCTGACTTTTAACAACTGTGCTAACATTTTTGCCTTCATCAGTCACAGCTGAACTGTTGCTGTCTAACTTGGCTGCCTAATCTACAATTTTTTTTTTTTTTCAAATCAGATGTCACTATGCCTAGTGAAACAGAGAGAATTATTTTATAATCATACTCTCCGGAAACCAAATCGTTGATGGAAATTTTTAATAAAGAATGTGGTAGAAACACAAATTTAAGTCACGAATTGAAAACATGTGGCAAAATCTTTATCCACTAGACTCTACAATATTCTGCGACCATCTGTGGAAATTTATAGGTATTAAATTAGATACAGGCTGGTTTTTCTGTTTGCAGAACATAACAGAAACCTAATTGGAAAATCACATAGCAATAACATAAAACCAAATGTGATGTCTAGTCCCTTCAAGATCAAAATACGTGTGCAAATGAAAAGAAATTACATGCTTTGTCCTTGAACAAAAAGACCTCAGTTAATATTCTTATTAAATACTTCATGTGTCTAAGAGATGGTTAAGAAAGCAAATGTAGCATTTTCTTTGAGCCTAAATTATATTCAAAACTGGCAATAATAGAGACTAATGTGTGATGGACAAGATTAGTCTTACTTTGCTTATATTCCATTGTTTAAATGTTTTCTTGCATATATTTATAAGCCTCTGTTCAGTTCTTTAAAAATACTGGTCACTTTCCCACAGAATCAAGAAAATGAATGCAGAAGAATTGCTCCATTTGATGAAAAAGCATATCAGTATTTCCTGGCCTGAGGGCAGGAGGCTGGCCAAGGCAGACCCTAAGTTCCTGTGGAGGGAAGTACTAGATTTATTCTTTGAAACCCTGTCTCCAAGGAAACACCTATGGAGCCCTGAAAGTGAATTGTCAATGACAAAGGGATGGGAAATCCCTGTTTGGAGCCTGGCAACCTGGTTCTGTTCTTGGCTCTGCCCCAGCAAGTTTGCAGTCTCCTGAAGCCATTTCTGGGTTGCACACCTTTTAAGAGCCACCCTGGTCTATTCGTTTATGGCTCCAGCCCCACTGAACTCTCATTCCTGAACTCCTCCTTACACTGTCTTGTACTGATATAATTTGTTATTGTTTAATGCTCATAACTAAGTACCCATGCATTAATATTGTGTGCTAAGTTGCTTCAGTCATGTCTGACTCTGTGAGACCCTATGAACTCTAGCCTGCCAGGCTCCTTTGTCCATAGAATTCGCCAGCAAGAATACTGGAGTGGGTTGCTGTATCCTCCTCCAGGAAATCTTCTAACCTAGGGATCAAACCTGTTTCTCTTGCATCTCCTGCATTGGCAGGCGGGTTCTTTACCACTAGTGCCACCTGGGAAGCCCATTAATATTACTGGGACCCCAAATACATAATGAATTCCCTAAGGGACTTTTCCTTCGTGGAGGCAGAGGGGAGTAATAGTTACAGCATGACCTCTGCTGCAGGGGGCTGGGACTAATTCTACTCCATACTCTGTGCTTCTGTTTCCTCCTCTGATGGGGAGGTTGCAAATTGAATGAATTGGTGTTTATAAAGTGCTCAGCATGGGCCTAGCAGGGGCTGAACACTATGTCATGTAGTAATTCACACAGTAACTATATTACTAAAATATAGTTTAGTAGTTACTAAATAGTTACTAAATATAGTAACTATATTACTCAAATACTTGTGTTATTTCTTCATGACTCTTTATAGTACTTGGCCCAGGGCCTGGCACAGGTCAGGTCTACATTTTTCCTGTTTGCCTTCCTTTCTTTCACTTTTCCTTCATTTCCTCTTCAGCAAATATTTGCTAGGCAAATAGGGCCTTTGAAATAAGACTGTGTGTGTGCATGCTAAGTTGCTTCAGTTGTGTCTAACTCTTTGGGACCCTATGGACTGTAGCCCTCCAGGCTTCTCTGTCTGTGGGAGCCTCCAGGCAAGAATACTGGAGTGGGTTGCCATATCTCCAGGGGATCCTCCCAACCCAGAGATTGAACCCGTATCTCTTATGTCTCCTGAATTGGCAGGTGGGTTCTTAATTACTAGCCACCTGGGGAGCCCTGAAATAAGACTGATGATGGTTAAAATGGAGATGTGTATTAAAGCTGGGTGATTGAATTCACTGTAAGAAAGAAGTAAGAGAGGAAGAAAGAAAGTGAAGTTGCTCAGTTGTGTCCGTCTCTTTGCGACCCCACGGACTGTAGCCTACCAGGCTTCTCTGTCCATGAGATTTTCCAGGCAAGAGTACCAGAGTGGATTGCCATTTCCTTCTCCAAGGCATCTTCCCAATCCAGGGATCGAACCCAGGTCTCCTGATTGCAGGCAGACGCTTTCTCCTCTGAGCCACCAGGGAAGCTCACTGTATCTAGTTATTCTCTTCCCAGTCTGCTCTCCTGGCTCTGCTGCTCTGCTCTCTGTGGGAAAAGCTGGCCTGAATGAACCACACGTCTGCCTTCCTTGGTCTCTGGCAATCATGGTGGATGGAAAACACCAGACTGACATGGGTGGGGGAGTTAGAGATCAGGGTATTTTCTCCAATCATCACTGCTTTGACACAGCATCCAGGATGGTAGTTGTGTTCTTCCCTGACTATAGCCCTGGTTGAGGGCTTTTTCTCATTTCCAGCCCCACTGAGCTCTGCTCACTATATCTTCCACTTCTCCTTAAACTCTAGGGAAAGCAAAGAATTTCTGCAGTGGCTGGTTGCTGGGGGTCTCAGCACCTACTGTTTACTCTTAACCCTGTCCACGCTTCTGTAAAAAGTCCCTTTATTCAAGTTTCTTCAGTTGAACCATCTGAGATGAACTCTGTTTTGTGCTGAATGTAAATCATACATTCTTGAAAATGTCCTCTATGCCCCTGGATCCCCATTGCCTTCTCTATAGCAGAAGAGGAGTGACCAGACTTGCTATATCCAAGATTTCTTCTAGGTCTGAAAGCCTACAGAACTTTCATTAGAGTTCACAGCAACCCTAAGAAGCTGTAGAGATTATATCCAAGATTTCTTCTAGGTCTGAAGGCCTACAGAACTTTCATTTGAGTTCAGAGCAACCCTAAGAAGCTGTAGAGATTTTCAGATATTATCAAAATGAATTTCAATTAAGAACAATTGTAGAGGGCTGTGCTTGGGGAAGAAAAACAAAACTATAGAAATTTCAGGTGATAAATGCCTAGCTGTGTGCAAGTATATTAGCGCAAAAAAAAAAAAAAAAAAAAAAGTCAGGGATGAGTAAGCTGTGCTGATCCTGCTCAAACTGAGTAAATCTGGGGGATAAACACAGAGTGTGATTTGCAGGAAGTATTACTACAAAGCCATCTCTCCCCTGGAGTTGCTTGTCACTGCATATACTAGTCCAGGGTGTTAGGATTTGATTTGGCTGAGTAACTTAGAAGTGGGGAACTTTAAGAGAAAAGAAACACAACATTAGATTGAAAATGGAAAATGACTTCTACTAAGATCAATTTCTTCTCTCCGTCCTCCCTTCCTCCCTTTGTTAAGAGCCTGGAGCTAGAATCAGGGAGCAGTCCTCATTTGTAGGAAGGGACATCTCATGTCCCTGTGTCTTGAAAATGAACAGGGACTTGAGGTGTTGAATAAGTTGAATCTTGGCCAGTTATGAGTGTGATCCTGGACATAAAATACAGTGGATAGGTATTGGTATGTTGTCATTGATGGTGTCAGGGTCTGGAAAATGTATTCTTTTCCCTCTTCCCATTTTTTCCACTTTAATGGCTTGGACACTGAGCAGTGATTGATACAGAGTAGGTTTTCAGTAGACATGCTGAGTAGAATAAATGCCTGATTGAATATGAAAAAGGGGCTATGGTCACTGTTGAATGAAATTAAGAACAACATAAGGAGAAACCTCGAAGGCTTGTAGGGCCTTTACTTACCAGATATAGACCTGCAAACTACTCCCCAGGAAATGATACAAGATAAGTTGTAATCTAGAATTCTGCACATTTTCAGAACAAATCTCAAGCATAAGACTCCATTAATGGAGTTCCTTTAGTGGCTGGAAGCAGACCTAGCTTGTGGTCAATGTCAGAGAAGGAATTGGTAGCAGGTATAAATTCATATGCCTCCTTGGTGGATGATTTGTGAAAGAGTGTGTCACGCAGAGAAGGACCACCTAGGACTGTACCATAAGTTTCCCAAACATTAGTTTCAAAGCAGAATATTGAGTCATTTTAGTTAGAAGAGGACCTTTCAAATAGATCTGTTCCACATTTTGATGTTAAACTCTTTTCATTTCTTTTGGGTGGTAAAGGCCTCGGTGTAGTGCTTATTTCTAAAGCATGTCTTTTCAAATTGTTAGTTTGGTCTCCAAGTTGGTTCGCAAGGAGAAATTGGAAAGATGACAGAATCTCCAGAGGAAGTACTGCTGGATTGTAAATAAAGACAACTAGCTCTGTGTCCCAGACCCATAGCTAATTAACTCCCCATCTCACACAACACACAACTTTTCTGGGCTTGAATTTTCTCAATACTTTTCATTTGAGGAAAATGTTTCTGTTTTAAAAGCATTTTCATGTACATTGCTGAAATGTAAGTAGTCAAAGGAAATGGTAGTTCCTTTGATCATCCCCACTGCCCTAAGAAGTAGGCAGTGCCAAGCTGGTCATGGCTTGTAAACAAGAAGATCAAGGTTTAGAATTGTTAATTAACATGGTTCAGAAACAAGGTCATATTACCCAAGATCTTATACGATGTGTTTACTTGATTTATCATTTTCAGCTTTATTTTATTGTGGTACTGACTATGATGTATGTGATAAGGAACATAAATGTTAATATAGTTATTGCCCTATAAGTTTTAAAATGAGCAGATAAAATTTATTCAACAGACTGTGTTCCTAGTTCCTTCTTGCTAGAACATATTTATTGTTGAATGAAAAGAAAGTCATGTGATATTTTTAATAGATATCCTTCTCTTCTCCCTCCCCACCCTCCCCTAAACCTCAGAGCTTTGCTTTCTGGAAATAACTCAGTACATAAACCCCACAACAAATTAGACTTGAGACCACATGCTTGGAACAGTCAGAATGGGTTTGGTGAGGTGTGGTAATCAAGAGAGGAAAGGAGCACAATTCATTTCTGAATTGGTTATCAAATTCTTCTTGTAAGTGACACGATTGAAACTGCCAATTGGCTTTGTAAACTGCTGAGTCCATATTTCTACATTTGTGAAAGCTCAGCAAATGAGCCCTTCTAAGCAAAGCAAGAGGGTTTTACCAGCAAGAAATGTGATGAGGTGTAGCACCCTGTGGCCAACCATTTCTCAAGAGACCTCTTTCTGTTTCACCTATTGAATTCCTTTATGATTGACAGACGGCGTCACTCTTTACTCAGATTTTCCTTCAGGTTATCTCCTTGGCCAATCTTATTATCTCAATACTTTTCAAAGCAGTCACATTATTATTATGGAATCATTCAACCCTAGAGCTTGGAGGGACTCAAGAAGTCATAAAGGCTCTTCTCCCAAGAGCAAGCTTTCAGTTTTTGCATGTTTAATCCTTATCAAATGGACACCATAGTCTTTCTTTTCATTTTTGTTGACATATTCCATCAGGAAGTCCTTCCCATACTGCCATTCAAAATCTTAGGCTTCCTGCATTACAAAATGGTGCCTTGAGTAATTTATTTTACTAAAAATTATGATACTAAAGATTCATTTTATTTGAGCTAGATGGATTTTGGGGGCCATTTTTAGCATCATACAATAAGCAGAAGCATTTTCATGAGGGCCAAGGCATCCTGATAAGGCCTATTAATGTTTGAACAATAGGGAATAGAAGCTAATCTATTTAGATTCAATCTCAGGATAGTCTACTACCCTTTTGGTAACTACATCTTTCAGAAAGATGTTCTGAGGAGTAGGATGTGTTTAATATTTGGGTAGGGGGAAAAGAACATTAAGAAAAAAAGACATGCTTGATTGCTTTCTTCTAGGTGTTTTTCTTCCTTCTAGACATTATAAGACTGTTTCAAAGACACACTTATAATAACAACAGCTATAGCTAAATGAATAAACACATTGTCCATCTGAGAGAACACCATTCAGACCACTGGAAACAGAGCCAAGTTAAACAATAGGTGCACAGAAGCAGGAGAGTGGTGTTTTGCCACTTAATGAATTACAAGAAACAGATGTGAGTTTTAAAATAAGAACACATAGCCTGAACTTGGCCAGCTTTATCAAGAATTAGCAAAGGACTTCAGATTCACGGTTTAGAGAAAAGCCATTAATTCATTTGTGTATACAAATGCCTTTGATGATTTCATCACGTGATTTGATGGCTTTTCTCATTCAAAGACTCACTTATTATTGGAGATATTTAAGGCTTTTGCTGGGCAGGGGTTGAGAAAATGGGGAATTTATTTAGCATCCATTTACTGTCATTGTGTTATGCCATAACATTATTTTCTACACACAGAATTTACTAACCATTTTCTTAGAGTCTAGTAGAGTGGGAGATGATGTTCATTAGAAGAGGTTAATAATTATATGCTTCCTGAGGTCAAGTCTGTGCCTTAAATTTCTGCTGTATCTCCTATGCAGTGTTACTAGAGCAAGAATGAATCATGCTTAATAAGAACACATTGCACAAACATATTCTTGGTAGCATCTCTTGGTTAAGAATCTTGCACAGAATATGATCATTTATTTCCACATAGCCAGTAAGTTAAAACAGGTTTGGGACTGGGAAGGATAGAGGCCTGAGATTTTGTGAGATGAAAGAAAGAATGGAGATGTGGGCTGGGGTGAGGACTGTTGAGGGGAGTGAGCAGGAAGAGATCAGTTGGTAACTGTGTCTATTTAAGAAGTCAAAATTAAGTGCTTTCAGCCCTATAGTAGTGTATCTAGTCCAAGCCCAGAGCTATAAGGTGAACTGCTGTCATTTCCGGATCAGGAAAGGCTGAGGGATGCTGCTGCTGCTGCTGCTAAGTCGCTTCAGTCGTGTCCGACTCTGTGCGACCCCATAGACGGAAGCCCACGAGGCTCCCCCGTCCCTGAGATTCTCCAGGCAAGAACACTGGAGTGGGTCGCCATTTCCTTCTCCAATGCATGAAAGTGAAAAGTGAAAGGGAAGTCGCTCAGTTTCCGACTCTTTGTGACCGCATGGACTGCAGCCTACCAGGCTCCTCCATCCATGGGATTTTCCAGGCAAGAGTACTGGAGTGGGATGCCATTGCCTTCTCTGAGGCTGAGGGATAGGTTACACAAAAAGAATACTATTCAAGATTTGTTGGAAATGAATTGGGCTGTCCATTGGCTGGAACCCTTGGAAGCCTATGAAAAGCTGGACTGGGAACCCACGGGGGGTCCAGTCAATGTCTTGGCCACCATTTTTGAGTAGGAACAAGCTTGCTTTTGTAGCCACTCTGGAGCTGTGATATCTGCCCTAACTTTACAGATTTTCTATTTGTCCTAACAACTTCTTTTGACTGGGAATTATGGCCTCCTTGCTATAGAAATGTACTGCTGTCATAAGCCTTGGTAGTCTGTTTGGTCTCAGCCGTCGTACTAGGGAGATTAGCTGGTCAGTGTTGTTGAGATTTAGCCATGCTCTAAGATTCTGTGGGGTGGCTTCTCTTACAGAGCCACACTTGAAAAATCTTGTTCAGCCACTTTCTCCTTGATTTATGCACAGAACTGAAGAACCTCGAGCTGTCTCTGTGCAGCTGCAGGCTCAACATTCTCTCCCATTGTTGGTAGGTTGGCAGAAAGTACTTTCTCAGACCGAGAATGGAGGGATGGCTTCTGGGTCAATCAATGCGGCTCAGTTTAGATTTAAATGAGATGCCTCTGAGTATCGATTAAGTGAGGTGGGTGATCATAAAGGATGCCTTGTCCAAGGAATTTCAGGTAAAATGATTTTGGACTCAGCACTCTAAGGGAAGACCCTAACAAAGAATATGTAATTAACCTGCAGGTTCTAGAATAATCATGACATATCCATTGAAAATGGTATTTCTGTAACATTGATAAGTGATAACTTTGTGTATGCAATATTACCCTGAGGGGTAATAATCACAAATATTTGGTGCTGGCCATGTACTCCGTTTTAAACCCTTAAAATTGAATTATTTAGTTTTTCTTCCTGAGATGAGTTAGGAACTATTATTATTATTACATTCATCTGTAAGATTAGAATTGGGGAGCAGACATCACATAGACAGTGAAGACGTGTGTGACTGTATGGTATTCAGGGAAAGAGGAGTATTTCAAGTGACCGAACTAAACTCGTGGAAGAGTATCTAGGGTAGTGTCTCGCTGATCGCTGAACACAGTGTAGGCAAGGCACAAGCAGGAACGGTGGAAGAAAATGTGAGGAGCCGTAGCAACTGCAGACATGCTTCATTCCTAGTAGCTGATACTGCAGCAAGGCAAAAATGCTTCATTTTCTCATGGCTGATGCAGTTGCAAGGGCTGTTTCAGGTGGTGCTTATACAGGTATACAGAACAAAGGTGCCATATGGATAAGCATATGCGTTGCTATAAATTATCTCCGCTGTTACATAACTGTGCAAAGTCATTGTTTGCAGAATGTGGGGTGAGAGAGCTTGACCACTGCCATCTTGGCTAATTGCTATACCTCTACAGCTAGATAGGCTGAGAATGTTTCTATCCTTGTCTATAACCTAACTGCAGGTTTCTAACTTGTTAGAATATCTTGGGTCCACGGCTTTTCCTTTTATAGCTGCTATCTTGAAAACTTGGAGACAAGAGATTCTTGTCAGTTTTGTAGTGTCTGCAGAGTCTGCAGAGAGAGTCCTTGGCATTCTTCTAGGTGTGGATAGTAAAAAATTAATCTTACTTGTTCATCCTTTTTTGCTTTGGGTTGAATGTCTAGAACACCCAGTAAATCACTTGGACAGTGAACTAAACATAGCTATGACTGAAAATGTCAGTAAGGAAAGCATTCTTAGCAGACATAGGTTTGACAATGAAATAAGACCCAGGGTCACAACCCTGACATTTGCGATGAGGTATTAAAAATCATACCTCTTCCCTGTTTCCTTGCTTAAATACTTAAATACTAAGCCTCACTTAAAAAAAAATCTTTTTAAGGAAAAGGAAGCAACAAAACAGGATTCGTGGGTGGTAAGTTAGTACTTTTGAACAGTGACTGTTAAAGTGAAATGTGAAATCCTGTCACTTTCAGATGAGAAGACAGGCAGAAGCTGTTTGAAGTGTGTCTTAGCCTCTGCAGCGACGGACAGAATCCAGCATGGCTGCCCCTCAGAGGGAGCCTGATGCCTTCACTGGTGTTTATTCTGAACTTCCAGTAGGGAGTGGTTATTATCCATCTATTTCTTAATATAATACCTCCCCTTCCAAATTATCCAAAGGGAGAGATTTGGGAATATTTTTAGCAACATGAACTAGGATGTTAAAAATAATGAGGACGTGGGACTGTTGAAAGGCTATTTTCAATTTCAGTTAACACCTGGCCATGTCTGGTTACAGCACAGCTGCCAAGGGTGAACGTCACACTTTGGGACATAGCATCCCAAATTTCACAGTGCTCCTGGAGCTTCAATACTGTTAACGCCTTTACAGTTCTTGTAAAAACACTTATAGCAGCTGTCTGCCTTCCAGGGTCAGCTCCCTGGTGAAAAGGATGGAATTCTTGCAGGCTAGAGCTTTGGAATAATCTGAGGAAATGGATCTGGTAAAAGCTATTATTAAGGGCCCAGTCTCTGCTGACATTTTACTGATTCAAATAGCTTTCTGTCTGTATTCAAACTGGCATGCTAAGGTAAAGGAAGGGAGTCGTTTCAGTGCTTCATTAAATATGCGGGTTGCTCAGACAACCAGTCAGCCAGCAAACAGTATTCACTGAGACAGCTATATGTGTGCTGTGCATGGCTCCAGGGACTTCAAGGATGCTTAGCTAGCAAGGGATACTTAATGACTAGTATCTTGGATTCCCTAGTATTCTGAAGTGTTGATTCCTACCAGAGTTGATCACACAAGGCAATGCAATACAGCATCCTATGGACGGAGAGCAGTTATGAATTTTAGAAAGGGATAATGTATATTTCAGTTCATTGTCTTCATTTTAGTAACTCAGTTTCAGATTTTGATTTCTGACTGCAAGCTTCATTCCGCTAGGCTAGTGGAAAGATATCTTAACCTCAGTCCTTCCTGGGGTTTCCCCATTTCTCCCCAGGATTGTGTCATACTTCTGGATCTTGTGCAATTTTAAGATATTGGGGTAGTCCGATATCAGGTCTTCCCACACCTGTCCAGTTTCCATTTTTTTTTCTTTTTGTCTTCTTCACCCTTCAGGTACAGAAGGTTTCAGCCACACTCATGCTCTGTTTGGGTAGGGGGTTCTTGAGAGACATTATCTCTGGTACATATTGGCCTAGATGTACCCTACAGCCATTCCCTTCTTTCTCTGTGGTCTTGATGTCTTGACACCAGGTGGTGTCACCAGGGAGAGAGGTCACTCTGCCCCCAGGACCTTTGGTGGAGTCTTTTTAGGGGCTGAGAGAAATCCTCAGTTCAGCTTCTTTGAGAGCCTCCCTTACCTTGGGGCCTTTTGTTAAAGAAGAGGCAGAAAGACCAACAGGAGTAGCTCTTTTTCTTTAGCACATTCTTTCCTTGAGGCCAAGAAGAGCAGAGGTAAATTCTGAGAACATGGGGGTGGGGCATGGAGGGAGTAGAGAGAAGTGAAAGGGAATAAATGATTATTATTTCAAAATACTATTCTTTAGCAACTCCATGAATGTAAATATACATTCATCAAATTGCAGGGGATTAAAAGGAGAGACAAAGGGGGCTAGGAAAAATAATCCAACTCACAGGGGAATGAGGGGAGGTATCTGTGTGTTAAGACATAGCTGCACACACTCAACGGTGCCTTTTTTATATTTTTTATTTTAATTTTTAAAAATCTATTCATTTATTTAATTGAAGAACAGTTGCTTTACAGAATTTTGCTGTTTCCTATCAAACGTCAACAAGAATCTGTAGGTACAGATCATCAACAACAAGCTATAGGTATACATTTGTCCCCTCCCTCTGGAACCTCCCTCCCATCTCCCTCCCCATCCCACCCCTCTAGGTTGATATAGCACCCCTGGTTGAGTTCCCTGAGTCATACAGCAAATTCCCATTGGCTATCTATTTTACATATGGTACTGTAGGTTTCCATGTTACTCTCTCCATATGAGCCTTTTAAAACTGGATAATATACAATGGTAAGGATGACATACAACGGGCAGTCCTTAATAATGATTGTTTAATATGGGATGACTCCATGGTATAGCGGACAATGATCAAATGGCCTGTGTGGCAATTGAAGTGTAGGATACTTTTGGAAGAAGGGAATGACTAAGTAGAAGGATGAGAGAGAAAATTTCTCTAAAATCTTTTCTTGTACTACTTCGTGAAGATAGAATCACTGTCTCAGAGAATATTGAGGCTAAGAAAGATTATTGGAGAGCCTGCGGTTTTATCATTTAATTTTCTAAAGAATGAAATGCTAATCACATTTGCTCCAAGTCCATGGCAAGAATAACCCTACATCTTTGGGTCCTTGTTCTTTGTGCTCTCTAGGACCTTCTTACATATCGCTAAGGTATGTAAAAGTTATTTTAAAGATAAGAACACACAAAAAGAACATGCCAACATGACATTACTTGAATGGATTTCAAGACAAAACCCTTTGTCAACTTAACTGTTTCTGGTAGTTTATTTCCAGGAATGGAAGATGTCATCTGAGGACCTAGACTGTACACAGTGAATCACCATTGTGTTCTCGGATTCAGAAGCCCAGGCCAGCTGCATGGCCAGATGGCTCTCTGGCCCCAGTGGGCCTATCCTGCTGGTCTGAGAACTAGAAGGAGAGTTGGAGAGTTGGGGACGGGGGAGAAATTATAGGCAATGGCTGCTGTAACTCAAGCTATTGATCCGGTTCCAGATATGAGCACGATGTTGATTTGGCTGCCAAAAGAGTATGACATATTCTAGTTAGAGAACTGCCAAGGATCGGGATGATGTGCTTCAATAAATGTGTCTTCTCTCATGAGCATCCAGTAGAGGAGTGAAGCTCAGTTTAATTTTTTTCTTCAGTATTATTTGAAGGGATATCTGTCGTGATTTTGTGATGACTTTGCTACTCAAAGTATGTATGATTCCCAGCAACATTGGTGCCCACAAAGAGCAGATTAGAAACATAAAATCCTAGTCCCCACCCTGAACCCAGTGACTCAGATTCTGCATTTTTAACACGATCTGCAGGCACCTTGAGAATGAGAAGCCCTTTAAGTGACAAATAAAGGCAGGTTGTGATATGGGGCCAATAGGGTTGGGTTGCAAATTTGACTGTAGGCAGACTGTAGGGATGTGAAGAAGACTAGACTGAGATATGAGACCTGGTTCTAGACACGATTCTTCCATTTTCCTTTGGTGTGATTCTGGGGTAATCACTCTTTCTCTCTCTCTTTAGGTATTGGTTTTCTCTTCTTTAACATGGGAGAATAACATCTGACCTTTTTACCCTAGGACTGTGGTGAGGATGGAGTGAGAGACTGCGTCAAGACAGTGATCTGTAGAGTAGAATGCACTTTTCAAATGTGAGAGCACGAAGACTGTTGTAGTTGTTCAGATCTACCTAAAATGGAATTTGGGCTTTTTTGACTTTTGAAATGAGTCATAGCATGTCTAAGTCAATTATGAAGAAAATGTACGTGACAGGCAAGAGCAAGTCATGAATCAAGGAAATATCTCCTCTGAGCCACTTGCCTCCGAGAGGAACATAGAATTCTGACTTGGAAAAAAACGGATATAGTCAGACTCTGTTTATGAAGTTAGTGATTCTCAGCTTGAGCTGTTCATTGTAATCATCATCTCAGGGGATCTTTTAAAAATGGCTGTTGAGGGGTTCTGGTGCCTGGAGCTCAGGTAGGCAGACAGAACAGCCTCTGTCTGGAACATTGCTGGATCTAGTGGCAGAAGAAAAATGGAGAACGCGGCAAACCATGTGCTGACTCTGGACATTTCTGTCTGAGACTGACACACATCACTTTCACCAATATTTCACTAGCCAAAGAAATTCCATCAAAAACAGGTGTTATTTCATCAGGAGTTGTCACAATGACTATAATTGGGTGTGAACATATCAGAGAATCATCCTCTTTTCAGGTTTTCTCAGCAAAATAGAGTGGTTGAGAGGTTTAGCCCTATAGTCAGACTTTGTGGATTCAAAGCTCATTTTCTCGACATAAAGGAAGAGCATCCCTGCCATTCAGGTCACAGGGACATGAACCTCAACCTTGTCTCTGCACTGGTCTGTGGATTTCAGCTTGTTTGAGATCAAGCCCTGAGTCTTTGGGGTGGGAGCACTGACTCCAAGACCCTAGACTACTAGAGACCTAACCCTAGGGGGTATCAAATAGTGAGAACTCACACAAAGAAAACCACTTGAATATAAGACCCGGCATCACCCAACCACCAGTAGCACCCTGTGTAGGACACCTCATCTAAACAACAAACAAACGAAAATACAAACCCAATCATCAGCAGACAGGATTATCACCTTACTCAGTCTTGCCCATCAGAGGAAAAACAAACAAACAAAAACTCAGCACAAATCTCACCCTATAAGAACATTACATAAACCACTGGACCAACCTTAGGAGGGCAGAAGCCAAAAGGAAGAAGAAATTCAACCTTGAAGCCTGTGAAAAAGAGACCTCAAACCCAATAAGTTAAAAACAATAATGAAAAGACAGAGAAATACTACACAAATGAAGGAAGAAACTAGAAACACAGAAGCCCAAATAAATGAAGAGGAAAGAGGTAAACTACCTGAAAAAGAATACAGAATAATGATAGTAAAGATGATCAAACACCTCGAAAACAAAATGGAGAAAATGTGAGAATAAATTAACAAAGGCCTAGAAGATTTAAAGAATAAACATACAGAGACAAACAACACAATTGCTGAAATTAAAAATACCCTGCTGCTAAGTCACATCAGTCGTGTTTGCTCTGTGCGATCCCATAGACGGCAGCCCACCAGGCTCCCTGGTCCCTGGGATTCTCCAGGCAAGAACACTGGAGTGGGTTGCCATTTCCTTCTCCAATGCATGAAGGTGAAAAGTGAAAGTGAAGTCGCTCAGTCCTGTCCGACTCTTCGCGACCCCATGGACTGCAGCCTACCAGGCTCCTCTGCCCACGGGATTTCCCAGGCAAGAATACTGGAGTGGGTTGCCATCGCCTTCTCCAAAAAATACTTTACAAGGTATCAAAATCTACTGTTGCCTGGGTTCTAACTCAGACCATCTGAATCAGAAACACAAGGGCTTGGGACACTGGCATTTGTTTATAAAAGCTCCCCCAGGTGATTTTAATATGTAGCCAGGGTTGAGAACCACAAGAAGCTCAATCAGAACAAGTCACTATTTTCAATTGAATGTTACTTATCATTGCCAATTATGGACTAGAGCTAGGGCAGGGAAATACTTCTGTGCTTTTTCCTCCTATTTCCAGAATTTTTCTTAAAGGAATTCATTTTCAAATGTGAACTTGGATGTCTGAGGAAGACAATAATCTCATTTCGTGGCACCAGAAACTCTGAACATAAAGAATTCTTCCAGAAGTCTGTTATGATGAGATGGGATCAAGTGGGAGCACCATTGTTCTGGTTTAATAGGCTTTATAAATAGGACTTGTCATGAAAGGGATGATGAGAATGAAGAAATGAACACTTGGAAGTCAGAGGAAACCCAGGCAAAGAAAGAAAGCATATTGGTCAGGGAAACGGTGATGATTATGAATCAGGAAGACTCAAGAGCTTGAAGATTACTTAGCAAGAATTGGGATGGGCACAGTGGGTCAATTTGGAGCCAAGTGAGCTTTTGAGCCCCTATGTCTTTGCTCTGGGTCACTGAGGATGGGGACTCTCATACTGCATTCTGGTCTCTCCTCTCCAGAGAACACCTCTTTTCTGCTCAGGACTCTAGCTTAGCTGAGGATGTGATCCACCCTTCTCGCAACCATTTCTGAGGAATGTGATCAGAAAGCCTCCATCTTTCTGGTATAAGCAAGTTCCCTAAAATGAGAGTGATCTGCCAAGAGGAGGAGCCCAAGAGCAATGGTTATACTCTCCCTACTATCCAGAATGCTTTGTGTTCTGAACCATGAGACACGAGGATGTTGACTGTGGAAAGTGCGCATCTCCATTTCCTGTGGACACAGGGACTTAACTGCCTTCAGTTTCCTTTTCCTTAACAGTCTTTTCCCATATCCCTTTAAATACCCGATGACCCAAGATCCTCTCGGCCACCGTTGTTAATTACCATTAGTTTGCCTTTCTGGGAGAAAACCCCATCAGACACCTCCTCTTGTCCCTGTCAGAACTGGCATGGACTCAGGAACTGAACATCCTGGACATAGACAGTCCAAAGCAGGGGCAGTACATAAAGCCCTTCCTGCAAAGAGTTACGGACTCAGCCTCCTCTATGTATCTTTCCTCGTCAGACCGTCTCTCCCTGGCTACCTTGATATCCTGGGATTTGGGACCAACACTTTTTTTAGCAAAACAAAGAGGACTAGAACTTTATTTTCTCTGTACTTTTTATCTTGGGGAAAAAAAACTTGATAGATCAGCAGCTATTTTAAGGGTTTTAAAAAAATGTAGGATATCATTAGCACAAGATTGCTTACAAATGTGCACATTATCCGTTATTATTTACAAAATGTCTGACACTTTCCTAGTGTCTAGGAAATTTAAAAAACTGTAGGAAAAAAAAAAGAAACAAGTGTCTCTTTGTCCTGTATTCTTTTCTCCCTCTCCTGGCCTCTGTCTCAGTTCTGAAGACATGGTAACTGGAGAGGATGAATCCTCTGGAGTCAGAAGGCCAGCCTTACCGCCCAATCAGGTCTCAAACTTACAGCTTCATAGTTTGATTCATTTCTTTGTGTCTCAAGTTTCTGTGTGTGAGGTTTCTACGTAGTAATGTCTTTGGCCTTGTTCATAAAGTATTTTAAACAGTCTGAACACAAGAGTTTTTTTCTTTCCTCACAATTTATACAATTATGTCTCCAAACACCACAGCACTTAATTCTTGTTGAAAAAAAGAAAGGGGGAAAAAAAAAACCTCCTTATTCCTTGAGGTTAAATATATAGTATGTCTATATAGTATGGAACAATCTGGATTAAAAACCATCAGCCAAGATTTCTTCTGTGATGCGCCCCACCATTCTCTTCTCTTTACTTAGGGCCTGTGGCCCACTCCTGTGGGTTCAGGAGGCATGTGCCAGTCAAGGTATTGGCCAGATTGCTCCGGAGGAGGGAATCTTTAGAAGCTAACTCTGCTCAGCTGATAATACTCAGTTCCTGGACAGTAAGCAGACATTGGACATTTTTACTTCTGTCTCTTTCATTTAATTTATTGTTGTTGCTCCATCACTATGTTGTGTTGGACCATTTGCTGCCCCACGGACTGCAGCATGCCAGGGGAGCCTGTCCGTCAATGTGTCCTAGAGTTTGCTCAAACTCATGTCCGTTGAGTCAGTGATGCCATCCAACCATCTCATCCTCTGTTGCCTTCCTTCTCTTGCCCTCAGTCTTTCCCAGCACCAGGGTCTTTTCCAATGACTCAGCTTTTCGCATCAGGTAGCCAAAGTATTGGAGTTTCAACTGCAGTCCTTCTAATGAATATTCAAAGGATCATTTAATTTCTAGCCCTGTTCCAGATATGCTACTTCCAATCTTTGACCCTTTGCCATGGTTCTGAAGGAGGTCAGGCAAACAAGAGGCCATTTCTAGGGCCTTGAAAATCAGATACCCTTAGAAGATGAAGAGATGAATTCTCAGGTGGGATAGGGTCACAAGCATATTTTGGGGAAGTTTCCAGGTGCATTTATTTCAGTAGGAAGAAGATTGTCAGTCTAGAAGGGTGTAACCAGATTTGATCTCCAAAGTATGGTAATTAACCAACCTCTCTTTAATTTTTTAAAAACAGGATATTGCTGTCAGCTGTGTGGCACTTGTGGTCTTAGCGGGTGTTCTCCCGAACACCAGTTCTGGCACAAGCCATAGAATTACATCCTCCAACAATGGCCAAGTCTCCTTCCTGCCTCTGATTGGACTCTCTATGCTGTGAAATTTATCTGATAGCCTGAAAATCCACCAAATATGCAGCCCAAGCAATAAAATTGCAAATGTACTTTACCTAAAAATAATTCCTTTTCATCACTCAAAAGGTTCAGAGGAAATTTTACTGAAGGCCATGAATAGAATCTTCATTTTCATGGGGCCTCTCTTGATTTCTTTAAATAAAGTTCTTCATCTGTCTTTCACTTCCCATTAGAAACTGCTGACATTGCTTCCAATTTTTTGTAAACTTTTTACTCTATGTGGCTTCTATAGAGCACCTTCTTATTTTTTCTTCCTGTTATTTTGATTTTTGAACATTTACAGGGTGTTAGGTGTCAATGCTAATTAACCCCAATCATAAGCTTTTAATCTTTTCTTAATGGGGCCCCAAGATCTTTATATTAACAACTACAGAGAGCTCTGTCGCTGACCAAAATTCCAATCAGTAAGGGAGAGCCCCTTCCTCTACTGCTTTCTATTATGGCTTTTTTCCCTCCCTGCAACACTGCACTCATGAGCACAAGACTGAAAGAATGATAAATGGACCTTCTTATCAAAACTGGAGGACCCCTGGCTTTCTAGAAAAACCACAGAGACAAAGCTATTCTTATCATACTCTCTGCCTTTCCAAAATCCTCTCTATTTGAGTAAATTTCTCTAAGATACTCATACCTTTTATTCTTTTTTCCATTTTATTCTTAAATGTCAGGATTGACATTTCAAGTTCTAGTGTACATGAGGTTATTTTAGCTGTAGTTTATCCACTCTTAGCTGCAAATCCAAAAGAATGGGCTCAGACAGGAGGCCTTGGTACTTCTTCTTTTCCTGACACCACAGTTCTCCACAGCTTCGAAGCCAGGGACACTTGTCAAAGATAGATGTGTTGGGGGCTGTATGTACAACTCTGCCTCCCTTTTACCCAGACTCAGAAATCCAGTGCTTACAGATTGTGATGGTTAATTTTGCGTCAATTTGACTGGGCCATGCGGTGCTTAGTTATTTGGTCAAACATTACTTTGGGTGTATGTAAGGGTGTTTCTGGGAGTAACTAACTTTTTAAATTGGTAGGCTCAGGACTTCGCTGGTGGCCCCGTGATTAAGACTCTGCACTTCCTGTGTAGGAAGCAGGGGTTCAATCCCTGGTTTGGGAACTAAGATCATATGTTGTGTGATTTGGCTAAAAAAAAAAAAAAAGAAAAAAGAGGAGAAAGAGGAAAAAAAACACAGAAATTGGTAATCTGAGTAAAGCATATTTCCCTCTCTAATGTGGGTGGGCCTCATTCAATCAATTGAAGACCTGAATAAAAGGCTGACTCTCCCATGAAGAAGAAGTAACTGCTTCTGCTTAATTGCCTTTGAACTCAATTGTTGGCTTTTTTCCCACCTTCAGACTGGAAATGAAATACTGGTTCTTCCTGAGTCTCAAGCCTGCCCATATTTGGGCTGGAATCGCACACTGGCTCTTATGCATCTCCAGCTTGCGAATGGCAGATCTTGGGACTTGTCAGCCTCCATACCGTTGTTGTTGTTCAGTCGCTCAGTCGTGTCTGACCCTTTGTGACTCCATGGATTCCAGCACGCCAGGCTTCCCTGTCCTTCATCATCTCCCAGAGCTTGCTCAAACTCATGTCCACCAAGCTGGTGATGCCATCCAACCATCTCATCCTCTGTCATCCCCTTCTCCTCCTGCCTTCAGTCTTTCCCAGCATCAAGATCTTTTCTAATGAATTGGCTATGCATCAGGTGGCCAAAGGATTGGAGCTTCAGCCTCAGAATCTTTCTCTCTCAGCCTATTGCTTATATTTATCTGAAGAACACTGACTAATACACAGATATAACGATTATATGCCTGGATATAACAAAATTTCTTTATGTTCAAAGGGAAATCTTGATTTCTAGGTTTTCATGATAAGCACCGTTGGAAGACCCTGTATCCTGGTGTGTAGACTTTGGGTTACTTGTTTCAGTATGTAGACCTGGATTTAAGACCCATGTCTAATTTCATCCCTACTGCCAAGTAGCTGTGTAATTAGGGGTGAATTCCTTCTCTCTGAGCTCCATGTTCTCATTCACTGAATGAAGGAATTATGGTAGATTATCCCTAATGTCTCTTTTTTCTCTAAAATCCTAGGGTTTTTAAAACTAAACTAGTTTTTAATACTCATTCAGACATCTTTATATTTGAAATCAGAGAGGGAGTTGAAGAGGATCAAGGGAAGGACAGGGTATTCAGGGAACTGAGAAAACATCTTCTGCCATCTTATCTTCCCAACTATTCTTTTTCCTCCTCTCATCTGCTCTGGATGCATTACCATCTGGATCAATTAGAATTTGGACTTTGGGTTATAGTAGCTGAAAATACTGATTCAGATGAGCTCAGTGGTGATGGAAGTCATTATTCTGCATAGCAGTAAGTCCAGAGGCAGGATGGGCTTTAGGCAGGATACAATTAAGGGTCTGGTTCACTTCCCTGTGACCCTTCTGGCTCTGGTCCCTTCTTGTGTTGATCCACATGGCAAGAGGGCTGCAGTAGTTTCTGGGGGGCCAGAGAGATGAGGAGGCATCTCACAGATTTTCCCATATATCTCATTGGCTAGAATTGGGTCACACGTCCTCTTCTAAAGCAGTGACTTGCAAGGGGAATGAAGCTAATATGACAGGCTAGACAAGGGGCTGGCAAACTATAGTCTATGAGTCAAATCCAGCCTGCAGCCTATGTTTGAATGACGCATGACCTAAAAAAAGGTTTATACATTTGTAAAGGGTTTTAAAAAACAAAACCAAAAACCAAAGACTATGTGACAGACATTTATGTAGCTGAACCCTTAAAATATTTACTACCTAGCTCTTATAATAGTTTGCTCAATTCTCTGAAGAGAAGTTAGGTTCCCATCTAGGTTCTTGAAGTGAAATTAAGTGAAAGTCACTCAGTCATGTCTGACTCTTTACAACCCTTGGACTATACAGTCCATGGAATTCGCCAGGCCAGAATACTGACGTGGGTACCCTATGCCTTCTCCAGGAGATTTTCCCAACCCAGGAATCAAATCGGGGTCTCCTGCATTACAGGCAGATTCTTTACCAACTGAGCTATCAGGGAAGCCCATCTAGGTTCCTAGATGGAAAGTATTTTCTCTCCTGAATGTCCTGTTTAGCAACTGATTTTCAGGTAATAGTCAGCTCTTCTTTTTCCTCCTGAGATCTGCACAGAGTATTTTCAGACCATAGACAGATATGTAGTCTCAGATACACACTCACACACAGAAAGACATACATAGAGACAACCACCTTGAGATGCTCACTCAGAGGACATTCAACAAACATCCAGGAAGTTAAACATGTGCAGAATTGATGCTTTCGAATTATGGTGCTGGAGAAGACTCTTGAGCGTCCCTTGGACAGCAAAAAGATCAAACCAGTCAATCCGAAAGGAAATCAACCTAGAATATTCATTGGAAGGACTGGTGCTAAGGCTCAAGCTCCAATACTTTGGCCGCCTGATGTGAAGAGATGACTCATTGGAAAAGACCCTGATGCAGGGAAAGATAGAGGGCAGGAAGAGAAGGAGGCAATAGGGGATGAGATGGTTGGATGGCATCACCAACTCAATGAACCTGAGTTTGAACAAACTCCGGGAGATGGTGAAGGACAGGGAAGCCTTGCATGCTGCAGTTCATGGGGTCACAAAGACTTGGACACAACTTAGGGACTGAATAACAGCAACACCAATAGGATGATTTTTTTAAGAGAAAGCTAATTGCAGTTCCTAATTCAGTTTTGGATAAACACAGGTCATATTAGGACTAAGTGAGCCTGCATATAACTGATAATATTTCTAATTAGACACATGTGCTCTTTTCTGATTGCCCAAGAATCCCACTGAGTGTAATTGGTTGTTAAATATACACAGAAGCCAAGAAGATCCTGTAAGCACCATTTGAAAGTGCTGGTCTTTGAGCATTGTTTATGACCCTAGAAGAGTTTGTACTGGGGACTAGCATTCACAGACATGAAGAGCTGAATACTAATGAGAGCTCATTTTCTTTAAGCCTATTATTGACTTTGTCATATCAGCTCATGTTCTGCAGTGCTATAAATTCTTAAGGCCGACTGAGGACATTGTCATTCAGTTCAGTTCAGTTCAGTTCAGTTCAGTTCAGTTGCTCAGTCGTGTCTGACTCTTTGCGACCCCATGAATCGCAGCATGCCAGGCCTCCCTGTCCATCACCAACTCCCGGAGTTCACCCAAACTCATGTCCATCGAGTCAGTGATGCCATCCAGCCATCTCACCATCCATCGTCCACTTCTCCTCCTGTCCCCAATCCCTCCCAGCATCAGACTCTTTTCCAATGAGTCAACTCTTCACATGAGGTGGCCAAAGTACTGGAGTTTCAGCTTCAGCATCATTCCTTCCAAAGAAATCCCAGGGTTGATCTCCTTCAGAATGGACTGGTTTGATCTCCTTGCAGTCCAAGGGACTCTCAAGAGTCTTCTCCAATACCACAGTTCAAAAACATCAGTTCTTCGGTGCTCAGCTTTCTTCACAACTCTCGCATCCATACATGACCACTGGAAAAACCATAGCCTTAACTAGATGGACCTTTGTTGGCAAAGTAATGTCTCTGCTTTTGAATATGCTATCTAGGTTGGTCATAACTTTCCTTCCAAGGAGTAAGCATCTTTTAATTTCATGGCTGCAATCACCATCTGCAGTGATTTTGGAGCCCCCCCAAATAAAGTCTGACACTGTTTCCACTGTTTCCCCATCTATTTCCCATGAAGTGATGGGACCAGATGCCATGATCTTCATTTTCTGAATGTTGAGCTTTAAGCCAACATTTTTGCTCTCCTCTTTCACTCTCATCAAGAGGCTTTTGAGTTCCTCTTCACTTTCTGCCATAAGGGTGGTGTCATCTGCATATCTGAGGTTATTGATATTTCTCCCGGCAATCTTGATTCCAGCTTGTGCTTCTTCCAGCCCAGCATTACAACCTCTATATAGCTGGCCAAGAACAGTGAGGGTGAAAGAGCCTGGCTGTGCCACCAGAAAATTCATAGTTGAACTTTATTCTGCATATGCTCAGTATGCTGAGTTAAGGTAGCATTTTCTTGGCCCTCTACTAAGACTTTCAATGTGAAAATAAATATTAAGTGCTTTAAAGAGATCTTTGATAAAGCAAAGAAGTTTCTAGCTATTCATTTATTCACGCAACAACTATGTATTTGCTGCACTGATATGAACCGGGTCCAGTTCTAAGCTCTGAAGAAGCACCAGCAAAGAAGCAGACAAGAATTCCTGACGTCGTAGGGTTTATAGGCTAGAAAGAGAGTTTAGGAGTTGCAATATCTATATGGTTTTAAAGTTATAAGTTTAACTTTGACTGTGTGGATCACAACAAACTGTGGAATATACTTAATGAAACAGGACTACCACACCACATCACCTGCCTCCTGAGAAACCTGTATGCAGGACAAGAAGCAACAGTTAGAACTTGACATGAAACAATGGATTGGTTCAAAATTGGGAAAGAAGTATGTCAAGGCTGTATATTGTCATCCTGCTTACTTAACTTATATGCAGAGTACATCACATGAACTGTTGGGCTGGGTGAAGCACTAGCTGGAATCAAGATTGTCAGGAGAAATATAAAAAACTTCAGATATGCAGATAATACCACTTTAATGGCAGAAAGTGAAGAGGATCTCAAGAGCATTTTGATGAATGTGAAAGAGGAGAGTGAAAAAGATGGTTTAAAACTCAACATTCAAAAAGCTAAGATCATGGCATCTGGTCCTGTCACTTCATGGCAAATAGATGGGGAAAATTTGGAAACTGTGGGATTTCATTTTCTTGGGCTTCAAAATCACTATGGATGGTGACTGCAGCCACGAAATTAAAAGATGCTTGCTCCTTGGAAGAATAGCTATGGCAAACCTAGACAGTGTATTAAAAAGCAGAGACATAATTTTGCCTACAAAGGTCCACATAGTGAAAGCTGTGGTTTTTCCAGTAGTCATGTATGAATGTGAGAGTTGGACTATAAAGAAGGCTGAGTGCTGAAGGATTGACGCTTTTGAACTGTGGTGTTGGAGAACTCTTGAGAGTCCCTTGGACTACGAAGAGATCAAACCAGTCCATCCTAAAGGAAATCAACCCTGAATATTCACTGGAAAAACTGAAGCTGAAGCTCCAGTCTTTTGGCCACCTGAAGCAAAGAGTTGACTCATTGGAAAAGACCTTGATGCTGAGAAAGATCGAGGGCAAGTGGAGAAGGGGATAACAGAGGACGAGATGATTGGATGGCATTATTGACTCAACAGACATGAGTTTGAGCAAACTCCAGGAGATAGTGAAGGACAGGGAAGCCTGGTGTGCTACAGTTCATGGGGTTACAAAGAGTCAGACATGACTTAACGACTGAACAACAACAAAGGTATGAGATTGGATAAGATCACCAAGGAAGTGAATGTAGATAGAAAAGAGATTTCTGAGGACTGAGGAGCACTCTAATAATATGAGGTAAGAGCGATGAAGATGAGACTGACACAAAGCAGCTGGTGAGACTGGGGGAAGTCCAGGAGGGTGAGCTGTTCTGTAAACTAAGTGAAGTCTTTCAAAGAGGGAAATATGTACTGATATTCTGATGTTGAGAATTAAGCACAGAATCTCATTATGTGGAAGTCATTGTTGATCCCAATCACTCACCAAGTGATTTTGGTGGAGAAGGAGAAAGAACTTGACTGAATTGTGTTCAAGAGACAGTGAAAAGAGAGAAATAAATGGCTGAAGAGGAGCCTTATTAAGATAATGTTCTGTAAAAGATATTATTTATCTGGTCTTTTTGTTCATTTGTTTTGTAATACCAAAATTGTGATTAAAATTGAAAGCTGCAGCGAGTTAGATAAAAATATGTCTAGCAATCTCTTGAGTTTTTTTATTTTAAACCTGAAATTTTAGGCAAAGATTGTAAAACTTAGGATATTAATTTGGCTTCTGTAACAAAGGCCAAAATAGCAGTGGGTCAAATAAGATGGAAATTCATTTCTCTCTTACTTAACGGTCTGAATGAAACAATTCAAGAAGACCAAGGGATGGTGGGGATTCTCTGTTATGCTCAACTCATGACTTCCATATTGTGATCTGTGAAGGATTCTCTAACTTCCACCATGATTTTTACATTCCAACAAACAGGAATAAGAAGGGGGAAGAAGACATCCCTGTATTTTTAAGGGTACGACCTATAAATTGCACATCACTTTCTCTCATTTCCTATTGGTCAAAATCTGGTCACATGATACATCTAGGTGAAAAGGTGGCTGAGAGATGTCAGCTTTGGTGGTGGAGTTATGTATCCAGGTAAATATTTCTATTATGAAAAAAGAAAAAAGGGCAAGATGCTGGGGGACAATTAGCAATGTCTGCCACAAAGATTAATTGAAAACAACTAAACTGTGGTTATGGACTGAAACTTTATAAATGTTATTTTCCTGTACAGTTAGCTCAAGCATAGCTATGATCTGTGAATAATTTAAAATTAAACTTAAGTTTTTCCCCTTAAGAATTAGCTGTCAGGTCATGCTGGTCATTTTTTGGTGCTCCAAGGTATCTTGTCTAGCTTGTATCTTGCGTCTATCAGTTGTGTAAGAATCTTATTTTCTGAAAATAAGCTTGTATCTGGCATCTACCACCATCATCTTGTATAATCACCATTTCTTTTTTTGTGGTAAGATCTGTTCTCTTAGCACCTTTCAAGTATTATAGTACCATATTTATTAACTATAAACACCCTATTGTATATTAGAATTCATTTATCTTATAACTAGAAGTTTGTCCTTTTTTGACTAGCATCTCTCTGTGTGAGTGTCTGATTTTTTGCAACGCTATGGACTGTAGCCTGCCAGGTTCCTCTGTCCATGGGATTCTCCAGGCAAGAATACTGGAGTGGGTTGCCATTCCCTCCTCCAGGGGTATTCCTGACCCAGGGATCGAATCCGCTCTCCTGTGTCTCCTGAAGGCAGATTCTTTACCTCTGAGCCACCGGGGAAGCCCAGCTAACATCATACTTACTAGTGAAAAACTGAAAGCTTTTCCTCTGAGAAGGGGAATAAGACAGGGCTGTCTCTTTTTGCCACTTCTAATCAACACTGTAGTGAAGGTTTTAGCTAGGGAAATTAAGCACGAAAAAGAAATAGAAGCCCCCAGGTTGGAAAATAAGAAATACAACTCTCTCATTTGTGTATGAAATGATCATATACATAGAACAACCTCAATAGTTCACCAAAAAACTTTTAGCACTAATGTACAAAGTCAGCAAGGTTGCAGGATACAAGATCAACTGTTGTATCTAAAGCATGGTGAAGGTTAGTGGTTTTCTTCTTTTGGATAATACAGTCACTTTCTGATGGAAGTTCAAATTAAGAACTCTGTATAGTTTCACATGCCAGATGTTCCCTTGGCAACACTGTGAAACCATCCTGTGCCTGCTGCATCTTGGGCTCTTCTTTTTAATTTCACTCTCATGATGGAGAAGTTGGGAGGTTTTCAGATGCCAGACCTAGTAGGAGGAGTATTTTTCTTTGATAAACTTTCACTCGTCTGTAGTAAAATGAGAAAAATGTGATTGATATAGTACACTTTTGATTCCATTCAAAGAATTGTCATTATCTGAAAACTGTTTACTTCCTAGTTTTTTGGTTTCAGGTGTGTCCTTTCAATGAATTTGTCATGTTAGTTTATACTAGGAACTTTATTGTTTTTCAAATTTTATTCACTAAATGCCATGACTTGGAAAGGTGAAAAGTGAACAAGGTCCTCCACTTTTTATTTTGAAAATTTACTTTTTGAAATTTGAGAACCTGGGAAAATCAGGTGGAAGTACATTGGCAATTTTATTTTTTGTACTAGGTTTTTAGGGTTCTGATTGTGATCACATTGGGCTTCCCAGGTAGCTCAGTGGTAAAGAATTTGCCTGCCAATGCAAGAGCCACAGGGGACGCAGGTTTGATCCCTGGATGGGGAAGATCCCCTGGAGGAGGAAATGGCAACCCACTCCAGTATTCTTGCTGGAGAATCCCATGGACAGAGGAGCCTTGTGGGCTACAGTCCATGGAGTTGCCAAGAGTCAGACACCAATGAGCACAAGCACAAGAGAGCAAGCTGGCTTCATGTTAACTGTATGTCTGCTCTTTTCTAATCCCATCTTTTCCTTGCCCTCTTTTTAATTGATCTAATAAGCTTATCTCCTCAAATTTTTTTGTCTCTTATGAACTAGAAAAATGCTGAGGTGGGGAAGAACTAGAAAATGCTTGAAGGATTTGAGATTGCTTTGAGTCTTAACATCATCCTTCCTCAGAAACAGAGAAGTTGTGATGTGAAGGGCATGAGCCTTAAATATTTTTAGTAGTTAAAATTGGAAAGACTGAGTTAAATTTGCTGAGCATTTGGTTGATCAGTAAGAAGGAATTCTTGAAATGGAGCTGTTATTAGCCTTGGAACAGCTACTGAGATCCAGCTTGGAGTTTTTGTCCAGCTCAGTTCACATCTGCCAAAGTTTCAGAGGCAGGCTGAGCCTAGTAACCTCCAGAGAAGCATGCAGACTATCTGATTGCAAAACATTTTGAAGACCTGCCCAAAATTCATACATGATTCTTACTGCACTGTGTGTACGCTTGAACTTCCGAAGTTCTTTAAGTAAGTTCTATAAATAGTCAGTGACCCATGGGCTTTAAAAAATGTACTTTGACCAAAAAAGAAATGAAAAAGAACAGATCCATAGTTTGAATGACATCATTTTTAATGTTCTATTGATTTCAATTATTTTTTGATTATCTTATTCATGATGATAAAAGCTGGTCAGTCTTCTGCAGGAAAGCCTACAAAAGTTTTGGAGAGTCTAGAGTGTTCTTTTTCCTTGTCTTCAGTTTAGTAAAATAAATATCACTTTTTAAAAAGTTATGTATTTTTACAATATTGGACTTTAACTCATAGCAGTGGTTCTTTTGTTCTGAATGACACTCTCTTTTGTTCTTGTTGAACTAAAAACTATTTCCTACTCTCTATTTATGTGATGATAGGAGTAAAGATCCACAAAAGTTAACCATCTTGCTCAAGGTAATGTAATTACGACCAGAAGACAGATTTCCTGATTCCTGCCTGTTGTTCTTTGAGTAACATCAGACTGTCTTCCTCAGGATCTCTGCTCTGAAAAACTAAACTCGGAAGAGAAACGTTCAAACATGATGAGAGAAATCTCGGAAAGATTTAAAAAGAAAATTGGCTGTGCTGGGCCTTCATTGAGTTTTACTTCCAAAAGTTCTACCAGGTCTCACAGTTAAACCTAGAGAAAAATCTTCTTGTGCTTCCAGAACAAGAGGAAAAGGAATCATTTTGAAATATGCAAGAGCATCCTATTCTTCTGTTCTCAGAAGAAAGTATTTTACTAGAGCCTAATCTACTGGAAATTTATCACAATATAACCTACCTGAGCGAAAAGAAATACCCAACCTCAGTCTGCTCTGGCCTTCCACATAGTCCAAACCTCTCCCTTCTCCACCATCCTGTCCCACCTAAGGGGAGAAAATAATGAGAAGTACTGGAAAAATTCATATTGCAGAGGAACACATTAATACTTAAGTTAGTACCTCCAAAATGAAATGTGTAATATAGAACTAATAAAATATGTGTGAGATCTATATGAAGAAAACTACAAAACTATATGATGAAAACACCAAAGAAGAACAAAATAAATGAAGAGGTATTTCATATTCATATATAGAAAGACTCAGTATAGTCTTCAATATAGCCAATATTTTATAACAGCTATGAATGGAGTATAATCTTTAAAAATTGAGACTCATTATGTTGTATACCTGTAACTTACATAATATCATACAGCAACTATACTTCAATTAAAAAAAAAAACCAGTTCTTCCCAATTTGATATAGAGATTCAATGCAATTCCAATCAGTGTCTGAGAAAGTTATTTTGTGGATGTAGACAAACTGATTTTAAAATTTATGTGGAGAGTCTAAAGACCTATAATAGCCAACTGAACATTGAAGAACAGAGTTGGAAGACCAAGATGACCTGACCTCAAGACATTATAAAGCTACTGTAATGAAAACACTGTGGTGTTAGTGAAATAATACACAAATAGATCAGCAGGACAGAATAGAAAGCCCAGAAATAGACCCATATAAATATAGTTAACTGGTCTTTGACAAAGAAGCAAAGGCAATACAATAGAATTTTAGTGGTCATTCTCATTTAAGTATGAATTAGTATGTGTGTGTGTGTGTATGTGTGTGTGTGTGTGTGTGTGTGTGTGTGTGTGTAGGGAGGTCACTTTCTTCTGCTAAGGAGGAGAGGAAGAAGTGGGTAATTTTAAGACTTAGAGAAACATAATGGCACCAAGATTTGGAGGAGTAGAAACTAGTAAGTGGTAAGTAGTAAAGGAGATAAAATGGCACCAATGTTAATTTTTGCCACTTTAAAAGTGGCATCTGAGATTGGTTTTATGTTGTGTGCAGGCAGTATTGTGTTGATGTATATGTATTGTTTTCTTTTATAACAGAATCATTTGTATATGTCATTTTGTGTCTTCCATTATAATGCTTTCACCTTATTAATTATTATTGCATGAACTAGAACTTCTAAAACAATGTTGAATGATAGAGAATAATAATTGGATTTTTAGTCTTTTTCCTGACTTTAACTTGATACACCCAGAATTTTAAACCTAAATATAATGTTTACTTGGACTTCTGTTAACATTTCCAGTGTTAGAAAGATACATCCTTAACAATAAAGTGTTCTAAGAACTCTAATTAAAAATGGATATTGAGTTTCATCAAATATGTGTTGTTATTTAACTTTATTTATATTTATTACAACTTTTATATAAATTGTATAATTATATGTACATAAACACACATGCATAATTTTCACATATAGGAAAAATGTGTGATGTATATACTTTTTACATCCTTATCACACCTTCTCCTATAACCCAGACTAACAGCCTAAGATGCTTCCTCCTATATTTTCTCCATGTTGATATTAATAATTCTTTATATATGTACATTGTGCATACTTTTTTGGATTTGGATTTTCTTATTCAACAACACTTCATGGAAATCCTTTCAAGTTACATTTTTAGTCTTGCCTCTGTTATTTATTATTAGAAAAGCTATGACCAAACTAGACAGCATATTAAAAAGCAGGGACATTACTTTGCCGACAAAGGTCCGTCTAGTCAAAGCTATGGTTTTTCCAGTAGTCATGTATGGATGTGAGAGTTGGACTATAAAGAAAGCTGAGTGCCAAAAAATTGATACTTTTGAACTGTAGTGTTGGAGAAGACTCTTGAGAGTCCCTTGGACTGCAATGAGATCCAACCAGTCCATCCTAAAAAAGGAAATCAGTCCTGAATATTCATTGGAAGGACTGATGCTGAAGCTGAAACTCCAGTACTTTGGCCACCTGATGTGAAGAACTAACTCATTTGAAAAGACTGTGATGCTGGGAAAGATTGAGGGCAGAAGAAGGGAATGACAGAGGATGAGATGGTTGGATGGCATCACTGACTGGATGAACACGAATTTGAGCAAGCTCTGGGAGTTGGTGATGGACAGGAAAGCCTGATATGCTACAGTCCATGGGGGTTGCAAAGAGTTGGACACAACTGAGCGACTGAACTGAACTGCTGGTTATTAATTGCATGTCCTTGGGTAAGTTAAGAAACATTTCTTGCCCAAGTATTCCCATCTAAACATGAGAATAATTATCCTTTTCTCCCAGGACTACTATGAAAACCAAATGATATCATAAATATAAAGCACTGAACATGGAGCCTGGCAAATAATAAACTCTAAACAAGTGTTACCTTACCCAGTATGGGGAGAGAACCCAGTGTGGGGAGAGAAACCCCTTTCTTTCCCTTTTGGCAGTCATGGCCTCTGGCCCATGGATTTGTAACTCAGCCAGTGCCTGAGTACTTCCTAAAGGTCCCTAGGTGGTGGTTTGTTTCACAGCAGGAGTTCTGGAGCCCCGAGGCCTGGTTTGGAATCCAGGCCCTGTTACCTTGTAGCTACTTTACCTCTTCTTAGCCTCTCTGTACTTCAGTTGCCTCACCTTTAAAATGGAAATAACAGTACCTATCTGTCACACCCATTGTGGGTTTAAATGACATGATGTGTGACGCACTTGGAAGAGAGCCTGGTACACGGAAAGCATGTGATAGGTACAAGGGTGTTAAGTGAAAGGGCACAGGCTTTGAAGTCAATTGGTTTATCTCTGACTTTACTGACTGTGGGATTTTGATGGGGGTTATTATAAACTGTCTAATCCCAATCATCTACAAAATAGTATCTTAATACCTACCTCAAAGTTATTTTGAGAGTAAAAGGAAGTAAGGTATGGTTGTTGTTGGTGGTGTACAGTAAGCGCTCAGTGCAGATAGCTTCTCTCTGCTCCTGATACAGTCTAGCCTAGGGATTGCATGTGCTCTGATTGGCAGCCTAAGGACTCTAACTGTCCTTCATACTTTTCTCAATTCCAAACATGGCCTGCCAATGAACTTCCAGAATGTATGATCTCAGGGAGTTGAGGCACGCCTGTGTTGTGATTGTCCATTCTCTTCAAGTGTGTGCTAAGTCGCTTCAGTCGTGTCTGACTCTTTCTGACTCTATGGACTGTAGCCTGCCAGGCTCCTCTGTCCATGGGATTCCTCAGGCAAGAATACTGGAGTGGGGGGTCATTTGCTCCTGCAGGGGGTCTTCCTGACATGTCTCCTGCATTGGCAGGTAGGTTCTTTAGGACTAGTGCTGCCTGAGAAACCCTTTCTCTCCAAGTGTGTGTGTGTGTGTTAGTCACTCAATCGTGTCTGATTCTTTGTGACCCCACGAACTGTAGCCCACCAGGCTCTCTGTCCGTGGAATTCTCCAGGCAAGAATACTGAAGTGGATTGCCATTCCCTTCTCCAGGGGATCTTCAGTGTTTAAAGGGAACAATCAAGAACAACCATTTATGGAGGGAGGGAAAGGCAGTATTTCTGTGTTAGTGTAGGTCAGAAGCAGGGTTCTCTAAAAACTCTGCAGCCATTTATTTACAGACATTCTAAACAGTTATATTTAAATTTTTTTAAACAGTTAATACACTAAAAATATAAACTGAACTGCTTGGGATACTAAAAACTGTTTATGACACAAGATATTTTAAAAAGCAAAACTGGGAATTCAATTCCCTTTGACTCCAGCGATCAATTTCTTAAGACCACGATGTCTGGGAAACCGGTCAATCTTTCACGAGGAACTGGCTTCTGCTCAGCTTTCTCCTCTCCCCGAGGAAAGTGATCAGGTATTGTCACCTCCTCCACCTGACCTTTATCCAGTACTTCTCCTCGGGGTGTCTTTAACCAGATGACATATCCCCATGGGTGGTGGGGTCATGTTCTGTTCTCAGCCTTTGCCCTCTCCTTTTGTTTCTTCCCTGAATGTAAGAATATGAATTTTGTTTCAAGTTACCTTGCTTTGTGGGTGACAAATCTAATGCTGCTCAGGCAAGTACTATGAAATGCATTTACAGTTAGAGAGGGTGGAAATAGGACCAAGATGAGTCTGATGGGATGCATGGCAATTTCAGCTGATTTTCTTGCCTTCACTGGGATGTCACATTCCTTCAAGGACAAATCTCAAATCTTTGTATGGAAGCACTCCCGCTATCTTCCTCTCTACCCCCTCTCCAAGGCCAATCATGACAAAAAATGCACAGGTTTTCAAGCAATCATCTCCTTGAATGAAAATAAAAAATTCTTTTAAGAAAACAATTCCAGTGAAGGTATCACTGCAACAAGATGATCCATCTCTTCTTGCTGGGATTTACCTGCATTGTGTTTGCCCTATGGGCTTGTACTGCAAACTGTTAAAAACAAAACAAAACAGCCCTTACCCTTGCACTGAATTGCACTGTACATCTATGGAAATTATTCTTTTTCTTTTCTTTGGTTGCAGCAAAAGAACAAAAGCATTTATACAACTGTGGGTTTTGAGAGTCAAGTATGATCCATCAGCACCTTCTAGTGGCTATATTTTGGAATTGAAAACGTCTCTGAGATGGGACGTCAAATTAGAACACCCTTAGAAATATTTTCTTTTTAATATCTAATAATATCAGCCACCGCTACAACTTATCCAAGTATGTTTAATTATTTAGGAATTTAAAAATCACCTAACTAAACTTTTTAAAAGACAACCCAGTTGAACAAATAGAAAGAATTACGTCTCTCTGCTCTGGTCACAGAAATCTGTGGAATATTCCATCTGGGCCCATACTCTGCCTGTCTCCACTTAAGCAGCACAAGCCCAGGAAGTGGTGATCAGTTCTACTCTTTTATTAAAGGATATTCTACCGTTCAGCCCCTGGAGTGGGTATTGATGAATACAATGGATTCTGTATTCAACTACAGGCAGATTCATTGTGAACATTAGGCTCATTATCAATTATCATAAAACTGAGGATGGATAGAATCCTTATAGTAGAGGACCAATTTTTCAAAATTATTAAAATATTAAAAAGGTGATAAAATGAAACCCTTATTCAGTTGAGCCATTTGAAGCATACATGAATATAATGGGTAGATAGTAGTCAAACATGTGACTGCAGTCTCTACCAGTTGCTATTTTCTTGAGCCTCAGTTTTCTTATTTGTAAAATAGAACTGCTCTGAGCATTTAATGAGATAATATGTGTTAAATTCGTAGCACAGTGTATGAAAGCTTAAATAAATGTAAATTCTCCCATTCTATGTTGTGCAGAGAAAAAGTTAAAACAGAGGGTTTACAATTGGTAAATCTTGAGTTGTGGAGTATGAATTAACTGATGTCATGGCTTTGAAAAGGTTGCCCAGGTGGTGTTAGTGGTAAAGAAACTGCCTGCCAATGCAGGAGACAACAGAGACTTGAGTTTGGTCCCTGGGTAGTATTCATGTGTGGGAAATCCCATGGACAGAGGAGCCTGGCAGGCTAGAGTCCATAGGGTCACAAAGAGTCGGACATGACTGAGGCAACTTAGCATGCACACACACGTGGCTTTAATAAGTGTGGCAGTTTTAAGTCCAGGTGCTAGAATTCAATCCCTGTGTTCAAATTCTGGATCTGGACAAGGAAGACCAGGGAATGGTCCTAGACTGGAGGACCTAAGGGAACTAAACTTGATGCTGTATCTTGGGTTGGATTCTGGGACAACAACAAAAAATGGTATCAGTGGAAAAAAGTGAAATTTGAATACAGTTTGCAGTTTAGTTTATGGTATTATGGCAACACTAATTTATTGCTTTTGATAATTGTACTGTAGTTACAAAAGATACTGAGTTGAGAGGAAGCTAGGTGAAGAATATTTGGGAACACTGTACAATTGTGCAACTTTTCTGAAAGTGGTTCAAAATATAATAATTTAAAAATTAAAAAGAAACAAGTGAGTTTAGTATTGTAACATATTTTATTTAACCTAATACATCCAAAATGTTATCATTCAACATGTATTCATTTTAGAATTATTTTAATGAGATTTTAACTTTTTTGGTTACTGTCCTAAAATAATTTGGTTTGTATTTTACACTGATAGTGCATGTCCATTTGGACTAGCAATTTTCAAGTACTCAGTAACCACGTGGTCTGGAGGCTGCCATATTGGACAGGGCAAGAGTGGATGCAGGGATGGGATGTCACCCAGTGCTCAGTGACTATTTCGCAGTGTTTCTCTGGGGTGGTACATCTCCCAGCTCTGATCCTGGATTTCCTCCTATCATATACTCTTAGAACTCCCAGAGATGATTAACTCCTAGAAGAGGGGCTAGATGGGGAAACGGTGGAACCAGTGTCAGACTTTATTGTTTTGGGCTCCAAAATCACTGCAGATGGTGATTGCAGCCATGAAATTAAAACATACTTACTCCTTGGAAGAAAAGTTATGACCAACCTAGACAGCATATTGAAAAGCAGAGACATTACTTTGCCAACAAAGGTCCGTCTAGTCAAGGCTATGGTTTTTCCAGTGGTCATGTATGGATGTGAGAGTTGGACTATAAAGAAAGCTGAGCGCCAAAGAATTGATGTTTTTGAACTGTGGTGATGGAGAAGACTCTTGAGAGTCCCTTGGACTGCAAGGAGATCCAACCAGTCCATTCTAAAGGAGATCAGCCCTGGGTGTTCTTTGGAAGGAATGATGCTAAAGCTGAAACTTCAGTACTTTGGCCACCTCATGTGAAGAGTTCACTCACTGGAAAAGACTCTGATGTTGGGAGGGATTGGGGGCAGGAGGAAAAGGAGACAACAGAAGATGAGATGGCTGGATGGCATCACCAACTCGATGGATGTGAGTTTGAGTGAACTCCAGGAGATGGTGATGGACAGGGAAGCCTGGTGCTGCGATTCATGGGGTCGCAAAGAGTCGGACACAACTGAGCGACTGAACTGAACTGAAGGTTAACTAAAGTCTGGTGATACCGGTGGCTTGTCAAGGAGAAAATGTATCAATTTATAAAGAGCAAGGTCCCTTCTAAAAACAAAATATAGCATTTTTTAAGCTTTTCAAAGTATGTGTGATGGATACCACTAGTTTTGGAGAATATGAGAAAAAATGAGTTTAGATAGAACTTGAACATGACATAAAATCACATTGACTCACAAAGTGAGAATATAATTTTTTTCCCATTTCAATTCTCTTTCATTCTTTTTGATTACATCAAAGGACAAGTCTCATTCAGTAGCCTTATATCTTCACCACTTCCCTAACATTTATTTGCTAATCTCCAATTCTCCCCCTCTCTAGCTAGAATTTAATGCATTGTTTCTGTCTTATTTATCTCATCACCTTTTATTTACAGCAAATAATACTATCTTTCCATTTAATTACTGGTACGAAATTTCTTTAACTTTTAAATAAAAATATAAACAAAAGGGCAAATTTTGTAAAAATATAAGTGTCAGGGTAATTACAGTCCAAGTGGCACTGGGAAATAATGAAAGCAGAAACAAAAACCCAAAGCAAAAATAAAACCAAAAATAAAATGATGGCTACAAGAAGGTTTGAAATTTGGGGATCAATGCTTCGTTTCATTGAAGGTGCTACCTTATTGAAGCCTTTAAGAAGCCAGCTAAGCCTGCAGAGGTGGAATGGGTTGTTCTCAATAAATGTTTCCTTGTTAAAATCTTTCCCTAGAAACATTGCTTTCCTTCTCACAGTTCTCTCTTCCTCTGACTGTTGTGTCTCCCTTCCCCTTCCTTTTTATTTCTTATCCCTCAAGTCCTTTCTCTGCTCCCTCTCATATTTTCCTCTCTTATCTCCCTTCAAACTTCTTATCCTCCAATCACTGCCCACCTCTGATCGGGCGTGTACTGCCAGCTGACCAATCGGGGTGCTTCATCAGGCATCTTGTGCTTTCAGCGTCTTCTGATATCTCCAAAAGAGGACTTTCTCTGGTGGTTTCCCTCGTGGCTCAGACGGTAAAGAATCTGGCCGCAATACGGGAGATCTGGGGTCGATCCCTGGGTTGGGAAGATCCCCTAGAGAAGGAAATGGCACCCCACTCTGGTATTCTTGCCTGGACAATCCCCATGGACAGAGGAGCCTGGTGGACTACAGTCCATGGGGTCACACAGAGTTGGATAGGACTGAGCAACTAAGCGTATACACGCAAGAACTTCCCTGGATGTTTTCAATCCCTTTAAGGTTACTTTAACCATTTCTGGGTTCCAGTTCTGGCCAACTGGGAGGGACTATGCTTCATAGAGAGAAGCATTGCTCATGATGCTCTCAAACATTCTGGAGAAGACAGGTGGGTTTTCCAGGTCACCGTGCACACTATTGTATCTATTTTAGGCACAAATGGGACATCAAAATGAATCTGGCTTGGATAATTGATGTCCTTAAAGAATTGGTATTATTTCATTAAATTCTAGGGATATTTAGGGAAAACTTTCAACGTGAAGTTAAATATGTAAAACTGAACAGCCAACTTGGAAACTATTTAGGTTCAGTTCAGTTCAGTCGCTCAGTCGTGTCTGACTCTTTGCGACCCCATGAATCGCAGCACGCCAGGCCTCCCGGTCCATCACCAACTCCCGGAGTGCACTCAGACTCACGTCCATCGAGTCCGTGATGCCATCCAGCCATCTCATCCTCGGTCATCCCTTCTCCTCCTGCCCCCAATCCCTCCCAGCATCAGAGTCTTTTCCAATGAGTCAACTCTTGGCATGAGGTGGCCAAAGTACTGGAGCTTCAGCTTTAGCATCATTCCTTCCAAAGAAATCTCAGGATTGATCTTCAGAATGGACTGGTTGGATCCTTCTCCTCTATCATTATGGATGGAGTTTGATTGGGAGGGAAGCTTCAAGGGACTTTTTCCCACTAGATAATATAAGAAAATATAAGACTTTTCCCCATGAGATAATATAAGAAAACTTTCCACATTGGACTTGAAAATAACATCAAAATCTGCACTTGGTTTTCTTCACACCTCTCCACCTTTCTCACATTCCACCTTAGTTGTCTTCTTTCTATATTCAGCTTAGAGCACACATAATAAGGGAATTGCTTTAGTTTTGGCTGAATTTTACAGGTCAACCAAGAGAAAGTTTCAAGTGGTTTTTTTTAGAGGTAATTAAGCAATCTTTGCATCTTCAAAACAAAACCCACCAAGAAAGCTGGATTCACAAAGCCTCACCACTGTCACCACAGACAGCTTGACGTGTTTACCAGCTAACCACGGGAACACTATGCGAGTCATATAGATACCCTTGGTCCTTCTGTTGGCCATTTGACTGAAATAGGAGGCTGAGCCAAGCAGTGTGGAGAATAGGTGAGAAGTCATGAGCTGTTTCTGTGATTTTAAACCCCAGCAGCAGCTAAAATTGAGCAAATAAAACATTATAGGTGAAAATAGGTTATTTCGGTTAATTTATTTAATTACCAGAACAAACTAACGAGGCAGATATTATCATTATTATTTTCATTTTACAGATGAGAAGGTTGAACTCAGAAGTTCGGGCACTTGCCTGGTGAGCCTACAGCTACTAAGTTGGGAACATGTGTATTAGTTACTCAGTTGTGTCTGACTCTCTGCGACCCCATGAATCACAGCATGCCAGGCCTCCCTGTCTATCACCAACTCCCGGAGTTCACCCAAACTCATGTCCATCGAGTTGGTGATGCCATTCAGCCACCTCATCCTCTGTTGTCCCCTTCTCCTCCTGCCTCCAATCCCTTCCAGCATCAGAGTCTTTTCCAGTGAGTCAACTCTTTGCATTAGGTGGCCGAAATATTGGAGTTTCAGCTTTAGCATCATTCCTTCCAAAGAACACCAGGACTGATCTCCTTTAGAATGGACTACTTGGATCTCCCTACAGTCCAAGGGACTCTCAAGAGTCTTCTCCAATACCACAGTTCAAAAGCATCAATTCTTCGGCACTCAGCTTTCTTCACAGTCCAACTTTCACATCCATACATGACCACTGGAAAAAACCATAGCCTTGACTAGACAGACCTTTGTTGGCAAAGTAATATCTCTGCTTTTGAATATGCTATCTAGGTTGGTCATAACTTTCCTTCCAAGGAGTAAGTGTCTTTTAATTTCATGGCTGCAATCACCATCTGCAGTGATTTTGGAGCCCAAAACAATAAAGTCTGACACTGTTTCCACTGTTTCCCCATCTATTTCCCATGAAGTGATGGGACCAGATGTCATGATCTTAGTTTTCTGAATGTTGAGCTTTAAGCCAACTTTTTCAACTCTCCTCTTTTACTTTCATCAGAGGCGTTTCTGCCATAAAGTAGAAATAGATGATTTTCTGGAGTTCTGTTGCTTTTTCCATGATCCAGAAGATGTTGGCAATTTGATCTCTGGTTCCTCTGCCTTTTCTAAAACCAGCTTGAACATCAGGAAGTTCACAGTTCACATATTGCCAAAGCCTGGCTTGGAGAATTTTGAGCATTACTTTAGTAGTGTATGAGATGAGTGCAATTGTGTGGTAGTTTGGGCATTCTTTGGAATTGCCTTTCTTTGGGATTGGAATGAAAACTGAACTTTTCCAGTCCTGTGGCCACTGCTGAGTTTTCCCAATTTGCTGGCATACTGAATGCATCACTTTCACAGCATCGTCTTTTAGGATTTTAAACAGCTCAACTGGAATTCCATCACCTCCACTAGCTTTGTTCATAGTGATGCTTCCTAAGGCCCACTTGACTTTACATTCCAGGATGTCTGCCTCTAGGTGAGTGATCACAGCATTGTGATTATCTGGGTCATGAAGATCTTTTTTGTACAGTTCTGTGTATTCTTGCCACCTCTTCTTAATATCTTCTGCTTCTGCTAGGTCCATACCATTTCTGCCCTTTATCAACCCCATCTTTGCATGAAATGTTCCCTTGGTATCTCTAATTTTCTTGAAGAGATCGCTAGTCTTTCCCATTCTGTTGTTTTCCTCTATTTCTTTGCATTGATTGCTGAGGAAGGCTATCTTATCTTTCCTTGCTAGTCTTTGGAAGTCTGCATTCAGATGCTTATATCTTTCCTTTTCTCCTTTGCTTTTTGCTTCTCTTCTTTTCACAGCTATTTGTAAGGCCTCCTCAGACAGCCATTTTGCTTTTTTGCATATCTTTTCCATGGGGATGGTCTTGATCCCCATCTCCTGTACAATGTCACGAACCTCCATCCATAGTTCAGCAGGCACTCTATCTATCAGATCTAGTCCCTTAAATCTATTTCTCACTTCCACTGTATAATCATAAGGAATTTGATTTAGGTCATACCTGAATGGTCTAGTGGTTTTCCCCACTTTCTTTAATTTAAGTCTGAATTTGGTAATAAGGAGTTCATGATCTGAGCCACAGTCAGCTCCCAGTCTTGTTTTTGCTGACTATATAGAGCTTCTCCATCTTTGACTGCAAAGAATATAATCAATCTGATTTCGGTGTTGACCATTTGGTGATGTCCATGTATAGAGTATTCTCTTGTGTTGTTGGAAGAGAGTGTTTGCTATGACCAGTGTGTTCTCTTGGCAAAACTCTATTAGCCTTTGTCCTGCTTCATTCCACATTCCAAGGCCAAATTTGCCTGTTACTCCAGGTGTTTCTTGACTTCCTACCTTTGCATTCTAGTCCCGTATAATGAAAAGGACATCTTTTTTGGGTGTTAGTTCTAAAAGGTCTCGTAGCTCTTCATAGAACCATTCAACTTCAGGTTCTCCACCGTTACTGGTTGGCCATAGACTTGGATTACTATGATATTGAATGGTTTGCCTTGGAAATGAACAGAGATCATTCTGTTGTTTTTGAGATTGCATCCAAGTACTGCATTTCGGACTCTTTTGTTGACCATGATGGCTACCCCATTTCTTCTAAGGGATTCTTGCCCACAGCAGTAGATATAATGGTCATCTGAGTTAAATTCACCCATTCCAGTCCATCTTAGTTCGCTGATTCCTAAAATGTCGATGTTCACTCTTGCCATCTCCTGTTTGACCACTTCCAGTTTGCCTTGATTCATGGACCTGACATTCCAGGTTCCTATGCAATCTTGCTCTTTACAGCACTGGACCTTGCTTCTATCACCAGTCACATCCACAACTGAGTATTGTTTTTGCTTTGGCTCTATCCCTTCATTCTTTCTGCAGTTATTTCTCCACTGATCTCCAGTAGCATATTGGGCACCTACTGACCTGGGGAGTTCCTCTTTCAGTATCCTATCATTTTGCCTTTTCATACTGTTCATGGGGTTCTCAAGGCAAGAATACTGAAGTGGTTTGCCATTCCCTTCTCCAGTGGAGCACATTCTGATGGTCCATTCAGTGTGGTCCATTGGAGAAGGGAATGGCAAACCACTGGAGAGGGTAGCCATTCTCTTTTCCAGGGTATCTTCCTGATCCAGGGATCAAACTGAGGTCTCCTGCATTGCAAGAAGATTCTCTATCATCTGAGCCACCTGGGAAGCGTACCTAAGGTGGGAAGCTTGAGTTCAAAGGCAGAAGACCTGGCTTCAGAAGCTCAGCTCTTCATCCCTGTACCAGGCCCTAGGCCCTCTGGATGAACACTGTTTCTCCAGAGTTTGGAGCCAATAAGACTCTGTGAAGGAAATCCAGTTTTTACGTTTTGAAATCAAGTTTTATTCCACTGGAAAAATTCCTGGGCACAAGGTATAATAAACATCACCTTTAAGAATTCAACAGAAATTCTAATTTTATATATTTGGAAGGAAGAAAAAAACTCACTCATATAAACTATTGTTAAGAAGAGGAAGCCTTACTAAATTAAATAAAAATGAACAGCTCTGGAGCTTGAAACTAAAATAGATGGTATAGGACAAATGACTCCATTATTAGGGCTTCTGTCACAAATGACATTCCATTTTTGATGCTGAGATCTCTAAAATTTCAGCAATTTGGTTTTGATTTTCTTTGAGTTTGCTTTTTCCTCAGCCCAAACCTACTTGCTGTTTTTACATTCATTTCTAATGCGATGGGTTTCTGAGCACACATTTCAAAAGAGAATTCTATTACTTCTTAATAATAGAAGCAGGGCACATCCTGACAGTATTTATTCCTATAGAGAGAGAGAGAGAGAAAAAAAAAGTGATTGCCTGGGGCTCTTTCTTGCCTTTGCTCTCCATTGCTGTTTAGACCTTTTGTTGTTCATGTAGGACAGTGGCCCAAACCCAACTAAGTAAATAAGTGAAAGTCACTCAGTCATGTCAACTCTTTGCGACCCCATGGACTATACAGTCTATGGAATTCTCCAGTCCAGAATACTGAAGTGGGTAGCCGCTCCCCTCTCCAGGGAATCTTCCCAACCCAGGGGTTGAACCCAGGTCTCCCGCATTGCAGGTGGATTCTTTACCAGCTGAGCCACGAGGGACGCCCTGATAAATAGATTACTAATCCTTAGCAAGCATATCTTGTAAAGTAATGGGGTAGGGATAGGTCAGGGTATGGCCTCAAGGAGACCCAGCAGTCTTAGAAAAGGCACTATAAATATACTTTGTTGGGGGAGCAACACCTAGTGGTTGGGTAGGGAACTGATCTCTGCAATACAGTGATCTTACCTTATTTTAATCATTTATTTCTTACTGTTCATATCAGTTGAATTTCCACACATCTTTATCCAGAATATTTTTGTCTAATATCATTGTGGGAGAAGAGATAACACATTAAGTCTTAGCATGCCAAATCCTTGCTTAGAAGTGGAGGTTTATCCCAACATTTGGTAGGATGGGCAGTAGTCCAACCATAGTCTAATTCCCCAAAACAGCTGACAAATAAAATGCACTGACAATTCTGTTGCCCCAAATGATGGATCTGATGGCATATATTGATGGTTAGATAGGCAAGAAAATGGCTAAGTCACCTGAGGATTTATATATATATATATAAGTTGCAGCTTCATGATACGAACATAATGGATTGATTTGGTTTTCTTGGTCTGATGGAGGAGACTTTTTCCCCTAGAAATCTTTACTTTAGGAGTCTTGGAGGTGAGTGTGTTGGTTTGCTAGGGCTGCCATAACAAAGTGCCATAGATTGAGTGGCTTAAGCAATATAAATTTCTCACAATTCTGGAGGCTAGAAGTATAAGATTTAGGTGCTGGCAGAATTGGATTGATCTGAAGGCTGTGAAGGAGCAGTCTGCTCCAGGTTTCTCTCCTTGGCTTATAGACAGCTATTTTTTTCTCTGTGTCTTCACAGGTTCTTTACTCTGTGCTCTAATCTCCTCTTCTTATAAGGAGGCTGGTTATACTGGATTGAGGCCCACCCATTTGACCTCAGTTTACCTTAACTACCTCTTTAAAAGCTCTGACTCCAAATACAGTCATGTTCCGAGGTGTTGGGAGGTAGTAATTCAACATATGATTTATAAGGGAGACACAATTCAGCTCCTAACTGTGGATAACCTCGTTTATTCTAGCTGATGGAGAAGAGATGCTTAGCTTTAGAGCTAGCTTTCTAAATTAAAAGTTGAAAAAGTCCATCTCTGGTATACCCACAGCCTTTTTATTCCTGACTCCTTTCTCCAATATGTAGTCTTCATGTTGTTTATACTAATCAGACTTTCTGCCTCACTGTTCTATCTCCCTTCGTTTAATGCTATGCTATCTCTGGAGAAAGAATCTGATATAATGAAGCAATTTTAACTCAGAGCAATTTGCATGGTATGTCATCTCCAGAATAGTGTAATGAAAGGCTTTGTCTCCACTTAAAGGAAATTCACGCGTCAATGAGTACATCAACACCTGTGTGTGTGGTGAGTGTATGAGATTTTTTTTTCCTTGTCTCACCCCTGAAATAACAATAGGTAGCGAGGCACCTACTAAATTCATCTCTTTGCAAGACTGGTTTTCAGGTCAATGGGGGCATCACCCCACCCCCTCAAATCCCCCAACAGACACACAAAGGAAATAGGCAATGAACTCAAGCAAGAGTAATTGAGGAAAGTTTAATAAAGAGACTCTTTGCGAAGGTGTAAGCAGGGTTAAAGAAAACCATTAGAGATGGAGAAATATCCCAGGGCAAGCAACAGCAGGAAGCCATTACCACCTCTAGATCTGAAGGTCAAGGGGAAGGAGTGCTCCCCAGAACCCAGCAGTGCTAGGGTAGCTAGGGGTAGCTGTGGGAGGGCTCCCAGACAGAAGCTATGGGTTTGAAGGGAGGTAGTCTAGGGAATAAGTACTAAGGTTCACTTTCCTCCCACCCTCCTGTTTCCCCCAGCTGCAAGCAAATGGAAGCCAGAGGTTGAGGAAGTTGATGTGGTCTGTAGGGTCAGCCTCCCAAAGCTCAGAGCAGGGTGAAAAAGGTCATTCTCACTCCACATGTTTCGTTTCTTATTGCATATGAGGTAACTGGGACTTCCCTGGTGGTTCAGTGGTAAAGAATCCACCTGCAATGCAGGAGACATGGGTTCAATCCCTAGGTCAGGAAGATCCCTTGGAGGAGGGCACAGCAACCCACTGCAGTGTTCTTGCCTGGAGAATCCCATGGATAAAGAGCCTGATAGGCTATAGTCCATAGAGTTGCAGAGTCAGACACGACTGAAGCGGTTGAGCACATACACACACATGAGGCAAACCATTCAAGGCCTTAGAACAAAGGATGAGTGCTAATCCTACACCCCCATTTTCTCCTTCTCTATTTTGACTGATGAAATGACTTAAGAAAAAGCTTCTCTTAATTACTGTCAATTATTTAGTGTAAAAGTTTTGTCATATATCCCACCACAGTGAGTTTTCATAGTGTGTCCTGGGCATTTACTTTATTCCCAGCATCAAGATGCAGGAAGAATTTTTCTGTTTATATCTGTGCAGACTCCAGCTGTTCTTGTCTGACCTACATTCCTTTTCCTCTTTCCTGCTAACAGTACCTTGATTTGCTTTTGAAAGTGAAATTGAAAGTCACTCATTCGTGTCCAACTCTGCAACCCCATGGACTATACAGTCCATGGAATTCTCCAGGCCAGAATACTGGAGTGAATAGCCTATCCCTTCTCCGGGGCATCTTCCCAACCCAGGGATCGAACCCAGGTCTCCCACATTGCAGGCAGATTCTTTACCAGCTGAGTCACAAGGAAAGCTCTTGTGATGAGCCTTTAGGGGCTATTTTTCCCCAACTCTCAGTTTATGTGGGGGGGTGGGTGGGGTGGAGGGGTGGGGCTGACCTTGTCCCTGGGCTCCTGGAATAGGCACATGACTAAGCTTAGCCAAACAGAGCTCTGCATCTCCTTTGCTAAAGGGATTATGTCAGAAACATTCTTGTGTTCCATAACAGCCTCATGCATAGATGTAGGGCTTCTGGCAGCACAATATACCCTTTATAAGCTGTCAGGTTTTCAAGGCTTACAAACACAGGTTTGTAAGCTCAGTGTTCCTTGGAATAACTGCTTCATGGTGAAGCCAACACAGGAAACAGCAGAAAGGGGATACAAATAAAGATAGATTCTTGGATCTAGCTGTACCTAAAGTTCCCTTGAACTTAGTTTTAGTTTCATTATGGCTTATAATTTTCATATAAGCCACAATGCCTTAAGTCAGTTTGAGTTTCTGTCACTTATAATGGAAATTCCTGGCAAACATATTTGTTTATATTGAGTTCTATACATCTTGTTTATCATCAAGTGGCATGGATTCAATTCCATGTTGCACTGTAGGCATAGGTAGATCAGCATAGTTGAAAATATGTTTGTTAGCAGAAAAATAAGACACTATACAGGCTGCGAGCTGGCACTTTTTTTCTTGAGAATAGATGCCACCTATCATTTATAAAGAATATCACTTATTTGGTAAAATAATGCAAAATTCAGTTATGGGCCATCCAGAGAAATATATAACAAATAATTTTTAATTTTTTTTTTCTTAATAGACTAGCAACAAGGCTACTGGAGTGATGAAAGATACAGCATGCTTAGAAATCGCTCCTGTTTCCTATAAATCTTTAAGCTACATTAACTGTATTCCAGAGCCTCATTCACTCAGTCTGGGAAGGATATACACAGAATAGTTTCTGTTACATTTTCTATTTGTTTTGCTATTATCTTCTTTCAGGCCATAAATGTGTTTCCAAGGCTATTTCCAGAGCAGATTTTCAAAGATGAAGTAGGTATGTATTGTGCCACCTTACTGTTCAGGATTTTCCCACCAACACTAAATAATTAAAGAGTAAACTTCATCCAATCATTTGGCTGACTGTACTGATACGTGGCTATGAGAACATAATTTATAATGTAGATGCACATCTGTATGTGGATCTGGAGTCCACTGTAGCTCCACTGAGGGTCCTGACCTGTTGGGAAAGGCCTCATAAAAAGGAAGAGGAGGCTTCCTCAAAAGATGCTGGTTGAGCATGGGATTGTGTGATGCACTTTAAGACCAGATATTTATTATCAAATTGCCCTTCAGAAGGTTGTGTCAATGCTCACTTCCACGAGCTGTGGAAAAAGTGCCCATTTTCTTACCAAAACTGAACATTGGATTTTATTTAATACTTTCAACATAGTATTAATATCTTTTAAAAATTATTTACTTTTTGAAAGTATTTTGTGCTACTTGGTAGGACAAAAGAGTATGTCATGGTTTCATGTATCTTGCTTCTCTTTGCTTACTAGCAAAAGAGCCGACAAATTGGAAAAGACCCTGATGCTGGGAAAGATTGAAGGCAGGAGGAGAAGGGGATGACAGAGGATGAGATGGTTGGATGGCATCATTGACTGAGTGGACATGAGTTTGAGCAAACTCTAAGGCAGGAGGAGAAGGAGATGACAGAGGATGAGTTGGTTGGATGGCATCACTGACTGAGTGGACATGAGTTTGAGCAAACTCTGGGAGATAGCAAAGGACAGGGAAGCCTGGTGTGCTGCAGTCCATGGGGTCACAGGGAACTGGACACAACTTACTGATTAAACAACAACAATAAATTAATTTGGAGGGAATTCCTATTTTTATCACATTGAGTCTTCCCATTCAGAAGGATTGTGTGCCATTCCATTTATTCAAATGTTTTGTTATGTTTTAGTAAGTTTCATAGCTTTCTTGGTATAGACTGTATGTACTTATTGTTATTTTTCCCTTGAAGTTTTCAAACATTCATTTTTTTCTCATAACATATAGAAAGCTATATGTTTTTCTTTGTTCATTTTGTTCTTGGCTGCCTTACTAAACTTTCTTATTAATCATAACACCTTTACAGTTTATTCTCTTGGATTTTCTTAGTAATCAATTATATCAGAACAAATATCTGATAATTGTTTCTCCTCTTTTAAAAAATATATAGCACTTGTTTCTTTCAAACGTCTTACTGAATATTGAAAACACATGGGCGTATTGCTTTCCTCCAAACTTTAGGGGATTCCTTCAGCTTTTTTGTAACTAAGATGATGTTTAGTGATATGAGGTAGAAAATTTTCATCTGGCTAAGAAACATCCTTCTAGTTTTGCTTTAATAACAGATTTTTCTTTTTAAAAACATGAATCATGTCAATCTATGCCAAAACCAATACAGAATTGTAAAGTAAAAATTAAAAAAAAAATTTTTTTTTTAATAAAAAAATATGATATAAAATTAAATATAATTTATAAATAATAAAAAAAAATAAAAACATGAATCCATTGAAGTTCTTTTCAGCATCTATTGGGATGATTGCATATGTCCCCCCATTTAGTTAATGAGATTTAGATTTCTTAATATTAAGAAATTCTTGCATTTAGGGAGTAAATCCCAATTGGTGAGTTATTCCTTTAATAAACCACTAGGTTAGATTTTTTAGTATTTAGCTTGGAGCATTTGTATCGATACTCATAAATGAGATTTGGTCTGTAAACCTTTTTTGAGTTTTGTTACCAGCATTATCTCAGTTTCACAAAATAAACTGAAAATCTGCAGTCTTTACCTCTAGTGGTCCAGAGCTTGAGTGTTATCTACTTTTTTAAAGCCATTGAACAACTTGCTTGTACAACAGATGGGGTTCAGCCCTTTTGTACAGGCTAGTCCCCGGTTTCATTTTCATTTTCTTCCAGGGTTATAAGTCTATTCAGTTTTCTATTTGTTCCAATTTCCCAAATCCCAGAAAATTGGCCATTTGAAACATATTTTTGGTACATGTCTTAGATGAATTTTCTTTAAAAAAAAATCTCGTCTGTATCTGTCTTTTCTTCTAACATTGTGTACATATGTTTTCTTTTCCTCATGCTAAGATAGTCTTGCTCAAGTTAATGTTTTTTTAAAGAATAAAAATAGAACTTTTATGAATTTATAATTTGTTTGTCTCTTCAGCACTTTTTTGTGCTTTAAAATATGTATCAAATTTTTATATTCACAAGGGCCTAGTTCTGGATATGTGCTCTTTTCTATTGAATTGTCTACCTTTGTACCTGTGCCAGTATAAAATGATCTAATTGTTATAACTTAATAGTGAGTTTGAGTGAACTCCGGGAGATGGTGATGGACAGGGAGGCCTGGCGTGCTGCGATTCATGGGGTCGCAGAGTCGGACATGACTGAACGACTGAACTGAACTGAACTGAACTGAATAGTATGTTTTAATATATGGCAGGTCTAGTCTAAAAACATTTCTTCTTTTGGATGAACTTTAGTATCACTCTGACAACTTCCTCATAGTCCTCACCCCTGTTTCCTGAAGATTTTGATTCAGTGTGCCATTTGAGGAAACTGCTCATCTTCTGGCTGAGGGAGGGTTCAGGCTAGGTTCACAGTGTCTGGATAATAAACCTAGTGTAACTGTCATGACACAATGTAATAATTTAAGTTGGGAGTTTTGATAATAAAATGTAAAATTAATTTTTAGGGATTTATAACTACCCATCAAAACTTTGCTTTTATTTTTATATCAAATTGCTTCTCAGCTAATGTCAAGTACGTCTGGACATGCCAGTGAATCTATAATCTGGCAAATAATCAATGGTTTTGTGGGGGGCTGGTGGCTCAGACAGTAAAGAATCTGTCTGCAATGCAGGAGACCTGGATTTGATCCCTGGATTGGGAAGATCCTTTGAGAAGGGAATGACCCCCCCTCCAGTAGTCTGGCCTGGAGAATTCCATGGACAGAGGAATCTGGCAGGCTACAGCCCCTGGGGTCACAAAGAGTTGGACACAACTGAGCGACTAACTCTTGTGAGATGAGGCTGAGACCAAGATTATTTATAACTGCATTCCTTAGGCATCAGAAAACATAAAGTCTGAGAGACTGAAATAGAATGAAGATTCCAGAATAATCTTCTGTAGAGCCTATACTTTTGTTTCTCTCTTTCTTTCTAAACACTTACAAGAACACTAATCTAATTATATGATTAGTTATATGAGTTGGGTTTTGACTTTGGCTTAGAGAATTTGGAGAAAGCATTTGACTTTTCTGAGACTCAGGTTCCCATTCCTACAACACGGGAATGATAATAACTATTCTCAGAGCAAGTCATTGTTTTTTAACATATAAAGCTTGTGTAGGTATCAATATTGGGCTTCCCACATGGCACTAGTGGTAAAGAACTCGCCTGCAAATGCAGTAGACATAAGAGACACAGGTTCAATCCCTGGGTTGGTAAGAGCCCCTGGATGAGGTCATGGCAACCCACTCTAGTATTTTTGCCTGGAGAATCTCATGGACAGAGGAGGCTGGTAGGCTGCAGTCCATAGGGTCGCAGAGAGTCAGATACAAGTGAAGTGACTTACCTTGCATGCAAACTGTACCATACAAATGTGAATTAACATATTTTCTGTCTCTTATCATCTGCTTTACCTACTTTAATCATCAAAGTATTCACTTTACCTTATCCATCAAACATTTTTTGCCATCTGATTTTTCTTGATTTATCCTGAGTCCAAAACAGCTACTCATTTGCCTGTCTTAGTTATTGTTGCTCTTTTAATTTTCTGTTGACCCAGCTAGCCTTTGCAATATCTCTGCCCCTCTTCTCAAGTATTTCAGCTCTTAAGAATGGGGAAAACTCTGTCACAAATTAATTTCTTATAGTTACCGAGGTCTATTTAAAGCCTACTTAAATAGTAAATTAAGTCTACTTAAATAGTAAATTAAGAAATAAAGATGAATATTGATAAGAAATTTGGAATTAGTTTTATATCTGTCAAACTTTCTTTTGACTTTTAAAATAAAATGGTTTATGAAAGCTTTGAGTTGCTAGGCTATAGGATGCTCCCAAGCTCAGAATGAGGAACATGGAAGTCTGAATACCCAATCCTGTATGGAGTCAAAATTCCAAAGGAATTTGAGGAGTGGGGAGGTTAGACAGGGAGAACTTGTAAAAATTTGACAATGACCCTCAGCTTCATTTGGAAAATCACTTGGGATATTTTAAAAAAAGAAACAAATCAGAGGCCTTGCCTGGCCAAAATTTACAGCTTTTTATTAAGCTTTTTAATCACTTTCATCCTTTTTGTCTTAGGTATTCTGTTTTCTCATGCATGAAGTAATTTCATCAAACTTTTAGGAAAGAAACAATTATACACACACACACACACACACACACACACACACACACACTGTGCTTGTTTACTCCTGTTATGTGAATGATATATGGACATAGGAGAAATCTGCAAAAGTGCGGAAAAACACAAAGGAAAACTAATCATTTGTAATACAAGCAAATTAACACTCCAGTGTCTATCCTTTGAAATTTTAATGTATAGTTTCTATTTTTTCTTTATAAATTTTTATATAAAAATTTAAACATTAACTTTGTACTCCTGTAATACATATATCTTGCTTTTTTCACTTACTCTATCAAACATTTTTTCATGATTCTGTGGAATCCTTGACTTGTACTTCTGGTAATTACATTTTGAAAGTGTTGAACTCTAATGGATATAGTTTTCTTTTCATTTCTTTTCTTCATTTTGGCTTAAATGGTGAACATTTATTTTAGTTCTTAAAAAGAAGAAGCAAATTTTCAGTTTATACCAGTAGGTGTCATCCATTCACACAAAGCCCAAACAAGGAAAACTAATGTAATTTGACTTCTTTGTAGTGTCTATTAATATCAAGCTCCAATGTTGTATTCTGGCTTAGCTGAGCCCCGTGGGTGAAGGGTATTTAGGTCTTAAATAGAAACTGGAGAAGAGGTGACTTTGCCCTTAAGTGAAAGTCACTCAGTCCAGTCAGACTGTTCGTGACCACATGGACTATAGAGTCCATGGAATTCTCCAGGCCAGAATACTGGGGTGGTAGCCTTTCCCTTCTCCAGGTTATTTTCCCAACCCAGGTCCGGAGCATTGCAGGCAGATTCTTTACCAGCTGAACCTCCAGGGAAGCCCTGGTGCTTACAAAGAAAGGTCTCAAGGTGCTTACAAAGAAAAAAGAAAAAAGAACAGTTTTGAAATGGAATGAATTTCATAAGCTTATACTTTAATATTCTAAAAATATATCAATTACTGGGAAGAGGTTATTAAAATCTTACTCTGAGTTAGCCATTCAAAGAAGGTCAATTATGCTATTTATTTTTTTGAAAGAGGGTCAACAATCCAGATCCTATGTATAAGAATTCAAGATGAGTCAAAATATATTTTTAAAATATCAAACACTTATGAAAAAGTTATGCAATTTAAAAATTATAATAATTAGAGTTTTTGGTATCATGTAACAGTTCTTAAGAGTGTTTATATCCATTATCTTTTTCTCACAAGAATTCTCTGAGGTTATAAATTAGTAAACTTGCGTTCAAAGAGATTAGCCCTGTTGCTCAGGGCCACACAGTTATTAAGTGATGCATCCAGGTCTAGAACAAGCCTTCTAACTTAGTATGCCTGGGTTTGTAGTGCGAACTGAGTGTTATCCTTTAGAGGAGGAGTTAAACCAAACTGGATCTTCAGATACGTGTTCTTTGCCCCCTCACCCTGCCCCCAGAGTTTTCACTCATAATGGATTTTAAATTTTTTGAATAAGTTGCAAAATTTTAAAATTGGGACGTTTCCTACAAAGACTGGAGTTTCATACAGATATTTGGGAAAAAGCAAAAGATATGACTACTGGAGTTGTATTTCCTTGTAGCAATGGATCTGGTTGGCTGCTTCTCCCATGTCCTCTCCTGTGTGCCCCAGTTTCAATCACTCCCTATTGCCTTCTACCAGGTTGACTTCATTCATTTCTTTTATTTGTCTGCCTCCTTGTATACACATGAGCTTGCAAATCTTTTGAATTTCAGTGTTTCAGGAAAGACTATGTACTCCTTTCAACAATGCTAGCCATGTGAGGATAAGGGGCAGAGACCGGGGTGATAGAACTGCATGTCAAGAACACCGAGGATACAGGCAACTGCCAGAAGCCAGGAAAAGACAAAGAAAGGTTCTACTCAGAGCCTCAGAGGGAGCATGGCCTTGCTGACACCATGATTTTAGACTCTTAGCCTCTGGAACTGGGAGCCAATAAATATCTATTGTGTCAAGCCACTCAAAGAAAAAAAGTCACACAAGAAAAATGGTGCTGGTATGTTAGCCCATTTAATTTTTATTTATTAATTTTTTTTCTTCTTCTTTAAAAAAAAATTTAACTTTACAATACTGTATTGGATTTGCCATACATTGATATGAATCCACCACGAGTGTACATAAGTTCCCAATCCTGAACCCTCCTCCCATCTCCCTCTCCATATCATCTCTCTGGGTCATCCCAGTGCACCAGCCCCAAGCATCCTGTATCCTGTATCGAACCTAGACTGGTGATTTGTTTCTTACATATAGTATACATGTTTCAATGCCATTCTCCCAAATCATCCCACCCTCTCCCTCTCCGCCAGAGTCCAAAAGTCTGTTCTACACATCTGTGTCTCTTTTGCTGTCTCGCATACAGGGTTATCATTACCATCTTTCTAAATTCCATATATATGTGTTACTATACTGTATTGGTGTTTTTCTTTCTGGCTTACTTCACTCTGTATAATCGGCTCCAGTTTCATCCACATCATTAGAACTGATTCAAATGTATTCTTTTTAATGACTGAGTAATACTCCATTGTGTATATGTACCACAGCTTTCTTATCCACTTGTCTGCTGATGGACATCTAGGTTGCTTCCATGTCCTGGCTATTATAAACAGTGCTGAGATGAACATTGGGGTACATGTGTCTCTTTCAATTCTGGTTTCCTCAGTGTGTATGCCCAGCAGTGGGATTGCTGGGTCATAATGCAGTTCAATTTCCAGTTTTTTAAGGAATCTCCACACTGTTCTCCATAGTGGCTGTACTAGTTTGCTTTCCCACCAACAGTGTAAGAGGGTTCCCTTCTCACTGGCACAAAGACAAAAATATAGATCAATGGAACAAAATAGAAAGCCCAGAGATAAATCCACACACCTATGGACACCTTATCTTCGACAAAGGAGGCAAGAATATACAATGGATTAAAGACAATCTCTTTAACAAGTGGTGCTGGGAAAAGTGGTCAACCACTGGTAAAAGAATGAAACTAGAACACTTTCTAACACCATACACAAAAATAAACTCAAAATGGATTAAAGATCTAAATGTAAGACCAGAAACTATAAAACTCCTAGAGGAGAACATAGGCAAAACACTCTCTGACATAAATCATAGCAGGATCCTCTATGATCCACCTTCCAGAATACTGGAAATAAAAGCAAAAATAAACAAATGGGATCTAATTAAAATTAAAAGTTTCTGCACGGCAAAGGAAACTATAAGCAAGGTAAAAAGACAGCCTTCAGAATGGGAGAAAATAATAGCAAAAGAAGCAACTGACAAACAACTAATCTCAAAAATATACAAGCAACTTATGCATCTCAATTCCAGAAAAATAAACGACCCAATCAAAAAATGGGCCAAGGAACTAAATAGACATTTCTCCAAAGAAGACATACAGATGGCTAACAAACACATTAAAAGAGGCTCAACATCACTCATTATCAGAGAAATGTAAATCAAGACCACAATGAGGTACCATTTCACACCAGTCAGAATGGCTGCGATCCAAAAGTCTACAAGCAATAATTGGTGGAGAGGGTGTGGAGAAAAGGGAACCCATTTAATTTTTAAATTAACAGTGACATTATCTGCTTGGTCACTTAGGTGGAGTATTTAGAATGAAGACAGCAGAGGATGAAGCTCAAATTCTGGGAACTGTCAACATCAACATCAACATCAACATTGAAGAGGAGAGAGGAATTAGAAGGACTGGCACAGGAGAAAAGGGTCTGAGAGATGGAAGTTAAAAAGTAAGGATCAATGATCTGACCAATCACTTTGAGGCAGACCACAGATAGGCTGTGATGACCTGTTTGAAATTAGGAAAGTAAAAGTTTCCTTCTGAGAGCTAGACCTTATTCAACACAGAATATATCAGAATATTTTTAGTTCTGATAATTCCATCAGAACCAGGTGGTACCGTTTTCAACATAAAGTAAGTGTAACATGAACACAAAGTAAGCATAGCATCAGATGATTCAGAGAGGTCAAGGAAAGGAAGCAGGGAGAATGCTGTTTGGAGCTGGCAATGTGGAGGTCATGAGTAGGCTTAGGGAGAGCAGTTCCAATGACATAATAGAGACAAACCAACAAACAGTGGGTTGAGGAACATCTAGGAATTAGTGAAGGACAGAGACTGAGTGAGTCTGAGTGAGGTCTTTTTACTAAGAAAGAAGACAGAGAAGTCAATGGCTGGGGCTGTAGGGTCAGAAGAAATGTGTTCATATATGTTAATGGTTGAAGCGATTCTAGCACACTTATAAACAGAAGGGAAGGAGCTATAGAAGGCCACCCAAGAGTGAAAGGTGGGACTGAGAGAAATATAAGCTGGAGATTCTGGAGGAAATGGAATCTAGAGAAGTGCTTTGTGATGTTTGGGACAATGGCACCATTATCAGAATGGAGGCCAAATTGACTAAGTGGGGTTTTTTTTGTTGTCAAAAATATTGATTATGTCACATTATAGTCACATCTTGGGCTTGCCTTGTGGCTCAGCTGGTAAAGAATCCGCCTGCAATGGGGGAGACCTGGGTTCAATCCCTGGGTTGGGAAAATACCCTGGAGAAGGGAAAGGCTACCTAATCCAGTAGTCTGGCCTGGAGAATTCCATGGACTGTATAATCCATGGGGTCGCGAAGAGTCGGACACGGCTGAGTGACTTTCACTTTCACTTTCATAGTCACGTCTTACACTGATTTTTTTTCACCATTAACTGAAATATGCTTTTAGTTTTCAGGGCTTTAGGGATGAATTAGTAACTTTTAAATGAGAAACTATTATTTTGCTGTTAAAATGGAATGTTTATTTGTTTGATGACTAGGGATGGACAAACGATCAGTTAAAAGAGATAAATCAAGATGATTAATTATTATATTACTGAGTTAATTTCAATGTGAAATACAAACACATCTTGATAACTTTCTGCTCTCAGATAATCATTCTAAAAGCAATATTGCTGATGGTTCCTGAGGTAATACAGTTTCTTCAATAGTCGAAGATTCTTCAAACTCTCACTCATTCAGTAAACAGTTATGGAGCATCTAGTCAGCTCCGGGCACTGTGTGAGACCATGAGGACATGGCTGAGGACAATGCTTCTTCAGTCCTTGCTCCGATGCTGCTCACAGTCCAGCAGGGAAGCAAACAGACCACTGCACTAGTGTAATGAGTCTTGGGATGAGGGATACAGAGGGAATTTAGGCAGATGCAGAAAAGCCACCCAATGGACTCTATCTATGGAGTAAATGGGTCAGGAAAGGCTTCTTTGATAAATTGATGGACATGTTAGCAAAGACTTGAAGTATGGTAGGATTTTGGCAGAAGAAGGGAGGCTGGGGTGGGAATGAAGGAAGTGGGGACAAGAAGAGGCTCCTGGTGGTTGGAGGAAGAGTTCGCTGGGGAACTTGGAGAATGATATGTCACTCAGTGTGGCTGAAGCACGGAGTGCAGGAGAAAGAAAGAAGACATGTGGCAAGAGATGGCGCTGCACTGGAACCCTGCTGTAAAGGGTCTTGTAAAGAGTTTGGGCCTTATCTAAGGCTGGCACGAGGCTAGGGGAGAGTGACAATCAGGGAAGCAGCTGTATCAGATTTACATTTTACAAAGATGGGTTACTCTCGGTATAGTGTGGAGACAGATTGAAACTGGGCAAGAGTGGGACAGAAAGATCCAGAGAGAGATGCTGGAGACAAGAGAGGAAGAAAAACAATGTGGAAGAGAGCAAGAAAGTAGAATAACAGGGCTCGTTGGTGAAATAGTGGAGCAGAGAGGGCTGGCATGTAGGTTGCCGGCTGACTGTATGACGGTGTCGCCCAACAACTGCGGACACAGGAGGAGAAATAATTTCGATTAGGAAGAACGCTTCTCTTCCAACGCTTTTCTATTTCAGATGAGCAAGCCAAGTTCACATGAAGCAGAGACACTGTGGGGGTCCTTTTCAGCCCCACTGTTTGGATTCACTGGCCTTGGTGTGTGGGCTCTCTTACACCTGTGATTGTTACTTTCAATAAGTTTCAAGCAAAGCAAAAGAAAGGTATTCACCTGCAGAACTTCAAACAAGCAAGCACATAGTCTCCCCAACCCCAGTCCCCGCAAGGCAAGTAATAATAAACACGGCACATTTAATGTAACAGACTTTCCATTCCCACCCGCATGCTAGGCATCTGCACACACAAATCAAAACCCTCTTAAGTCATGGAATGAAAAAGTGAAAAAAGTAAAAGCAAACAAAGAGTGCTTCCTGTGGGGTGAATGGAAATTTCTGCCCAGTTTGTTTTCCAGGCACTTGAAAAGCAGTTCTGAATAATTAAAACCACAAGTAATTATTTTCTGAACTGAGATTTTTGAGATGAGGAGGTGAGGGAAAGATCCCTTGGAGGGGTCTTTGATATGAATACCAACTACATCGTTGATGCAGCGCCTGCTTTGCTTCAAGCTCAGTTTCAACCAGGAGTCTTGAAACAGAGAAGTCTTTTGGTTGGGAAAAAGCAAACGATTCCTATCAAATGAAAACATGTATATTCAGTTGAACTAAAGCAGAACCCAACCATAGTTTGGGTAACTTTTCTCCCCTTGAGATAGAAACATTGCATCTCAATTTTATAGGAAATCTCTTTTGCATTCAGATATTTGGGAACTTCATCAAGGACATAGGTGTCTTTCTTCCACCAAAATCTGAGGCCAAAAATTCATGTTACCAGTAATTTCTGGCCGGATAAATGAAGACCAGCATGTGAGTGTATTGTGGTAATTAAGAGTACAGAATTCAGAATTTTGTTGTCTGTGTTTGACCTGACTCTATCACTTATCAGCTGTGTGATCCTGGACTACTTATTTAATCTTTCTAAATCTCAGTTTCCTCATCTGGGAAATGGGAATAATAATGAGGTACACTTCAGAGAATCGTTGTGAGATAATTCATGTGGCACACAGTGTCTGGCACATAGCATTGGATTGGCTTAAAGATTCATTTGGGGGTTTCCCAAATGAAAAAGCATAAGCTTTTGCATAAGCTTTTATGCAAAAACCCAATGAACCTTTTGAACCCAATGAACTGAACACTTACCCACTATTTGTGCATATGTTCAATCATGTCCGACTCTTTGTGACCCCATGGACTATAGCCTGCCAGCCTCCTCTGTCCAGGAGATTCTCTAGGCAAGAATACTGGAGTGGGTTGCCATTTGCTTCTCCAGGGGATCTTCCCGACCTAGGGGTCGAACTCATGTCTCCTGCATCTGCTGTATGGGCAGACAGATTCTTTACCACTGAGCCGCCTGGGAAGCCCCAGCTACTCAATAAATGTTCATTGTTAGATCCTCCACCCCCATTTTCCTCTGCGCAACTGCAGCTGAACTCTCGAATTTGTAGCAGCTTTTATCAAATGAAGGAAAGTCTCTCCATTCTTAGTTCCAGAGCAAGGCCACAACTAGGTTGGAAACGAAAGTGAAAGTGTTAGTTGCTCAGTCCTATCCAACTCTGTGTGACCCCGTGGACCGTAGCCTGCCAGGCTTCTTGGTCCATGGGATCCTCCAGGGAAGATTACTGGAGTGGGTTGCCATTCCGTTTCCCAGGGGATCCTCCCAACCCAGGAATCAAACCTGTGTCTTTTGTGTCCTCTGCATTGACAGGAGGATTCTTTACCACTATGCTACCTGCGAAGCCCCAATAAACCGTATTTCCTTCCTTTCCTTTCTGCCCCTGACAGCATCAAGTGTCCCACTGACACTGTACTGGAGTCTTTGCCCTCAGAGACAGCAGGGAAGAGTAACTGACTTTTTCTAACTTAGTTGTGGTCTTGCTCTGTGGCTCAGACAGTAAAGAATCTGCCTGCAATGTTGTCAAGGATGGATAGAAAGGAAAGGAAGGAAATAGGGGTAGCAGATTCCCAAGACGCCTGTGGCCCAGTTGGTGCTAATCAGGTTCAAACAGCATCTTTCATACCCACTATGGAGGCTCAGGGGCCCTGAAAAAGGTATCTGGGAAGCCTTAGCAGCTTGGAAATCACCACAGGAACAGCCTCCTACCTTACCTTTAGAAACCCTTAACTCTGGTCCAGTATCCTTAATTGCTTTTTTATGGTCTATCCTGGATTCTGCTTCAGAGCCTGGACATTTGGATTGACCCCTGTGTTGCCCTGCCCAGAGGATTCCAGCATCTCACTTGGGTGTCAACTCTGTAGACTGAGTTACTGCCCTGTTACTCCCTAGAAACCCAGCCTGAATCCAACATTCTGGAAGCTGGTTCAGACCTCTGTGTGTTAAGCTTGGCAGGCCTTGGCATGACTGGGTTCACCTTCTTGGTTAAGAGTGAGGATTCTGGAGCCATAGGCTCCAAATCTTAGCACTGCCACTTACTAACTAAATGACTTGGGCCACGTTTTTTACCACTCTGTGCCTCAGTTTTCTTCATCTGTACAATTAGTAGTCCCCATCTAATAGGACAGTTAAGAGGATTAAATGCATTAATACATGTGTAAAAAATTATATAAATATATGTGAAAAATATAAATATTAGCTGTATTTACATATTTTATGTGTATTAGATATATATAATTTTACATTTAATTGTATATGTTTTGCATTAACATGCATTGTTTCATACAAAGGGCTTCCCGGATGACTCAGCAGGTAAAGAGTCTACCTACAATGCAAGAAACTAGAGAGACGCAGGTTTGATTCCTGGGTCGGGAAGGTCCCTGGAAGAAGTAAAGGCAATCCATTACAGAATTCTTGCCTGGAAAATCCCAGGCTCCTCTGAGCTTGGCAGGCTACAGTTCTTGGGTCACAAAGAGCTGGATATGACAGAGCACATGGCATATTTCATATAAACATTTATATACATATAAACATAATTCTTTATATTATTATTACTGTTGTTGTTGTCTACTCTATCTCCTTGCACAGATAGAGAGACACTATGGGTAGGGTCTTAAGCTTTCTTGCTTTCATCTGAGGCCATAGATTCAGAATCCCTTGTCTCTACAGACTCTGCTGGGCCTTCCCAGGTGGCACTAGGGATAAAGAACCCAGCTGACAATGCAGGAGACATAAGAGATGCAAGTTTGATCCCTGGGTTGGGAAGATCCGCTGGAGAAGAGCATGGCAACCCACTCCAGTAATCTTGCCTGGAGAATCCCACGGACTGGGGATTCTGGCAGGCTACAGTCCACAGGGACACAAAGAGTCGGACACAGCTGAAGCGACTCAGCATGTGTGCACAGACTCTGCTGTATTCTGCAAAACAAGGTTTAAGTTCGATTAAAACTGACTCCATCACTTCAAAAGTTACCATCTACAATGAATGCCATAAAAAATATTCTTTCTTAGATTTCTGTGTTCCTCCTCCTTCAGATATCATTATTTAAAGTTCTGTAGTGCATGCACATGTGCTTAGTAGCTTCAGTCACGTCTGACTCCTTGTGACCCCACGGACTGTAGCCCACCAGGCTCCTCTGTCCATGGGATTCTCCAGGCAAGAATACTGGAGTGGGTTGTCATGCCCTCCTCCAGGGAATCTTCTTGACCCAGAGACTGAACCCATGTCTCCTGCATTGCAGGAGGATTCTTTACCATTGAGCCACCAAGGAAGCCCAAATTTCTGTAGTAATTTTATGTATTTCTTGTCCTACTTCAAAGGCTTTCTATCTCTGGAGCAAATAGCATAAGATAGAAATGCATCAAAATACATGCTATTTATCATATGGTTAATTTTAGATCATGCTATACACAACAACTATTTATTCAGAGGGAATAGGGTGGTTCTGAAAAGAGCAGGTGCTGTCTCTTTCATTTGTTTTCTTGGAATTGAAATGAGGGCAAAATTTTCCTTTGTCTTCAAAATCATCAATAATCCATGGAGTAAGGGGCTTCTCTGGTGGTCCAGTGGCTAAGAAGCCATGCTGCTAATATAGGAGGTACCCAGGTTCAATCCCTGGTCAGGGAACTAGATCCTATGTGCTGCAACTAAGATCCTGTGCAGCCAAATAAATAAATATAACAAATCATAATAATCCATGAATTAAACTTAACCTCCTTGAGCAATAATGCCACTGACATTGACATCACTTCAGAGACACCTCCTTGCCTTGATGGTAAGTGTGACACGACATCAACCCCCACCAAACCCACTTCCTTTTCAGCAAATAGAAAACAGTTAAGGACGTGAATTCACTGTCAGGCTTAAACACTGAAGGAGAAAACTGCATGTGCTTCTGGCAAACATGAAGTCAGACCTCTGGTATTTCTTTCTCTTCTGCATCCAAGTTGAAATTCTAGCAGGTGAGTGACTTATTGAATATGCATTATTAAGTTATAATTCAAGTGAACATTAAGAAAAATCAAAGGTGGAAAAGTTAGGCACCAAATAGAAAGTTTTGGTTTGTTTTTTAGAAAGTAAGAACAATTACAGAAGAGCCCAAGTCCATGGCTAACAGCGTTTATGTTACTGTTTTAAGATGAAAAATGTCTCATCAGATCATTAAAATTTTAAATTACCTGCTTGAAGTTAACTTTTAGTGGATAAAATAGAAGAGTGGCTTACTGTTCTCAGAGGAAGATGAAAGGCAAAATGACTTGTGTCAACAGAATGAAAATTAAGTAGGCCTGGCATCTGGGCTGGGAGCAAATAAAACGGAAGGGCTTTGAAAAGAAGGGGTTTCATTTTAATCTTATCTGGGTGGTCTTTTGTCAGAAATGCCCTGGCTGCCACAGGGTTTTTTTTAGCACTAATGTCAAGGTCCTTGTGAAACGCCAAGGATCAGTGGACAACGTAAAACAGTCCATAGCCTCTGAAGACACTAAAAAAAAAAATCATTCTGAAGTCCTCAATTCTTTCTCTTATATGGTATATATCAGACTCTATTTGAATATTTTAAATAATGCTGCCAACGATGAAATTAATGTGTGTTTCTTCTACTTCTTACTGGGTATGTTTTCAATTATTTTCATTTTATCTTTAAGTCTGGGCCATGTTCCCGAGATGGGGAAAACACAAAGTGAAGTTATACTACTTTGGGAAGTTTTACTAACACTAAAAGTGCAGGCAGAACTTTGGTTGGTATACTGTTATTTAGAGATAAGTTTTGCAGTGGTACCAAAAGCAGACTTTATTTTTATCTTCAAAGGAAGAAAAAAAAGTGTATTGATCAAATATTTGAGCTTGTGGTGGCTCAAGGTGGCTCCAAAGCTCTTAAGAGGAATGGGGAATTATTTATAGGTCCCAAGGGTAGTTTGGGGCCTATGCCTTTTCTACACCCAGTGAAATCCTTTAGCTGCACAAGCAGCAAGGGAAGAGCACGGGGATTGATATTCATTCATTCATTCATTCACTCATCCATTCATTCATTCAGCACCAAGAACTTGCCATGTAGGCAGTACTGTGCTGGCCTCTGTGTGTATGAAAGTGAAAGTGAAAGTGAAGTCGCTCAGTCGTGTCCGACTCTTTGCGACCCCGTGGACTGTAGCCTACCAGGCTTCTCTGTCCATGGGATTCTCTAGGCAAGAATACTGGAGTGGGTTACCATTTCCTTCTCCAGGGGATCTTCCCGACCCAGGGATCGAACCTGGGTCTCCCGCATCGGAGGCAGACGCTTTAATCTCTGAGCCATTCCCTGCTCTCATGAAGCTAACTGAAAGGCTGGAGAGAGGCAAATCAGATAATTTTGTGAATGAAAAGACAATTACAGATAGAACTCAGTTCTATCAGGGGATGTAACAAAAAAACTTGTGTAGACTGGGTGGATTGGAGGTGCAGGTGGGGGTTGGGGCTCATCCAAGTCTTTTAAGTGGTCCTTGAGCTGAGATTTGCAGGACAAATAAGAGTAAATGGGGAGAATGGTGGGACATTCATATCATGGACATTTCATATCATGAGAAGAGTAAGTGCAAAGGCCCTGTGTCAGGAAGAAATGAAGTAAGTCAGAAAGCAGGAAGAAGGTGGATGTGCCTGAGGACAGAGAGGTCAAGAGTTGGTGATGGTGCAAGATGAGGCTGGAAGGGAAAGCAGAGGCTAGACTATTCAGACCTTATGTGCCACATGAAGGATTGTGGATTTTCTCCCAAGAACATTGGTTCAAGTCACTGAAGGGGTTGTTTGTACTGTTAGAAAGTGTCCTAAAATGCCAAACCCAACTGGGCACTTATGATATTATGCTCAGGAGATTCAAATTAACAATGGTGTTACCACTGTGGAAGGATCGATCCAGCCTAGGTGGAATTATTTCCAGTTGTCAGACTAAGCTGATTAATACAATGTACTTCTAGAATGATATATATCTTAAATTTTGATGGAATCAAATCAACATTCCCTCTCATCACACAGAAAACCATGCCACGCGACAAGCTGTTTTCCTATTTGACTGGTGGCAGAATTGGAGCATGAATGGCTAGATGGAGATAGTAAATTGCTTGACAATTGTTTTTTCTAGCTGTATTTTGCTCCTTTAATTTATATAATTGATTCAGGTGGTTCAGGGATTTATCATTGGTAAGGCATTCCTTATTAAATGAACTTGAACATCTATGCTCCTAATTTAAGGCAATCTCTATGCCTTTCTTACAGTTAATTCTTATTGGAGTAGAGTTGCTTTACAATGTTGTATTAGTTTCTGCTGTACAGCAAAGCAAATCAGCTACATGTATGCATATATCCTCTTTTTTGGATTTCCTTTCCATTTAGGTCATCATATTCAAAGTATCATCACAATACATTTATTCAGCAACTACTGTTTTAAAGACTCTAAATGCAAAGTAAAGACCAAAACTGAAGTCAACTAAGTTCTTGCAGCTCCCTTCCTTTGGCATATTTTTAATCCTCCCAACTAGGTAGGCTTTCTCATCCTATGAAGAGGTAGGCATTCTTAGTTAATGTTTGAAGAATCTCAGACCAGGAAAGGCTAAATGTTTGGTTACCTAGTATTTAGTGGCAGAACCAAGATTAGAATTCAAATACATCTGATTCCAATATCCACTGTCTTTCTGTACCATGTTGAAGTAGTGGAGAAATAACATGAATCTCAAATAAGAGAAATTACCAGTTTTGTTATTTGGTTGGTGAGTTAAGAGGGAAAGAAATCTTGGTGATTCTCAGTCTTCTATTGATCTTAATGTAAAATTTAACAAAATCATCTTCTTTTAATGATTCTGGAACAATAGGAGATTCTTTGTTGTGGAAGCATTTGGGAAAAGTGAGACCTTCTGTCTACACAGAAGACGTTCTTTCCAGAACTTATGGGCAATGGAGAACTTGTGGGTGATCTGATGAATTCTGGTTTTGGAAAGACAACTTTGAAAGCAGTGAAGTGTGAATGGCCGAGATGAGGTGGTGTTTAAATGTGCATGTCTCATGGTGTGTTCTGGGTGGAAGCTGGAAGGGGAACCCTTAGGCTCATTTTGAGCCTTGGTTTTGTCACCCAGGCATTGAAGCCATGGTTCCTGAACTCCATCACCCGAGGGAAAAAACATCACTTTGGCGTCTCCAGCATCTGCTCCTCCCCAGAGTTCACTGGGAGGAGTTGAGCCAACCTTTGAGCCTCCTCCTTCCAGTGTTTGTGCTACATTTAAAAAATCCAAATTGTCCATTTTTCTTTCAGTAGTTGAATTCAGGCCATTTTCTCACTCAGTACAATAACTCTATGTTGATCTAGTGTGTGTGTGCTCAGTTGTTCAATCGTGTCCAACTCTTTCCGATCCCATGGACTGTAGCCCGCCAGGCTCCTCGGTCCATGGGATTTGCCAGGCAACATACTGGTGTGGTTTACCATTTCCTTCTCCAGGGGATCGTCCCAACCCAGGGATCAAACCTGAGTCTGCTGTGTCTCCTGCATTGCAGGCAGATTCTTTACTGCTGAGCCACCAAGGAAGCCCTATATTGATTTTACTCCTTCAACATTATGTTTATTTTGATTTTCTTTGGTTGTGGTATTTTCTTTTATTTTTGTTGAAATGAGGAAGGTTCTTTTACAGACTACAGAGGAAGTCTTCCCTCTGTAATTTGAAAGGTCTGCTACACTTCTTGGTTGACTAAGTCATTGTCATATTCAGAGCATATTAATTGAATATCTATTTATTATTGTAAATAATAAATCATAACTTAATAATAAAATGATAAAATCATAATAAAATCAATAATGACAATAGGCTTGCTTGACGTGTTTATCCCCCACCCCCTGCAGTGACATGAGAACTTCACAACGTCCTCTTTTCACTCTTCTATTTTCTGTTTAGTACACCCTTGCCCCTTACATGGGGCTTCCCAGGTGGCATTAGTGGTGAAGAATCTGCCTGAAAGTATAGGAGACACAGGCGACTTTAAGTTCAATCCCTGGACCAGGAAGATTCCCCTGGAGGAGGACATGGCAACCCACTCCAATATTCTTGCCTGGAGAATCCCATGACAGAGAAGCCTGGCAGGCTGCAGTCCATAGGCTCACAAAGAGTCAGACATGACTGAAGTGATTTAGCAGGCACACCCCATATGTGGGTTTTGTTGAAATAAATGAAAACTTGTAGTTGCAGATCATTGCTAAGTTTTCTCTAAAAGTATTTCTCCTCTGATTGAAGGATTCTCTCCTTATACTCACATCACCTCTTTTCAATGGCAGCATCTGTCTTGCCATTTGCTCCTGTCTTGTCATCCTTGCTCTTACCCAATGTTCAGAAGACTTCTATTATTTTCTTCAGATACCTTGAAGTCTCTGAATTCCAGCATGGGTAAAGATGTTTTCCTTTTACTCTAATGAATAACTGATATAACTGATATCTTTCCTGGGAATAAGACTCCTGATCTGTCTGTGGATATTCATTCACTGTCTGCTGGCTTCTAGGGTTGTGGGTAAATAGTTCCATGCTAGTCTGACTCTCATTATTTTGCAAGTAGCTTAAAAAAATTTCTCTAGAATCTTATTTATTTTAATACTGGAATCAGGAATTCCACTAGGATATGCCTAATTCTGTGAGTGTTTTCATTAACATTGTTTGAGACTGAGTGAGTCTTTTCAAACTGAAGATTTCAGTTCTTTATTTTAAAATTTCGGGATTTTTTTTCTCCCAGTGGTTGTTTAGTCACATCTTTGTATTTTTTTCCTTCTTTCTAGAAATGCTTATTATTTTCATGAAGGTCTTGAGATCCTTGTTGTTTCATAATTAGTGAACAAAATGACTTTCATAACTTGCAATTGGTATTAACAACTTCCTCAGATGTAATGGAATATTTTGGTTTATAAATTGCTAGCAGCATATTCCAGTTTCTTAGTAGAAACAAAATACAAGTGTGTAGGGAGGATTTCAGTTCTCATCTAAATTTTGCTCACTGTAGTATCCATAGACTTGCTTGACAAAAAAAAAATTGGCCTCAGTATTCACAGTTGTAAACTGAGCAAAACCCATAGCTTATGCTGACTCCCTATCCTAACAGTGTGAGTTTTATACATAAAAGATGCAAAAGATAAAATTTCAAAGCCCAGTATATATATCAACATATGTATACATATACACATACATCCATGTATATATACATACACTTACACATTATTTGCTGTCTTCAATGTCTGAATAAAAAGCCACATTTACTCCATAAATGGCATCTCTGTGCTACTTCTATTCTAATAAATTCAGTCTCTTAAATAACACATTTTAGTCATTCTAAGTAAAATAAGAATATGGCATACAAAACCTTTTAAGGAAAATTCAAAATTACACTTTGGAGTTTGTAACTTAAGTATGCAGAAAATATGTAACACAAATGAGAGCTGTTAGTCAACAAGTGATTTTTTTCCCATTAGTCTGGCCTGTATGGTTGATTGAAGTAGACAGGCAAGTTTAGAGAGAGGCAGAAATCGGGATATGAACCTCCTCTGACTCTTGCAGACATACTGATGTCTGGATCTACTTTGCATGAAGAAAAGCCAAGAAGAATCAAGTTGTCTTTAAGGAAGGTAATGGACTCAAGAATTTTGAGTCAGTCAACCACTAGTTCTGAAAGTGTCTTTTGTTTGTCTGAGTGTATTGCCATAGACATGGCATTTCCAACAAGCAACAGAGGATCACTTAGAAGAAACTTCTTCAAATGTAAGATGTCAAACTTTTTACAGCCAACAATTATACTCTCCTAGGGCTTAAAGCCAAAAAAATTCATTCATAAAAAACAAGAAACAGAAATAAACCTCTACTGCATTCTCAATTCAAGTTTTGTTCATTTTGTACTATTTAGGACTGAAGCAAAATCTTGGAGTTCCTGTTTGCACTTATTTAACTATGAGAGTTTCTTATAGATGTGAATATATCTGTTTACTTTTCTACAGGCAAATAAGTTACAATACTTATCAAGAATTTAGACCTCATCAGAGCAAGGACCCAGACTTTGTTGCAGGTTCAAGTACACAAGGCAGCTCAACACACAATGGTTCGAGGCATCTAGGGAAATGAGTGTATTAAACACAATGTAATTTCATATAAAATAAATAATTTTATGTATTTTTTGGTGTATAATAACCTTTTCAATCATATAAAACATATGGCACCAACATTAGTTCAGTTCAGTTCAGTCGCTTAGTCGTGTCCGACTCTTTGCGACCCCATAAATCGCAGCACGACAGGCCTCCCTGTCCATCACCAACTCCCAGAGTTCACCCAAACTCATGTGCATCGAGTCGGTGATGCCATCCAGCCATCTCATCCTCTGTCGTCCCCTTCCCCTCCTGCCCTCAATCCCTCCCAGCATCAGAGTCTTTTAAATGACTCAACTCTTTGCATGAGGTGGCCAAAGTATTGGAGTTTCAGCCTCAGCATCAGTCCTTCCAATGAATACCCAGGACTGATCTCCTTTAGGATGGACTGGTTGGATCTCCTTGCAGTCCAAGGGACTCTCAAGAATCTTCTCCAACACCACAGTTCAAAAGCATCAGTTCTTCAGTGCTCAGCTGCCAGGGTCCAGCCCCGGTGGATCCAGGGTGATTCGAAGGTGGGGACAGAGTTGGCGTCCTTGGAAAAATACATATTTAATTACAGATATATAGAGAGATTAGAAACGGATAGTGTAGTAGGAAAATTAGTGGAGAAAAAGAGGCTGAATAACTTGGTTTACGTGGAATAGCATCCATGCTCCAGATGGGAATTCAGCCAGAAAAACGGGGAGCAACAAAGAAACAACATGGGGGAATCAGTCTTTCCGGAAACTGATCCCATTTCTTTATTTTTTGGGTTTGCTTATATACCTTTTGTTACACATAGGGATGAATACAGAGTCACACGGGGGTCAGCAGTCCTGACCTTTATCAAAATCAAGTGCTTCACATAAAAAGGTCTTAGGGATTTTACATCATCTTCTGGCTATGAGACCTGCTGACATTTTATGATTCTTTCTTTCTGATAACCAAAAACTTATTTCTTCCAAGGGTGTTTTTTCTTAAACCAGGACCACCCTCCAAATAAAGTTACATTCCTATAGGGTGAGGGTGTAGTGAGTTACAATCAAGAAAGGAATTTATTTAACCCAAGGTTAACATGATTAATCTTAAAGGTTAATACTTATTTCTCCTATATGCTTAAAGGTTAATACTTATTTCTCCTATATGCTAGTTATATTCATTATAAGGGCAGGGAACATGGAGATTTAGCAGCAAACATCAACCCAACAAATGAAAATCCTTTCACCAATGTTCCCCTTAAGATCTATTTAGTCTTAAGATAGTGATAAAGTTGCATTTTTACATAGCAAGGACACAGTGATTTATAACAAAGTACAGTGATCTATTACAAAAGAGAAAATTCATTAACTCAAAAAGCCTAGTATTGCTAACCTTAAAAACTACTATATTTCCTTTTCTATATTCCAGATACATTGATTAATATATTCCCAGGTGCCTAAGGATATGGAGGCCTGGCGGCAATCATTGACTCAACAATGAGAAAAGCCCTATGCTAATTAAGACTTCCAAAATACTCCAAAACTCTCTGTGCTGTTTATGGTTGAGAGGTAGTAAACAGTCACGTGTATAGTGGCAGGAGTATGGATAATCCTGTCACACAAGCTAGTCTGTCAGCAGAGAGGTTTGACCTGAGACACCCTTGTCACACCCAGGGCAGGGAATTAGCAGTAATTATTGGCACAACAAATGAAAAAACCCTTCACCAATATAATTCCTAACCAACCCACTATACTGACAATTTCCCCAAAGAATTTGCCTTTAGTAAGTCTAAAACATCTCGCGCCTCTCAGGTTGGGAGGCTGTAAACAATCACATGTGGCCGGATGAACCTATACAGGCGGGCTAGATAACCTTCAGAGGAGTCCGTAAGCTGAAACACTCTTGTCAGGCCCAGGAATTTTTATTGACTTGGAGCTGCATGTTTACTCCTTCTCCGAGAGAAACGGTGATGGGGGAGAGCCCCCCGTAAAGTCAGAGGTGTAGGTGAGAGCATAAAACAGACTCTGGTTTTGGGGTTAGATGCTCGGGAACAGGGGGTTTCCTGAGGCTTGATCACGCCTTTGCGTATGCTAAGCCTCCTTCCTCATGACCTTTGCCATGGGCGGAGTTCCTCACGCTGGCCCCCAGCACTCAGCTTTTTTCACAGTCCAACTCTCACATCCATACATGACCACAGGAAAAACCATAGCCTTGACTAGATGGACCTTAGTCGGCAAAGTAATGTCTCTGCTTCTCAATATGCTATCTAGGTTGGTCATAACTTTCCTTCCAAGGAGTAAGCGTCTTTTAATTTCATGACTGCAGTCACCATTTGCAGTGATTTTGGAGCCCCCAAAAATAAAGTCTGACACTGTTTCCACTGTTTCCCCATCTATTTCCCATGAAGTGATGGGACCAGATGCCATGATCTTAGTTTTCTGAATGTTGAGCTTTAAGCCAACTTTTTCACTCTCCTCTTTCACTTTCATCAAGAGGCTTTTTAGTTCCTCTTCACTTTCTGCCATAAGGGTGGTGTCATCTGCATATCTGAGGTTATTGATATTTCTCCTGGCAATCTTGATTCCAGCTTGTGCTTCTTCCAGCCCAGAGTTTCTCATGATGCATTCTGCATATAAGTTAAATAAGCAGGGTGACAATTTACAGCCTTGACATCCTCCTTTTCCTATTTGGAACCAGTCTGTTGTTCCATGTCCACTTCTAACTGTTGCTTCCTGACCTGCATACAGGTTTCTCAAGAGGCAGGTCCAGTGGTCTGGTATTCCCATCTCTTTCAGAATTTTCCACAGTTTTTTGTGATCCACACAGTCAAAGGCTTTGGCATAGTCAATAAAGCAGAAATAGATGTTTTTCTGGAACTCTCTTGCTTTTTTCCATGATCCAGCAGATGTTGGCAATTTGATCTCTGGTTCCTCTGCCTTTCCTAAAACCAGCTTGAACATCTGGAAGTTCACGGTTCACGTATTGCTGAAGCCTGGCTTGGAGAATTTTGAGCATTTCTAGCATGTGAGATGAGTGCAGTTGTGCGGTAGTTTGAGCATTCTTTGGCATTACCTTTCTTTGGGATTGGAATGAAAACTGACCTTTTCCAGTCCTGTGGTCATTGCTGAGTTTTCCCAATTTGCTGGCATATTGAGTGCAGCACTTTCACAACATCATTCTTCAGGATTTGAAACAGCTCAACTGAAATTCCATCACCTCCACTGGCTTTGTTCGTAGTGATACTTCCTAAGGCCCACTTGACTTCACATTCCAGGATGTGCGGCTCTAGATCAGTGATTACACCGTGATTATCTGGGTTGTGAAGATCCTTTTTGTACAGTTCTGTGTATTCTTGCCATCTCTTCTTAATATCTTCTGCTTCTGTTTTGTCCATACCATTTCTGTCCTTTATCGAGCCCATCTTTGCATGAAATGTTCTCTTGGCACCAACACAAACACTGCTTTAAGTATTTGGGACAATATACTTAATACATCTTGAAGGAAAAGAAATACTTGAAAATAACTTTTAAATCTAGGTTAATGTTAAGAAGTTCTTTTTCTTCCTTTTTCTCAGCAAGTCTCTTTAGCTTCTGTGCTTCAGTTTCTATAAAATTAGGGAGTTGGGCTAGATTATTGGACTAAGGGGCTCTTTAGGAAGGGTGAACCTGGTTTCAGATTGTCTAGGTTCAAATCATGGCTCTACCTCATTTGGGCCCATTATTCAAACCTCAGTTTCCTCATCTGTAAAATAGGGATGAATATAGAAAATCTGATGTCAAATACTGTTATACACATCAAATGATATATTGCATGTAATGTATCTAAAACCTTAATATATGAGAAACATGCAATGCTTATAAGTTGCAATTATTATTATTATTATTTGGAATCTTTGGAAGGCTTAGATATTTGCATAACTCCAGAACCATCGGGCTTCAGAGAATTGGTTGGGTGTCATTCAGTCTGAGCCTTTGCCTTTGGACTTGGAAATAAGCGTTCTCCATTATCTAGTAAATAGGATCTTTTGCTCTGTTTTCCTTGTTCACCTCCTCACCCCAATGAAGGACATTTACCAATCATGCTCATTTTTCATATTCATCTGCTCATTCATTCATTATTATTATCTAATATACTCCAGGTCCTGGGATTATTTAAGTGACCATGATACAATCTTTATACTTGTAAAGCTATTGGTTAAATGAGGAAGATAGACAAAAATAATTATGATCTAAACTTATGCATATTATAAACATATCAATGTAAACAAAGATTAATTGAGAACATAGAGATGGGAGTCTTTGTCTGGGGGGTCTCAGAGACCAGTTTAAAATCGTTCTTAAAGGATGAACAAGGATTTCTAAGCAAATAAAGAGGTAATAGGCTATTCTAGTTTATGGGGATAGAGGTAACCATGTTAAAGGAATGGCCAAAATGTATAGTGCAGCTTGAAGCTATATGGTCCCTGATATCATGACAGGGTTTTGTATCATGCCAAGAAAATTGGTTTTTTAACCTCATAAGCAAGTAATGGATATTTTCAACCTGGGGAGTGGCATGCTTTTTAGGAACACAATGTTGGAAGCAGGCATGGAGGCTAGATTTGGAGGGAGTGATGGCTGCTGAGAATACCAGCCAAGATGCTTCCACAGATGAGGGAAGTTGTGGAATAGTCCTGGATTGGTGATAGGAATACAGAAGAGCAACTGAATTTGAGAGCAACTGGACTCGGTGACTAATTGGATCAGGACAGTCAGAGAGACAGATCAGAGAGAGGGAGACCTGAGGAAGACTGAGGCCCTAACTCCTTAAGGGACGGGACTTGTTTGGGTTTGGTGAGTGAATGCTGAATTCAGTCTGGAAATGCTACTCTTGAATGTGTCAGGCACATCCTGAGAAAGATGTTGAAAGGAAGCCGGAAAGAAGGAACTAAGCCAAGGGGAATGGTGGGCTGGAGATAAAGGTTACTGGAGTAGAGAGTAGAGTTTACTTTAATTACTTGTAAATATCACGACAAAGTTTATAACATCTCTGGGATTTTTTCCATCAGTGTTTACTAGAAGAAAACCAATCTTTCATTTAAAAGATTTACACATTTTGGAGCACCAAAAGTTGTTTTACCTCCTCTACAGAGTTCCTTGGAGAAAAAAGAATTCACACAATGTATACTTGTGTCAGTGTACTTTTGGCTTTTTAACTTTCTCCTTTTTTTTTTTCTTAAATTTTTTTACTTCCTTTTCTGCAAATATTAAGACTTTGGATTGGGCTTATTTTGCCTACCATTGCTACTGATTTTAATCTCTACTTTAGATTATGGATGCCTTTGAATAATAAGGTAAATATAGAAATAATATATATATAAAAATCTGCTAATCAGGATTCTAAAATTTTAGCTGGTAGGTGTACAAGAAATGACAGTGCTTTTATGAGTAGTTTTAAAAAAGTGGTAGAAAGCATATTTTTTACATGCTAGAATTTCTTAGTAAAAGCCCAAATGTAACAAAACCCTAACATAAACATTGCCATTTTTAGAACTTCACATCTTATGTCACATTCGTGTGCTATGCTAAGCTAAAGATCATCATTATTGGATTACAGAAAATATTTTTAATAAGCCCATCAATAATTGCATACTCAGGAGTTCTTATCTTTCTATCACTCAGATCTTTGTGGAGGTTTGTGGTTAGAAGTCTGAGTTAAGGAGAGTTAAGTCAAAATGCTGATCTGTCTCGCACCCGCTGCACTGTGTGGGTTTTTAAAGTGCTTTTGCCAAAAGACTTTCAAACAGGCATAATATAACTGCTTATAAAGAGTCCTGGCAGAATGGGTTCTAACAAGACAATCTGACACTGAAGAAATGAAATAGTTCAGATAGTAAAAGAATCAATTTGCAAATAAACTTCTGAACCATAGTGCAATTTTCAGGTGAACTTTTTCTTCAGAGCTTTTTCTTAATAGCTGCCCCTAAAAGAAGATGCAAATGCTTTTATCTTTTGAAATGTTTGAAGATCTAAAGAAATCATCTAATATAAAGATTTTGATTTTACTCTTAAAACCTTAGTCTACTAATAGCAATGATAATGTTATAAAAATCAGTTAGCAGCAGTGAACAGGTATGAACCTCTGTTGGAAAGACTGAACCCTTTAGACATGGTGGTCAGTGTGATTAAGTATAGTATCTATATTCTAGAGTACTGATAATCTAGGAGTAGCAACAAGAAGTGAACAGATATGGTAGCAAAACAAAAACGAAGTCTTATTATCCAGATTTTAAAACTCATCACCAGAGTTCAAGAGAGCATTATCCTATTTGTGTTTTTAACAATGCATTAAGTGCTAAGTGTGATAGCATTGTGTTTCTATTACAAATATCTACCCTGGTGGTTCAAACGGTAAAGCATCTACCTATAATACGGAAGACCCAGGTTCGATCCTTGGCTTGGGAAGATCCTCTGGAGAAGGAAATGGAAACCCACTCTAGTATTCTTGCCTGGAAAATCTCACGGACAGAGCAGCATGGTAGGCTACAGTCCATGGGGTCACAAAGAATTGGACAGGACTGAGTGACTTCGCTTTCTATTACAAATCACTAACAGGCTCTGGTTATGAAATTTCTGGGTGTATTAGAACAGTTATTGGTTCAGAGGCACCTATCATGGACATCCATTGGGCAAATTTAATGATTCTGCCCTCTGGAGGATACAAAAAATAATCAGGTTTAAATCTGTCTTCATATCTACAGAGAGCTGTAGATACAAAAGAACCAAGAGAATAGTCAACCATCTAAACAAATCTTTGGGCTTCCCCAGTGGCACCAGTGGTAAAGAATCCACCTGCCAATGCAGGAGTCTTAAGAGACTCGGGTTTGATCCCTGGGTTGGGAAGATCCTCTAGAGGAGTGTGTTGCAACCCACTCCAGTATTCTTGTCTGGAGAATCCAATGGACAGAGAAGCCTTGCAGGCTCAGTCCATAGGGTTGCACTGAGTTGGACACGACTGAAGCGAGTTAGCATGCACACCTACAAAGAAGTCCTTATGAACCTGGTAGGTATTTATAATAGTTAAAGCACATGCTTCTTTAATACTCAGGTAATATTCATTAGAATCTGACATCCCAGTTGAGCAGGTATCTTCTGTATTTGATCATGTATTTGCATGTACTTGTCTGCAGAGGAAAGGCAACCCTAGGATCATGTCCCAGCTATGAGCTGTGTAATCCTGGGTAATATACTCACTTTTCTGACCCCAGTTTGGCTTGATAAATTTAAATTTTAAATGAAAGGCATAACTGGATCATTTCTGAGAGCCTTTTTGGTTCTTATATTTTATATTCTACGCTTTATCTCCCTAGATTTATTATATCACTGAGCTCTACATATTCATTCATCCATCCATCCAATAAATATTTGTTGTGACTTACTATATACCAGGTGCTATTGTAGATACTTGCGATGGATCACTGAATAAAATCAACAAGATCCCTGATTTTAAAGCTTACATTATTGGGTAATAAACAAGTAAACAAACAAATAATATAATGATACTTTATCTCAGGTAATATGCTAGAACATGACTTGGAATGGGGCTTCCCTGGTAGCTCAGATGGTAAAGTATTTGCCTGCAATGTGGGAGACCTGGGTTCAGTCCCTTGTTTGAGAAGATCCTCTGGAGAAGGGAATGACCATCTACTTTAGTATTCTTGCCTGGAAAATTCCATGGACAGTGGAACCTGGAGGGCTACAATTCATGGGGTCACAAAGAGTCATATATGATTAAGCAACTAACACTTTAACTTTCACTTGGATTGAGTGGTCAGTGGTGGCTGGAGAAGTAAGAAGCAGCCATATGAAAAAAAGAGAGAACATTCCAGACAAAGAAACAAGAAATTCAAAGCCCTGGAGTCTAACTTCTCATGTTTGAGGAATAGAAAGAAGAGCAGTGTGATTGCAGTGTAGTGAGTGACTGGTATTAAATAGTGTTAGCAAGACAGGGTAAATCATGCAAGTCATGGAAACCAGTGTAAGGAGTTAGATTATCTTCTAACTGAGATGGGGAGGCCCTGGATGCTTTATTAGCAGGGCAAGTGCACTATCGGATTAAGTATGTAAGAAGATTATTCTGGTTTCCCTGAGGAGCATGGATGGTGAATGTGCACGAGTGAGAACAGAAAGTTTGGAAGCTCTCGTCATGCCAGAGAGAGAGATGTTGCTGATTTGGACCAATAGCAGTTTAGATGGAGAAATGGGTAGATTCTACTGGATTTAAAACAGAGGTGCAGGAAATTAGACTTTCTTTTTGTAGACAGATTTCAACAGTGATCCTCTAAGGCTCAATCTGAAGTGATCACTGTGAAGCTTCTTGTGGTTGCCTGCTTCCATTATACTTTCTCTGGTTGTTGCTAGTGGCACCTCAACCTCAGATTTTACCCCAAATCTTTCATGTGCCCAAGAGGTTGTATGACCTTAGACAGACAATCTAATCTGTCTGGGTCATCAGTTGTTTGTACACGGAAAAATTGGACTTGCTATATGATTTGTATGTTTGCTAGGTTTGACTGTGTCTGATACTGGGCAGACGTTGAATCATGTTACAGGAAACAAGTGTGAAGGAGGAGGTGTTTACAGGATGCCTGAAACATGTGCAGACAGTGAATATGAGAACTTATGCGTACTGGGGATGGAGATGATGATTTAGCGAGAGTGAGGAACATATCAAAGATAGTGTAAGAGACTATTTTAGAGGATGATTTTATATTAAAATGTGGTATGTGAGAAGAAAGACATCGATGAGGAAGATGGTCACAATTTTCCACCACTGGCATAGCAGAGGAACTGACCAAAGAGATGTGATGCCCAATCAAAGCAGACATTGACTATAAAAGTTGGTGCTATTGTACCAGTACTCCTGGTTGAATATCAGACTTGAAGATAACATCTGGGAAAGGTGGAGAAAAGATTCTAGCTGCTTCTATAGTTATAAGGAAATAATATATTCAGATTTTCCTTAAATTGTCTGTGTATCCATTAAATGCCTTAGTCATGATTATAGGGATGACCTCCTTTTGATACTGTTTTTCAAATGCCATCAAAGAATGAGGAGATTTTGTGATGAGAGATTTGAGGTTCTACAGGATCCAGAGTGATTGTGAAGCAATTGATTACATGCCCTATCTGATTCCTGTAGTTGCTGCTGCTGCTAAGTTGCTTCAGTTGTGTCCGACTCTGTGCGACCCCATAGATGGCAGCCCACCTGGCTGCCCCGTCCCTGGGATTCTCTGGGCAAGAACACTCGAGTGGGCTGCCATTTCCTTCTCCAATGCCTGAAAGTGAAAAGCGAAAGTGAAGTTGCTCAGTCATGTCCGACTCTTCTCGACCCCATGGTCTACAGCCCACCAGGCTCCTCCATCCATGGGATTTGCCAGGCAAAAGTATTGGAGTGGGGTGCCATTGCCTCCTCTGTCCTGTAGTTGAAAATGTTCAATTGGGTGTGTCTACATGCTTAGTCACTCAATCATGTCCGAATCTTTGAGATCCCATGGACTGTAGCCCACCATGCTCTCCCATTTATGGAATTTCACAGGCAAGAATACTGGAGTAGGTTGCAATTTCCTCCTCCAAGCATTGGGTATGTGGACACTTAAGTCAGGCTTCTTACCACCACGTTTAATAATAAAAAGGTGACCTAGGAAATTTATAGATTAAAATTGATTAAAATGAATAATTAAGAGTGTCTAGCAGAGGGTTCCATTGTCTTTACACTGTCTCCATTTATAGTTTGTAGATTTTTTTGATGATGGTTTTTTCCACTCTGTGATAACCTAGATGGGTGAGATAGCAGGTGGCCAAGGGGGGAGTGGGTTGCTGAGTGGGCAAGAGGTTCAAGAAGGAAGGGATATATAGATACATATACATAGATACATACATATAGCTGATTCACTTTATTGCACAGCAGAAACTAACACAACATTGTAAAGCAATTATACTCCAATAAAATTATGTGTCTAGTAGATATGAGAATTTGGGATCTCCAGTTACTCCCCATGGAAAAGGTGATGGCAACCCACTCCACTGCTCTTGCCTGGCAAATCCCAGGGATGGAGGAGCCTGGTAGGCTGCAGTCCATGGGGTCGCTAGGAGTCGGACACGACTGAGAGACGTCACTTTCACTTTTAAATTTCATGCACTGGAGAAGGAAATGGCAATCCACTCCAGTGTTCTTGCCTGGAGAATCCCAGGACAGGGGAGCCTGGAGGGCTGCTGTCTATGGGGTCGCACAGAGTCAGACACGACTGAAGGTGACTTGGCAGCAGCAGCAGTTACTCCCCAGGCACACACCCTCGGCACTGTCACTCAAGAAAAACTTGAGTAGTGTTCCTCAGTTCAGTTCAGTTCAGTTGCTCAGTTCTGTCCAACTCTTTGCGACCCCATGAATTGCAGCACGCCAGGCCTCTCTGTCTATCACCAACTCCTGGAGTTCACTCAAACTCACGTCCATTGAGTGGGTGATGCCATCCAGCCATCTCATCCTCTGTCGTCCCCTTTCCCTCCTGCCCCCAATCCCTCCCAGCATCAGAGTCTTTTCCAATGAGTCACCTCTTCGCATGAGGTGGCCAAAGTACTGGAGTTTCAGCTTTAGCATCATTCCTTCCAAAGAAAACCCAGGACTGATCTCCTTTAGAATGGACTGGTTGGATCTCCAGTCCAAAGGACTCTCAAGAGTCTTCCTAGCCATACCTAAATGCTTTTATAGGTCAGGAAGATAGTCTCATTAATTTTCATTTCTCTTGACTTCCTGGAATAGCCCAGTAAGATGCTGGGACAGAGAGAGGATTATGGAAACATGGTTTCTCCTCCGAAGAATCCAACAGCAAAGTAATCTCTCTTGGTTGTTCATGGTCTCATCTGGTTATGTTCTCATCCTGAATCCATAGACAGTAAGTGTTGGAAAGGACTTTAAGATGTCCTAGTCCCACTTCCTTATTTCACAGATGAAGAAACCACAGTCTAGAGAGGGATTCTTGTTACAGAGACTTGCTAATGGCAAAGCCAGAATTTTCCTCTGGTTTCCTTGGGAACCACTGCATTGTACATCTCTCACTCTGCACCACCAACCATTATATTTCATGTTGTCTTGGGTTATAGGTCATAGTGTGGGTATAAAAGGAGAAAAAGGTGCTGACAGAATCATCTTCAGAAATAGAAGCACATCTGTGTCTGGGTGAGCACAAGGGTGGCTGCAGACACTTTTGTTCCAAGATTTCTTTGCGGTTTACACACTGCCATTCTAAAGTCCTTGGGAAATTTGCTGCGAACATTTCTAAAGAAACTGTGAACCAGCTCACTGATTTTATCTTCTGCATCAAAGCAAAAGTAGTGCAACATAATTTACTTTCAGACAGATAAGTCCCCATGCAAATCATCTTTTATTTTAATCTAATGTAGATTGCACCTATTCTCATGTGATCAATTTTTCCCCTTTGCCTTTTGCTTATATTTACCCTCAATTTTTTAAAAAATGAAACAAGCATTAGTTTTCTTTTTTGTACTTTAAAACCATTTTTCCCCCTAGAACAAAGCATCTATTCAGAAAAGTGAAAAAATAAAATGTGCAACTTAATGAATAACTACTAAGCATTCTACCTTACTCCCACAATTACCACAGGTCCAGAAGTTAAATATTGTTAGCACACAGACACCTCTCCGCTCTGTATTTCTTTCCTGATTCCAACTCTTCTTTCCCTTTATACAGAAGCATCATGCTAAATTTTGTGACATTCATTTGGGTTCTATAGTCTGTTTCTATTCTTTTGGTCATCATCAAGAAATCACAACATGCGTACTTCATTTACCAAAGTCTCAAGTTACATATACTTTTTCTGTCCCCCTAGACAATCTGTTTTAGGCTGACAGTTTCATTCAGTACTCTAAAGATATAAGATGTAATTCCACTGTATCAAAACTTTTATTGTTGATCTTGAGATACCACCTGTCAGTGTAACAGTTGCTTTTTAGAAAAAAAGTCAGTCTCTTTTTCCCTGGTTGTTTTCAAGATTTTTATTATAATATGTCAACTAAAGAGCCTCTTGATGAAAGTGAAAAAGGAAAGTGAAAAGGTTGGCTTAAAATTCATCATTGAGAAAACTAAGATCATGGCATCTAGTCCCATCACTTCATGACAAATAGATGGGGAAACAGTGGAAACAGTGACAGACTTTATTTTTGGGGGCTCCAAAATCACTGCAGTTGGTGACTGCAGCCATGAAATTAAAAGATGCCTGCTCCTTGGAAGAGAAGTTATGACCAACCTAGACAGCATATTAAAAAAAGGAGACGTTACTTTGCCAACAAGTGTCCGTCTAGTCAAAGCTATGTTTTTTCCAGTAGTCATGTACAGATGTGAGAGTTGGGCTATAAAGAAATTTGAATGCTGAAGAATTGATGTTTTTGAACTGTGGTATTGGAGAAGACCCTTGAGAGTCCCTTGGACTGCAAGGAGATCCAGTCAGTCCATCCTAAAGGAGATCAGTCCTGGGTGTTCATTGGAGGGACTGATGTTGAAGGTGAAACTCCAATACTTTGGCCACTTGATGCGAAGAGCTGACTCATTTGAAAAGACTCTGATGCTGGAAAATATTGAAGGCAGGAGGAGAAGGGGGTGACAGAGGATGAGATGGTTGTATGGCATCACCAATTCAATGGACATGGGTTTGGGTAGACTCCAGGAGTTGGTGATGGATAGGGAGGCCTGGCGCGCTGTGGTTCATGGGATTTCAAAGAGTCTGACACGACTGAGCAACTGAACTGAACTGAACTGAATAGTAATCCCAATCACCTTAAACAAAGTTCAATTACTGAGATTTTTCTGGACCACTGGAGTGATTTGAAGGTGGGGCATAATCTGGGTGAAAACTGGTTTACTTCTGCTTTACCTGTATTCCAACAACGCAAACCTTGGGGATTTCACCTTACTAAGGAGAAATTGGATAAAATGTCTTTTACCAGATTTCTCACTTTCAGACTCTGGAAGTTGAGACATGAAAACAAAAGTATAAATCTGAGAGAACAGCATAAGCTCTCAAAGTAAAAGCAAGTTCTAACCTTTGCTTCTCTCCTTGGATTCTGGTTCTTTAATCTAGTTAATTTCTTCATTATTTTCACCATTTAATCTTTTTTTTTTAATTTTTAATTTTTACTTTATTTTACTTTACAATATTGTATTGGTTTTGCTATACATTGACATGAATCCACCACGGGTGTACATGAGTTCCCAAACATGAACCCCCCTCCCACCTCCCTCCCCATACCATCTCTCTGGGTCATCCCCGTGCACCAGCCCCAAGCATCCTGTATCCTGCATCGAACACAGACTGGCGATTCGTTTCTTACAAGATAATATACATGTTTCAGTGCCATTCTCCCAAATCATCCCACCCTCTCCCTCTCCCTCAGAGTCCAAAAGTCCTCTCTACACATCTGTGTCTCTTTTGCTGTCTCGCATACAGGGTCATCATTACCATCTTTCTAAATTCCATATCCATTTAATCTTTTAAACTAATAATTTTAGGCATTTCATTCAGCATTTTTGGTTATTTCGGTGTGGGAGTTAGTTTGAAAAATCTGGACTGCCATAACTGAAAAATGGAACACTTGTGTATATTTTCACAATCAAATCCTCAAATTGAAAATCTATTCCCTAACAATATGAGATATAGAAAGCCTAGAGATATTAAAAAAAAATAAGTAACGGTGGTAAATCTGAAATAAAATTGAGACACTAGTATAAGCAGAGTTGTGGCAAGTAAATTCTCCTGCATAATGCTAGTCCTGTTAAAAAGTGGAACAGTTCTCTCCAAAAGCAACACAGCCACGTAGAGTGTCATTAGAGTCTTTAAAGATTTTCACCACATGTTGAAATATTTACATGAAATCAAAATGCTGGAAATAACCCCAACCAGTCAACATGAATGGAATGCTTTAACAAGTTATTCTAGATTGACATTAAGCCTTTTGTATAGGCATTAAAAAAGATAATTATTATGACTATGTAAAAAATAGAACATTTATAATATTTTATTAAATGCCAATAGAAGAACATTAAGTAATATGTTTGCTATATAAAATAAGTATATATCTGGAAGGTAAAGAGCAAAAAATGCACAAATAGTATATCTATTTCACTGGAATAGGAGCAAAAGGTAAATTTTTTCCTTAAAAATTCTTTGTACTTGTTACATAGTTTTCTCAAGAATAAAACCAGGGATTTCAAAATTTAAACTAGCAACTGTCATGCTAATAATTTTTTCCAAACAATTTCAGCATGAAATTTCATCATATTAAAAAGAAAGAAGAAAAAAGGAAAAAGGAAGGCAGAGAGTTGTTTCAACTTAGAATCTGCAACTGGTCCAAAACCATTTCAGCTTCTTTCTTCTGTGATCCCCTATGTAGCTCACAAAAGCAACTTTGGCTTCCTATAAGCTTCAAATTTGTTTTTAAAAATGAGGAAGTAAATAAAAAATCTGGATCTTTATCTTTATCACCAGACTTTGATTCAGTTCTCAATGGATGAGGTTCAGAGAAATGTTTCTATCATTTGAAAATAATTTTCATTTGTTCTTTCACTCTCTTAGAGCATTAGTGTAAATATATATTTGTACATAACCATTCATTTTTAGTTTAAGCTGTTTTGTGCTTTAAAAAGTTTTTTTTCCCTAAACTATGTCTTTCCCCAAATTTCTCATTGTTTGACTAAAGTGCTAATCCTTCAGTTTTAATTTTCAAAGTCACTTTCTCCAAGTGGCGTTATCTGAATTCTTCAATCAAAATTAGGACCATGTACCTATATTTGAATAGTACTCCATTTCTAGCATAAATTAGGGTGCATGACTGCATATTTATTTGTCATCTGTCTCCAATACGAAATTGCCAAAAGGAAGGAACCACTTCTGCTTGATTTATACTATGTAAATGTATTATTTAACATATTAAATATTATGTACTTATGTATGATAAACAAGTCTCTGGTTAGCTTTTTTCCTCATTCACAGTTCTACCTTCATAGTCTATATTTTGGTTGTGAAGTTCTTTCATTTTGTTGCAATGATGGTGACTTTATGAAGAGAAAAGATGACTGTTGTATTCAAACATAATGATTAGAGGAACAAAATCATAAAATTTTGCTTTCTTTTTTTTTGCCCAGGAGAATTCAATGATTCTGCTGCATCTGAGATGTTCATATTTCACAATGGAGGTGTACAAATTTTATGCAAATACCCTGATACTGTTCGACAATTTAAAATGCAGTTGCTGAAAGGGGATAATGTACTCTGTGATCTCACTAAGATTAAGGGAAGTGAAGACACGGTATCCACCAAGAATCTGAATGTCTGTAAATTTCAGTTATCCAATAATAGTGTCTCTTTTTTTCTATATAATTTGGACAGTTCTTATGCCAGCTATTACATCTGCAAATTGTCAATTTTTGATCCTCCTCCTTTTCAAGTAGACATTCTAAGCAGAGAATATTTGAATATTTATGGTAAGATATTGTTTTCATCTTCTAGACTTAAGAGTATATATGCATTTTAACATTTTTCTCACTAATGAAAACAGTTAAACAAACAAGTATCATATAAACTGCTGAGTTAGAAATAGGTCATATTGTCTTTAAAAACAGACATGCTGTTGAAAATCAGGAAAAAAAAGAGAACAAATGTCAAAACCCATGGCTTAAGAGCTATTACCTCTATTCACCTAAAGTTTAAGGTTTGGGTTTTTTTGTTGGGGGTGTGTGGAATTAAGTGAGATGATTGAAAACAATAGTTTTCTACATTACTTTTCTTACTGTTTTGCAAGAACAGAGACAGCAATGTCTTTTCCATTAACCACATTTGTAGACTTACATGTACATAGAGTCTTTTTGGTTTTATTTTTGGATCCTTGCTATCATACTGAGATGATGTTATTTATTAACTATTTACTGCATTTCATGATTGTACTGAAGAAAAACTATTTGATTAAATAGCTCTTTTAAATTTAGTAAATGAACTTATAATTCAGCAGTGAAAGGAGAGATTTGATTTTGAGAGTTTTTCCTTATCCAATCTTTTTTTTTTCAACCCAGAATCACAGCTTTGTTGCCAGCTGAAGTTCTGGTTACCCATAGGATGTGCAGCTTTTGTTATAGTCTGCGTTTTTGGATGTGTCCTTATGTGTTGGCTTACAAAAAAGGTGAGCAACGTCGATCTTTTCTTGCACTAGCTTTACTGGGGTATATCAGCAGTTCTTTACTCATCAGAGTATGTATTGCTTTTGCTAGAATAATTTGATTAACAGACAGATAATATCTTTTCTTTATGATGTGCCTATTAATTAAACTACTAACTTGGAACAGAAGCTTATTTACTTTATAGCCACTTCATTCCAAGAATTCAGTGGCTTCCAGAGAGATATGTCATTATTATTATTCCAAAATGCTGAGGGAAATGGGCCATGGAAAGACCAAAAGGGAAAAGGAAGGTTAAAAGATTTTTTAAAAAGATGCTTCCGACTTTAAAAAAATATTATTTCACATGGACTGCAAATTTGATTCTAAGTTTCCAAAGTCAGGGCAGATGAAACTGTTATAAGCTTTCCTTAACTTGTCAATTAAGAAACAATCAGTGAGAAAGTCTTGGAAGATGCCATCAGTAGTTGAGAAAGAAACTGCCAGTTTTTTTACATGATAAGTTATTAGGACTCCTTGCTTTTAAAGAAAATCACTGAAAAGTTATGCAGAAAGATAAAAGAATGATAACAACAAAAATCTCTCTGTGCTGGAGAATATTCTTTTTAATCTATCACAAAATGGGTTCTCAAAGAAATTACACCATTCTGAGTATTATGCAAGGATGTTAGCACCTTCAGGTCACACAGTATGTATATTTGTTTCCAGAAAGGAATTTGAAAAGAGAGACAAAGAAGAAAGAGAGTAAGATAAGTCCTGTGGTCTTAAGTCTACTGCGGAAGGAAAAGTAAAGGCATAAGTGAGAAAAGATATTGAGCAGAAAGCCTTTTATTTAAAGTCCTTTACATATATGGTTTCCCTTGAAAGTGAAAGTCGCTCAGTTGTGTCCAACTCTTTGTGACCCCATGGACTACACAGTCCATGGAATTCTCCAGGCCAGAATACTGGAGTGGGTAGCCTTTCCCTTCTCCAGGGGATCTTCCCAACCCAGGGATTGAATCCAGGTCTTCCAAATTGCAGGCGGATTCTTTACCAGCTGAGCTACAAGGGAAGCCCAAGAATACTGGAGTGGGTAGCCTATCCCTTCTCCAGGGAATCTTCCTGACCCAGAAATCAAACGGGTCTCCTGCATTGCAGGCAGATTTTTTTTTTACCAACTGAGCTAACAGGGAATCCCAAAGTCAAGAGCCTAAGTCACATTTAATACTTTGTCACATACTGCTTCAACAAAGAATAGAAATCAGTAACATACACACACACAGGAATGGAGATGGGGAAGAGGAGAAGACAAACCATGTTTCTGACTTTTCTTGCAGAAGTATCCCACCAGTGTGCACGACCCTAACAGTGAATACATGTTCATGGCAGCAGTGAACACTGCTAAAAAGCCTGCACCCACAGGTACAGTGACACATGGGGATTTGGGAAGGGAAGAGTGTTCTTTACATGAAGCCTATAATTTTAATTTTTATATTAAAAGAAGGGAAGATGTCTCTAAGACAGAATTTTAGTATTTTCTGTAAAAAGCCAAAGTTTCATTTTCACTGAATTGATGCTTTGTCTCATTCATTGAAAATAAACAATATGGTAGAGCTCAAAGTTTGCAATAGGAGCCAAGTTTGCAATAGAGGTTGGGTCAAACTGTATGGGAAATGTAGAATTGGTGCTCAATCTTGAAACATAAGAGTTAGGAAGGGGTATGTGTTTCCCTGTGTGTGTGTATATGTGTGTGTGTTTATAAGAGGCAGAGGAAAGAAGTTTTGTTGGATGGGCTTGGCACATAAAGAACTTTTAAAGCATTTATGCTATATTTCTGTTACAGATGTGACCCGTAATTTGGAACTCCCTGGCACCCAGGCATGAACCACCTTGGCCAGTTCTCTACAACTTGGAGGGCAAGATTCTCTGTTTCCTGGACCACAGAGAGTGTGACTTGATTTGACTACATACATCTTCTGCTAGAGTTTTGTTCAGTCTGGACCAGTGACTATGTCGGTCAATAGGGATTTTAACAGACTGCCTTAGTACTGTTGAGTTCTCTCAAAACAAATACCCTCTTGCAACTAGCTTTATAGAAAGCCCAGCTCATGTGTGCTCAACAAACAGACCTCACTGGGATGGAATCCCTGTTTTCACATCTGCTTCTAGCAAAGCACCAGCCAGGAGAACAAACACACCTACAAAAATGTTTTAAAGATGGCAGGGGTACCAAATCTGCAAAGCAAATGGGCAGCTGAGAGCCAGAGTCTATCTGCATTTCACTACAGACTAGCTCTTCTTTCTGTAGGGATGACCATTCCTTTCATAATCAGGCAGTAGAGGAAGATGCTTGAAAACTGTAGTTATTTCATTTCTGACGTGTGGATGTGTAACAATAGCATACTAATACATTTGTACACAACACTCTTTTCTAACTTAACCCCAGTTGACCACTGCCCCAACAATTTAGATGCTTTCTTCCACCCTCAATTTTCCTTTTAAAAATGCTTCTGCCTAACTACTTGACAGGCATTAGGAGTTGGGAGCTACTGTCTACATTTTTCCCTTCTGCTGCTCAGTTACATTTATGTAGTTGCAGTCTAGTGAATATAGCTTGCCTGTATTCCCCCTAAATAAGCATAATTTTTGCTCCAAAGAGATATCTTATTTTCCCAATTTCCCAAAATTTTCCAGATGTCCTTACAATGTATTCTATGAAAAATATTTACTTTGCCTTCAGTTTACTTTCCAAATGGTTTACTTTGCTGATATGTTGACACCAGTGGTAGGAAGCATTGCTCAGAATCAAAAGTGACTTCACGTTTTGACACTTTTTTCTATTTGTATGTTTGCATGGTGCTATTAATTACAAACCAGCCTATTTTTGGAGATCATGCTAAAATTTTGAACAAACTAAGAAAACCATCTTTCTTTGTCAAACATTGTCCTGGAAGGTAAAGCCCATGATCCATTCAGCAGAAGGCTGAAGTTCTTAGAGGTCACTGCCAAGCTTCAGCCATGATGCCGCTGTTCTTTACAGGTTTAAGTGGCCCCCATCAGCCTGGAGCAGCTCCCCAGACCTGGATGGAATTTCCAGAATTGAGAGACTCTACTGAACCAGGACAACCAGGTGCTCTTGCTCCTGGGGGCTGAGGCCACCCTGGGAACCAGAGTGGGTCTGCCTGACTTTTCTTCTGGGATCTGTGATGAAACACAGATGTGTCAGGAAAACATCTGTATGATCCCCTCTCCTAGTAACCATTCAGCCTGGAAACTGGCCCTGGCTCTTCAAGACAGTCTTCCTCTGCATTCATTTGGCTGTAGAGATTCTTAAGTACATGTAACATGTGATTATTCTTAGCTGAAATATTTTCTTCACTTCTGTCTGCATGCCCAAGGCTTCTGAAGCAGCTAATGTGTATGTGACATTTTCAATTTAGGTAAAAAGGGATTACTTAGTAGTTTTAGAATGTGTAGTTGCCTGCTTATCATTACTTTAAAAGTGAGACTTGATATGTCATTATGCATACTTATATTATTTTAAGCATGTGTGATGCTGGATATGTACAGTACAGTACTGAATGTGTAATTTGAATCAAGTACGATGTTCTACTGAGTTGGACAACCTGGCTGGCTTTGCAGAGGTGTTCCCAGAATTGTTTGTGGCTTTCTGCATGGGGTGTCAAGTGGGGAGGACAGCCCTCAGGTGGTCCACTTCTCCTGGTTGTCCGAGTTGTACTATGAAACACCTGCATCCTTAGCCCTGTATGTTTTAAAGGGAATTATTAAAGGATACAATTTCTGTGAAATAAAAGCTGGTTTTAAGAGGAGCTAATTATGAAATAGATTTTACTAGTAGTAGGAAGCTGAAGAATAAACATTTGATACTCAGCAACTGAAAATATCTGTTTTCTTGGAGGAGGGAAATGATTACTGTAGCCAGCATGTGCAAATCTGACCTCGTTCTTAAAGATTGTCACACAGCTTGGAACAGTTGCTCTTTTGGTTTTCATTTTTTTTTTTAATTGAGGCCATCACAAACATATAGTTGGAAGGCCACCAAAATGCCCTAATAGGGCATTAGTTCTAAGTTTTTGACCTAATAGCCTATCACCTCCAACTGGTATGTATTTCCTATAAACAAGCCCCTTTTCTCCATAAACACAATACTATCATCAACATCAGAAAATTGCCTGGTTCCATTGTTGCCCCTAATTCTCAGACCACATTCAAGTTTTTCCAGATGTCCTTATAATGTATTCTATGCAAAAGATTCTATCCAGAATCTCCCTTTGCATTTAGTCGGCACACCTTTGTTGCGAACTTTGGTCTGGACAGTTCCTCAGCCTTGATTTCTATGGCTTTGGCTCTTTTGAAGACTATAAGCAGTTATTCTGTAGAAGGTCCTTTAGACGTGGCTCAGTCTGGTGTTTCTTCATAATTAAAACCAGCTCTTATTGACTGTTAGCCAAAATAACAGAAGCGATGCTGCTGCTGCTGCTAAGTCACTTCAGTCGTGTCTGACTCTGTGCGACCCCATAGATGGCAGCCCACCAGGCTCCCCTGTCCCTGAGATTCTCCAGGCAAGAACACTGGAGTGGGTTGCCATTGCCTTCTCCGGGAAGCGATGCTACTTTCTTTTAATTGCATCTTGTCAGGTGGTTCAAAATCTCAACTTGTTATGTTACTGACAACAAGCATTTTGATCCCTTGACTAAGCTGTTATCTGTCAAGCTTCTCCTCTGTAAAGTTAACTCTTTTCCTGCTTATAGTGACAGTTTATAGGGAGGTACTTTCAAGTTCTGTGAATCATCTGTTCCTCACTGAAGTGTCAATCTAGTCATTTGTCCATCTATTTAATATATATGTATGATTTCCTGTTTTATTCAGTGGCAAACATCTATTACTCTCTTTACTCTGTTTTGATGCTTGAATTGTCCCATCCTTGGCCAGTGGGCACCTACTCAATCTGGCTCTGGTGTCTTTCAGCCAGGTCTTCATCATCCGTCAGCACTTCCTTGCTTCCCGGCAGAACAAGATCCCCCAGCTCAGCTTGTGTTTTCCCCTGTCCCAGTGCTGGAATCAGTTGTTTCCCCATGGATCCCTGATTTCTTTAAGTGAACAATGGTTTTTAGAAGCCAAGATTTAAGCATTAGTAAGTGTTCATTCCTATTGGGATTTCTTTGCTCCAGGATCCTTACGGGACAGAGTGGGACATACATACCCACATATACACAAATGTAGATGTAAATATGTGTGTGTATATATACATGTGTGTGTGCGTAGATACAAATTGTACATGCTAAGTCACTTCAGTCATGTCTGACTCTTTGCAACCCTATGGACTGTAGCCCACCAGGCTCCTCTGACCTTGGGATTCTCCAGGGAAGGATACTGGAGTGGGTTGCCATGCCCTCCTCCAGGGGATCATCCTGACCCAGGGATCGAACCCATATCTCTTATGTCTCTCGCATAGGCAGGCACATTCTTTACAGCTAGCACCACCTAGGAAGCCTGGATGCAAATATACATGTATATATAATATGTATACCTAGGTATGGATATAAATATGTGTATATATATATATATATACATTATATGCACACATATACACATTTACAATTGTGTTTATTTCTGTACCCACATCTGCCGTTTTGAAATTCATGAGTTCACACCTATGCCTTTAATTCTAATGCAACACAACAAAGTTCATTCTAGATTTATCCCTTTCTATTATTTGTTCCTCTTATGACATTGAGAAATATGACTCTTATTATCCTTAATATGTCTTATTTGATCAGTTCCCCAGAATGAAACCAATCTCCCATCTTGGTGGCACCTCCTCCCCCCACCACATGATAGCTTCCTCTTTCTGTCTGGGTTCTCACTCCCTATGCTGGGTGCTCCCACCCCATGGATGCCCCTACTCCATGGATACCTCTTCACTCTGTTTGGGCTCTAACACCCCAGTCTGGGTGGTTTCTCCATCCTCAACTGGGGGCGACTGTGGCTCCCTTCGCCTGGGATGTCTAACCTATGGCTTGTGCTTTATGCTGGTCCCAGAGCTCACCCTTTGTGTTAAGTTCTGATTGCCTACAATGACTACTGGTTCAATTCGATATGCTTTATTGGCAGCCATTGCTTCCCTAACTGCTTACATCCCTACTGGCATCTCCTTCACTTCTCACATAAACTTCCTGCCCTAGCATCCTTGTCTCAGCTTTGGCTTCTGCGGTAATTCCAGCTTAGATATCCTTTGATCCTCCGGGACTAGGGGAAGCCTATTTTCCCACTATTGCTTATAACTGATGCTTCATCCTCTACTGTTTGTTCCTGACTCTGTGTACACCTTTGGAAAAATCTCTTTGTTACCCTTTTCACTTAACCACTAAGTTGCCATCTGTTGCCCCTTCTACTCCCTCTGGCTATGTGTCCAGAGCCCTGGGACACAGAGTCCTCCTAGGATCTGACCTCCTTGCTTAGAAGTATCATCTTGAATTCTGGTGAATACACTTCTCCACCTTGTAACATTCACGTTCTTTATGTGAGGGGACCACATGTTCTTTGGGTGATCTAAATCCTCTTCCCATTTCCCAGTCTGTTTTATAATTTTCCTCTTGTATTGGGTACATAAGATTTCTCTTCATGTCATGGAAGACAGGCTATGCTCATCCCACCTGCTTGTCAACCTTTGTTCTGTGAAAATGAGAAACAGGGAAATTTGAAATTTTCTAGGTGGGTGATTGTATCAATATCAACATTTAATTCCCCTTCCACAGTCTATATTTTCAGTAAGAAGATGTTGGTGAATTCAAAGGGACGCTACCCTTGGATGTCATTCACTCACCTTTTATTTTTCTCTTGCTGATTAGTGTTTGTGATTCAATCTACGAGTCTAAGCTATTCTCCACTTTGCCATATAATCCATCTAAAGGCAATAAGAGTGTCTATCAACAAACCTAGAAATTATCCCTAAAACCAACACTTGTGGATTCTTACATTTTTGTCTTCCAAGTCTATCCATTCTTTTCTCATTTTAGGGACTGCTCTAACCATGACTAAAAATCTTCCTTTCTCCCCAAGTCACCTTAGCAAAGAGCTTTTTATGAAACTTTTCAATTTCAGTTTCCTGATCTCTGCTGGATAAAAGCCTTCACCAAACCATGGATGTCTGTCACTGACCTCTGTCCTTAAGAAAGGGTGTCCATTGAGTCTGGGTTCAACAGAAATGGAAAAATGACAGATACCAATATTACTGTGTTGGATAATTTTTTTTATAATATAGAAAAGAATCTTTTCTCTACAATAATTTTAAAGTCACAAAAAGGCTTGTGGAAAAGAGAGCTTCCTGGTTAAATATCTTTTTTAATGAAACAAAACTAAACACAATTGTAAAGTAATAGAAACTGAATTCACAGCCCTGCAAGAGGAGAAGAGAGTGACAGAGGATGAGATGGTTGGAGGGCATCACCGACTCCACGGGCATGAGTTTGAGCAAACTCTGGGAGATAGTGAAGGACCAGGAAGCCTTGCCTCCTTGGGGCCGCTTCAGGGGACTGAAGAGTCAGACATTACTTAGCCACTGAACAACGTTTCAACAGCTTCTCCTGCCGTGACACCTCTGGATACCTTTGTACTTCTCCATGCCAAGCACTCCTGGGCTGGCTAGTCTCTTTTCTCTCCTGTATGTAATATCACTATCCGCCTCCCATTACTTTTCTAGCAAGTCCTTTCAAAAGGACTCTGTAAACTTTAACATACAAAAATTATATTGAGCCATTTTGGGAAAAAAAACCAAATCTCGTTTTATATGGGGGAGTTTTTAGTTTTCATGCATATGAAGATTATAATGGCATCTATGTATGGTTCTTTGCCAGAAACACTGAACCCTATTTGTGACTTCTCCTCAGTATGGTCTCTCTCTACTCTGTCCTTTGGGCTTTAATTATGGGTCATAGTCCAAAATGACCGCAGCTTGTCTAATGGACATGACATTCTCTTCCATTATTATCCCCTTACTTTGGAAGTCATAATGAAATGCTCTCTTGAGCTAGGCTAGGAAGACATAGTTGAATACCTCCCCCATTTTAGGTCCAAAACATCAGAGAAGTTCTCTAAAATCCCCAGTATAAAACCCAGATATCTCCGAGCTGACTCAGAATTACATTGGAAAACATAACACTGAATCAGAAATAAATGTTAACTGAAAATATATCTCTTTCCAATCTTTTGAGAATATGCCCAAATGGGGATGGGTTTCATTCACAAAGGACAGAAAAAATGTCATTAAAAAAAAACAAAAACCTGTCCTCCTCATAAAGGAATCCCTTATGAACTTTTCCTTCCACTCTCAACTTGAGTCTCTATACTTTGGATGCTCTACCCCTTTCTCTAATTCTCTCTTTCTGAAATTTCAAACCCTTCTTTGACAAAGCTCCAGTTACTGCCTTTTTATATTCTTTCCCTATTCAGGGGACAATATTTGTATTCTTGGCCCTAGTGTTGTGATTCGTTTTAGGCTTCAGCTCACTGGATGGCTGAAGCTCGTTACTCTTTGCAGAGCAGGTGCTGAGATGGAAGGAGGATGGGCCAGAATTGGTTTCAGTCCAGTGGGCAATGGTGAACAGTTTTGTCAAGTCCAATTTCCTTTCCATTACATCCACCAAAAGGAGCTGTAGACCCAATGGTTTGTTTACTAATTGGTCCACTAAAGTAAGCAAATCCCCCCCAAACAAACTATGCTTGGGAATCAGTATAGTTTAAGCTCAGATTAACAAAAGACTCAATTGCCTCACTTAGCCAGGAGTCATTTGGTCCTCCCACTATGAAATAAGTTTTTATCTTGCATCCTCTGGAAGTGCCTGCCAGCATCCTAAAAGAAGCTGATGTTAATTTTTAATATCTGTTTACTTCATTAATATGGGAAGTGGGCTAGACTTAATTAAATTATTTTGGGTCAGAGTTTCTACTCTAATGGAAATCAAGGTAGGGATCTTCTATTTTCCTCCATCCTATGATATATATTAAATGCTGTGGGGTTTGAATTTATTTCCTAGCAACAGTCAAGAAAAATGGCGATTTCTGGGAAGCATTCTTCTTTCAACATAAAGAAACCCAAGTGAATGAACATGAGAAATATGGGAACCACTGACTGCCGTCCAGGTGAAGCTTGAATTCATCCTAACATTTCCCAAACAGTACTTTGAGATTAAACCCTCTTGGTATGTGAGGACCAAAGGAGTGATTTAAAGTAACTAAAATGCCTCTCCATCCTTCTCGTCCCTGTCTAATACCACTCTGTCATCCTAAAGGAATTTTATGTTAATTTCTGAATTTTAAGCAAAATGCTATAGAAATCCCACTGTCCAGATCTTAAAATGTCTAGAATATTCAGTTTTACATGTGTGAAGTTTAGGCCTGAGATATCAAGTCTGATCACAAGAAAAGATATTTATAAAACTCAACAGAATAACCACAGACACTCTACAGGCTCTGCAACCACAGAGTCTACAAGGATCCACAGTCCAACTTTGTTGATGGTCTAAAGAAGTAAAATAATTTTTCATGGTTAACATTCCTAGTATCATAAAGAGACTAGAAACTGTACCTTTTATTTCTTTTGCTTATCTGTTTTCCCACTTGCTTTATCTTACACAACTCAATTTCACAGACCCTATATACTCTCCCTAAACGTTAACTCACCCCTCTTATCTCCCAACTTCTCCACGCATGGAGGAAGACTGAAGACAAGGAAAGAGGAAGGGTGGGGAGCATGTGGAGAGACTCTACTGGGGCCCTTTTGTCAATTTCACTTTCCTTTTCTTTCTTCTCCTTCTTCACCAGGGCTTGTCCCCACCTCCAAGCCCCCGCCTGCCCTCCAGAGCCAGTGTTCTCTCAACACCCTTCTCTGCTCTTGACCCAAGAGACACTGGCGTAACCCTCTTCTTCATCCAAGATCTCTCTTCCTTCTAACCACACATGAGAAGTCTGGCCCAAAACTGGTTTTGAGTGAAATGGTCAGTGGAAACGAAGGCTAGATCCCTGACTTCTGGGTCTCAGCTCCTATCTTTCACTACACCAAAACTCAAAGGGAAATGGAAATAAGACCATGTGACTGGTACTCTAACCACTATAAATTTCTATCCTTTTTAAGACAGCTATTGCATCTCCAAGAAAAAAGAGAGTATGCTTTTGGATTTTTTTCTCAGATGTAGTATTAACCTCTTAAGTGAAATTTGTCCCAGGTGGGCTTAAGTTCATAGTCATGAACTATAGATCACTGACATCAGCTGATTGGCATCCTGGCACGACTAAAATTGAAAACTTCTCCACTCCGACTGCCCTTCATTACCACTGATTCATTGCCATGATCTTTGGCCAAATGAACATGAGTCTAGACTAAGTATTGTGTTCAGGGCACGGTTTTGCCTGAGATGAGATTTCTAGGGTCTGAGTTTTGTCCTGTTTTAAATTTCATGTGCAGTGCTGCTGTAATAATCAAAGTCAGACTTCTTTAAATGTGAGGGAAAAACAAAATTGATGCCCATATCAGTGATAAAAATCCCAGGCAGTAGTAGTCAAAAGAACCTAGACTCCACCACATATCTGAGCTTAAATCCTTTCAGTTCAGTTCAGTTCAGTTGCTCATTTGTTTCCAACTCTTTGCGGCCCCATGGACTGTAGCACGCCAGGCCTCCCTGTCCATCACCAACTCCCAGAGTTGATGCAAACTCATGTCCATTGAGTTGGTGAAGCCATCTAACCATCTCATCCTCTGTCGTCCCCTTCTCCTCCTACCTTCAATCTTTCCCAGCATCAGGGTCTTTTCAAATGAGTCAGTTCTTCGCATCAGGTGGCCAAAGTATTGGAGTTTCAGCTTCAACATCAGTCCTTCCAATGAACATTCAAGACTGATTTCCTTTAGGATGGACTGGTTGGATCTCCTTGCAGTCCAAGGGATTCTTAAGAGTCTTCGCCAACACCACAGTTCAAAAGCATCAATTCTTCGGTGCTCAGATTTCTTTATAGTTCAACTCTCACATCTGTACATGACTATTGAAAAAAGCACAGCCTTGACTAGACGGACCTTTGTTAGCAAAGTAATGTCTCTGCTTTTTAATATGGTATTTAGGTTGGTCATAACTTTCCTTCTAAGGAGTAAGCGTCTTTTAATTTTATGGCTGCAGCCACCATCTGCAGTGATTTTGGAGCCCCCCAAAATAAAGTCTGTCACTGTTTCCACTGTGTCCCCATCTATTTGCCATGAAGTGATGGGACCGGATGCCATGATCTTTGTTTTCTGAATGTTGAGCTTTAAGCCAACTTTTTCACTCTCCTCTTTCACTTTCATCAAGAAGCTCTTTAGTTCTTCTTTGCTTTGTGCCATAAGAGTGGTGTCATCTGCATATCTGAGGTTATTGATATTTCTCCCAGCAATCTTGATTCCAGCTTGTGCTTCATCCAGCCCAGTGTTTCTCATGAGGTACTCTGCATATAAGGAAAATAAGCACAGTGAAAATATACAACCTTGACATCCTCCTTTTCCTATTTGGAACCAGTCTGTTGTTCCATGCCCAGTTCTAACTGTTGCTTTCTGACCTGCATACAGGTTTCTCAAGAGGCAGGTCAGGTGGTCTGGTATTCCTATCTCTTTCAGAATTTTCCAAAGTTTATTGTGATCCACACAGTCAAAGGCTTTGGCATAGTCAATAAAGGAGAAATAGAAGTTTTTCTGGAACTCTCTTGCTTTTTCCAGGATCCAGGGGATGTTGGCAATTTGATCTCTGTTCCTCTGCCTTTCCTAAAACTAGCTTGAACATCTGGAAGTTCATGGTTCATGTATTGTTGAAGTCTGGCTTGCTTGGAGAATTTTGAGCATTACTCTGCTAGCGTGTGAGATGAGTACAATTGTGTGGTAGTTTGAGCATTCTTTGGCATTGCCTTTCTTTGGGATTGGAATGAAAACTGACCTTTTCCAGTCCTGTGGCCACTGCTGAGTTTTCCCAATTTGCTGGCATATTGAGTGCAGCATTTTCACAGCATCATCTTTTAGGATTTGAAGTAGCTCAACTGAAATTCCATCACCTCCACTAGCTTTGTTCATAGTGATGCTTCCTAAGGCCCACTTGACTTCACATTCCAGGATGTCTGGCTCTAGGTGAGTGATCACACCATTGTGATTAGCTGGGAGGTGAATATCTTTTCATACAGTTCTTCTGTGTACTCTTGCCACCTCTTCTTAATATCTTCTGCTCCTCTTAGGTCCACACCATTTCTGTCCTTTATTGTGCCCATCTTTGCATGAAATGTTCCCTTGGTATCTCTAATTTTCTTGAAGAGATCTCTAGTCTTTCTCATTCTATTGTTTTCCTCTATTTCTTTCCACTGATCACTGAGGAAGGCTTTCTTATGTCTCCTTGCTATTCTTTGGAACTCTGCATTCAAATGGGTATATCTTTTCTTTTCTCATTAGCTTTTGGCTTCTCTTCTTTTCAGAACTATTTGTAAGTTCTCCTCAGACAGCCATTTTGCAATATGGAGAGGAAGAATTAAGGATGTTAATTCTTTTGCATGTTAAATTATTTGAACCTTAACTTGCAAGAGAATTCAATATTTGAACTTCAATTTCTTCTGGGAATTTCACAATGGGAGGGAGTTTCTATGCAAAGTTCTATCATCTTTAAGTTGTTGGAAATTTCTGAGTGGAATATGTTGGTGTAGCATTTTAATTGTATTGCCTTATCTCTCGCAAGCTACAGTGGGCAGTGTAGTTGGACATCATTTGGGATGGGAAATAGAAGAGGAAGCAAAGTCTCAGCCTTGGATACAGTGTAGATTTGGAGTTAATCTCATTAGTATACTGTCTGGAGCACCTTTATGCTTCTGTAGAAGGATACCAAATGATCAGTAGGTGGTACTAAGGAAGCAACCCCTGAAGGTGGAAACAAGACTGCCTTGATCAACAGCTGATCTCCTCCCTTTCAGAGAATGATCACTGTTTTGGTTGACATAATTCATGATGAATCCCAAAGGAAGGGAGAAAAATGGGGGAATATTTGGGGGAACGCAATGGCACCCCACTCCAGTACTCTTGCCTGGAAAATCCCAGCGACCCTCTGCTGCTGCTGCTGCTAAGTCGCTTCAGTCGTGTCCGACTCTGTGCGATCCCATAGACGGCAGCCCAACAAGCTCCCCTGTCCTGGGATTCTCCAGGCAAGAACACTGGAGCGGGGTGCCATTGCCTTCTCCGAAATTTTATATGGGAGTCTTTAATTAACACCCTCATTATTTACCTGTCTTCTTTCCTACTCCATCCTTTCTGATGGTAGGAGATGTTCATTGGTACACACTGACCCATTTAGTGGAGCTGGTCTATTACAAAGTTCCAAGCCCTGGGTGCTAATTTCTATCATGTCCTCTCTATCCTGTATCATTGGAAGGCAGAGGTCCTGGATATTGTTTTATTTTGAAGATCAAAGTTTTCTCCTTGAGTGGGCTTTCTAAAAGGTCTAATTGGTGTGTGAATGATAGTAAAGAGTATCAGTAAGCCATTTTTCTTGCAGACACCACATACTGTACCTTAGCTTTCATTGTAATAAATCTAACATTTTGATCTTTTCCCTGTATTCAGTTTAGAGTTGGTTTTCTCAATTGGATTTTAACTCAGGTGTGGAGTAGAGTTTTTTTTTTTTTTAATTTCTAATTATGTTTAACCAGAGATGTAAGTGCAAATCACAAAGATAGTTAAGAGGAGAGTTTGTTAGAGACAATTCATTGATCTGAAGGTGCATGAAAATGGTGGAAAACAAGCCAGGAAACGTAGTTTGAGCCAAACATAAGAATGACTTTAGATTTTTTATTTTTAGCAAAAAGGGGAAGCATTGGAGGTATTTGAGCAGGAAAGAAACATTTCCAGAGACAAATTTTACAAAGAATAATCTAGTTGTTGTTCACTTGCTCAGTCATGTCTGACTCTTTGCGACCCATGGACTGGAGCACACCAGGCTTCCCTGTCCATCACCAACTCCCAGAGTTTACCCAAAATCATGTCCATTGAGTTGGTGATGCCATCCAACCATCTCATCTTCTGTTGTCCCCTTCTCCTCCTGCCTTCAATCTTTCCCAGCATCAGGGTCTTTTCCAATGAGTCATCTCTTTGCATAAGGTGGCCATAGTATTAGAGTTTCAACTTCAGCATCAGTCCCTCCAATGAATATTCAGGGTTGATTTCCTTTAGGATTGACTGGTTTGATCTCCTTGCAGCCCAAGTGACTCTGAAGAGTCATCTCCAACACCACATTTCAAAAGCATCAATTTTTTGGCACTCAGCCTTCTTTATAGTCAAACTCTCACATCCATACATGACCACAGGAAAAACCATAGCTTTGGCTATATGGACCTTTGTCAGCAAAGTAATGTCTCTGCTTTTCAATATGCAGTCTAGGTTTGTCAAAACTTTTCTTTCAAGGAGCAAGTATCTTTTAATTTCATGGCTGCAGTCACCATCTGCAGTGATTTTGGAGCCCAGGAAAATAAATAATCTTATAGCTGTATGTAAATAGACTGAAGGCAGATGAAAGATGATAACCAAGAAGAGAGATAATGGCTGAGGAAACAGTCAAGAAGGAGAAATAATATCATAGATATGTAGCTTGATAGATCTATTGAGGGTGAAAGAAGTGCAGTTAATTAAAAAAATGCAGTTGTTCAGCTTTGGAAGTTTAGAGCAGAGGTTGGCAAACTTTTTCTATAAAGGACAAAACCATATTTTTGGCTGCTTGGGCTATACAGACTTCATGGCCATTTCAACTCTCCATGGTTAGCATGAAAGCATCTACACACAATACATATTAATAAATGAACAGTCAAGGCTGTATTCCAGTAAAGCTTTACTTGCTAAGACATTCAGCCTGTGGGCTGTGGTCTGCTGATCCCTGGCTTAGAAGACTACGGCACCAGTACTGATATTAATTAAGCTGTCACCTCTGAGCTATAAACTTGTCCTCTTGGGATGCTGGGGCTGGGACTCTGCAAATCACAATTCTGCTTTCCCTCTGCCCCCTGTGAGATCTGGAGCAGGGAGAAGGCACATGCTCCTTCATGTTTTGATTGCTGTTCCCATCAGGGTCATTACAATGGTTGGTTACCCTGGAAACTGCAGTGGGTTCTGATTTCCAATTTCTTCCATACTTCTAGAAGCAGCCTCTAATAGAGCTGCCTTAGTGATGTGAGCACAAGCCCACCTAGCACCCCCTCCACTGGGGTTTGAGTCTTGTCATCCTGAGGATCTTCCTCTGAGTTCCTGAGCCATCAGGTGCCAGACAGGCAGAGACCTCTCCTCAGATCCAAGATTCTAGGTTCTAACAACTCTAACTTTTCCCCTCTGTTCCAACAGCCCTGCAAATGGTAGCTGCTTTCTGGACTTATTATCTTGAGTTACCTCAGAATCCCCTCTTACTCTGCCTTTTCAATCCTCCAAAGTCTATTTAAATTATTTCCTGTATTAAATGTTCTCTGTTCGAATAATTGGCGTGGTGTTCTGTTTCCCTCACTGAATGCTGATCCACGCAGAACTATATTTTGTATGTGCTCAATCGCTAAGTCGTGTTCTACTCTTTGCAACCCCCCAGACTGTAGCCCACCAGTGTCAGACTCTGTCCATGGGATTTCCTAGGCAAGAATACTGGAGTGGGTTGCCATTTTCTTCTCCAGGATTCTGTATAGAATAGGGATATATGGGAGGATATAGATAGGAAATAAGAGAATTATACGCTTGAAGGAGTGTACATTAAGTCTGCTAATAGAAACAGTGAGTTTGGGGTGCTGACAAATGAATCACTTCTAGATTTCTAGTCGGCAACTGGATATTGAAGAAAAAAATATATTATTCACATGGAGGTGCTGTTCATATGAATCAGTTCAGTTCAGTTCAGTCGCTCAGTCGTGTCTGACTCTTTGCAACCCCATGAATCGCAGCACACCAGGCCTCCCTGTCCATCACCAACTCCTGAAGTTCACTCAGATTCATGTCCATCGAGTCAGTGATGCCTTCCAGCCATCTCATCCTCTGTCATCCCCTTCTCCTCCTGCCCCAATCCCTCCCAGCATCAGAGTCTTTTCCAATGAGTCAACTCTTCCCATGAGGTGGCCAAAGTACTGGAGTTTCAGCTTTAGCATCATTCCTTCCAAAGAAATCCCAGGGCTGTCATATGAATAGAGATCAACAACTAGGAAAGTATGGCTAGAGTAGAGAAGAGAGAGAAATGAGAACTATCTTTGTTTTTGAGACAGATAATGAAGAGAAAGAAAAAAAAGACAAAGAAATGATTATGTCAGAGGCAGAAGGAAAAGTTGCAGAATGTGAGAAGCCAAGAGTGAGTTTTAAGAAGGTGGTCAATCTAAGCAAATCTTGTAAATATTAAGGGAGACTTACTGATGACTTCCCAATGGGTAGTTTTCATAGAGTAGTAAGGTAGAATTGGAAGGGTTGGTAAGAGAAATGAAGCCAGTAAGAACTATCTTTTATTTCTTTTTTTAAGTGAAGCCATTTGATGATGAAAGGAAGATAGATGATTATATACAGACCTACGAGCCCAAATAAATCAAAATTAATTAATTAACTTTTGGCAGAAAAGTTATCAGAGGTGAGGGGCAATGGACACGCATAGGATAAAAGGATAACACATGTAATACATGAGTGGAGAAAAGGGGATGAGGATGGATGGATAGAGAACCCAGCTGAAATATAGAGGAAAAGCACCTCTTTCTCTGAGATCCAGACAAATTTCATGTGGGGAGGACAGAAGTTGAACTTGCTTTGAAAACTGAAACTGTCCTAATTCCTTGTTTCCTATGTTACACAATAATGAGATCAGACGTATTTTCCTACTCCTATGCTAGACTGTATTCAGACCAAGCAATAATAATAGATACTTATTCAGGGAGTGTGATTAGGGAATATGGTGAAACTGTGGACCACTCTGTCTAGATCCCTCTTTAAGACTTCTACCCTAGCTGCTAGGTAAGCTATTGGCTGAATGTCTTTTTCTGTCGTTCCTTTCCAAGATCACTTCAGCTGCAGTTGAGCACTAATTACTTGGTCAAAGCTGCCTTGACCATAACTTCCTTCCAGGGGTAGCCTATATCCAGTGACATGGCCCAATAAAGGACATTTCTGATGAGTCATTTAAAATATGTAGAACTCACTATGGGGGATTTTCTGAGATTATGGAGACTGTATCACAGGTTGACTTCCCTCCTGGCCATTCTGGCTTGCCCCTTCCCCCACCTCTATTGCACAGGTGTTGATCACAAGGACACACCCTAATGACCATCTGAAATACTAAACTGCCCCAGGATCTGCTTTATGGAGAACACAACCTGTAATGTCAGCTCTATAACTTACTTCTAACAGCTTGCTCATCAAGACCTACTTTAACAACCTTGCCTACTGTGCCTACTAAATCAACTTATTTTGTCATAAACTTTGCCCAGCCCCAACCAATTTCTTGCCTTGGAAAACCTATCTTAAAGTCATCTTGTCTAGGCCCTAAAACACTATGGATAACTTATCTCAATTTTCTATTTTGAGACTCTCAAAGTGGTGTCCTCTGTTACTTCAATACATTTAGTAGACTGAGCTTTGCTTGATTAATAGGTTTTTCTGGTGATCTTCTAGAGAACTGATAGCTGAGAGTTTTCTTCAGATATCATTATTCTTCCCTAGGTTTAGAAAGTCTGGTAGCTTCAGAGGAAAAGGAAAAGCTTAGAAAATATATCTTGGCCAATTTAATAAGAAATGAACTCTGAGAAGTTTGTTTCCTAACTTGACTTGGGATTTTGCAAGGAAGGATGATCTCCTAAGGGGTGACAGTGGTTCCAGAAACTTGGGATCAGATAATATTGTGTAGGACAGTCAGAGTTGGCAGCTGATATATTCATCTTGTAATTGGTGTTCCCAGAAGTCCTATGGAACAGTTTGGTCTCTGGTGGAAGTGGAGTCATTGATATCTTCTTTGACTTGGCAGTCAAGTGCTTCCTTGGGTTTGAGATGGCCCTCTTTGATTCTGAGCACTCTCATCTCTCCTTTCCTCCCAGATTCTCATTTCAACTTCTCTGATGTTTGTAGGCTCAGGAAGGAAAGTTTGTAGCCACAGAAAGCTTTTCTCTCTTCCATGTGTAAAACTTATTGTAGGAATTTGGGAGCACATAGACAAATACATTAATTTCCCTTGAAATAATCCTAGAGATATTACAAGGCCATTTATTATGTTAAGATGAACTTTGATGAACTCAAATATGATATGATCTTGAGAAGAAGTGTAATCTATTCTCCTGCCTTCTCTATTCCTAAAATATTCAGAGGTGGATGGTTCCTATATAGTTATTTTTCATTAGTTCTCACTAGACTGTCTTTCTTATTTGTTGAAATTTAAACTAACTTCTTCCTGCCATTAATGAAAATGGCTCACTCAGTAACTATTACTGAACACCTCTAGGACAAGTCCACTAATCCTCTCATGAGGATTATATCCTTGAAGATGGTTAGTAAACCTTGTCTCCACCTTCCCTTCTTTGGGCCAAGTGGACCTAATTTTTTCCTTTATCCAATTTCCAAGAGACAATTTCAATTTCCTTTCTTGAATGCATTATTGGTGAAGGTAGGGGCGGGGAATTAATTAAGCCAAGTTCAACCCACAAAAGATCTTTACCTCAAATTACCAGCTTCTAAGTCTTGAAACTTTTGAAGTTTAGGCTTATTTGAAGTCATCTGGGTTTTCCCCTCCTTTCATTATCTTTATTATCAACAGCAATCTCTGGTGCCCGGAGGCACTGAATATTACAATTTCAAGTAACCCACCCAACTCACTTGAAAAGCACCTTGAGCCACAGCTGGTTGTGGGAGACATCTGGGAGCCATATTTACTTAGAGGCATAACGAACTTAGGACACCATGCTTAGAGAGGAAATGAGACTGAGTTCTGGTGCCTATAACCAAGAACCTTTGCCACTCCCACAAAGAACAAAATATAAGCTCTTGCTAAGCACTTTTCCCATGGTATAATTTGCTTTTCTAAAGAAGTGGTGCTTAGTGTTGCTGTAGAACAAATTAACATAAGAATCTTTAAAAAAGAGAAACCTGAATTCAAAACTGACACTTAAAAATACGTTAGGACACACTTTTTAATTACATGCTTGAAAGAAAGTTTATAATGTGATTATACAATTTTCACCAATAATTTGTCTAAAATTAGTCAGTTTTCTATTCTCATAATTATTGTGATCTTTTTGGCTTTCACACCTCACACCTCTTCATTTTCTCACAGTTATCACTAGCTTTGAATTTTTAAGTTTCTTTATATTACCACTTTCATTGTTGCCAACTTCTTTGTACTCATGGGGGAAGAAGCTGGGAGTGTGCTGTAGGTGAGCTTGGATTGAAGCTTGGGGATTTTTGCAGATGAACTGCTGCATCCCATCTCAATTATACCCAATCGCATTTAACCTCCGCATATAATTTTTCTTATTTCTCAAAGCATGTTGCCTTTTGTCTGTGCATTTATCTTCACAGTGACTGAGTAGTCATTTCACTGCCAGTCAAATACACTCAAGGTCTCATTTTCCTCATTTACAAAATAGTTTCTAAAGTCGCTTCTATTACTATAATTTTTACCCTTCTAGCATTTTAGAATCTTTAGCTCCATTCCCAGCACTTGAATTTCAGTGTTTTTTAAAGACCTTACACGGTGAACATTTTGTAGGTTATCAGAGCCTACCAGTTTACTTGAAAACGTGTACTTCAGCTCTTCATTTTCCCCAGGTGGATGAGATGACCATCCTGGTATGTAAAATGTCATAAATTTCATCAGCAAGACACATTTCTGTTTTTTGGTAAGGTCTGTACTTCTTAAAGCTGTGTCGTCAGGCACTCTGTCGTTTACTTCTCTAATTTCTGGGAAACTCTGAAAGCTCCCAAGCTTTCAAAAATCACCCAAGTCACAAGAGATTCTCTACTTCCATCTTCTACACTTTGACAACTTTCTAAGGGAAAAGGTAGTCTGTTGTCTTCAATCATCAAGTGCCAATTTCCCCATTTTTTAGTATTTTTTATTGTAACTTTTTTCCATCTTGAAAGTAGATGGAGAGAAAAGGATTGACCCAATTAGAATGAGTTGAAAGGAGTGACTTTGCAGACTAAAACAAGCAGTTTTACTTATGGCAGTTCTACGTGGGTAATATGTTTGAATTAGCGGCCACCTAATTCTTAGGTTTGCAGAATATGAATATATGTGGTATAAACTTCTTTTAAGTGATTTCAAAGTAAAACAAACAACCTTTACAGATGTTATAGATGGCAATTTCAGTGCTTCCTGGACTTAAATAGCAATTATAAGTGAGAAATTTCAAAATCAGAAAAATTGGGATGAAATTTTCCACAAAACATGGCACAGATTTTTATAAAGAGTATTTCATTGTAATCACTGTCTTTTGTTACCAGCTGTCAGTCTTTTAAGAATTTATAGTGATTTTAAGTATAGCTATATTGGAAAATAAAAAAGCTACATAGTCTTCTTTTCTAGTACCTTCAAAAACTTACTCCAAGAGACAAAGAGCATTTTAATCTCTGAAGTCTGTCAGGGCCAACAGAGGTCAAGGGTGGGAATGGGGAAGAAGATGAGAATTTCTGAGCCAGGTAACTGCCTAGGTTGGCATATACACATTTGAAGAGTTAGATGAGATTTTCCAGGACTACATAGGAAGCCCCACACGTTACATACATCCCAGGGCGTGAGAAAGTCTAGAACACCTAAACAGATGTGAAATCAACTAGCATCTGGAAGGAATGCCTGTTCTCCAGAGTTAACAACCAGAGTGGGTAAATGTAGATAAAAAGCTGTGTGTCCAACAGCTCTGAGTTTGAGGAAAAGGTAGCCAGAAGTGGTTAAAATTGATATAAACAAAAATACAGCAAATAGTATGGTGTGTTCACATGGGGGCACAAACAAAATCTGAGGACAAGGAAGTCATTTACCCTGCTGGGCTTCTGACTTGGGACTTGAAAGTTTCCCACTGTCCAACTTCTGACATGACTATGTTTATTTAGTACCAAATTTATAGTGGGCCCCTGGAGTAGGAAATGGCAACCCACTCCAGTATTGTAGCCTGGAGAATCCCATGGACAGAGGAGACTGGTGGACTGAAGTGACTTAGCACATATAGTGCGCAGAGTGAATGCAAAATGTATCAGGCTCAACAAGAGCTTGCTGAGCCTAAAATTTCATGGCTATTGACCCATCACTGGCCCTGTCTTCCCGGCCTCCTTACTGCTCCTTCCTTTTTGACTCTCTGTTTTTCTCCTTCACTGGTTCTTTTTCCAGGTTTCCTTTCTTGATATTTAATACATTTCCCCAAATTAATCTATTTTCCCTGAAGAGGATGGCCATATTCCATGTGCTTGGAAATTTCTTTTTGAATTCTCTCCATTTTATGCATTATGTACAAAGTATTCAGTCTTGGGAGGGAATATAAAGATGAGTATGATAGCTGCTGAAACATTCATTTACTCATTTATCCAATAAGCATTTATTGAGTACTTAACAAGTGCTAGACGTTGAGAAACTGAAAATAGGGAAATAAGATGAATTTCTTTTCCTCAAAGAATCACAGTCTAGGAAAGAAGGAAGACACATAAAGACCCCCAAAGACCTCCCAGAGACTAAAGTGAATAACTGAGGGGCTATCAGACATGCAGGATTGTTTGAGAACATCTTGTGGCCTAACATGACTCCTGTCTTTGTATTACTTCCAGATCATTTGCTAAATTTTAGACTATATTTCACTTTGCTATATAGAGTGTATCTCTGTATGTGACGTTTATCGTTGTTCAGTCAAGTCGTGTCTGACTCCTTGTGACACCGTGGACACCAGACGCCTTTGTCCATGGGATTTCCCAGGCAAGAACACTGGAGTGGGTTGCCTTTCCCTTCTCCAGGGAATCTTTCTGACCCATGGATCAGACCTCCATTTTCTGCATAGGCAGGCAGACTCTTTACCACTGAGCCACCAGGGAAGCTAAGATCAGATTTATACCCTTTTGTTGTTGTTGTTGTTTTGGTGTTTTGGTGTTTTTTTTTTTGTTATGGTGTTATAAATTTAAAAAAAATTAAAAGAAGTGTGTATTTAAGGGAGGTGATTTTTGAGTTAGGAATTGAAACATGGAGTTCAATTTTCCTAACACAGAGGGAGAAATAGCAGCAGAATATGTGCAGGACTTCCCTGGTGCTTCAGCAATAAAGAATCCACTTGCCAATGCAGGAGACACAGGTTTGACCCCTGGGTCGGGAAGATCCCCTGGAGAAGGAAATGGCAACCCACTCCAGTATTCTTGCCAGGGAAGTCCTATGGACAGAGGAGCCTGGTGGGCTACAGTCCATGGAGATGCAGAGTTGGACACGACTTAGTCACTAAACCACTACCACTATATAGTATGTGCAAATGCTAAGGGAATGAAATTCTTGGGGTGTTCAGATAAAACACCCCAAGGGATCATAGAGCACTTGGTGTGGCAGGAGTGGCCAGGGACTTCTGGAAGGAAAGAACTGCTGGTCATAGTGAGGAGACTGGACTCTATCCTGTAGTCAATGAAGAAGCATTGGCAGTTTTTAAGGAGAGGAGTGACATGTGATGGGAGAATGGAAAAGATGGGATTGTAGTGAGGGAGGCTACAAATTTGGAGAAAGCTGCAGTGGAGACTTGGACTGAGGCAACAGTGGCAGTGGTGTAAGCGAAATAGCCAATTTGAGCAATATTGAAGAACCAAAGTGCCATGACTTCAACAACTGTTTTTGAATAGCCAGTGAGAGAGAGAGAAGAGACAGGCTTTCATGTGGATAGTAGCTGATGTCCTCATTCTCACAGACACTGAATGTATGGTCATTGGAAGTTTAGACTCTTTGGGGAGCAAAAACGTCACTGGCACATGAGAAGTGAGGTAGCTACAGCTTACCTTCCCCCTCACAGTTCACAGATTGCCATGGATTACATTCCCTTGTTTGAAACCTTGTGAATGATGTCACAAGGCAATGCATGATTGAGTGTCAAGGATGTGGTCTTGATAGAGAGGACTTTGCGGTGGAACAGTATGACAAAGAGCTCTGGGCTAGCAACAAGAAGATACAACATTAGTAGCTATTTAATGGCAACCCACTCCAGTACTCTTGCCTGGAAAATCCTATGGACGGAGGAGCCTGGTAAGCTGCAGTCCATGGGGGAGCTAAAGAGTTGGATACGACTGAGCGACTTCACTTTCACTTTTCACTTTCATGCATTGGAGAAGGAAATGGCAGCCCACTCCAGTGTTCTTGCCTGGAGAATCCCAGGGACGGGGGAGCCTGGTGGGCTGCCGTCTATGGGGTCGCACAGAGTTGGACATGACTGAAGTAACTTAGCAGCAGCAGCAGCAGCTATTTATGTATCTAACACAGTAAAACCTAAATATATAAAGCAAATATTAGCAGACCTAAGGGAGAAATAAACAGCCATATGATAAAAGTAGGGGATTACTAATGGACAGATAATTCAGATAGAAAATCTATAAGGAAACATTGGACTTAAGTGACACATTAGACCAGGTGGACTTAAACATTTATAGGACATTCCATCCAAAAGGAACAGAATACACTATTCTCAAGTGTACACGGAACATTCTCCAGATAGATATGTTAGACCACAAAGCAAATCATAATACATTTAAGATTAAAAATCATACCAAGCATCTTTTCCTGTCAGAATGGTATAAAACTAGAAATTAATTACCAGAAGAAAACTCAAAATTCACAAATATGTGGAGATTAAACAGCATGCTATCAATGAAAGATCAATGGGTCACAGAAAAATCAGAGGAGAAATTTTAAAAATCTCAAGACAAATAGAAATGGAAATACAACAAAATGTTTGGGATACAGGAAAAATAGTTCTAAGAAGGAAGTTCAGTGATAAATATGTACATTAAGAAACAAGAAAGATATAAAATAAACACTTAATTTTTTACCTCAAGGAATTAGAAAAAGAACATATGAAGACCAAAGGTAGTAGAAGGAAGGAAGTAACAAAGATAAGAGTGGAAATGAATAAAAACAGAGGCTAAAAGATAATAGAAAAGATCAACAAAACCAAGACTTGTTTTTTTTAAATTAAAAAAAAAAAAGATTAAAAAATAGACAAACTTTCAACTAGACTTACCAAAAAAGAGAGGACTCAAAAGTGTAAAATTGGAAATGAAAGAAGAGACATTAAATTGATACCACAGAAATACCAAGAATCTTAAGAGACTGCTATGAACAATCATATACCAACAAATTAGATAATTTAGAAGAAATGGATAAATTCATAGAAATATATAACCTACCAAGAATAAATTATGAAGATGTAAAAATTTGAGCCAACTGATTACTGGTAAGGAGATTGAATCAGTTATCAAAAACCTCACAACAAAAAAAAGCCCAGGACCAGAGGGCCTCACTGGTGAATTCTGCCAAGCATAGTGGGGTAGGGGGCAGGGTGGCATTTTCAAACTCATTGTATAAGGCCAGCATTATCCTGATACCAAAATTGAATAAGTACATTATAAGAAAAGAAAATTACAGGACCATGTCCCTAATGAATATAGATGCAAAAACCTTCAACAAAATATTAGCAAACCAAATTCAACAATACATTAAAAGGATCATACAATATGATCAAGTGGAATTTATTCCATGAATGGAAAGATGTTCAACATGCACAAAATCAATATGAGACACTACATTAACTAAATAAAAGATACAAATCATGGTCATCTCAATAGAGACAGAAAAAGCATTTGACAAAGTTCAACATCCATCATGATAAAAACTCTCAAAAAAGTGGGTATAGAAGGAATATAACTCAATGTATTAAAGGACACATATGACAAGCCCACAGCAAATATTATACTCAATGCTGAAAATCTAAAAGCTCTTGCCCAAGACCATGAACAAGACAAGGATACCTACTTTTGCCACTTTTATTCAACATAGTAATGAAAATTCTAGCTACAGCAAGTAGGCAAGAAAAAAAGATAAGAAGCATCCAAATCAGAAACAGAGAAGTAAAACTGTCTTTATTTTCAGATGACATGATGCTAATTTTAGAAAATCCTTGAGACTCCATCAACAAAACCTATTAGAACTAATGAATAAGTTCAGTAAAGTTGCAGGCTACAAAATCAATATACAACAATCAATTACATTTATATACATGAATATTGACTTATCAGAAAGAAAGTAAGAAAACAATCCCATTTACAGTTGTATCAAAAAACAGCAAAAAATTAAAATACCTAGGAATAAGTTTAACCAAGGAGGTAAAAGACCTGTACACTGAAAACTATGAGATATTGGTGAAAACAATTGATGACACTATTAAACTGAAAGATATCCCATGCTTATGGATCAGAGGAGTTAATATTATTAAAATGTCTATACTGTTCAAAGCAAAGGCCAAATTCAAAAGGCAGTTTTCACAGAAGTAGAACAAATAATCCTAAATTTGTATGAACTACAAAAGACCCTGAATAGTCAAAGCAGTCTTGAGAAGAATAAAGTGGGCAACATCACACTTTCTGATTTAAAACTATATTAAAAAGCTATGGTAACCAAAACATGTGGTATTGACATAAAAACAGACACATAGATCCAAGGGAGAAAGTGCAGAGCCCCAAAATAAACCCATGCTCATGTGGGCAATTAATTTATGACAGTACAGCCAAGAATGTACACTGGAGTCTCTTCAGTAAATGGTACTGGGAGAACTGGACAGCCACATGCAAAAGAATGGACCACCATCCCATACCACACACAAGACTAACTCAAAATGGCTTAAAGGCCTGAACATAAAACCCAAAGCTACAAAACTCCTAGAAAAAAACAGAGTAAGCTCCTTAACATAGACCTTTGTGATAAATTTTTTGGATTTGATACCAAAAGCAAAGGCAATAAAAGCAAAAGCAAATAAAAGGAACCACATCAAGCTAAAAATCATCTGTCTGGCAAAGGAAACTGTCAGCAAAATGAAAAGGCAGCAAACAGAATGGGGGAAAATATGTGCAAATCATGTGTCTGATAAGGGGCTGATATTCAGAATATATAAAGAAGTCATACAACACAATAGAGAAACAAAGAAACTTGACTAAAAAAATGGGCAAGGAACCTGAATAAACATTTTACCAGAGAAGACATATGAACAGTCAACAGGTACATAAAACATTTCCGAACATCAATAATCACCATGGAAATGCAAATCAAAACCACAACGAGCTATCACCTCATACCTGCAAACGTTTGCCTTCTCTAGAGCCTAACTGAAGATACTGGGAGTGTGGAGCTAGAAAAGAGGATCCCACGTGCTCCTCTCCTTCCTCCCAACATATCCTTTTGAGATTTCCTCATTCAAGGTCTAATACTTTCATAGGTCAAGCTCAAGACCAAATCAAGGTCCAGCTGTCCTTGGGAATCAAATAAGCATGAAAGTCAATTGTTGGATTATAACCCTACTTTCCTGCTTTTGTTCACCAACCTCTTCCCCTTCAAAAAAAAAAAAAAAAAAAATCTGGGCTCACATTCTGGAGTGGCTCTGATAGTAGCTAGAAATGTAAATTTTACCCCTGTTTGGACTTCAGTTTTCTTCTCTACAGTTTGCTTCAGGTAAGGAATACTCTAGGTGACATACATGATTTCTCAGCTCCTATCACCTTATGAGTAAACATTTATATTTCTTCCCCAAGTTAGTTTCCCTTTCTGACTAGACTGTTATTTCCTGGAAGGCAATGACTGCCCTGTTCATCTCTGAATCCCAGTGACCTGGCACAGGGACTGACACAGAGGGCGTAGAATTAATATTATTGAAAAAAATGACTGAATGTGTGACTTTCATCTTTCGCTAATGATACTATGCCCCATTCTCCTGCCTGCCTCCTAGAATGAAAACCTCCAAGTACTTCTCCTTGCAAAACACCCCCACTCCACATTGCCCTTGCCTGTTCAATTAGGACACAATTCTTCCCTTTGGGTGTCTGTCTTTCAGATCTGGCTTCCCTTTCCATTGGGTGCTGGACAGCCACCCGAATCTCTGCACCTCACCTTAAATTTAGAAGACCTTAACATTATACTCACTCTGCTCTCATCTCTCCCTCCCAAACCCATGACAGCTACCACCGCCACATTAAGCTTCCATGGTTTTGTGGCTTAAAACTTCAAATGTCTACAATGGACATTTAACATTGCTTGTTTGAATATGATTCCAACCCACATTGGCACAAATGCTCTGCTAACCTGTTATTCATGATCTTCTAAATATTTCCTGTCTCAGGAGGCTGCTTATTACTGTTTGTCCTATTCTAATACTCTCCCCACTCACTATCTGAGCGCACCTCATCCATCAAGACCTAGCTTGTTACTCCTCCAACAACCTGAAGTCTTCACAGGTTATAATCTAGCTCACAGTAGTGCTGTGTCCCTCACTCACCTGACAAGTAATAGCATCACATTCGTTATGAGGATTTTGCTAATGCTCTTCTCTTCTCATGTGATCAAGTCTTGTCACATGATCGTGTCTTGTCATCTCAAGTATCCTGTGAGCTCTTTAAGGGTAAAGGATAGGTTTCATATATCATCGTGTTCTTTGTTGTCTGATGACTTGAACAACAATATTAAGAGCCAATATTCAGTTCAGGTCAGTTCAGTCGCTCAGTCGTGTCTGACTCTTTGCGACCCCATGAACCACAGCATGCCAGGCCTCCCTGTCCATCACCAACTCCTGGAGTCCACCCAAACTCCTGTCAATTGAGTCGGTGATGCCATCCAACCATCTCATCCTCTGTCATCCCCTTCTCCTCCTGCCCTCAATCTTTCCCAGGATCAGGGTCTTTTCAAATGAGTCAGCTCTTTGCATCAGGTGGCCAAAGTACTGGAGTTTCAGCTTCAACATCAGTCCTACCAATGAACACCCAGGACTGATCTCCTTTAGGATGGACTGATGGGATCTCCTTGCAGTTCAAGGGACTCTCAAGAGTCTTCTCCAAAACCACAGTCTAAAAGCATCAATATTCAGCACTCAGCTTACTTTATTCAGTTCAGTTCAGTCGCTCAGTCGTGTCCAACTCTTTGTAACCCCATGAATTGCAGCACGCCAGGCCTCCCTGTCCATCACCAACTCCCAGAGTTCACTCAGACTCATGTCCATTGAGTCCGTGATGCCATCCAGTCATCTCATCCTCGGTTGTCCCCTTCTCCTCCTGCCCCCAATCCCTCCCAGCATCAGAGTCTTTTCCGATGAGTCAACTCTTCGCATGAGGTGGCCAAAGTACTGGAGTTTCACCTTTAGCATCATTCCTTCCAAAGAAATCCCAGGGCTGATCTCCTTCAGAATGGACTGGTTGGATCACCTTGCAGTCCAAAGGACTCTCAAGAGTCTTCTCCTACACCACAGTTCAAAAGCATCAATTCTTCGGCACTCAGCCTTCTTCACAGTCCAACTCTTACATCCATACATGACCACAGGAAAAACCATAGCCTTGACTAGATGGACCTTAGTCGGCAAAGTAATGTCTCTGCTTTTGAATATACTATCTAGGTTGGTCATAACTTTTCTTCCAAGGAGTAAGCATCTTTTAATTTCATGGCTGTAGTCACCATCTGCAGTGATTTTGGAGCCCCCAAAAATAAAGTCTGACACTGTTTCTACTGTTTCCCCATCTATTTCCCATGAAGGGATGGGACCAGATGCCATGATCTTCGTTTTCTGAATGTTGAGCTTTAAGCCTACTTTTTCACTCTCCTCTTTCACTTTCATCAAGAGGCTTTTTAGCTCCTCTTCATTTTCTGCCATAAGGGTGGTGTCATCTGCATATCTGAGGTTATTGATATTTCTCCTGGCAATCTTGATTCCAGCTTGTGTTTCTTCCAGAGCAGCATTTCTCATGATGTACTCTGCATATAAGTTAAATAAGCAGAGTGACAATATACAGCCTTGATGTACTCCTTTTCCTATTTGGAACCAGTCTGTTGTTCCATGTCCAGTTCTAACTGTTGCTTCCTGACCTGCATACAGGTTTCTCAAGAGGCAGGTCAGGTGGTCTGGTATTCCTATCTCATTCAGAATTTTCCACCGTTTATTGTGATCCACACAGTCAAAGGCTTTGGCATAGTCAATAAAGCAGAAATAGATGTTTTTCTGGAACTCTCTTGCTTTTTCCATGATCCAGCAGATGTTGGCAATTTGATCTCTGGTTCCTCTGCCTTTTCTAAAACCAGCTTGAACATCAGGGAGTTCACGGTTCACGTATTACTTTATTAGTTGATTGCTTCTATGTGCTAGACACTATACCAAATGCTTTATATTAACTTTCTGTCTTATTACTCAAAACCACCCTATATGATGGATGTTATTCGTCAGAAGGTGAAACTGAAGCACTGAAATATTAAGTAGTTCACATTAGAAAGTGAAAGTGAAGTAGCTCAGTCGTGTCCGACTCTTTGCGACCTCATGGACTGTAGCCCACCAGGCTCCTCCATCCATGGGATTCTCCAGGCAAGAATACTGAAGTGGGTTGCCATTTCCTTCTCCAGGGGATCTTCCCAACCCAGGGATTGAACCTGGGTCTCCTGCATTGCAGGCAGATGCTTTAACCTCTGAGCCACCAGGGGGTCAACCCTAAAATGACAGAACTTTGCTCAGCTTTTACATATAGTAGGTTCCTCCAAAAATTATTTAATTCAACACTTGTTTTCTCTCTTTCCTCCAAGTGGCTGAAGCAGAAATGATAAGAAGGCAGAGTTTGGCAGTGGGCTCTGAAACAGCCTTGAGGAAATTTAGGGGGAGTTTGTAATCGAACAGTAGGCCTGCCAGGGCCAGGTAAAAGATTGTAAGATGAGGAAAACATGTTTCAGAAACCAGTTAAACCAGTATCTGGGAAAGTAACAAAATGTGAAAATACCTTAGTCAATAACCTATGGAAAAGGAAAATGTTTGAAACAACTATTACTGCAAGCTTACATGTTTGTTTAACAAGGACATTTGGGTATCATGGGAAGTTTTCAGTTAGATTTTGAGGAGTAAGCATGCTAGTTAAAATTAAGACAATATTTTGTAGTGGGAAAACTGTGACTACAATAGGATTCAATTACATGTAGCAGTTTTGCATTTGAGAATGTAACGTGTTTAGGGCCAAAAAGGGAGTTCAGACTACATTCTGGGCTCATTCTCACCCTTGAGAACTATAAAACAGGAACAATAAACCTTTATTTTCCATCCAAAATACTTTCCTGGGGTCTCCCAGAGCTTCTTAGGGCGGGACAACCATAACAGAGATTGACATGACAGCTGGCTTCAGTACTAAAGCCCAGCAAGGCACGGTCTGGCATTGTAATAACTGACACTCAGGTAACAACACCTGGAAGGGAGTTGCAACCCTAGGCAGCCAAGTGACCTTGCTGTGGAAGTAGAGAAGGCAATGGAAACCAATGTGTTTTGGTCAGTTCCCTGGGAAAGAGCTCTCAACAAGCTCTGAATCAAAAAGAAACCAAAAAGCTCTAACCTGAAAAGGATGGCAATTAACACTGATTAATACTTTCAACTATACAAGCGCAGTGTTCGGTACTTTATACATGTCATCTCATTTAATAGTCATAGCTGTATGAGGAAATGGCTTGGGTAGGTTAAGTTACACAAGTTCTCATAGCCAAGGTGTGACAGAATAGAGATTTACAGCTGGATCTTTTGATTCTGAAGTTCATCCACATTATCTTTTGTTCACCAAGAAAACTACCTGGTCCCTGAGCTCTAAAATCAGATCTGTTGCTTAACTGGTGGTATGGCCTTCAGAGGCCTCTTAATAGAGGATGCCAAGGTTGCTTCCAATACTATGAATCTCTCATATCATCTAATAAAGGAATGAAGATAAATAGGTAGAAACGGTGTGTTCAATCCCATTGTGGACACCTCACCTAAATTTTTGTACCATTAAGGTTAGATAATGGTACAAAAGAATCAAAATTGGAATTCATAGAAAGCCCCAAACTTGGAGCAGATAATTAGCATGGTGATAAACACACAAGGGCCAACAGACTTTCAATTCAGTTCAGTTCAGTCACTCAATCGTGTCCGACTGTTTGCGACCCCATGAACCGCAGCATGCCAGGCCTCCCTGTCCATCACCAACTCCCGGAGTTCACTCAAACTCTTGTCCATCAAGTCGGTGATGCCATCCAGCCATCTCATCCTCTGTCGTCCCCTTCTCCTCCTGCCCCCAATCCCTCCCAGCCTCAGAGTCTTTTCCAATGAGTCAACTCTGCATGAGGTGGCCAAAGTACTGGAGTTTCAGCTTTAGCATCATTCCTTCCAAATAACATCCAGGACTGACCTTCTTCAGAATGGATTGGTTGGATCTCCCTGCAGTTCAAGGGACTCTCAAGAGTCTTCTCCAACACCACAGTTCAAAAGCATCAATTCTTCAGTGCTCAGCTTTCTTCACAGTGCAACTTTCACATCCATACATGACCACAGGAAAAACCATAGCCTTGACTAGACGGACCTTTGTTGGCAAAGTAATGTCACTGGTTTTGAATATGCTATCTAGGTTGGTCATAAATTTCCTTCCAAAGAGTAAGCTTTAAACAACCTAATTTCTCCTAATCTGGCCTGTCTTCCCACAGGAGCTAGGACAAGCCTGGGATCTTTGGGTCCTTTAGCTTTTGTTCTATAAATGAGTGATATATTCCCAAGTCAACTGGACTGAGAGATCAAAAAGAAGGTTATGGAGAACGCATAATGCTATGTGTCTCCTACAAAATATAATATTGGTTGTCTTCACATGAGGGCTGCTTTGATTGTGTGGAAATCGTTTTCAAAGAAAGGCTATTCAATGGACACAGAAGTTATCTTTCACAGGTTTGAATTAGTTTTATTTTAAGATAATACAACAAAGAATGAAGTGCTGATATATGTTACAAGATAGATGAATCTTGGAAACCTTGAAAATGAGGTGACCTGAATAAAAGGCTTAGCACTCACTGTCACACAGAAGTTCTGTCAGTGGTGGCTATGCCAGCAGAATTCTGAAATTATTATTACTGTTTCTAAAAGTGAGAATGAATATGAAAGAAACTTTCTCACAGTGTCTAGCCCATGGAAGACTCAATAAAATTTGAGTCCCCTTTCCACTTGTGAGAATTGTGGTTTTTTTCCCTTTTCATTAGAAAAATATAACAAGTAAAAGCCATTTATACTAGCAAAGCAAGCAATTCAAAGCTCACCTTCCTCTCTTCAATTCACCCAACTTGAAAATGGAGACATGATTAGAATAAACCAGAGGGCTCAGTTTCAAGAGAGAATTTTTCTCTTTCCATGAAGTCTCCAAGAACACATTTTACCCCCTTGTCCTTGAGTGGCCTCAGTTCAGGGACTTTATCCAGAACTGAAAGCAAGTGGAGTTCTTGTCTTGGTTATACAGTTACACAAGTCATATTGTTGCTTCATCTGGAACTTTATGTTGTTTTTCTTTAGAAGGCGTTCTGTTATGGACCACATGGTTTCTGACTTAGTCAAGTCCTAGTTTCTTAATCATTCAGAAAACTCTCAATTCAACCAGATAAAGTTAATCATGTATGAAGCCTCCTCCCCTTTCCTCAGTAAAATACCAGAAAAGCCACCAGCTTTTGTTGATTTCACTGTAGATAATTCATCCTGCCACTTAATGGAAGAAATCTACAAACGACTTCATCTGAGAATCACGATTGTGAATACTTTCACTTTCCCAGTTTAGATTTCAGAATTTTCTTATATTTTTAACCTGGAAATCATGTATTAAGTACTTTTAGATGGGAGAGGCCTGCTTTCATATGTTTTTGTATAGAAGTTCAGACAAGTTAGACAAAAACATGTGACATATTTAAATACTCAGGGATGAAAAGTAAAATAAACATTTGTATACAATAGGGTGTGGGGACTGACTGCCGTATCAACACTTATTTTTTATTGCTGCCAGAACTCTGATTTCAGTAGCCGTGGCTGTTTGAGGTCTTGGAGTTAATTTGAAAGCAAGCAAGCAAAGACTTGTGTGACTTGCAGAATCTTTGGAGATTTTAAAATCTTAAATCTTTGCAGATTTTATTGATTTCTAGATATTTGGCTAAATATCTGGGTACAAGGGTCAGGGAGAACTGCATCCTAACTCTAAGTAGACAAAGTGAACAGAGACGAATCCTTTTCCCCATCTTACCGTGCCTGCCTACATCTATCACTAGGCTGCTGGTTCTGTGAAATGCTCCTTTTCACCCGTGACTTCTTGGCATCTTGTGTCATTCAGCTTGTTTCCTCCCCCGTGTCTAGCCTTAGAAGATTGAAGACATCAGATAAAGAAACATGCACCTTTATTCTCCCCTATCTACATCCTTCCCCTCCCTACTCCTTACTATCGGGGTTGTGACTGGCAGCACTCAAAGTCAGTTTCTAGAATTCAGCAGCCAAAGAGGGGAGGGGGGAGAAAACCCACAGTTAAGTTGTTTTGCTCCAACAGACCCATTTAGCCATTTCATTTCCAGGAAAGCATCTTGCACAAAGAAGTCTCAGTGAGGGAAAATTTCTGAACATCTCCCATTTTTGAAGCTGGTTACTTAGTTCATCCTTACTGAGATGACTTTAATCTTCCTGACACTGTTGCTTCTTCGTGACTTTGAACTTCCTATTCTTTCTTCCTATTTCTAATGACAATAACACTGTTCAGAATCTTATCTTAGGACAATGAATAGCTAAGTGTCATAGATAAGGCACACATGGAGTGAATGAATCTTCCAGAGAAGCAGAAATTGGTGACAAAAAGCTTTATAGGGGAGACAATTCTTGAACTGACTCTGAATATGAGTCAGTGTTTGTTTGAGGATTAAGAGAAGGACAGTCTAGCTGGAGTGGATGTGAGGGCTAACAGGAAGTTATTAGAGATGAAATTGTTAGGCAGTGACTCAGCGATTCACAGACTTTCCTTATATGTTGTTCTAAGAAGCTTGGATTTAATCTTGGGAGCAGTGGGGAAGCACTGATGGACTGATCCAGAAACTCCCAGTGATAATGTTATTCACAGAGGGAAAACATAAGCGGGGAAGTCATTTAAGTGGAAGAATAGCTCTGTTTGGGGTCTGTGGAGTTTGAAGAGCTGTGGAACTTCAGAAGGTATTCGACAGGTAATTAGGAGCTCAGGAGAAGGATCTCCACCAAGGACTTAGCATGAGTGTTAACAGTCTGTGAGTAGTTGACAAAGTGGTGGCTTGACTTTGATTTCCCAGAAGAACTGCAGTATGAGACGAGAAGATAACAGCAACCTGGAACTTCAACAACGGGTACTGGGAAGCGATGATCAGAGTGGTGGGGTGAACCAGGAGAGACCCACTGCATTAGAAGCCAAGGGAGGAAAGAGTTTCAAGAAAAAAAAAAAAATGTCAGCCATTCCAAATGCTACCAAGAAATGGTCAAGTTATGTAAGTCTTGAATTTTGTTATGAATGGCCTTGGTAAAAGCCATTTTGGAGCAGGGGGTTTCAGAGGGCTGGAGAGAGCATGCAGATTGGAAGAAGACTAGCAAGGCAAGACACTGAGGAATTGGTCCTCCTCTGAGCCTTCCATAATGGAAGTGGCTGGGAAGGTATGTGACATGGGGACGCTGAGGTCTGGCAAAAAACTAGGGAAGAGTAGAGCAGAACAAAGTTTCTGTCTGGAGGATCAGAAATTTCTTCTGGGGGATCACTGAGAGGAGCGTTGTATATCCTCACTTATGACATGTCCCGATCTCCATTTGTGGTCAAGCACTCAGTTATGTTGGATCCCCCTCTGAGAGCAAGTGCCTTGGGAGTTCCAGCTGAACTGAGGAGTATGCAGACGGCTGGCCCTTGTACTGTGAGCAAAAAACTAAGAATGATGCAAGCCACTGTTTGCAGAAAGAGAAGTGCACTGGATTTTCTCTGAGGCCTCTTTCAGCTCTAAAATGTTATGATTCTGTGATTAATTTGCTAAATAAATTAATAGTGCAAACAGTATTTCAAGGGGAATGTTTAAATTACTTATGAGAACAAACTTTTCAAGTACCCTCAAGCATCATAAAAACATCCAGTCCCATAGAAATAATTGATGCACCAATTATAAATCTTTCTTAGCTATTCATTCAAGCAGATTTCCTAAGAACTATGCTTGGCTACATTCTATTTACCTAGTTCAAGCTCTTGTTTGTATTTCAAAGCCACTGAACCACATTTCTTTAAACAACATGTTTCAGCCTGGCCAGCCCCCTAGTAGAGCTGAATTATTAAAGTTTTATATTATGAGCAAGATGGGTTCTTGATGAATTGATCCATCTCTGGAGAAATGCCCATCTTCATTTTAATTTAGGACACAGCTGCTAGAATTGCAGACTTCATCAAAAATGGCCACAGAGAACTCAGACAACTCACAGAAACATTTCCTTTAGATTGGCATGGTCTTTGAGGACAAACCACACTCTAAAATGTTTGTGTAACAGGAAAATGTGGTGTCAAGATGATCAAAACAAGATAGAAAATGATATATTTTCACAAAATTTGCATACTTATTTAAAAAATAGCCAATAGTGAATGTAAAAAATGAGAACACCACGTTTAAAGGAGATAGCATAATAAAAATGCAGACAGATTAAATATGCTTGCGATCAATAGACCCAAAATTAACAACAATGTATTTCTTTTCTTCAAATTTGGGAGAACATCAGCAGTGCTCCCTATTGCAGCAAAAGTAGATGAACCCTCTCAGTCTCTGGCTATTTTATACTTGGATGAAATGTGTGAGCTATTTAACAATTCTGAGCATTAATCTTCATTTTACAGCTAAGGAAACTATCAGACAAGGTCCTGGCAGAAGTCAGATGGCACCTACAATCTGGGTAATCTAAGGCATGTTTAATGAAAAGCTATTTACAGAAGTGTGAACAAGATTCAGGAAAAGCAAGAAGTGATGGGATAATTCCCACAGTAGCAGGAGCAAGGACTCGAAAAATAAACTCTCTGTAGAAGTTACTTGTCATGACCTGTGACCTTAGGGAAGGGATACAGTCAGACTGTAATAACCTGGGAAAGAGAGAAGGTTGGAGACCTTATTGTCAACCCACCCTCCACATTTCCTGCTGTTGCCTCTGACTGGCTAAACCCAAGTAGAAGCCAGAGATCAAGGGAGCCAGTTGAGTCAGTCTCTATGGACCACCTTCCAGGATGGAGAGGCGAGGAGGGGCCTCTGGAGCATCATAGGATGACATTCACCATGATGGATAGTAGAGGTGACCTTATAAGGTTGTTTTAGGGAAAAATAGAGAATAAGTTGTTGACACAGAATCTGACTCACAATATGTAGTTGACTTAATAAATATTAGCAGCTACTCTTATTTTTATTAAAAGCATCATTGAATTGTATTACTTCCAAAAGAGGTAGACTGTTAGTTTTCTATGACTACAATAACAAATTACCACAAATGTAGTTGTTTAAAGCAAGTTATTTTCTTAGAGTATGGAGATGAGAAGCCCAAAGCCAGTTTTACTATGTTACAATCAGATTTCCTTCTTTAGGCCTCAGGGGAAAGTTCATCTTCTTGCCTTTTCCACCTTCTGGTGGCTGCCAGCATTTCTTGGCTTGTGGTGCCTTCCTCCATCTTCAAAGTCATCATTCCACTCTCTGCTTCCAACGCTACATGGTCTTGTCTTTGACTCTGACCCCCCAGACTCTCTCTTATAAGGATTTGTGATTACCTTTAGGCACCTCCTGAATAATCCCAGATAAATTCCCTACTTCAAGATCTTAATCTCAATCGTAACTGTAAAGTCCTTTTTATCATGTCAAGGTAACATACTCATGGGTTCTGGAGATTAGGACACGGATATAGATAGCATATTGAAAAGCAGAGACATTACTTTGCCGACTAAGGTCCATCTAGTCAAGGCCATGGTTTTCCAGTGGTCATGTATGGATGTGAGAATTAGACTGTGAAGAAAGCTGAGTGCTGAAGAATCGATGCTTTTGAACTGTGGTGTTGGAGAAGACTCTTGAGGGTCCCTTGGACTGCAAGGAGATCCAACCAGTCCATTCTAAAGGAGATCAGCCCTGGGTGTTCTTTGGAAGGAATGATGCTAAAGCTGAAACTCCCGTACTCTGGCCACCTCATGCGAAGTGTTGACTCATTGGAAAAGGCTCTGATGCTGGGAGGGACTGGGGGCAGGAGGAGAAGGGGACGACAGAGGATGAGATGGCTGGATGGCATCACCGACTCAATGGATGTGAGTCTGAGTGAACTCCGGGAGATGGTGATGGACAGGGAGGCCTGGTGTGCTGCGATTCATGGGGTCGCAAAGAGTCGGACACGACTGAGCAACTGAACTGAACTGAACTGACTGATAGATTTGGGATAACATTATTCAGTTTACCACAGATGGATCCTAGATTTCTGGAGCTAAGTGGAATTCACTTACTGTGTGATTAAATAGCTGTTACTACCTGACTTCCACAACATCCAATGTTATTGTCTTGTACTGGATTCCCCACAAAAACGAGAGCCCAGAAGTGTTTATATGTAGATAGTTTGTTTTGGAAGTGGTCCCAAAGAGCATGAGTGATGGATTGAGGAAAGAGTGAAGATGGGAAGTCCAATTTAAGGATGCATTATTGGCTTGACCATCTCTGTAGGCTGCTAGGACTTCATCCAGCCAAGACCTTCTGAAGAAGATTTAGAATATATTCCAGAATGGTCTGCTCCAGACAGTGGGACTGGTGGGAGAACACTAGTTCTGTCAACTACTGACTAAGAGTTTCCCCACAGGGTGCTAAATCCCTTCTACTTCAAAACTGTACATGCATGAGTCCAGGCAGCTTCCCCAAGGTGCCCTGTGATGCATCAGTCCCAGGGGTGAACGTTAGAGATCTGTGAGCAACTAAGGCGAAGTTACGCCAACTGGTTGGCTGTCATAATGCCTAAAGTTAAGAGTGGTCCAGAAGAACATAAGATGGGGCATAAAAGATGTCTAGTAAATGGCTCTGTGTTAAGATGGATAATTTTGACTTTCTGTGCTACAGTGAGATGTCAGGAATTATTTTACCCAAGTCTGCTATTTTCTTAGAGGAAACTTTAGGTCCATGACATGTGGTTGCAGATAAAAGACCAGAAGTCTTTGAAACAAGAAAAAATGCAATATTCTTTTTGAACACCCACTCATGGTTTTCTTTACAGCCTGATGGAGAAGATCAACACTAACAAAAGATAACACATAAATAAATATTCTTGAGTGTTCTGGTGCTTTTTACCTAGTGTGGGAATCAGAGAAGGTTTCCTTGAAAAATTACGATTAAGTTGGGACTTGAAGATTAAGGAGGGGTTATTTAACTAAATAAAGGGAACAGCATTCCATACAGGGAAGAGCCTGTGAAGTAGACCGGAACATAGCATATCCAAAGCTAAGAGAGTCCAACGTGGCTGGAGTGAGTGGTAGGAGATGAGTGTGAAAAACTGGGAAGTGGTGGGACAGAGAGAGATTACTCAGGGTCTCAGAGGCCAATAAAGCTTTTGATCTTTCCCTTGGGAAGTCGGCGAAGTTTTTTTTTTTTAATAAATAGGAGATTAGCAAGATTAAATTGCGTGTTTAAAAGGCTGTATGGTGGAGGAGAGGGGCTAGGAATGAATGCAAGGGGATGAGTGAGTCCTAGCGAGATAATGATTGACAAACTGAAGACACAAGTCACTGTGAAAAGAAACTGGGTCAAACTGGGTCAATCATGTGTGGATTTCAAGCTATCCCCCTGGGCTGGAGGTGATACACATCCATAAGGTTGTTTATGACTTCTGCAAAAGCTGAGGATTCTCATTTCAGATTATAGACACCAGGTGGGTTAGCAAAGATGGTGACAATAATGATGAAGAAAGAGAAGAAGGAGGAGGAGGAGAAGGAGGAGGGGGAGAGAGAAGAGGTGGGAGATGAGGGGAAAGAGGAGAGGGAGAGAAGGAGGGGAAGAAAAGGAAGGGGAAGGAAGGAATGAAAAAAAAAAGAAAAGAAAAGGAGAAAATAAAAGAGAAAAGAAAGAAAAAAGACTTAAAATTCATAGCATTACTGGAACAAACAGAATTGAAGGAAGTTGGTGGATTCATATTCTTCTAGACTAGTGTTTCTCCACCCTATTCTCAACTGTTAACACTTTGGTTCAAATAATTGTTTGCTGTGGGGAGATCTGCCCTGTGTATTGTAGGATGTTTAACAGCATGTCTGGACTCTCCACACTATAAGTTAGTAGCAACCTCCCTCCCTTCCAAGCTGTGACATCCAAAAATACCACCAAACATAGTCAAATGTGCCCCAGGGGGGAAAAACCACCACCAGCTGAGAACTATTCTACTAGACCTTGTAAGTTTTTGGTGCCATTAGAAGGAATATAAATAATTTAAGAAGCCTAAAAATATGATTTCTTTTGTCTTTAACCTCATTTTATGGGTATTAGTTTTTAATCTTTGAAAACACTTGATTTACTTCTCAATTATTTTGATTAATGATATTTTAGTTCAATCAAGAGGAGCACTTTATTGCAACCTGTCTGTTGTCTGAGCCAAAATGTTTCACGTGTGGAAAATAAGTCAAGTTGAAAAACAAGTTGAGTCAGTAGGTCTCCAGAACTGTGTGTGAGTAAACTTTTATGCAAATTCATTGGTTCTTTGCTGCTGAAAGAGAAACACTGAGAAGATAAAAAGGTTGGCACTGATGAAATAAAATTTTTCATTTTTTTCTTCATTTTCCACACACTGAAAGAGTTTACAAGATTTTTCCATGATGCAGAGAAGCAATTTTACTTGCAAATCATCAAACCACTCATTCTCTTTAAAGAGAATAAATTGGCCATAACTGGAAATTTCTCTCATTGCAATGTTATATGTCCCCCTCCACTCCATTTTTCAGTGCCTTAACTGAAGGGATATTTTTTTTCCAATATGCAAATCCAATCGTGCATTAAAGCTCGCTTGCCATTGCTTTTGGATTAAAGATCACAGTCCTCAGCAAGGCTCCCTAGTCACGTCTTAACCCACGTATCCCTATGTTACGTGTGCTTTGGCCATACCACTCTTGTCCCAATTCTTTAGATATTCCATGCTTCTGCCCAGCACAGGGCTTTGCACACATTTGGCCCTTTGCCTGGGAAACCCTTCCACAACATCTTCAATCCAGCTAACTCATTCTCACCCTTCAGAGAGCAGCTCAAGCAACACTTCCTTAGAGTAATTTCTTTAACCAAACCCCACCAAACACACAAGTAAATAAATGCCTCTTTGATAGTCTAATAGCTCCATATATCTTTTCTTTATACCTCTAATTTCACTTGTCACTTTATGTGTGCTCAGTTGTTCTGTTGTCTCTGACTCTTTGCAACCCTATGGACAGTAGCCCTCAAGGGTCCTCTGTCCATGGGATTTCCCAGGCAAGAATTTTGGAGCGTGTTGCCATTTCCTTCTCTAGGGGATCTTCCTGACCCAGGGATCGAACCCAAGTCACCTGCATCTTCTTTATTGGCAGGCAGATTAAGCCCACTCTATTTTTAAAAATTGTTTATTAATTAATTTATTTTAATTGGAGGCTAATTACTTTACAATATTATGGTGATTTTTGTGATACATTGACATAAATCAGCCATGGGTGTACATATGTCCCACCATCCTGAACCCCCACTCCCACCTCCTCACCGCATCCCTCTGGGTTGTCCCAGAGTACCAGCTTTGAGTGCCCTACTTCATGCATCAAACTTGCCCTGGCCATTATTTTACATATGGTAATATACATGTTTCAATGCTATTCTCTCATATCGTCCCACCTTCGCCTTCTCCCACATAGTTCAAAAGTCTGTTCTTTACATCTGTGTCTCTTTTGCTATGTTGCATATGGGTCATTGTTACCATCTTTCTAAATTCCATATGTATGTGTTAATATACTGTATTTGTGTTTCTCTTTCTGGCTTACTTCACTTTGTATAACAGGCTCCAGTTTCATCCACCTCATTAGAACTGACTCTAATGCATTTTTTAAAATAGCTGAGTAATTTCCATTGTGTATATGTACCATGACTTCCTTATCCATTCATCTGCTAGTGGACATCTATGTTGCTTCCATGTCCTAGCTATTGTAAACAGTTAAGCCCACTTTCTATTTATACGTGTGCTTATTTGATTAACATCCATCTCCTCCACTTAGCTGTCATCTCTATGGAGCAGGAAATATGTTTGTCTTACCATCGTGTGCCCAGCACCAAACATAGTAGGTCCTCAATAACTATCATTAAATAAATAAATTCATGAATTCATTAGTCAATATTGTAATACTGGCTACCACATACTTCAGAGACCAGTAAACTCTTGCTACTGTCCTGTCACCTGTTTTTGTAAATAATGTGTCAGAACACACCTATTGGAACACACACCCATTCATTTACTATTTCGGTGGTGCTAGTGGTAAAGAATCCGCCTGCCAATGCAAAAGACATAAGAGACATGGGTTGGGTCCATAGGTCGGGAAAATCCCCTGGAGGAGGCCATGGCAACCCTCTCCAGTATTCTTGCCTGGAAAATCCCATGGAGAGAGGAGCCTTGTAGGCTAGTCCATGAGGTCACAAAGAGGCAGACATGACTAAATCAACTTCGCATGCACACAGGCTGATTATTCTATAGAGGCAGCAAGAAGTAGTTGTGGCAGAGAGCACTTTGCCCACAAAATCTAAAATACTTTCTGGCTCTGTATAGGAAGTTTGCTGACTTCTGATCTAAGTCATTTACTTCTTGTTTGGCTTATAAGCCAGTGGACTTACAATCTAATCACAGGAATATATGAAATAAAATAATGTGATATATATTTTCGCTGCCAAAATATTTAATCGTAACAATCCTTAAATGAATGTGTCCTGTGTGATAGCCGGTGAAATGAGCACATTACTTACATTGCTTCATGAGACCCAAATAGAGCCCCATTTTATTTTAAAAAGAAAGTGGTCAACTTAACTCAGTTTCTCAGAATTAGGAAGCTGTTGGGGAACCAAGTATGTCAGCATTAGTTTTCTGTCTTCAATTTAGTCATTAACTGAATGCTGGGGACAGTGGTGCATGGTGGCAATTCACATTTGAAATGTTTCAAGTGCTAAATGCCCTTGGACTGTTCAAGGAGTGGAAGTGAATGAGTTAAAATAGGACAGGATGTTGTAGCAGTAGGATCCCTGGGAAGTAGTAAGAACTCATGACAGCTCTTATATTAGGTGGGTTCAAGCATGGCACCACATGGGTGGTTCCTTGGTGGCAAAAGGGAAAATTTGACTAGGAAGGACTGAATTGGGCAATTGACAGCGGAAGTCGTGGAGAGGGCATTGAAAAGCTCCATGGGGTACTGACTGGTCCCAAGAGTCTAAAGAGGTCAGATGTGGCCGTGAGAAAATGACAGGCCAGGAATGTGAGAAGTCAAGGGGAAGGATCAAAAACCAGGAACAAAAAGCTCGAAAGTAAGAAGGCAGAATCCATATGACACAAGATCAAGAGAACCCTAGATTAAAAACCTGGGCAATCAGACACTGGGATCAAGGCAAAGGGTCAGAGACTAACTATGGGGCGCCCAAATGAGAACGTATCTTGCCGGGAATTTGACGTTCTGAGGACAACCCCGCCCAGAGCCAGATTCTCAGAACACAGACACCTAATCTGATGGTGGAGGCAATTTTGTCTACCTAGCTACCTAGAAAGGGGAGAGAAGATAATTCTTGGCAGGAATAAGAAAAGACCAGCTCAATATTTCTTTGAGCCAGCTGGCTTGGCTTGTCCCTGCAGGCCCATTCTTCCTTCTCTTCTCCATATTTCTGACAAATGCTTCCACTTCTGAAAAATGCCTCAACTGACCAAGTTCAGTTTATTGCTTCCTAACTCTCCCTTCAGTAACCCTCAAGCTCAGCCCCCACGACCAACAAATCAGAATATCATGTGCCTTGCCCCGTGTTTCTCAAATGTCGCCAGTTCCCTATTCTGCTTTTCCTTTTCTCAGTGGCATTGTCTGGGACGGCTTTTTCCAGTTATACCACCTAGAAAAATACCTACTCATCTGACAAGTTCCAACCCAAATGTCACATCTTCTTGGTAGCTTTTCCAGACCTCCCCACCTCTCAGGAAGAATTAATTCCATCCTCTCTGTAGCCTCAGTGCTTCTTACATAGAATTTTCATAAAGGATTTATATGACTCCTCATTTACACTTAGGATAAGGACAAAACTTCTCTGTATGGCTTTCAGGGTTTCTGGTGGCTCAGTTGGCAAAGAATTTGCCTTCAATGCAAGAGACCTGGGTTTAATCCCTGGGTCAAGAATATCCCTTGGAGAAGGAAATGGCAACCCACTCCAGTAGTCTTGCCTGGGAAATCCCGTGAACAGAGGACAGAGGAAACTCGCAGACTACAGTCCATGGGGTTACAAGAGTTGGACACATCTTGACTAAACCGCCACCAGCAAAGGATTTATGACTCCCCATTTAGCTTAGAATAAGGATAAAACTTCTCTGTATGGCTTTCAAGTTCCTGTATAGGTCCCATCCCCCTCACCAATCTTGTACCCCACTGCCTCCCATGGCTCCCTGACTTTGATAGGGCTATTTTTTCTGCTTAGAAGGCTCTTTTCACCTCTCTTTGCCTAGTTAACCCTCAGTATTCTTTTAGATCTCACCTGGGTAGAGCCTTCCCTGACTTCTGACTCAATCAAATGCCCCATGGCAGGTTCTTAGTGCTCCCAGGCCTCACTTTCATTGCCCTGTAACAGAGGCAGTTCTAGAATTGCTTCTGTAATTATTTTGGTCAGCTTCCTCCCCCATGTACCACATATATCAGGACTTGAAGAAATGTATCTGTTGTTGTAGGCCTGTGTTTCCTGGTGTCCAGTCCAATGCCTGGCTCAGAGTTGGCAGAGTGCAAAGTGGTCAGTTAACACACTCATGTCATATTTTTTAGCTTGTGGGTCTTCCCTCTGCAGATACAGAGCTCCTGGGAGCCAGGGCTGTAACTCTCAGTCCCTCAGACCCTCAGTGTGTGTCACAGTACCTGCCACAAGGTAAATGCTCGGTTAATGTGTTTTGTTATTAAATTGTATTCCATTTCAATGTCAAATCTGACCAGCAATTGTGGTTCTTTGATCATAAAGCTGGCAAGACAGGAAACCATCCATGAAGAAAGCATCTTCCCATGGCCATGTCTTTATTTATATAAATTTCTTTCAGTCACCCCGCAGCCACAGTCAATCCTAAAGGAAATCAACCGTGATATTCATTGGAAGGACTGATGCTGAAGCTGAAGATCCAATACTTTGGCCACTTGATGTGAAGAGCCGACTCATTGGAAAAGACCCTGATGCTAGGGAAGATGGAGGGCGGGAAGAGAAGGGGGCAACAGAAGATGAGATGGTTGGATGGCATCACTGACTCAATGAACATGAGTCTGAGCCAACTTTGAGAGATAGTGAAGGACAGGGAAGCCTAGCATGCTGCCGTCCATGAGGTCAAAGAGAGTTGGACATGACTGAGCTACTGAACAACAAGCACCACGATAGCTTTCCTTCACTGACAGCACTCTTCCATTCCTGATGCCCTGGTTATCCATGCAGAATTCTTGGGGGGGTGGCTTTTTCTTCTTTTCTTGAACTCCAACTCTTAGACTTTCCCTCCTGGTAATTTTATTATAATCCCATTTCTGCATCTCGCACTCTTGCACCCCAGTCTTGTGCTGCACCACAAGGACCATGATTTGCTTTCTTCACTCTGCCAACTTAACTCTGCTCTCATCCTCCCACACAGATTTTCTTCCAGAAGCAAGGTGACAGCGTGAAGGGAGTACCAAAAAAGTAAAAATAAAGATAGTGTGCCTCCACTCAAAGCAACAGAATTATGAAGGCAGGTGTGGGAGGAATCATTTTTTTTGAAAAGAGGAAGGTGGGCAACTTGTGATTTTATTTCTGGTCTAAAGCAAGAGGAAAGAAATGGGTGCAATTAAACTTTCTGATACCTAAGTGGTAAAATGCGACATGAATGGTTTGCCTTTTGATCTTGGTGACCTAGTTCTGAATGAAGGCATGGGCTGAGACCAGGGATCAGCTCAAGGAAAACCAAGGCTGTGGCAGGAGACGACAGGCTCAGCAGAGGAGTTGGGAGGGGCTCCAGGAACACGCTTGGTTTCGCCAGGGACAGAGTTTGAGTGATCTCTGCCCTTTATTCAGTGCTTAACCCAACATTTGGAATGTAGGTATTTGGTGAATAAATGACACTGTCTTACAGGTTGGAATTTCTTGTGATACTTTTAAGGACAAAAAAGAATTTCAGAGGTTAAAGAAGAGAGTGTAAAAGTCATTGGATGAAGGGCTTTGTAAAGCTCGCTGTGCTTTGAAGACAATTTCCTCTATGAAATTTAGTGTCAGTTTTTTGCATGCACGTGTGCTCAGTCATGTCTGACTCTTTGCGGCTCTGTGGACTGCAGCCTGCCAGGCACCTCTGTCCACGGGATTCTTCAGGCAAGAATACAGAAGTGGGTTGCCATGCTCTCCTCCAGGGGGATCTTCCTGACCCAGGGAACAAACCTATGCTTTTACATCTCCTGCCTTGGAAGCGGGTTCTTTACTGCTTGAGCCATCATCAGGGAAGCTGTCAGTTATTTAAAAATAAGCAATATAACAGCCTTAAGCCCAAAATATCCTATCCCATTATGCAAGATACATTTTCTCCATTTGAAAAATCATATTCTATAAAATATTCATAAAAAATCTTAAAGTGTAAAATCACTGGGCACTTAACTTTGATACATAATCCATTGTCCTGCTTTTGCCTTCAATTCCTTTTGACTTTAACCTCTCAAGAGGTTTCAGGAACCTCATGAAGTTCATAGCTGCTCTACCTGAGAAACACTTGCAAGTTCAGCATTTTGTGCTAAATCAACAGCATCTTGCTCATGCAACTCTAGAAATCTCTCTTTAGAACTTTCCGTGATGAACCAGTTTAGGTTGCTGAGGTCAGCAATCTAGGTTTTCAGGTTTCTTTTTAAGCACAGTTGAATTACAAAGTTGTTTTAACTTCTGCTGTATAGCAAAGTGATTCAAATATATATATAAAATGTATATATGTGTATATATATATTCTTTTTCATTATGGTTTCTTACAGAATATTGCATATAGTTGCCCATGCTGTACAGTACACCTTGTTGTTTATACATTTTATATATAATAGTTTGAATCTACTAACCCCAAACTTCCAGTCCATCCTTCTCCTACTCCCCTCACCCTTGGCAATCACAAATCTGTTCCCTTTGTGCATGAGTCTGTTTCTGTTTTGTAGATAGGTTCATTTGTTTCATACTTTAGATTCCACTTATAAATGATATCATATGGTATTTGTCTTTTTCTTTCTGACTTATTTCACTTAATATTGATCATCTCTAGTTGCATCCATGTTGGTGCAAATGGCAGTATTTCATTCTTTTTATGTCTGAGTTGTTGTTATTCAGTAGCTCAGTCGTGTCCGACTCTTTGTGACCCCACGACTCTTTGTGACTCCATGGACTGCAGCACACCAGGATTCCCTGTCCTTCATCATCTTCTGGAGCTTGCTCAAACTCACTTCCATTGAGTCTTTGTCCTCTGTTTTCCACTTCTCCTCCTGCCTTCAATCTTTCCCAGCATCAGGGTCTTTTCTAATCAGTTAGCTCTTCACATCAGGTGGCCAAAGTATTGGAGCTTCAGCGTCAGCAACAGCCCTTCCAATAAATAGTCAGCCTTCCAATGACTGGCTAGTAGTATTCCATTATATATACAGCATTTCTTCATACATATATATTCCATATATGTAATTCCATTATATATATATATAACATTCCATTATATATATATGGACTTCCCTGGTGGCTCAGATGGTAAAGAATCTGCCTGCAATGCAGGAGACCCAAGTTCAATTCCTGGGTTGGAAAGAAAGATCCCCTGGAGAAGGGATAGCTACCCATACCAGTATTCTTACCTGGAGAATTCCATGGACAGAGAAGCCTGGGGAGCTATAGTCCACGGAGTCACAAAGACTTGGACATGACTGACATACTAAACACACACATACACATGTGTGTATATATATATACATATACATCTCACATCTTTATCCATTCATCTGTCAATCAACAGGTTGCTTTCGTGTCCTGCAGGTTTACCGTGAATAGTGCCGCTGTGAACATAGGGGTGAATGCATATTTTGAATTGTAGTTTTGTCTGGATATATGCCCAGGATTGGGGTTACTGGATCATATGACAACTCGTTTTTTGAGGAATCCCCATACTGTTTTCCATAGGTGCTGCATCAATTTACACTCCCACCAACAGTGTAGGAGGGTTTCCTCTTCTCCACACCTTTTCCAGCATTTGTAATCTGTGGACTTTTAAATGACAGGCATTCTGACCAGTGTGAGGTAGTATCTGGTTGTTTTGATTTGCATTTTTCTAGTTGTTAGCTATGTTGAGCATCTTTTCATGTGCCTGTTGGCCATCTGTATGTCTCTTTTGGAGAAACTTTTGTTGAGTCTTTCTGCCCGTTTTCTGATTGGGTTGTTTGGTTTTTTTAATTGTTGATTTGTACTAGCTGTTTGTATATTTTGGAAATTAAGCCCTTGTTTGTTGCATCATTTGCAAACATTTTCTCTCAGTCTGTAGGTTATCTTTTCATTTCTTCATGATTCCCTTTGCCATACAGAAGCTTATAAGTTTGATTATGTCCCATTTGTTTATTTCTGCTTTGTTTCCTTGGAAGACTGTCTAGGTCATCAGTGGAATCATATATATGACCTGAAGAGCAGTTAATCTTATAGGCTTCTCCTGAGACAATCAATGAGCTATGGCAAGCAGGCAAAGAAATTTTTTCAGTGACTCATCTAAGCCAGTCCACTAATACCCCTGAAAGCTCCATCAGTGACACAGGGCAGCCACCAACTTTGTGCCTGAAATTCTTTGTACCAGAGAACTGCAGGCCCATTTCTAGGAGACGAGACATGGGCAAGATTGCTCGTGTCTGCTTTCCTTCTCTGCCTATCATGACTTGTTGCAGTGGTATATTCTGTTGTCAGATCCTCTCTAGAACCACCTGATGGTAGACTCCACAGGACCATGGTGTTCTGTTTGCCAACAAGATCAGTTATCAACCTTCTCCAAGTCTGGACAGAGATCCACAAGCCTCTCTGCTGCTGTGACAGGACTCAGGCTCTATGAGACCACAAACCTTTTTAAGATTCCTAAGTGCTCCTCTTCAGAAAGAATCTGTGTCTCACGGCTCTTTCAGCTGTTATCCACTGTTGTAATGCTAGTGTAGTAGCAAGATGAGGACAACGGGGTGTATTCTACATTCTTCTAATTAAATCTCAGTCTTTCAGTGAGTTCGTGTCTTGAAATTGTGACTTTCACAACTGTTTCTGCAGAGGTCTAGTTTTTATTTCCTGGCATTCCCCTCCTTTCCAATCCAGTGCCTTGGAGCTCTGACCTCTTTGACTTTGTGTTTTTCTTTAAGTGAAACAGGAAGTCTCCAGGGGATTGGGAGGGGAGGAATGCTTTTCCCCCAGGGGGTGGGGTGGGGTGGGGGGGATACGGCTCTGGCACAGTCTTTCCCTTAGAGAGTGCCTCTGCTGTGGAGAAGCTTCTGGTGTGTTTCATACCCTCCCCAGAGCCTACAGGGTATTTTTCTCAGATCTTCATTATGAGGATCTAGCACTTTTGCCTGGAAAATCCCATGGATGGAGGAACCTGGTAGGCTGCAGTCCATGGGGTTGCTCAGAGTTGGCACGACTGAGCGACTTCACTTTCACTTTTCACTTTAATGCACTGGAGAAGGAAATGGCAACCCACTCCAGTATTCTTGCCTGGAGAATCCCAGGGACAGAGGAGCCTAGTGGGCTGCCGTCTATGGGGTCGCACAGAGTTGGGCACAACTGAAGTGACTTAGCAGTAGCAGTAGTGGGGTTCCTGGAAGGAAAACTCATCAAGGTGCAGGGTCCCCCTCTAAGACCATGACTCCTGGGAATTTCTCACTCTCACATTACTCCACACTCAGCCTCTAGCAATCCATCGTTTAAGTGTTCTACCAGTTTATGGAGGCTTCCCAGCTGGCTCAGTGGTAAAGAATCCACCTGCCAAGCAGGAGATACAGGTTCAATCCCTGGGGCGTGAAATGACACCCTATGGTGCCCAACTGGCGCCCAGTATTCTTGCCTGGACAGAAGAACCTGGCGGGTTACAATCCATGGGGCTGCAAAAGAGTCAGACATGACTTAACAACTAAAAACAACCACCACAACCAGTTTATGGCTCCAGGAGCTTCTGTTCTTGGCTGACAGAAAAGATCATGACTGTGTGTGTCTCTGAACGCCCGCATCTCTCCAGATTTCAGGATGGCAGTTTCCCTGCAACCTAAGCTCCCTGTAACAGCCAAGAAAAGTCACTGATTTTTAATTTGTACAGATTTTTGTCATAAGAGTAGTAGTAATGACTTCCAAACTTTGTACATATTGAGGCCAGAAGTCACAAGTGAATTCCTACTGTGAGTTCCTTCTTGCCCCCCTCAACCCTTTGCTCCTTTCTTATTACCAAACAGTAGGAAGAAAAAGTACATGGCCAGAGCCTTCATATCCTATGATAGTGACTTATTGGGTCGTGGAAGGCTGACACTTTGGTGGAGGCAGTCAAATGTTGCTTCTCAGCTCAACATTCTGTCCTCACCAGGCATAAATCAACTCATCAATCTCTGAAGTTCCCTTCAGCACTTGCTAAGTCACATCACTTATTAATGAGTTAAAACATTTTTTACTGTAGTACTAGTTCTGTCTGATGATAATTTTCTTCCAAATCACTCCTCTCTCTCCCCTTTCACCATAATCTTCAGTTTGGTAAATTTCTCTGCCATTTTTGTTAATACACAGTTGTAGGCTTATAAAGAAATACAGCAGCACAGACCACAGAAGGGGCAAATCTGAGTGTTTTACCTTCATAATTGATCAGCGAGGTATTTATGATTTGAGAGCATTTGGAAAGGGTGATGTTTGGGGTGCTCTGAAATGATCTGAAAGATATGCCAATCATACTCAAAGGTTTATTCAGTCCTTAGACTATATGCAGGTGCCCTCACTCATGTTTCATTCAAATGCTTTATTAGGATGTACAGTTTTTGAAGGAGCAATCTATTGGCAATGTATTGGTGGAAAGGAAACGTAAAATCAGATTTAAGTGTACTGCAGATGAAACACAGTCTTAATCACTGTAGACTTGTCAATTAACTATAGTAGTTGAAGTGAAACTGTGTGTGTGTGTGTGTGATTTGAGCACTATCCTATTGATATGTTCAAAGCTCATTTGCTTGGGTGCATGGGACTTAATTTTTTTCAAATCTCTGAGGTCATGTAGTTTGATGGCTAATACAGTTTTCAACTTCTTTGACTGCTGGAAGACTGTGAAAAGAAGTGGAAGAAACCCTTTTTTTTTTTTTTAAGTCTTTTTAAGCCTTGGCTGTTCCTGCTCCCCTCTTTTTTATTTAAAAGGTTAATTTTAATAATTTTCAAGGATTTTTTGTGTGTCTGGGTAAAAATGAAGTTTGAAATGCTAAACTATCATGAGCAGAGGAACAGGTTAAAATTATTGTGGCTGTTTCATGTTAGTATATTTCATACGGAGAAGCAAATACTGCTCAGGTTTCTTTATTTGCCACAAAGTGAAAAGTTGAATTATATCCATGCTGATAATAATTTGAACTAACATACAGCTTGAGTGAGTGAGTGAAGTCGCTCAGTCGTGTCCGACTCTTTGCGACCCCACGGACTGTAGCCTACCAGGCTCCTCCCTCCATGGGATTCTCCAGGCAAGAGTACTGGAGTGGGGTGCCATTTCCTTCGCCAGGGGATCTTCCTGACCCAGGGATCAAACCCGGGTCTCCAGCATTCCAGGCAGATGCTTTAACCTATAATTAGAAGCCCTCTTCTAGCTTACTATATGAGAAGTAGTTACATCTTAAACTAGGATGTGAGGATTGCCAGCTGTCCTCCTTCAAACACATGCTATAAAGTGACAGACATAATAGAACTTTTGGATTCCCCATTGTAAGCCATTGGATGGGCCTGTAAGTTATAGTGTGCTCAGTCACTCAGTCAGGTCTGATTCTCTGTGGCCCCATGGACTGTAGCCCACTAAGATTCTCTGCCCATGGAATTTTCCAGGCAAGAGTACTGGAGTGGGGTGCTATTTCATACTCCAGGGAATCTTCTCACCCAGGAATCAAACCTGTATCTCTTGCATCTCTTGCATTGGCAGGTGGATTCTTTACCACTAGTGCCACCTGGGAAATCTCTGTGAGCTATAGTGTGACTTATGAATAAATTGTATTACACGGATGATGCTCTTTAATTGTACCCATATTCAACCACTGAGTTTTCTGCCTTCCTGGTGAGTGTTTGCCTTTTTCATTAGACCATGAAAGTGGTTTGGGCTCAAGGATGAGCAAGAACAATGGCTTGTATAGAGTTGAATTCATAAATGTTCTTGGCAAAACAAGGGAAAGATAGAGGTGATTGGATGTGATGCTCCATGTTACTCATGTTTATCATGAAAACATGAGGTTGGTAATCTTAGCTGTGGGGGTGGAAGAAGAAGCCCACCAGGGCAGAGAAGATAGACTCTGCCAAGTTTCCATCCAGAAACTACCTGTCATGATAGAGAGCATTAATTCTGATATTCAGGACTAATAGAGTCTAAGTTTTAAAATTCTTGTTGTGCTTGAACTGGGGTACATTGCTCCTTAACTGCAGCCGTACTGGAGAAACTATGAATTTCCCATGTATATCCACTTGGAGGCATAATGCCATAACCATTCACAGTAGACAAGCAGTGGTCTCAAGTTAGGGCTTTCCTGGTGGCTCAGTGGTTAAGAAGTCACCTGCCAATGCAGGAGACACAGGTTCGATCCCTGGGTAGGGAAGATTCCCTGGAGAAGGAAATGGCAACCCACTCCAGTATTCTTGCCTGGAGAATTCCATGGATGGAGGAGCCTAGCCAGCTTACAGTCCATGAGTTCACAAGCTTAGGTCTCAAACTGGAGGTCAGCTTGTTTCCTCTCAACTAATTAAGCTCTTCCCAAGCATATTCTGTTCTTGAGAGTGTCTGACTTCTAGCTGCTGCCAACTGTGGCAATTCCTCCAGTGACCTCATCTGAGAAAGGACATGTTTCCTCAACAGCATTAGCTTCTGACTGTCTTTGTTAATGTCTTATATGTCTCTGGGTAAACGTATATCTCATCTCCATGCAGAAGTAGACTGGCCTTCCGCTGGGTGTGGAAGACATCTTGGTCACCCCTTCAAAATCCTCTTAGTTTCAACCAGTGCTGTGGAGGCTTTGACCACCTTCAAGGAGTCAAGAGTGGACAGCCCTGCCCTTTGGGCCTATGCCAAGTAATTCTTTCATTTTTAATTTTTTTTTCCCCCGCCTTGAGGCCTCTCTGATTTTGCAGCATGGAAATCTCAGAGACTGGCTCTGCATTCCTGAATATTTATACTGGAAATTCAGGGCATGCATGAGGTCAGTCTTGGCAACTGAGGGACAGGTGCTTTGATAGATGTTTCTCCCTTGAGCCCCTGGATAGAGTCTGTCACATTCATGAGGAACTTCATATGGTCTCAGCACGATCAAACACCAATTATCCTTACCCAATTTAATGGCACGTCCTCACACTGGCTTTCTTTCCATGTTTCACTCTCTCTGCCTTGCACTTCTGCTTCTACCTGCAAACAAGCCTTTGATTCAGACTTTGCGTGCGTGCATGCTAAGACACTTCAGTTGTGTCCGACTCTTTGTGACACTGTGGACTATGGCCCTCAAGCCTTCTCTGTCCATGGGATTCTCCAGGCAAGAAGGCTGGAGTGGGTTGCCGTGCCCTCCTCCAGAGGAAACTCTACTTTCAGGGAAAGCCAAGCTCAGATGCACTGATACAAGGATTTAAATTGGGGTTTTTAAGTCTCATAACAAAATGTCAGCATTGCCACTTTTGCATCATCTATTTTCCGGGGGATAAAGATCTCCTTTCAATCTCACTGGGTTGTCTGTCATAGAACCCTTGTGAAAATCTTCTGAAAGAAATAACCTACAAGAGGTGGTTGAGAGAAAATAACCTTTATGATGACTGTATCAGGATCCTGAGGGAAAACAGATGGCACATTCACATCTCAATAATGTGAATAACTCAAGGATGGCTTATAGACAAAGGGACTCATTCCAAAGGTGTGGTTAAGATGGAGCAAAATCAGTAGGAACCCGGGCTTAGCAGCTGACATTATCCTTGGGGTAGGGTTGCCAGATAAAATACAGGATGCTTTGTTAAATTTGAAATTCAGATAAACAATAAAGGTAGGTGTGATCCCCAATATTGCACATATTGCAGTATATATTTGTTTATCTGACATTCACATTTAACTGACCAACCTATATTTGTCTTTATTAAATATAGCATCCTTTTCTTGGACTCAAGGGAAGAGAGAACATTTGAGAACCTGAAGAGTCATGTAGAGCAGACTATTCTGGGAGGAGGACTAAGCTTTGATTTAGGGATTCAGGCAACTCAAGCAAGCTCACAGGAAGGAAACTGGAGAATAAACACTATGGTCTTAATCTTTCATCTTCCTCTGATCATTTGCCAGGACTCACCACTGGCTGAACCCAACCAGTGAACCAGATAACAGGGGAGACTGACTGAGCATGGATAGGCAGGTCAACCTCTGAGGGCATTGGGCTGGGTGAAAAGGGTGGCTTGAATGTCTGGAGGGGCAAGTGGGAGAGATCCAGCTCCGTGGCCATTCCTCCTGCTCTTAGTGGACCTTCTCCAAGCCTTACCTCTCATCCAAGTGAAATCTCAGACAGTGACCTCCCTAGACTGGGAACCAAGCTGATTATAACTATTCCTTCCTCTCAGCTCCTCTTTTTCATGATTCTTCTCCCTTTGTCTCAATAGTGATGGTTTCATTAATTCTGTGCTTTTTATTATAAAAAGACAAGTCTTTTTGAAGATTATGTGGGTGCATGCCCACTAAGTCGCTTCAGTCATGTCCTGTCTTTGTGACCTTATAGACTGTAGCCCACCAGGCTCTTCTGTCCATGGGATTCTCCAGGCAAGAATACTGGAGTGGGTTGCCATGCCCTCCTCCAGGGGATCTTCCCAACCCAGGGATTGAGCCTACATCTCTTAAGTTTACTGCATTGATGGCAGATTCTATACCCTAGTGCCACCTGGGAAGCCTGAGTATGTGGTATGAATACAATAAAATTAGTTTCTTCACTACTGGAACTCTTCTAACCCAAAGGATCTGCCCTGTGTCATCATTCTGCAGGTTCCATTTCCCTTTAATTCTTTAACTTTAATCCGTGTTGTTGCCTGTATATTTTGATTGCAGATCAAATGCAAGATCAGGTCTTTAACATTTGTAAATGATACATTGAGTGCCATCTGAAAATGCTCATGTTTGAAATGACCTTTCTAGTCTATAGCTTCCTCTGCATGGAGCACGTGGTGGTTCTACTCATGGCATGATTCAGAACCATTAGCATAAAGTTAATTTTCTAACTAGGAAATTTTATTTTGCTCCCTTATTATGCTTCTTAATATTTTCTTTATTACTATCACAAGCACTGATATTTGCCTTTTTTTCAGAGTTGTTTTCATGAAAAAACAATGTTTTAGTCATACCGTGAGGGAGTTACTGTCTGAACAGAGGGCAACAAAGTGGTATGGAGGCAGATGTCAGAGTCCCCACCTAGATAAATGACTCATTCCTGTTTAGAAGACATGATTCAAAATTTACACTTTAGAACATTTAAAAATAATAACAGGCTGAGGAACTTCCCAGGGCACTTTTCAATTGTTGAAATTGACTGTTAGATACTAAAATGTCAGGTATCCTTAATAAGATCGACAGTTTGTGAAGTACTTACTATGTACAGGTTCCTAGTCTGAGTACTTCGCATGTCATTTCATTTGGTGCCCACGGCAACCCCTGAGCTAGGTGGCATTCTGACCCCCCATTTCATAAGTATGGAAACTAAGATGTTGAGAAGTTAAGTAACCTGCCAAAGGCCCATAGCCAGGATAATAAGAACATTGCTCCTTGTTCCTTTTTCACATACAAGAAGCCTAACAGGAGGTAGACGTGAGTTGTCACAGTAGTTCCTCAGTGATTTCAGAGATTCCAAATCTAAAATTTCTGTACATCATCTAAGCATAGCACTTCTATTTCATGGTCCAAAATGGCTACTGAAGTTCTAGCCATCACATACACATACAAGACAATCCAAAGTAGGACAAAAGCCATAGGGCAAAAAATAAGCCACCTACCTTACTTAAATCTGGGCTAAAATTTAGCCCCAGGTCACATACTATTTTTCTATGGCTTCGCATAGCTACTAAGGTGGCTTGAAGAATTAATCTTTTATTCTAGATGATGATATGCCTAGATAAAAATTTGTAGTGTTCTATACAAGGAGAAATAGAACAGATATGGGGTGAGCAACCACTCTCTTTGCCATAGTGGTTGACTGGGTATAAACCCTGGTGATCTGAAGGTAGAGGAGTCCCATTCCTTACTGTGCTATTTATAATATGCCAAAGCCCCTTGCCCTGGTGTTTGCTTCAGTAAAGCATTCTTTTCTGCTTTCAGTGTCTCATATCAATCATAAAGACTAGCTTCTCAGCTGAATAGGAGTTCTGGCAGATGACCAGTGAGGGCTTTGGGATAGGGGTTGGGAGAATAAGAAGCTGAAAGCCTAAGTATGTGGATTAACCACAGACCTGAAAGAGGTGCCTAGATATGTCTTTGTAGGAAAATACCCTTACATCCCAGCTGCAGTAGACCTTAAAGAAACCACACATATTAAGGCCTATCATCTTTCCATCTTCATTTATATTAATCGTTTCCTTAAATAAACAAAAGAAAATATAACATGCAGAAATTTCACAAAACCCATGCTGGTAACAGTAATGAAAATTCTATCAGCAAAAGCACATTTGATTAATCATATACATGCATGATTTTTCTCTTATACCATCTGTTTAGAAGATGAAAAATGTATTCTGCTGGTAGTTTGGCATGAAGTATATTTATAGAAAGATTTTATTTATAGTCTGCCAGTGGATTCTGAGCCTGCCATGACATAGCTTTCAGAACTAGGTATGCTGAAATGTTCAAATATTAATGCCAACAACATTCTTATCATTAAAACATGAAAGTTAAAATGTTTTCATATTTGGTTCATATTTTGGAGTCTGTGGCTGCAGACTGAGCAATCTATTTGGGACTCAGTTTAAAAAATATTAAAATAGCATTCTTTAGCTTTGGTTAGTCTCTGTGATTGATGGTATCTAAATGATTCTGGTTAACCAATTTTATTTTCTGGCTATCCAGCATTAAGAAACATAGGCTTATCTCAAAAAATATTTCCATGGAATGGAATATATACATGTAATCAGCAATTTTGAGTGATGAAGATACCACATTATAGGGACTGCAAAATAATCAAGTCAATGGAGAGATGCTGAAAAATGTTGAAAATTGAGATGTTGGATCTTTGTCTTTGTGAGAAGCAGAGAGATGATTAAAATGTAATACTGAAATCTCTTTAAAAAAAAAACCCACATGAGGATGTGATATTCACATCCTCATTCACACACATATTGCATAAGTTAAAACTGCAATTGCAGTTGATTGTACTTGAAATTTCAAGGATGGCTTTGTAAGCTAATGAACCCACTGAAGGCAAAAGAAAACTATGTTGATTTTGTGGGTTATACTTATAAGAAACAGGCAGGGCAGGTAGAGGTGGGAAACGTCCACTTTTGCTATGCCTGACCTCTCCCATCTCAGTATGTATTCATCTACTGCACATCTGACTCATCCTGTGAGTTAGTATAAAAATGGGAGGTGGTTGTCCTGTTGTCTTGGGCACCTGCCTCAAGTGTCACTGATACATAGCAAAACTACCACCAAGTAGGCTTTTTGTGGTCTATATTCTTTTGAAACATTTTTATACTAACCCACAGAACATTTCTTATTATCAGTAAAACCTGGTCTTTTCAAGCAATAAGCCTAAGGGACAAAAAATACATTCACAAATAATCGTATGAGGGAAATATGTTTTATTTATTTATTTTGACCAAGTAATTTATTTTCAGAACACTAATGTAATACACTGAACAATGAGGCAACATCATCTAAGTTCATTGTAAACAGGATTCAATCAAGTTTGACTTCAATCAAAATAGATTTTAGGTCTGTCTTTCTTTTCCTATTTCTTTATTTTTTTAAATTGAGGGAAATAAGCTTTAAGCTGTATTCAAACTCAACCAATTTCAACCTCCAGAAGATTTAAGGCAGATCCATATAGGCTTCTGGAAAAAAAAATAATAATAATGAATTTTGCCTTATTCAAAATGGGGGAAAAATCTTATTCATGGAAAGACACTTCTCTAAGAATTCTGAATTGCATTAATAAAATAATCAACATCCTGTGCCACTTGAATGGAACAACAGGTGTTTATCTATATAATCTGGTAGGAAAGGAAATTCTGACAGATTTAAAGAGGGATTCCTTCTGGCCCTGTTAGGAAAAGAGCCTAATGATAGATAGAGACAAGCATAGGAGGCGTGGCCATGGGCAATGTCAAGGACTCCTCTAGGAATCTCAGTAGCAGTACCCCGGAGCCCATGTTGCCACAGGTCCTGCCAGGACAGAGGTGGACTTGTCTTGGTGAATGCTGTGGGAAACACTTGATCCTCTCGTCCGATCTTGCTCAGATTTAAAGGGATAAACATTTTGTTCCTGCAGGGTCCTTCCCTGGACAAATATCTCCCCATGAGCACAGTGCCCAGGAGGTCAGCTTAGGCTAAAAATTTAGTTCTTTGTTTTACTTGCTAAGATATTTGCAAAAGAGCCAGAGATGAGATGATCAATAGAGACAGTGACAGATATCTACTGAATACAGTCATATCTGGGACCCCAGGCTGAGCATTTCATAACGTTACCTCATTTAATCCTCATAACCACTCGCTGTGGGATGTTTGAGGGGAATTTTGGGTCCAAAATAGGGGCAGATGCCTTTCAGTTTCCAAGTGTTAATAAGTTTTTTTTTATGTGACAGTGAGCAGGAGGTTCAGCATTTTGAGACAAATAATAGAGTCACCAGGGTTTTTCAGAGCAAGCTTCCTTTATTTTGACTTGAGGTCATATTACATAATAATCAGACACTCCATGACCTCGGTTTTCAGCTTTCTGATACAGATATCTTTCCTTAAATGATGACGGTTTCCAAGGCTCTGATTGAGATATATGTCTGTCACTACCTCCTCTACCCCCAAAACCTGTTCTCTCAGAGGTAGATGAGGCAAAAATATGTTGGTCCACAAAAAAGTACGGTGTATAAAACACAGTCATAATTTCTCTTGGGGTGACCTGCTTCCCTGTGACATCTAAGAAGACTCACATTGATGAAATCAAGCTGTAATTTCTCATTTGGGGCGAACTGAGAGGTTGTTACAGAGCAGCAAGGATGCAAAAACGTGGCAATTCAGAACAAATTCAGAGCAAAGCTAAAGAACGCCCTATGCCACTCTATGGTCTATTCTAGTTCCCTTATTTTATTTTAATATTGTTTTACTGAAATGGAATGGTTCAAGCTCTGCTTTTCTCAAGATCGTTTTGTAAATTTGAAGTGTCCCAGGATGTAGAAATAATTATTACATAGCAAATGACCAAAAAGTAGCCTTGGTCTGTGTCTGGAGTCTTGACCCAGGTTCCTTAGCATAGGAAGATCCTCTGACCATGCCGGTTTTACAGATGAGAGGATGAGGCCAGAAAGCTTAAAGCAACCTGGCTGAAATGTAAGTGATTAAAAAGTGACAGAGGAGGAAATTAGAACTCAGATTACATAATTTTAAAGCAGGTTCTTTGATCTACTACAATATATGGTCTCTTGGAAGCCAACATGCTTGCATCTTTGTCTTGACCAGTCCTAAGATAATAAAAAATTAGTGACAAGAAATACATACAGGTGGCTCTAAGCCTGCAGTTGTGCTAAGGATTTGGGTAGAGGGAAAATTCATTCTACAGGATTAGACTAGAACCCCAGAGAGTTTGTTGCTAACACACTATTGAAACAAATCAGGTAAATGCTCTGAGTCTCTTCAATTGTCTGGAATAGTTCACTAGCCAGTTAATTTTCTTTCAAGAAAACTCCTAAAAGGACTTTTTTTTTTTTTTAATTTGGAGGTTGAGGGTGGAGATGGTAACTAAACATATTATTTGTCCTCTATAAAAAATATTCTCAAAGCTCATGCTCCTGGAATCAAAATTAGGCAGAAAATTTGACTGTGTTCAAAGAGTTGTGAGACAAAGGATTAGGAACTTGTCAAAAGTGAGTAGCAAGGAAAGAGTAACATTACTGCATTTTCATGGTTAGGTTAAACCAGAGTATGAACCAGGGAAGAAGGGCAAACTAGATGGGAGACTTTTGAGATTTGTGATTCACAAGTTAGGGTATAAGGGGATTGATGGCCAATATTCTGTCAGAGTGACGGTGTGGATTTAATCATATAAAATTGTTCTTGACCATGAACTATATGAAAGTCAGGGAAACACTGCTTCATCAAAATGGCATTACCTTGGAAAACACACGGTAAATAAAAAAGCAGCAGCAAAGCAGGCTATATTTATAAACATCAAGATATGTGAATTTGTGCTGAGAAAAACTGCAAAAAGTTTGTTGGCCACCTTCTTGGCCAAAACCCAACTGTCCTTTGAGGTAGATTCGACTTGAAGCACCAAGCTATCTAAATATTCCTTTCTCAGTTTCCCCGCCATTCCCTTCCCTTCTTTATCCTCTGCCTTTTCCCTTCTTCCTCAAGAGGGCACCAACACCCCATCCTTGGAAAAGGAGCTGCTACCTGTGGGTTTCACATTGAACCTTAAAAACATCTCTCTACAGGAAAGAACCTGGTTATAGACCAATAAACCGATAACGAGACTTCCTATTTTAGTTTCAAATATCTCTAAAAACACATTGCATTTTGTTTAAATCCAGACTGATCATTAAACACAAAAAGCTAGCATGTTTGGGAGAGGAAATCTGTGGGACTGTTCATGGTCTCAAAATGAAAGAGACAAAGTTCAGCTGAACCCCAACAGTTACACAGGGCTGTGCATTCACAGTTGCAGGATATTCTCCTTATGTCTTGGTGGGAGCATGAAAAGAGACCTTATTTTGTATGTGAGACTGGGGTACACACAAGCAAGCACACAGTAGCAACAAGCAGTCTTTGTTAAAATTCAGGCAGTGGACATGCCAGAGGTTTGCCAGAGAAAGCTTAATGTTCCTCTGTTAAACACACAACAGGCATTTTTATCTTGGTCAAGGAATATTCTATAGAGTGTATCACACCTGTAAACCTGGTAAATTCTCTCAATAAGCACTTTCACACATAATAACATGCTTCTTTTTTTTCCTAATGCTTATTAAATCTAGGGTTGGGTGGTAAAATCCATAAGTAGCACGATATTGTATCCTGTTTTCTGTACTTATCTGAGTGATGTGAAGCATTGTTACCTGTAGTTTTGTTTTTTTTCAAAGCTTGTGGAGCTAGTGACCATGTGGTAGGAATCACTATTTATAAAGCTTATTTGCATAGAGTTTACTGCTTTGATCAAATAAAATTTACAATAATTTAAATCTAACATTTAACAATACACATAATTGTTATCGTGCTACAAGTTCATTAGGCATAAATGGTAAGCAGTTTGCATAATTAATCTTCTTTTATGCAGGTTTTGTATCTTTGGATTTCGGTAGAGTCAAATTTTGATATTTTGCTCTTCATTCTACTTTGACTCTGGTTATTGATATAAGGTCACTACCAATGCTATCACTTTTCTCTAAAATCCTGCCTTTCTCCATATCTCCTTTCTTTTGTCTTTTTCCTCTTCTGCTTGTTCTCTTTTCATCACAGTAACAGTCAGGGTCTTTAGTGTTCCCATCATCTTTCCTTGCACACTGTCATATTCTGATATCACTCGTAGAAGAGCAAGGCTTTGGATTCGACTCTGAATATTGAGGATCCTTGGTCCCAGATCCTCCATCCTCTTGTGCCCAGGGGTGAGGTTCTCAGGAATTTGTTTGTCTGCCACTACTTAGTCACTGGGATAATCTGTATTAATTCCCGGGGGGTACCATAATTATCACAATCTTAGCAGCTTAAAACAATATAAATTTATCCTCTTGTAGTTTCACAGGCTAGAGGTCCAAAACTGAAGGGACAGCAGGGCCATTCTCTCTCCGAAGGCCCTAGAACAGCTTCTTCCTAGCTTGCAACAAGATTGCCAGCAATCCTGATCCCCACCTTGGCTCTCATCACGCCAGTCTCCCGCCCATTGTCACATGGTGCTTTCCCTGTTTGTCTCTGACTAACAAAGTTCTATTGGATTTACAGCCCCCCTAACGTAGGATGCCCCTTCATGGATCACTGCCTTGTCATGGCGAAGGGGCTTGCATAACTCAATGAAGCTATGAGCCATGCCATGCAGGGCCACCCAAGAAGATCAAACCAGTCAATCTTAAGCGAGATCAACCTTGAATTTCACTGGAGGGACTGGATCTGATGTGAATAGACAACTCATTGGAAAAGCCCCTGACGCTGGGAAAGATCAAAGGCAGGAAAAGAGGTCATCAGAGCCTGAGATGGCTGGATGGCATCACTGATGCAATGAACATGAACTTGTGAAAACTCTGGGAGTTGGTAAGGGACAGGGAGGCCTGGTGTGTTGCAGTCCAGGGGGTTGCAAAGAGTTAGACACGACTGGGTGACTGAACAACAACAACAGCAACCCAGGATGACCTCATCTTAACTTGATTACATCAGCAAAGCCTCAGTTGCCCAATAAGGTCATATTCAGAGGTTCTGGGTAGACTTGAACTTTGGGGGGGACACTGGTTTAGCACATCACATGCCCCCATCCTATTCCACACCCTCCTGAAGGGTTTTTGATCTGCTTTCCTCTCCTACTCCCCATTTGATTTGCTGCCATGTTTCTACACCCAATCAGTATTTCATATTTATTAATAAAATAACTATTTATTAAAAGAATAATGTTCCAGAAGCATGCTCTCCAGGAGGCTTGAAGCTATGATAGTTTTAAGGTCTGAGACTATTGATTCCCCGAACAGGTGAGTGGATCATGATATTACCACTATGTGGACAGAGCAGAACCTAAGCCAATGAGGAACCCCAGGAGAATGGGGGAATCGTGGGAATGGGGGATGACTAGTTGGGCATCTTAGAGCAGAAAGGTGAAAGGAAAACAGTTGACTTCAAGGAGGTGAGGAGAGAAGATAAGTCAGGGTCACAGGGACACAATTCTCGATCCAGAGTTGATGGAAATTGTGCGGTAGGAGACAGCACGAGATAGAGTTCTTACCCATTTCTTCGTACTCACTGTTTTCCCTCTGAGGAAAATCTCAATTAAATTAAAAGCAAGTAACTTCTCATTTCTTTTAATAGGAAACAAAAAAATATTAAAAGTCAAATATGACCAGGACAATTAAATTAGATAGAACTGGGTAGAAGGACATGTACTAACGGTGGTTCCATTACATTTCTATCTCGGAATACAATAAAAAGTGCAGTGGCTAGAATAGATGGCAGACTCTGATGGAAGAAAGGGAGAATGAAGAGGAAGCTGGGGGCTTTGAGGTTTCTTGAGAGTCTGCCCTGCTTATCTCTATTTCTGCAGGGACAGGACAGAAGAAGTGTTTCATATTTAGAGCAGCTGGGCTGACCTACACCTCAGCAGGTGTTTCCTGTGGAAGGGTCTTGCAGATAATTATTACCAAATCATATAGCCAATGTGGCAAAACGCATGGCTGACATACTGATGATGTCACTGAATAATTATCATTTTTGTTTTTAAGGGCTTGAAACCCCATTCATTCTGGTGGTCACAGATGACCTTCAAATGACATAAGTCAGGTGATGAAAAGAAAATGCTACTAAGTCATATTTTAAGACCAAAGCAGAAATTTTAGCCAACTGGATATTCTGGGCAGGGCTCAAGGTGACATTCAGCCAGCTTGCATAGACTCAGAGGTTGTTAGAGCAGAATAAGCCTGGGATTTCTCCTGATCCAGCCCCCTCTTTAACCGCTGAGGAAACAGAGGCTTAGAGAGAGGAAGTGATTTGTCCAAAACTCCCACAGGTACTACAAGGCAAAGCCTGGACTCAGACCTGGTCTCTTGAGACAAATGCTTCTTCCACTCCACTGTGCTGCAGAATTTTCACAGCCATCTGAAGATCAGGTTAGCGTCCATTCTGCCAGAAGGATAGAGGCCTTTGGATATTTTCAAGCCAAGGCAACATATAAACTCAAAAAGAAAATGAAAATAAGAAAATTAGCTTATTTCTTTATGACACATTTATTGTGCTCTGATTCTGTGGCAGATATTACATCCAGCACTCAACCATTATTGGAGCATCTGATCCAAAGACATGCAGTGCACTATTGAGGACCACCATTTCAATTTTGATCACCATTCTTGCTTTTAGCATTATTTTATTAATTCAACAAAATATTTTTTACAGGTCCTCAAATAAATACTCTCCTATTTGATAGCAGTGAGTGAAAAGAAGGCAAGGGTGGTTGGTGTTGGTAAGGACACTGATGTTAGGTTGTAAAGCCCAAGGTTGATGTGACAGATTCTGGAAGTCAAAAGTGGGATGAAAGTTACACTAACATTTGATCACTTGTTGATATGGGCACATATGGGTACATAATCTCTGCAACACACTCCACCCTAGCCTCATGTTCCCTTAGAGAAAGATATGTATATGGACTAAAAGATAAATGCTACTCATCACTCTTTCAACTGTCTATTTTGTCTTCCTGCCTCCAGCTCTGAGTTATGGGTTTGTTGTTGAACAGGAGAACAAGTTGATCAGTTAAAACACTGATGCTGACCTAGCATAGCAGAGCTGAATTTTATGCGTTTTCTTCTCAACTTATGGCTACATTGCTTAGAGTTTCTATCTTTCCCCAACAGGATAACAAAGTCCTGTACATTCTTCCTTTAAATTAGCTGAAAAGTTTTCTTAGTCTCTGTGTCTACTGTTGCAACCATAGATCAAGCCATCGTCTCCACGATGAAAGAGAATTTAGTGATCTCCCTGTTCCAGATTTTGTTTATGCATGAATCTTTGGACACAGTGATGTCTTTATAAAACATCACTGTAATTATATCATTGTCTAGGCAGTCATGTCCTGAAAGCCACCCCAAATTGGATTGCCTCTGTGATTAGAAATGAGCTCATAATGGGTTGAATATTTGAATCATAGTACCATTTGGTCTCAAGATTCTACAGTGGCCTTCCCTTGTTCTTTGGATCAACCAGAATCTAAGCATTCATCTAAGCATACTTCTACATAATTTTATTCTACTGTGCTCTCCTTGGAAGAAAAGCTATGACAAACCTAGACAGCATATTATAAAGCAGAGACATCACTTTACCAACAAAGTCCATCTAGTCAAAGAAATGGTTTTTCCAGTAGTCATGTATAGATGTAAGAGTTGGACCATAAAGAAGGCTGAATGCCGAAGAATTGATGCTTTTGAACTGTGGTGTTGGAGAAGACTCCTGAGAGTCCCTTTGACAGCAAGGAGATCAAACCAGTCAATCCTAAAGGAAATCAACCCTGAATATTCATTGGAAGGACTGACGCTGAAACTGAACCTCCAATACTTTCGCCACCTGATGAGAAGAGCCAGCTCATTAGAAGAGACCCTGATGCTCAAGATTGAAGGCAGGAGGAGAAGGGGATGACAGAGGATGAGATGGTTGGATGGCATCACCGACTCAATGGACATGAGTTTGAGCAAGCTCTGGGAGACAATGAAGGACAGGGACGTCTGGCGTGCCGCAGTCCATGGAGTTGTAGAATTGGACACGACTTAGCAACTGAACAACAACAACAATGCTCTCCTTAATCTTCTCTTCCTATCAGATTGGCCACCAAGTCGATTCACCTCCACCTATACACTATTTTTTTTAATGGATTTTTGCTTTTGATTATATGGTTCTTGCCCCTCATAATACTCTGGAGAAAGAAATGGCAAACCACTCCAGTATCCTTGCCTGGAAAATCCCATGGACAAAGGAGCCTGGTGGGCTCCAGTCCATGGGGTTTCAAAGAGTCAGGCACAGCTGAGCAACTAACACTTTCCCTAATACCCAACTTCTTCCCATCCAGACATTGTTTCATCTATTCCAATCTGACCTTTACTTTAAAATACATTCTAAACACCAGCTCCTTCATGATGTCATTTGTAGTCACCTTAGTAAATAATAATTTCATCTTTTCTGGATGTTCCATACTATTTCCTAAGAATCATAAACTATAGAACCTCATGATATTCAACATAAGACTTAATTATATGCTATATTATATCATTTTCCAGTTATTTTCATGCACAATTAATTCATAAAATAGAAATTCTAGTATATTCTTTAAAGGGTTGCCTCATTAGAACTGCATTTGGCATATAGTTAACTCAAGTTTCCATCTTCTTCCCTTCCTCCTTATCAGTGGGTTGGAGTTAACAGCTGATAATACCACATCTTTCATAGCAGGAATTTAATCCAAGCATACAATAATTCTTGGGCTTCCCCAGTGGCTCAGTGATAAAGAATCTGCCTGTGATGCAGAAGACATGGGAGACTCAGGATCAATCCCTGGGGATGGGAAGATCCCCTGGAGGAAGGCATGGCAACTCACTCCAGTATTCTTGCCTGGAGAATCCCATGGACAGAGGAGCCTGGTGGGCTACAGTCCATAGGGTCACAATGAGTTGGACACGACTGAAGTGACTGGGCCTGCATGCATGTGTATATAATAATTCTTGATCAATACTTATTGACTAGAACATGACTGATCAATACTTATTGACTAGAACTAGACCCATTCCCATGAATTCTGACATTAAATATGTATATTTATGTACTCTTGGTTTATATTGTCAATTTCTAAAATCGATACTTTAAAATTATATCTAATAATCCATTGCTGCAAACTTTCATCATATCCCACTTATGCACTTAAAGTTAAAAATTATTCTGAAACATGGACAGACTACAATTCTCCCTCTTGATGATATAGCATTGCCATCATCCATTATGACCTTTTCTTTGAAACATGTGAATACTGCAAGTTGGCAAGCCTTGCTGAGAAGTGCACATTTCCTATTTTTATGTATGCCTTGCTTTTCTGTTGGCAGGGGAAAACCAGAGCTCTAGAAATGAGGAAGCTTGTCTGAATTGAGTCCAACTTTCCAATTCTCAAAACGCTTGTCTGGACAGCTGCCCTTTTGAGGGAGTGGTCAGTTTTCACTCTTGATTTCAAGAGCAGCCTTGTTCTCTTCAGCTATTCTTTCACAAATTTTTTTAGTCACTAAAATTTAAGACATTTGTTTCTGTCTTCCCAGACATTGTTTATACTTCTCCATTGCTGGCCAGGGTGCACAATTACTCCCTGGAATAAAAGTACTCTAAATCATATTTATTTCACTTTCAGCTACTATCCAGGAAAGCTTCTTTGAGCTTTCTGTGTAGTGATAAGATTCATATGATACACGATTATCCTCAGCCATGTACATTCTGCAAATAATCCCCAGTTTGGCAATCGTTGTCTCCTCAAGTGGTATTTCTTTGCTGGGAGGTATTGTACAATAAAGCAGATCTTTTCAAAGAATTCTAATCATCTGAATCTAAAACATTTTATTTATTTCAAGTGGTCAGTGGTGTCCCAAATGCCCCTGCAAATTAGATTAAAAATTATCCAGTTCATGTGTAAACATCCCACTAATTTACCTAGTGTCTGGCTCTTTTATTTGATGTTCAGGAATTTAAATAATTTAAGGTTGTTTAGCTCTCAGTTCAACTTTTGCTTTCTGGATATTTACTTGAAACTTTGCAGTATTTATTTAAGGCTATTAGAAATGCTGGGGGAGGACTTTTTTTTTTTTTTTTACTGCCCAGGAGGCTGGTATAGCCTTGGTTCAGAATTTGTAAAGATAATGTGGCTGTGGGCTTACAGCAGTCTTGCCAGCTCAGTGTGTCTCGGAATTTCTCCTGTCATGAACCCACCTGAACTGCTCAGCTCTGTTGAGATTCCTACCTGTGCCATGGAACTGGCAGCTCTGAACAAAACTAAGAAGACAGCCAAATTCTTTACAGCATTCCCAGTCTGTCATTTTTAAATTTAATTTTTTCTTCCATTGTTAGAAGCTATAGTGTCAAATACAGGTATATTCTTCCACTTTCTCACTGTTAGGTCTTCAGGAAATTGTTCAATTTGAGTCTCAGTTTCCTATCTGCCAAATGGAAATAAGAAATGTCTTTCTGGAAAGATGATTGTGGGGATCAAATGATATGACTTGGGAGAGCAGCTGGCAAGATTTTGGGTTAATTTACTGTCAAAACAATCCCATCTTCTTGTATATTTACCAAGACTCTCTCCTTAATTCAAGATATGACGCTTTGTATACCCCCAAAACATTCTCTCTTTCTCTGCTTTTAAGTGCCCTGAAACTTCATTCTTGAACTTCCTTGCCCTGTCATAACCCATTCCAAAGTTATTGAAACTCATCAGATTAAAGTATAAATTACTGATATCAACTTAAAGTTTTTAATCTATAAATGGGAATTTTGACTCAGGTCTCCCAGAGCTTAAGCTAAAGGAGTGCCTGAAAGTTACAGAATTATAGGCATTGGATTGTTGATTATTTTGATCAATAGTTGTTTGAGTGCCCACTATGTGCCAGGGGTTGTTCTAGTCACTGGGAACATTGAAAGGAACAAAAGAAGAGATTTCTGCTAGTCCTTTGGCTAATCTCTTGAAGGTAAGAGCCATGATGGTTAATTTGACCTATTCAAGGTCACCAATAAAGAACTAGCAACACAATAGATTGAGGGGAAAATTCAGAACAAAGAATTCCAGTCCTGCCTCTGGAGGTAGCTTTACATTTTCTCATGAACCACCCTTCCCACCACCACCCCCCCCCCCCCACCTCTCCGCACTCCTTGCAGTTTTACAAATAGTGCTTCTGCAGCCAGATGGGGTTAAGGACTACATTTACAGTTAAAATGCTCAAAATATAGCTGGTGGTGATGGGGGATTTGGTTTATTAGTTCATTTTTATGTATGAGAGAAACTGTAGTAAAAAAAAATCAGTGTTCATCTTTTTTCAATTTGTTCTAAGAGATTTTTGGCATTAAAGCTTTTTCACTTTCAAATGTTCCAACTCTAGCTGTATTTATGTGATGCCAAACCAACTAGTTGAAAAATTACAAGTGTGGGAAATTAGCCAACTCTTTGTCTACAAACTGCCAACCAACCAGGTTGCCTGATATTTTTTTATTCACTGAATTGTCCCATCATTCAACTGAATTGACTGACAATGGCCTGGGAGATCCAAAACAAAGCACAAATTCTGTTTTGTATAATTCAAAGTATTGATTCATTGTCCTCTGGCAGAATATGCTCATTGTAGAACATACAGATAATACAGACAATATAAGAAAACAAAAATCACCAAAGCTTCACCATATACAAATATTGACCCTTGGAGGATTTTTCATGCATATATACATATATTAGAAAACCAGATGCTGCTCTAAGTACAATTTCTATCCAGATTTTTCTTTCCACTTAATGTATATTATAAACATGACTAAATATTCTTAAAAGTCATAATTTTTTGCACACTCTTCCCATATATGGATGTAGCTATAATTTTCTTAACAATCCCCTAAGGGTAGGCTTTGGGGTTATTTCCAATTTTGGCTACTATAAAAAATTCTGCAATAAACTTTTAAAAACATAAATCTTATGTGTCTCTGATTATTAATTTAGTTTAAAAATTTAGCAAGACAACCTATAAGCTGTTAATCCACATTGCTAAGACTTCTCACCAGCAAAGTTATGTAGCAAAAGATTATAGTAAATTTACATTCCTACATATAAGCTGTTTTTAAGAATGCCCTGTTCATTCTCTTGCCAGTTTTTAATCTTTACCAGTTTGATAGGTGAGAAAAACACTAGTCCCTTGTTTTATATTTCTTATACTGTTAATGAGAATTAACAGTTAAAATTTTTCTTGACCATGTGTATTTTTTCATGATCATTCTTATTTCTAAAGGCTTCTCTTCAAAATGAGGAAAAGCAAATAGCAATAGACTAAAATAATGTTTTTATGTTTCCATCTTCAGAAAAGTAAAAAAAAAGCACTTGTATCATATTTTTCTCTTCTTCAGTTGGACATGAAAAATGAAACCTCTGACTCTGCCCTTACAGCAATTATAATTGGATTTAATAGCTTAATTCTTGTTAATAAACTTTAATAAAGTGCTAGAGTTGAGCAGAGAAAGTTTGAACAGATAAATTTTCTGCCAAGTGGGTGCTGGTTTTGAGGCTCTCTTGAATGACATGTGGATTCAAATGGTATGCATATCTGACGGCCATGCTACTTTCTGTTACCTTCCCAGAAAGGCTGGTGGAAAGCTATTGAACTTCGAAAATTCTCTTTGGCTGCCTCCTTGAAGTCATTAGCAGAAGTTCCGTCTTTGAAAGTGGTTATTCTAGAACTTATATAAGGCAAAATTAACAGTTATGCTTAATTACTTTCACTCATGTGTTCACTAACATTAAGTGTTGTCAGACCATTTATTATTACAGAGTCATAACCCTCATATGATCATTTCCTTCAATTCTGCCTAACTTTCCTTTCTTTTCTGCCAAAATAAGCAGATCCCATGCTCATCTATGAAAAGCAAAATCCTGTGACAGCTCTAAGAAACAAACTATATTGCTTTGATACAGCCTTTCTTGAGATTTCATTTTGTTTTTCAAATAGTATATTTTTCTTCCTATAAATTTTAAACAAGAAGTATCAAAATCAGCACATGGCAACTAGGTCTGGGCTGAGGCCTTATAAATAACCATTCCAGCCAGTCTTAATGTGGAAAAATGGAAAACCAGGTTCTATTAACAAAAAGAAAATTCCATTTTTTTCATATATGGCTCTTACTCTGGCCCAGTGAGAAACAGCACTTTTCCTTTCCTCCGTGTTTATTACACATGGATGTGTTTACAACGTGGCACTAGTGGTAAGGAACCTCCCCGCCAGTGTGGGAGGCATAAGAAATATGGGTTTGATCCCTGGGTTGAGAAGATCCCCTGGAGGAGGGCATTACAACCTACTCCAGTATTCTTGCCTGGAGAATCCCATGGACCGAGGAACGCAAAGAGTGACATGACTGAAGCGACTTAACATGCACGCATATGTTTGCAATACAGCTGTTTCAGTCTTTGTAGTAAGGGCACAAATCTGTCATCATGCTGATTTCGCTGAAACGTTTGTCTCTGCAGAAGCAAATTGGTACCATCTTCCAATTTCTCTCTCAAACTAATTTCATATTGGGATGGAGGTCTTTCTTAACAGACAAAAAGGCAAGACCCTCCTTAGTCAATAGGCACCACCAGACCAGTAGGAAAATGAGAAGGAAATATGAAAGGGCGCCCAATTTTAGCTAACTCTGCCTTTTTGAGGAGGTATCTTTGGTCATCTCCCTTTACCTCTGAGCTAGTATACATTTTATATATTCTTCTTTTCATACACTATAGGAACAGTTTCCTTTAATAGAGCAGGATCTTTTAATACAAAGGAAAGTTAAAGAATGAGTCCTCTAGGTAGGAAAGAACTTTGCCACCACTATATTTTCCCCAACATTTCAAATATTCAAAACTAGTCAAACGTTCAAGAATTATTAAACATACATTAAAGTTGAATCAATTTTACAGTGAACTTTGTACACTTATCACCTAGTTTTCCCATTAACATTTACTCTACTTTATCACTATCCATCCATCTAAACCCCTTCCATCTGTTAGTTGTGTTATTTTTTGATGATTTTTTGATGAACTTCAAAATAAATTGCAGATATCAGCATGTGTATCTCTCCCAAAATACTGAAGCCTGAATGTAATTAGAGTTTGGCATTTGTTTAGTTTTTTTATTTGATATAAAATGTACACACAATAAAACAAACCTATCTTAAATGTACACTTGTGGAGTATTTCAAATGCATACACTTGTGCAACCCTAATTTTTACCAAGACAGAAAATTACATTCCAGAACATTTCCTATTCTGCTCTGGTCTCTGACAACTACTGATTTGAGACTTTTTTTCTATTATAGATTGGTTTCATTTGTTATAAAATATCATATTAAAAGACTAATGGCATATATTCTGCTTTCTATAAGGCTTCTTTCACTCAGCAGTATGTTTCAGATTTATTTAACAACTGGTAGTTGGCTCTATTTTATTGTTGAGTGGTAATTCTTTGTATGCCACAGTTGTTTATCTGTTCTATTGATGGATATTTGGTCTGTTTCCAGTTTTTGGCCATTATGGGTAAAGTTGCTATGAACATTCTTGTCATGTATTTTGTAAACATATGGTTTTGCTTCCTTTGGGTCGATACCTAGGGGTGGCCTTGTTGGGTTACAGGGAAGGTGTTGGTTTAAATGTATAAAGAAACAGCCAGATTGTGTTCCAAAGCTGTTGTACCATTTTATATTTTCACCAGTGAAAGATGAGAGGTCCAGGTGCTCCACAATCTCTCCAAAATTTGGTGTCATCATTCTTTTGTTGTTCAGCCGCTCAGTCGTGTCCAACTCTTTGTGACACCGTGGACTGCAGCATGCCAGGCTTCCCTGTCCTTCACTATCTCCCACACTTTGCTCACACTTATGTCCTTCATGTTGATGATGCCATCCAACTACCTCATCCTCTGTCACTCCCTTCTCCTCCTGCCCTCAATCTTTCCCAGCATCAAGGTCTTTTCCAGTGAGTTGGCTCTTCGCATCAGGCGGCCAAAATATTGGAATTTTAGCATCAGTCCTTCCCATGAATATTCAGGGTTGACTTCCTTTAGGATTGATTGGTGTGACCTCTTTGTTGTCTAAGGGACTCTCAAGAGTCTTCTCCAGCGGCACAGTTCAAAAGCATTAATTCTTTGGTGCTCAGTCTTCTTTATGGTCCAACTCTTGCATATATAACTACTGGAAAAACCATGGCTTTGACTATACAGAGCTTTGTCGGCAAAGTGATGTCTCTGCTTTTTAATACACTCTCTAGGTCTGTCATAGCTTTCTTTTCAAGGAGCAAGTGTCTTGATTTCATGACTGCAGTCACTATCCACAGTGATTATGGAGCCCAAGAAAATAAAATCTATCACTATTTCCACTTTCCCCCCATCTATTTGCCACAAAGTGATGGGCCTGGATGCCATGATCTTAGCTTTTTGAATGTTGAGTTTTAAGCCAGCTTTTAAATTTTGGCTATTTTCTTGGGTGTGGACACTACTGTATTTTAATGGTGTCTTTCTCAGCTTATCATCAATACTGTTGATGGTCACCGTTTTTAGCTATCCTCTTATCACCTTGGGAAACCAGTGGCCCACTAGCTTTGGGGAAACTATCTTTTTCTTGCTTTTTGGTACTGAGGTGGTGAACACAGAGAAGAATGCAAAGTGCAAAAACAAATGACAATGTATGGTAATATTAAAAAATTGACAGAAGCCTGATAACCCTACTATCATTATACAGAAAGCATAATATGCATTGTGTACTCTGCTAAGCCACTTAAAGAAGCTTTTGTCATTTATTTTTCTATGATCTTGTGAGGTGAGTATACTATCCCCATTACAAATGAAGACACTGAAAATCAAAAGATTACAATTAAGCAAACAAAAACCCAGTTGCCCATGGTCACACTGCTATCAAGAAGCTTGCCTAACTCATAAAGAAAGAAGAGACTTAAAAGACCAACTAAAAATATTATTTAACTTACATAATATATTGGAAGTGTATGTTCCCACCACTGGAAAAGACATTCATAATCTCAGTGACCCTCAAAAGGGCAAGCAGAGGAAAGAAGGTGTATTTCTCAGCATTATCTGTGGCATTCACACAATGGGTTAATCCATTATCAGACCTCAGTCTAACCCCCTTAATGGGTAAGTCAGCTTTCATATAGTTCATTATCTTTTACTTTCTTTTGTTTGCTTCACAGATGGAATACTTTAAAATGTCTATGAAGAATTTTCCATCTGGACTAGATCAACCTCAAACACAAGTCAAAGAAGAGGTATATGTTCCTGTGCATCCACTGGGATCATCAGGATAGGAAGACTTTTCCAAAAACAACACAAGTTTGGTTTCATAAATTGGGCAGCAGGGAGAACAAATGCAATGAGTAATAATCACTTATGTGCTTTGCCTTTGGTAGCTTCAGGTCCGGTCTTCCTCCGCTTTGTAAGATGAGACCTTCGTAAGATGGCTGTGGTGACAGTCAATGGGCTGTCAGTTGGATTTGGCTTTAAAGTATTTTTTTCCTTTCATCTGCTCACATTCCATATTTATCTTGTTGTCATTCTCCTCTAAGTGATTTCTGGTGATACATTGCCTTTTAATGACACTTTTACTTACCTTCATTCATTTTACTCTCACAAGCAATGAGGAATAAGAAAGGAGACTGAGATGCAGAGGCTTCATTTATTCAACATTTTAAAATCCCTATTATGTCAGGCAGTTACTGAGCTGAAAAAAATGGTCCTTTTCTTTGGAAAGCTTATGTTTATGGACAGAGACACAAGTATATTAAGAGATAATTAGCTACAGATGTAAAAGTTACTGTATAAGATAAAGGTAAGGAGTATTAGGGAGGCAGGGAAGAGGGGATGACCAAGGTTAGGTTACTTTCTATGAGTAGCAAGGTCTGAATAGAGATACCAGATAGTCTGATTCTTTAATACTTCTTTCATCAATAAAAATAAAGGTTCAGTTCAGTTCAGTCGCTCAGTCGTGTCTGACTCTTTGCGACTCCATGAATTGCAGCACGCCAGGTGTCCCTGTCCATCACCAACTCCCGGAGTTCACTCAGATTCACATCCATCGAGTTAGTGATGCCTTCCAGCCATCTCATCCTCTGTTGTCCCCTTCTCCTCCTGCCCCCAATCCCTCCCAGCATCAAAGTCTTTTCCAATGAGTCAACTCTTCGCATGAGGTGGCCAAAATACTGGAGTTTCAGCTTTAGCATCATTCCTTCCAAAGAACACCCAGGGCTGATCTCCTTTAAAATGGACTGGTTGGATCTCCTTGCAGTCCAAGGGACTCTCCAGAGTCTTCTCCAACACCACAGTTCAAAAGCATCAATTCTTCGGCACTCAGCCTTCTTCACAGTCCAACTCTCTAAGGGTTACTTTTTATAGATTAATTTTTTAAAATATATGTGCCATTCTAAAAAATATTTAAAGAGGCCTACAAAAATGTACAATAAGACAAACTATTTGTACATTGATTTTTAACCTTTCCAAAGTGGATTCATGATACTGTCTTCAGACAAACTTGACAAGTATTTTTCTTCTCTCCTTTTCTTATATTTTTCCCACACTAGACTGAACACAAGGATGACTAGATCTATCCCATGATGTCAAGATGCTTGGGAAAGTTTGGTACCAATTCTTACCCTCCTCCTAGCAGCTAACATGTGGAAAATTGTGGGATTCCCTATAGGCCAACAGACATATGCCTCATTGCCCTTCAACTTGTCTAATCTTGAAACACACACCCCTCCACTCAATTCCAAGATTCTTCATTTTTCAAAAGTTGTCATCAAATAGCCTTTACTGTTTACTTTATTTCTAATGTCTTTCCAGGGCAGGCTAGAGGGTAGACAGGGTGAGGGGAGAGGTGATGAAGAGCAATTTCTTATAACAGTAGGACCCCAGGGACCATTTCGTATGCCATCATTTTCATAATCCTTCTCTGGAATGGCTTCCGCTACTTGGAATTTTTCTTTAAAGTTTAGTAGCACCCTAGTTTCCATTGCTTGGGATCTGGTGTCCAGAAAAGGAGCAGAAGAGGGACAGGAGTGGGGAGAGGAAGACAAGGAGAGAGAGGCACACTGAAAAAGAGGAAACAAAAGTCAGGATTAGGTCTAGTAAAATCTCATGACAATTTTGTATGGGAGTTGGACATGGTACTTAATCTAGTGGACTAAATTAAACCAAATGAGGACAAGCTGTTACTGAGCTTTTAAGTACAATGTTCAATTTTTGTTATCCTTTACCACTTTCCTTAGAAGATAAATGCATTAAAGATAGCTCCTCTTCTCTTAAAGGAGGTGACTGTTTTATTTTCTGGTTTAGTCTTTCATCCATCTTCACTTCCTATCTGTCTCAGAGCTTTGAGAAATATGTTGCTGCCTGGAAAAACCCATTTCTTCAGCTTGCCATCAGTTTTCCCATTCCATTCATTTAGGCTTCAGCCCCTTGAGTTATGGGAGGCTAGTGTAGCCTTTTAACTGTTGTATCAGACAAACTCCAGTTCCAGTAATAAACTATGTGCTGGATTCACTTTTAACATTCATGGAAAATCATTAAAAAAAAAATGGTGTTTGGAACACTCTGCTGGCACTTCAAGCTCCATTTCTGGTATGTTTCAACAAAAATCTATTTATGGATTCTTTTCCTCTTCTCACACCTCCCTTTTCCCTTCCCCCTTAAGAAAGTTGGAGAACCTGTAAGTTAAATTAATGCTTGATGTAATTTCCTGTAATACAAGGCATAGGCTCCAGCACTAACTATCATTTCATGGAAAAACAGTTCATGGCTCCTGGATGTGGAGTTACACCCTTGAATTATGAGTCGTGATCATTGCTGAGTAGATCACTTTGGAGCCAGAAAACAGGGTGGTAGCAGGAGAAAGGAGTTGGCAGCTGGAGGGGAGAGAGCAGGTTTGCTGGGAATGAGTGCCAGAACAGTGTTTAAGAAAATCAGAAATGCAGTGGGGTCAAGGGAAGGACCAGTATGCTACGTGGACAGAAGAGAGAAGCCAGGAGAGAGCTGAACTGTTCTGGGCTAGACTTTAGCCTGCCATGTGGTGGAATATTTAATTGAACATTTAATTTCCAATGTGATTGATAAATGAAAAATCCCAGGATAATAATGCTTTTCAAGAGGTGATATAAACCAGTCTTTGAGATGTCAAGCGGGCAAATAAGCTGATGAGGCAGAGGAATTCTGTCAGCTGGCTTAAAAGCAATCTGTATATGTTTGTAGGTCTGTGCTTATACCTCTTTCTAAACTCATCTCTAATCTCTTAGGTCTGGAAATTAAGCCTACATGCCAGACTTTCCTGTACTGATTTACCTGTTTACCTTGAATTAGGTCAGGTCAAGTTGCTGTGTGAATAGGACTTATCTGGTGGTGGATTATTATAGTTTATATTGCTTCCTGACTCAGCTTAAATACACATCCAGAAACATCCATTTAAGTTACTGTGGTTAACTCTCCTAAGTTTCCAGGGACTTTGGGTTTGAGTGGATCCAATATTTGAATAAAGGGTCAAACTGGTGGGCTAGGTTTCTTTAGAAATAACCTCAAACTCCATTCTTCTGCTCTATAAGGCAAGATATAGTCACGGAATGCCTACTGTGTCCCTATTACCCAAACAGTAGAGAGTAATAAATCAGACCACACAGTGAGGTATGTGTACAGCTGCAAGACAGGCATAAGACATCATGGGGGATCCTTGGGATAGTAGTGAATCTTTAATCCGTTTGAATTTATATTCTTCTCTAGAGATTATTTGTATAATAAAGACAAAAGTGCTGCAATAAAGGGTAAGAAGAAGAAACCATGACCTTATCATTAAGGAAAAGAGAAACTTAAGTTTCCAAAGTAATAAAGGATGGAGGAAAGCTGGGAAATAATGGGTTTCTGTACAGCAAGCACAAGAACTGGTCTGCAGCATTTCAAGTATGGAGGGGCTCTATTCATGCATACCCCCAGAGCAGTCTTTCTCAACCTCAGCACTACTGACACTTTGGACTGGATACTTCTTTGCTGCGGTGGGGTAGGGGGTGGTCTATGTACTGCAGGATGTTGAGCAGCATCCTTGACTTCTACCCACTAGTTGCTAGTAGTACCTCTTACCTTAGCTGTGACCACTCAGACTGTCTCCAGACATTGCCAGTTTTCCCTTGGAAAGCAAAAGGACTGCTGTTTGAGAACCAGTGCATTAGGGCAATTACTAAGACTAGTCTAGAAATTCAATTAGACTTTTACTTGATGGTATTTCAAGTAAGATAAAATAACAGACAAAACATAGTGGAAAAGACGCAGGTTTTAAAGTCAAGCAAATAAGGATTCTAAGCTAAGTTTATCTTATCTAAGTCACAGAGTTTATTAAATGAGAGGCACTGGAGATTAAAGAATTGAGTAGGAGAAAAAAGGGACCATGACCAATGATCAGTATTAAAAAGTGGATACTCTTTTAAAAAAGAGTTCCATTCTGTGTTTCCAAAAGAATGTGTGCGTGTGTGTGTGTATGTGTTTGTGTGTGTATGTATGTATGTGTATATAGCTTACCTGAACTTCTAGAATATAAACTCATCATAAAGTGAATTGCTTAAGTCTCCTAGTTTGTTTGGATTATGAATCAATTACCTACCATGTACCATGCACTGTGATAGGCCCTAGGGATTCAATGGTTGGAAAACAGATCTGGTCCTTACCTTCCTATTAACCCTAATTACCTTCCTATTAACCCTAATAACCTTCCTGTGGGCTATAGATATTGTTTAGCAAAATCTGGGAAGTTAATAGGCTGGGTGTAGCACATATGGGTGTTGGGAAAGGCAGTCTACATGGGCTCTAAGTGTTCCTGCACATCCTTTGTAATTTTGCCAAGAATGCAAGACCTTGATCCGTCTTCACTAGGGCCATATCTCAGGATTATGTCCGCATCAAGCAGCCTTCATAGATGAGACAGTGTGTCCCTCTAGGACAAGGAGTGGCCTTGCTTATTGTTTGCTATAAAATAAGTTCCCAGTCTCCTGTAAAGCTATTCACTGTGTGCCAGGCATTCCCCTGTGTGTCTGCATGTAGCCTCCTTGGGATATGGGACAAGGGGACCCAACACAACATGGTGCTCATGCTGCTTGCTGCACTATGATTAGTACAGTCCTTTGTTTCTGACCCAAGAGTCTTGTTTCTTTCCAACAGTCATTTAAACATTCAGTTCAGTTCAGTTGCTCAGCCGTGTCTGACTCTTTGTGACCCTATGAATCACAGCACGCCAGGCCTCCCTGTCCATCACCAACTCCCAGAGTTCACTCAAGCTCACGTCCATCGAGTGGGTGATGCCATCCAGCCATCTCATCTTCTGTCATCCCCTTCTCCTCCTGCCTCTAATCCCTCCCAGCATCAGAGTCTTTTCCAATGAGTCAACTTTTTGCATGAGGTGACCAAAGTGTTAGAGTTTCAGCTTTAGCATCAGTCCTTCCAATGAACACCCAGGACTGATCTCCTTTAGAATGGACTGGTTGGATCTCCTTGGAGTCCAAGGGACTAGCAAGAGTCTTCTCCAACACCACAGTTCAAAAGTATCAATTCTTTGGTGCTCAGCTTTCTTCACAGTCCAACTCTCACATCCATACGTGACCACTAGAAAAATCATAGCGTTGACTAGATGGACCTTTGTTGGCAAAGTAATGTCTCTGCTTTTGAATATGCTATCTGGGTTGGTCATAACTTTCCTTCCAAGGAGTAAGCGTCTTTTAATTTCATGGCTGCAATCACCATCTGCAGTGATTTTGGAGCCCCAAAAAATAAAGTCTGACACTGTTTCCACTGTTTCCCCATCTACTTCCCATGAAGTAATGGGACCAGATGCCATGATCTTCGTTTTCTGAATGTTGAGCTTTAAGCCAACTTTTTCACTCTCCTCTTTCACTTTCATCAAGAGTAGTTTAGGTTAACGTTAAGCATTAGTAAGGCTAACTTACTGCCTTATAAGGAGAGTAAAATCAGATCCAAGACCTTGATAATGGGGTCCAGTATACAAGGGCTTTAAAACATCAGCAAGAAAAAGAAGTTTCCGGAGTGAATATGAAGAGAGATCCTCATGCTTCCTTTGGTGCAACAAGACTAAGGACTAACCAGTCCCAAATGAATCAGTAGAGCATGGCTCCAGGTGTGAACTGTCTACGAAAAAACATGAAAAGAGGTTCCTTGATGTACTTACACACAAAGCAGAAGGTTTACATTTCTGATGGACTGTTTGAGGATGAAATATTCCTAGACTTCAAGAGGGTAAGAGTTCTCGGTTCGCTGAAACTATTCAACCTTAGAACAAAGACCACATTAAAGATGTTACCATGCCATCTAAGTCACTGGGTGCAGATGGCTTCCAGTTAGTTCCTGTGAATTGAGAGAGAGAAACAGGATATAATGAAGTCAGGATTAAGGACCATATCTGAAAAACAATTCTGAAAGTACAGGAAAATGACTGGCAGCAAATAGATTAGCAATCTAATACATTTTTAAGGGAATTGTATTGTCAAAGACATCTAGATAAGATATCTAGATAAACCTAGCGTCAAAAGGCCTATGACTATTTAGTGAGTCTTGAAGTAACCCCCAAGCAGAAATTGTGTGTAAAACCTATGCAGTCCCCAAGGAAGACATCCATCCACACTTACTTCATGTGTGTCAATGGAAAATAATAAAATAAGGAAGAATTTCCCAGAGGACAGAATAAAGAGGCATGGAAAACAATGGACAAAGGAATTATTTCTGAAGAACAGAATCAGGGTCTAAGCAAAGAATATGCTAATACCCAGGAGCTGAAATCCCACCCACCGGATTCCATAATTGCTATATGCCAATGACTGCTCTGTGCATTCTACTCTTAGCTTTCCTGCTCTTTCATTGTCTATTGAGTGTGTGTATTGGGGGAGTGAGGGCAAAAAACTACTTGCATTTTTAGGTCATACGTTCTTAGACCTTGAGGAGTCATAACTGAACCCGACAGCAGACTGTGTATTATCTGAGGATCTTGTTCTTTGATGAGGAAATAGGGACTGCGTGGGCTGCGTGGTTGTACCCTAGTAGAAGGACTGATGACGTTTTATCTGTGGGAAGAAGAGTGAAATACATATTGGGATGACAGAGACAGCAGTATGTTCACTAAAACCCAACTCACTTTTAAAGTGTATGCTTTGAATTCCAACAAATAGGCTATGAATGAAATTATGCATACTGCCAACTTGTCTTATAGAAATGTTTCTCTCAGTTGTCTAGGCTTATCTCAACCTAGCATGCCTGCAGATATACAGAATCAGACAGGAAACTCTAAGATCCAGGAGATAGAGGAGCACCAAGGTGGAAGGAGCAGGAGTTCCTGATTCACCCCAGAAAGGGTCTCCCACCAATTAGGAATACCTACACTGAATTTCTTACTGTTAAGAAATAAACTTCTGCTGTGTTAAACCACTGAGATTTGAAGTTTCCTTTGGTATGTGTGCTAAGTCGCATCAGTTGTGTCTGACTCTTTGCCAAGCTATAGACTATAGGCCACAAAGCTCCTCTGTCCATGGGATACTCCAGGCAAGAATACTGGGGTGGGTTACCATTTCCTACTCCAGGGGATCTTCCTGACCCAGGGATGGAACCTGGGTCTCCTGTGGCTCCTGTACTGCAGACAGATTCTTTACTGCTGAGCTGCTAGTAAACTTAGAGGAGGAAAGTGCAGCAATTATTACTAATACCAGAGAAAACCAAAAAAGTTGTACATAAAAGAAATTATAATCTTAGTATAATATAATTTAGCATGAATAATATTTGCATACTTGTAATAATGTAAATACTAATTATGGATTTAATCAAAATTTATGCTATAATTTCTTGAGAGGATAAGTGATAAAAGAGAAGGAAATAGGAGATGGAGAGAAGGAGTGAGAGTGTGGCAAGAGAAGAGTGAAGTGAAAATGAAAGGGTTAGTCGCTCGCTCAGTCATGTCTGATTCTTTGGGACCCCGTGGACTGTAGCCCTCCAGGCTCCTCTGTCCATGGAATTCTCTAGGCAAGAATACTGGAGTATATTGCCATTCCCTTCTCCAGAGGATCTGAATACAAAAGAGTTAAATACTCATCTTCCGAGTTTGGAAATCTAAAATGGAAAGATCCAGAAATAGCATGCTATTTAGAAAGATGGAGACAAATATCAGAGCAAATATCTTTAAGAGTGGGGAGAGGAGAGCAGGGAAGGCTGCATTTTGCACTAGAAGCTTTGTAGGACTGTTTGTTAAAATTATGTATGATACAACTTTGATAAACTTTGATAAACATCAAAAGGATATAAACAGTAGAACCTGAAAAAAAAAAGTCACTGTAAAGTAAAAGCCATTGAGGTTGGAGAAAATCTGTAGACTGTGGTATTCTAGAAACCAAAAAGAGAGCATGTTTTGAGAAGAGGATGTTAACAGAGCACGAGATGCTATTGAGATGGTTCAGTTCAGTTCAGTCGCTCAGTCGTGTCCAACTCTTTGCGACCCCATGAATCGCAGCACACCAAGCCTCCCTGTCCATCACCATCTCCCGGAGTTGGTAAGAAGACTGAAAATTGCCCATTGGATTTAGCCTTAGTGAGACCTCAGTGAGAAGGTTTAGTGTGGCAGGGTGGGGGCATTGCGTCTGTTGCTTCTCCTGCATCGGCAGGCAGATTCCTTACCACTGCGCCACCTGGGAAGCCCTAAAGTCGGGGGCAAGAGGGAGGTAAAAAAATGGGTGAGTGCCTTTGAAACTGCTTTAGAAAAAGCTAAGCTGTATGTATATAACATGATTTAGAGTATTCATTTTCTAAGATCCATGATCCATTTCTGCATTTAAACCTCACACAGATGTGTAAAAAGAGAAGAGAAAAATAAATGAGCTTACTTAACATTTACAAAAAATCTTCTGCCAAACATACATACATACATACAAACAAACACAGAATTAAGGAGTTTTCTACAGTCTTTAGGCAAAACCACAATTTGAGGCCCAAACTGCCTAGAAAACTAGGTTTGAATGTCACATGGCTTCTGGTATGAATCTTTACTAGGTCTTTCCTTCAAGCAATTATTTCTTTTATTTTCTATTTAAAGGAAGGCAAGATAGAGTTACATGGAATGCACTCAATAAAATATGACTAGATACCAAACACATCATCCATCTTCTCAGTAATTTGTCCTTATGAGTATTAGCTCTGATTGCTTTTCTTAGTAAAAAAGATTTTCAAATCCCTTTCTAAATTTTACACATACATCTGGGAAACAGAAACTTGGAAATGGCTGCTTGACATGGAAACAAAGAAAATTAAAAAATTCAAAGAAGAAGGTTTGCATTTTTCATAAAGAATAAAAAGTAGATCATAAATCCTCTTAGTACTGTTATAAAATATGATGCATTTCTCATTGTTTTAAACACATTAAGGGGTACACTTTTTTAACTAAAATAGGGTTAGTCACCATTTTCAAGGATAGAAAAGTATGAAGGATTTACTTTTTAAAGAAAGTAAAACACAGGTTTCTGTTAAGTGAGACTATAAAGGTAATTGCCCTGATTTAAAAGGTAAAATATTAAGAAGAGAGCTTTTTCAAAATGAACCTGGAGAAGTAAGACAAGCAATTTTGGAGACCTAACTGGGATGAATGTCTGTCTCTCCAGGTGGCCTGTTTCCTTAAGATAAATATTCTAAATATTCTTGCTTTGGGAAACTTGTCTTTACTTGGATACCCTGAGAATCACTTTCCCATATTTACCTTCAGGAAAAGTCCTACATTAGCTATGCTCCTGGGATAACTGTCCCATAAATTCTAGTGCAATCTGAATGAGCATTCATGATGTTTCAGGAACAAAATAACATTCATATTTTCATATGTTTCAATAACATTCATATTTTCATATGTTTCAATAATAAAATAACATTCATATTTTCATTAAATTTCATTAAATTACCTCAACTAATGAGATAGGTACCACCATGCTCATTTTTGTTTTTCCAGTGGTCATGTACGGATGTGAGAGTTCGACCGTGAAGAAAGCTGAGCACTGAAGAATTGATGCTTTTGAACTGTGGTGTTGGAGAAGACTCTTGAGAGTCCCTTGGACTGCAAGGAGATCCAACCAGTCCATCCTAAAGGAAATTAGCTCTGAATATTCACTGGAAGGACTGATGCTGAAGCTGAAACTCCAATACTTCGGCCACCTCATGCGAAGAGTTGACTCATTGGAAAAGACTCTGATGCTGGGAGGGATTGGGGGCAGGAGGAGAAGGGGGTGACAGAGGATGAGATGGCTGGATGGCATCACCGACTCAATGGACATGAGTTTGAGTGAACTCTGGGAGTTGGTGATGGACAGGGAGGCCTGGCATGCTGCGATTCATGGGGTTGCAAAGAGTAGGACACAACTGAGCGACTGAACTAACTAACTAACAAGGTAAAAGAGTTTACAAGACTCTGTGCAAGTCACAGTATTTGTAAATGTTAGAACCAAGATTCAAATCAGGCCTGGGGTTCTGAAGCCTTGTGGGCCAGAGCATCCTCAGTGCATCCAGGCGTTGAGCCTTCCCTTCACTTCTGTAGGGTCCATGTGTCTACAACCTTCATCCTGGAACACGGCAACCACCAACAACCACGCTTCATGTCTTTTCTCATCTCTACTCCAACACTTGTCTCTACATCCTGAAACTCTTTTGTGAAAAGTTTAACATGAGTGTATATTCTCTCTTCATCCACTGCATAAAGGACTATGGAGGGCCCATGTTCTTCTGGAAATATGATCCTTCCTATTCAAGTGTATGGTGTCCAGCTCTTGCTTGTCATTGTCCGTTGGATTACATTCCTCTCAAAATTCATATGTTGAAGTTCTACCTTCCAGTACCTTTGACTGTGTTCTTATTTGGAGATAGTCTTTACAGAGGTTGCAACAAGATTAGTCTTTACAGAAGTGAAAAAAATATTAGATTGGGCCCCAATCAAATAGGACTCATGTCCTTATTCAGTTCAGTTCAGTTGCTCAGTCGTGTCTCACTCTTTGCAACCCCATGGACTGCAGCACGTCAGGCTTCCCTGTCCATCACCAACTCCCAGAGCTTACTCAAACTCATGTCCATTGAGCTGGTGTGATGCCATCCAACCATCTCATCCTCTGTCATCCCCTTCTCCTGCCCTCTATCTTTCCGAGCATCAGGGTCTTTTCAAATCAGTCAGTTCCTTGCATCAGGTGGCCAAAGAATTGGAGTTTCAGCTTCAGCATCAGTTCTTCCAATGAATATTCAAGACTTATTTCCTTTAGGATGGACTGGTTGGATCTTCTTACAGTCCAAGGGACTCCCAAGAGTCTTCTCCAACACCACAGTTCAAAAGGATCAATTCTTCAGCCCTCAGCTTTCTTTATGGTCCAGCTCTCACATTCATATGTGACTACTGGAAAAACCATAGCTTTGACTAGATGGACCTTTGTTAGCAAAGTAATGTCTCTGCTTTTGAATATGGTATCTAGGTTGGTCATAACTTTTCTTCCAAGGAGCAAGTGTCTTTTAATTTCATGGCTGCAATCACCATCTGCAGTGATTTTGGAGCCCCCAAAAATAAAGTCTGACACTGTTTCCACTGTTTCCCCATCTATTTGCCATGAAATGATGGGACCGGATGCCATGATCTTAGTTTTCTGAATGTTGAGCTTTAAGCCAACTTTTTCACTCTCCTCTTTCACTTTCATCAGGAGGCTCTTTAGTTCTTCTTTGCTTTCTGCCGTAAGGGTGGTGTCATCTGCATATCTGAGGTTATTGATATTTCTCCCACCAACCTTGATTCCAGCTTGTCCTTATAGAAAGGAATATTTGGACACAGGTATGGACACAAGGCTGTATATTGTCATCCTGCTTATTTAACTTATATGCAGAGTACATCATGAGAAATGCTGGACTGGGAGAAACACAAGCTGGAATCAAGATTGCCGGGAGAAATATCAATAACTTCAGATATGCAGATGACACCACCCTTATGGCAGAAAGTGAAGAAGAGCTAAAGAGCCTCTTGATGAAAGTGAAAGAGGAGAGTGAAAAAGTTGGCTTAAAGCTCAACATTCAGAAAACGAAGATCATGGCATCTGGTCCCATCACTTCATGGGAAATAGATGGAGAAACAGTGGAAACAGTGACAGACTTTATTTTGGGGGGCTCCAAAATCACTGCAGATGGTGACTGCAGCCATGAAATTAAAAGACGCTTGCTCCTTGGAAGAAAAGTTATGACCAACCTAGATAGCATATTCAAAAGCAGAGACATTACTTTGCCGACTAAGGTCCGTCTAGTAAAGGCTATGATTTTTCCAGTGGTCATGTATGGATGTGAGAGTTGGACTGTGAAGAGGGCTGAGCGCCGAAGAATGGATGCTTTTGAACTGTGGTGTTGGAGAAGACTCTTGAGAGTCCCTTGGACTGCAAGGAGATCCAACCAGTCCATTCTGAAGGAGATTAACCCTGGGATTTCTTTGGAAGAATGATGCTGAAGCTGAAACTCCAGTACTCTGGCCACCTCATGTGAAGAGGTGACTCATTGGAAAAGACTCTGATGCTGGGAGGGATTGGGGGCAGGAGAAGAAGGGGATGACAGAGGATGAGACGGCTGGATGGCATCACCGACTTGATGGATGTGAGTCTGAGTGAACTCTGGGAGTTGGTGATGGACAGGGAGGCCTGGCGTGCTGCGATTCATGGGGTCACAAAGAGTCGGACACGACTGAGCGACTGAACTGAACTGAACTGATGGACACAAGCAAGACTGTGTCAGAGAGGGCAGAGATCAAGACAATGTGTCTCCCCGGCAAGGATGGTCAGAGATTGCCAGCAAACCACCAAATGGTAGAAGAGGATTATGAACAGGTTTTTTTCAGAGCTTTCAGAAGGAACTAAGCCTTGACACTTTGATCTCAGACTAAGCCACCCAATTTATAGTATTTTGTTACTGTGTGTGTGTGCATGCTAAATCACTTCAATCGTGTCCAACTCTTTGTGACCCTATGAGTTGTAGCCCTCTAGGCTGCTCTGTCCATGGGACTCTCCAGGTGAAAATGTTGGGATGGGTTGCCATGCCCTCTTCCAGGGGACCCTCGCAACCCAGGGAAGGAACCTGCATCTCTTATGTCTTCTGCATTGGCAGGTGGGTTCCTTACCACTGGCGCCACCGGGGCCCAGCAAATAAATACACCTGTCCCAGTCACAGCCTCCGTTGTTACGTCCCTGACGTTAAGACAGGAGCCACTGGCTCTCCATCCAAGGGTTCTCTGCTGGCCACACTCCCTGCCTTTCCCTCATCTCCTCCTCTGTGCTTCTCCTCTAAACACAAGGCATGCAAGACCCGCTGTGTCTTCCACCTTGCCTGGTGCCCTGGAGAAAATCTGTCTATGCCGTTCTGGCCTTTTCCCAAAGACTGTGTTGTGTGTGTGTGTGCGTGTGTGTGTGTGTGTGTGTGTGTGTGTGTGTGTTGGGGGTGGAGGGTGGAAGGGCTAAGTAGGAAGTAGCTGAGTGCTCCCTGGAGTGCATTCCTCACTGTGCATGGCTGCTAAGTCACTTCAGTTGTGTCTCTTTGTGCCCCCACGGACTATAGCCAGACTCCTCTGTCCTTGGCATTCTCCAGGCAAGAATACTGGAGAGGGTTGCCATGCCCTCCTCCAGGGAAAGCTTCCTGGCCCAGGGTTAGAAGTTGCTTCTCTTATGTCTCCTACATTGGCAGCGGGGTTCTTTACCACTAGCACTACTTGGGAACCTGGCATTCCCCATCACATTCTGTAATTTCAGTGGGACTGGAGTTTGGTCTTAAACCCTAGTCAGCTTCACTGAGGCTCTGACTACCAATGCAGTATTAAAGATCTAGCAAGGTCATTAGGGGTCTTCCAGCGCAGGACCCTATGATAGATGAGAAAACTGAGAACAGCAGGGCTGGGAGGGGGGATCAGACTTCCTAAGCCATAACCCTGCTCTGTTTTGGAGATTATGACTGTCTTTTGACTAGAAGCTGGGCCTACTGCTTGCGGGGCTTGGTTCCGCTAATTCTCGGTCTATTCCTTTATCAGGTTTAACAGCAGTTTGGAATATCATCACCATCTCCAGGTTTCTGAAATCTTGCTGCTCTTGCAAGCTGTGGCCCATTTCACAGCTTCTGAAGGGGGAGTCATACTGAAAACCACTGCCTGCGAGTCAGGGGTCAGATCATGTCCGTGCCCCTGTTCTCCTGATCTGTTCAGTTCATTATGTCGTAAGTATTCAGAGGCTCCCCTTCATTTCAGTCCATCAAGGGTTTATGTTCTCTGAGAGAGTATGAGATGGACTACTTCCCTATTACACTTAATGTGAAAAAATGCCAGTGGAAATAAAAGAGCTCATACATCTAAATGATTTAAATTAAGTAAAATAAAATTTTCTACTCTTTTGAATTACACCATTAAAACCATAGCTTAGTCTAAGTACAGTATTAATGAGCAATATCACAAGGAGAGTATTAATTTTGCATTTCCTGACATAAAAATTTAAAACATGCAATTTTAGCTTTACTTTAGGTAATATCTTATATTCTCTTGACTTTTATTTGGGGATACCAGAAATTAGGGTTAAAAAATAGGATAGTTCAAAATCAGATGTACTGAGTCCTTATTTTGAGATAGGCTACCCTCTCATGTCATGGTATATTGGAGGCTTAAAATGGATTAGATCAAATGGCATTTTCACATCAAAGCATCAGCGGAGGAGATGTAAATGAAACATCTTTTAGAGCTGTTGGTTTAATAAATTCAACAACTTTAAGTTTAATGAAGAATGGCTTAACCAAGATTGTGTGGCATCCTCAAGCAACTGGGACCTCTAGCAGTTAGGTAGTGGTGGTTTAGTCTTTAAGTGTTATCCTACTCTTTTGCGACCCTATGGACTATAGCCAGCCCGGCTGCTCTGTCCATGGAATTTCCCAGGTAAGAATACTGGAGTGGGTTTCTATTTCCTCTTTGGGGGATCTTCCTGACCCAGGGATCAAACCCATGTCTCCTGCACTGTAGGCAGATTCTTTACCACTGAGCTACCAGGGAAGCTGGATAGCCTATTGATATCCTAGCATTCAGTTCAGTTCAGTTGCTCAGTCGTGTCCAACTCTTTGCGACCCCATGAATCACAGCACCTCCCTGTCCATCATCAATTTCTGGAGTTCACCGAAACTCATGTGCATCAAGTTGGTGATGCCATCCAGCCATCTCATCTTCTGTCATCCCCTTTTCCTCCTGCCCCCAATCTCTCCTAGTATCAGAGTCTTTTCCAATGAGTCAACTCTTTGCATGAGGTGGCCAAAGTATTGGAGTTTCAGCCTCAGCATCAGTCCTTCCAATGAACACCCAGGACTGGTCTTTAGGATGGACTGGTTGGATCTCCTTGCAGTCCAAAGGACTCTCGAGTCTTCTCCAACACCACAGTTCAAAAGCATCAATTCTTTGGTGCTCATTAATGGGGTCCTAAAGTTTGTACAGTGGAGCATGCCTGCACTAGGGCAGCTCTCCTGATCCAGTAAGTTATTTGTAAGACTCTGAATCTAGGCCCTACAGAGCTCTGGAAAGTCCTTGAGCCTGTGGGAAGACTGTCCATACCAGTACAGCTGCTTTTAGAAGGCTCATGGTTTTCCTTTGGCTTTAGACACCACTAATCACATCAAATCAGAGGTGTATGATTACACACCAGAAGCCTTTCCAGCCACCAGAGGACCCCAGTCTGGCAATTGCCATCTTGGAACAATAGCCATGTCCTTTAATCAGGCAATCCAATTAGCCACACACAAATGAGGAAGTCGATGTACCTAAAGCAATTTGTCTGCAAAAAATTTAAAACCTCCCATATGAATTTGCAATCAAGGAAAACCTTCTTCCTTCTCATTTATTTTTTAAACTGAAAGTTGGACACAGGACAGAATAAGGCAAACCTTTTCAACTTTGAGAATTACCTCAGAGATTCTAAAGTATCAGCTAACGTTTTGTTTGAACAAGTTGTGAGTGTGAGGCTAAGATTGGTAGTTTAATTGCATCATGTTCCCTAACAAGAGATGGCAAATATTGTATTTGATAAAAAATAGAGGATGTCTTATTTCCATTGTTATCTAGTCTTGCAATGAAAGAGTGCTTGTCATAGCCTGCAGCACTGTCAGTCACAAAGGAGCAAAGATAATCCTTATTTTCCTGATCTCTGCAGTACCCAGCTTCTCTGAGAGCAGAACAGTAAACCAGGAGCCTGCAAAGCAGAGCACCGATACTTGCTTATTTTTCCATTTAACCCATGCATCATTCTTTACCATGCACAAATCACCTTGAATTCTCCCATATCCTGCCGTTTATCAGAAAGGAAATTCTACTACCTTACAGAGTTTCCCTACTAGGTTTACATAGTTTTAGAGATGGAAGAGTTCTGAGAGTCAAGTCCAAACTATTTTATAAATGAATATTCTGTAGCCCAGGAGGTAAAATGATGTGTTTAAGATTACATGGCTAGTTATTAGAAAACTAGGGATTAAGTTTCAGAATGCCTATCTCCATAGCCTGTGCTTTATTTGTGAACCAGTTGGATAAGAAAATTCCAGGACCTATTTTAACAGACATCTCTATGAAGTATAAAGAATGGTTTTGGAAGGTCCTAGGCAGGATGGCATCACAGCCTTAGGGGGATCTTTGGAAAGCAGAGAAAAAACATGATTTCCTCACCTAGGTAATCAAGGTATAGCTTGCACGTGTGTTCCAACAGGGAAGAGAACCGTGTTCAGAAGTGTCTGGCATGGAGAAGAGGGAAGGAGTGTGTGTAACTCTGGAAACTCTGCAAACCCATGTCAATCTTTGGATAAAAGTGTGAGACTCTTGGAGTAGACTCCATCTCCTGACAGGACTGAGCCACATATAGTGACCAGGAAGCTTTTCTGAGGCAAGCTGTGATTTGTATGAAATATCTACATACCAAACACCCCCAAATGAAAAGATACACACCCTATAATTATGTTGTATCAGATTTCATCAATTAGGCTAAAGCTCAGAACTATGTTTCTCACAGTTCCCATACCTGTATCATTCTAAGCTAGAGTTGATCAAGAGAAACTTGTGTGATATTGGGAAAGCAGAAATGAAACAGAAACTAATACTTTTGGAAGGTCATCATGGTCACATACTGTGACCATCAAGCCAAAGGTGCCCAGTAAGCCTCAGCTTCTTTTTCTCATCTCTACATCCAGTTCATCACCTGACACCTGGCAATATTGACCAATAGTGACCCCAGGACTGCCATGAAGTAGTTAACTACAGACCCACAGAGGTGACCACTACACTGAGGCAGTGATTGTTTTCATGGCTCTGCCCATGTGGTCTTCCATCAAGGTCACATTCTGCTGGCCAGATATCCTTTCATCTCCTCCATCTCCCCCTCTCTAGTGCAGATGTTGGTGGCTTTGGATATATTGTGGAGATGACTATGCGAATAATCTGTACTTTCCATTCAGTTTTGCTGTGAGCCTAAAACTGCTGTAAGAAATAATGTCTGTATATAAAAATAAGGAAAGTCGGTCATTATGTAGATTTTAAAGTTATAAAATAGAGAATAGAAATTAGGCAGAGATAATCATTGTTGATGCACGCTAAGTCACTTCAGTCATGTCCATCTCTTTGTGACTCTACGGACTGTAGCCCGCCAGGCTCCTCTGCCATGTGACTCTCCAGGCCAGAATACTGGAGTGGGTTGCCATGCCCTCCTCTACGGGGTCTGCTTGACCCAGGGATCGAGCCCAAATCTCCTATGGCTCCTGCATTGCAATCAGGTTCTTTACCACTGAGCCACTGGAGAAGGCCAACCACTGTTGCTCTCTTGGGATATTTCCATCCAATCTTTTTTCTATCCCTTCCTACCCCTACTTTTGTTCATGGTGTTTTTGTTTTACTTTTCACAAATTGGGGTCAGACTGTATATTCTCTTTAACATCCTTCCTTTTTAATTTAATACTGACTATTTTAATATCCTTAAACATACTTTAAAAGAGTGCTTGCTCATATGACATGGCATAATTCACTTAAGCAATTCCCTGTGGTTGGACATTTAGGCTGTTTCCTTTTCTCCTTTTGCTATTATAAACAATGTTATAATAAACATCCTTTTCCATAAATATGTCTTTTGTCATATCTTTGGATGAGTCCTGGGAAATGGAATTTCTGAGAAAAGATGTGATATTTTAAAGACTCTTCATATGTTGCCTTCTACAAAGGTTGCATCTAGCTATACTTTAATCAGCAGTGTGTACAAGAGCCACTTTTTTAGCCAATTTATTGAAATTATTTGAAATTACAAATTGTTTGTTAGTGGACTATATTTACCTTAACTTTATCATAGTGGTATAAAACACTGGAAAAACAAAGCAAAAACAATTTCTCAAACTCTAGAAGAAAGAAGAATCAGACATATACTAATAATGGCCACTAATATTGTAAAATACTTTCATAATGGTCTTAAGTAGAGTATGTCATAGTAGGAAGATTGGCTATAACTTCAGAGGTTGGAGTTAAGGAGAGTGAGAAGGGAGGGGAATTACTGATGAGTGTTCAGAAAAATCTGGAGTATCACAAGCAATTCTGAATTCTAATTTCAGATGCGAAGGTGTCATGCTAAGGAACCCCTGTGTACCTTGAGCCTGGAAAAGTGAAGATGGAACAGGGATGTTATATGATCCTTAGTCATTTAAGGAACTTTAACATGGCAGAGATATTGGAAGAGATTCTGGCCAGACTACAGATCTAGGATCTGTGGACAAAGCACAAGGAGATGGATCAATTCAAACCCAGGAGAGCCCTTTCTAACAAGCAGAGCCATTTCTGAATGGAATGAACTTCCTGTGTGACTCAGAGTTCTTCGTCAAAGGAGGCTTAGTGTAGAGGGCAGGTGACTAAGGTGTCTCTGGTTAGCATGGAGATTGGGCTGGTTTGGTCTATGGGTTGTCTTAGCCAAAGAAGACTGGAATATTGGGAATTAAAGAATATTTTATTTAGGAAAACGAACTTTGTCTCAAAGCATGAAAAGTTGGATCATCTGTACATATGAGAAAGCCTGAATTAATGATATGAACTGCTAATGGGTGTGATGACAACTAGCATTAATATTTTATGCTTATTACTTTTGAGGCACTGTTTTAAATTTACTATGAATACTGTCTCATTTTATTCTCAACCCTTGGTGATATGGTAAATAGAAATAGTGCCCATTCCCCTCCATGATGGCCATGTCCCAAATCCTGGAACCTGACAATATGCTCATTTATGTGGCAAAGGGAGCTTTATAGCTGTGGTTGAGTTAAAGATCCTACATGGGGAGATTAACCTGGGTTATCTAGGTGAGCCAACATAATAACCAGAGACCTATAAATGAAAGAGGGAGGCAGGAGGGTCAGAGTCAGATTAGAAGATGCAACAATGAAAGCAGAAGTTGGAGTGACATGTTGCAGTTTTGAAGATGGGAGAAGGCCATGAACTGCGGTATCAGGCAGTTTCTTGAACAGAAGTGAGGAAGTGGCCTCTCCCTCAAGCCTGCAGAGGAAATGCAGCCCTGCCGACTCTCTGTAGCCAAGTCAGACCTTTTTGGTTCTCTGACCTTGAGAACCATAGTATCTTATGGTTCTCTGACCTTGAGAACCATAAGATAATACGTCACTAAGTTTGTGGTCATTCATGACAGCAACAATAGAAATCTAATCCAGGTGGTTGCTACTACCTTCCAGTTTTCAGATGACGAGAAAGAGGCACAGATAGGTTTTCAGGACCTTCAAACTAGTAAGCAGTGGTAAGCTGCTGCTGCTAAGTCACTTCAGTCGTGTCCGACTCTGTGCGACCTGAGAGACGGCAGCCCATCAGGCTCCCCCATCTCTGGGATTCTCCAGGCAAGAACACTGGAGTGGGTTGCCATTTCCTTCTCCGATGCATGAAAGTGAAAAGTGAAAGTGAAGTCGCTCAGTCGTGTCTGACTCTTAGCGACCCCATGGACTGCAACCTACCAGGCTCCTCTGTCCATGGGACTTTCCAGGCAAGAGTACTGAAGTGGGGTGCCCGTGCCTTCTCCGGTGGTGAGCTGGGTGCCTCTCAAAGGTTCGCGTGTCAGGATAGTAGCATTTCCATTTATGCCTTCCTTTTGCTGAGTATTCTCAGAGCCTCAGCAACGAAGTCCTTGTTAGGTCTCTTGAATTTATTTTATAGTCAGATAAAGAATATAAACATAAGATTTTTTATGAGTCAGACCCAGATTAATCAAATCCAGCCTTCTCTCTCTCTGTGGAATACACCACAAATCACCATAGTTCCTCTTAATCCATTTATGGATCTCATATTTATGAAAAAAAAACAAAACAAAACACATTACTCTTGCTACATAAAATAGAACTTTCCTTTGCTGTACCTAAATGTGCCCCTTACAAAGTCAATATGTGTCTCCTGGTACCCTAGAATTTAATGAGCAGTGTTCAGTTTATCCAGTATTATCTTTACAGACTGAGGCCCTAATATTTAAGTCTTTCTTCATATAGTGTCCTCCCATGGCCAAATCAGCATGGCTATTCTACACTGAGATATTTCTAGCTCTGTTTCTCAAGGACGTGGGGAAAAAAATAAAACCGAGTGAAATGATGGTTTTGTAAATTTTGCTGGAATTCTCTGGCAAAGCTGAGAACAAAATCTAAGGCTTCTGATTCTCCATAAATTCCCCCAACTCCCAGTTACAAGTGCTCTATTATAAAAATGTTCTTTTGGTTTAGTTGTTTGGCAATATGCTACTAGAGGAATCCAAGTCAAAAATACAAATGTCAATAAACTCAAGTTTCAATGGCTGAGCAAGAACTTCTGAAATGAATGGAAATTCATTTTGATCTTGTGGTAAAATACCAATGTGTGATGAGGAGGGAGGGGAGTGTTTCAGCTGGTGAAGACTGGACAGGAAAATTCAAAGACGAGTGAAGACACTAAATAACTGTTGTCCTATTGTTCAGGGTGGTGTCTTAGGCCTGTAGGAACTGAGAGCTTATGAGGAAATACAGTTTTCATTTCTCTCAATGTCTTGGCACTGCTTTTTCTTCCCTGCTGGCTGAGGGAATTGGATATCCTACAAATAAAGTGCTGAGTGAAGATGAGAAAGAACAATTTTGTTGCTGACAGGGATGTTTAAAAAATTGACACCATTTCATAAGTATTCATTGGTGCCAAATATGTGCCAAGTTAGGTTCTAAGGAAATGGAGTGAATAAACCACAGGAGTGGCAGCTGTGAGGCGCAGGAGAGGCCGAGAGGAGATACCCGACGTCCAAGGTCAGGAGCAGCGGCTGCTCTTTGCTGGAGCAGCTGTGAAGAGATACCCCACATCCAAGCTAAGAGAAACCCAAGTTAGGTAGTAGGTGCTAAGAGAGGGCATCAGTGGGCAGACAGACTGAAACCACAATCACTGAAAACTAGCCAATCTGATCACATGGACCACAGCCTTGTCTAACTCAATGAAACTAAGCCATGCCTCTGGGGCCACCCAAGACAGACAGGTCATGGGAGAGGTCTGACAGGGTGTGGTCCACTGGAGAAGGGAATGGCAAGCCACTTCAGTATTCGTGCCTTGAGAAGCCCATGAACAGTATGAAAAGGCAAAAAGGACACTGAAAGATGAACTCCCTAGGTCAGTAGGTGCTACTGGAGATATGCTACTGGAGATATGCTACCCAAAATGCTACTGGAGATCAGTGGAGAAATAAATCCAGAAAGAATGAAGGGATAGAGCCAAAGCAAAAACACTATCCAGTTGTGGATATGACTGATGATAGAAGCAAGGTCCAATGCTGTAAAGAGCAATATTGCATAGGAACCTGGAATGTTAGGTCCATGAATCAAGGCAAATTGAAAGCAGTCAAACAGGAGGTGGCAAGAGTGAACGTTGACATTCTAGGAATCAGCTAAAATGGACTGGAATGGGTGAATTTAACCCAGATGACCATTATATCTACTACTGTGGGCAGGAATCCCTTAGAAGAAATGGAGTAGCCATTATAGTCAACAAAAGAGTCCAAAATGCAGTACTTGGATGCAGACTCCAAAATGACAGAATGATCTCTATTCGTTTCCAAGGCAAACCATTCAATATCACAGTAATCTGAGTCTATGCCCTGAACAGTAATGCTGAAGAAGCTGAACAATTCTATGAAGACCAACAGGACCGTTTAGAACTAACACCCAAAAAAGATGTCCTTTTCATTATAGGGGACTGGAATGCAAAAGTAGGAAGTCAAGAAACACCTGGAGTAACAGGCAAATTTGGCCTTGGAGTACAGAATGAAGCAGGGCAAAGGCCAGTAGAGTTTTGCCAAGAGAACTCACTGGTCATAGCAAACACCCACTTCCAACAACACAAGAGAAGACTCTGCACATGGACATCACCAATAGCCAACACCAAAATCAGACTGATTATATTCTTTGCAGCCAAAGATGGAGAAGCTCTATACAGTCAACAAAAACAAGACCAGGAGCTGATTGTGGCTCAGATCATGAACTCCTTATTGCCAAATTCAGACTTAAATTGAAGAAAGTGGGGAAAACCACTAGACCATTCAGGTATGACCTAAATCAAATCTCTTATGATTATACAGTGGAAATGAGAAATAGATTTAAGGGCCTGATCTGAAAGAGTGCCTGATGAACCATGGACGGAGGTTTGTGACATTGTACAGGAGACAGGGATCAAGACCATCCCTAACAAAAAGAAATGCAAAAGAGCATAATGGCTGTCTGGGGAAGCCTTACGAATACCTGTGAAAAGAAGAGAAACAAAAAGCAAAGAGGAAAAGGAAAGATATACCCATTTGAATATAGCATTCCAAAGAATAGCAAGGAGAGATAAGAAAGCCTTCCTCAGCAATCAGTGCAAAGAAATAGAGGAAAACAATAGAATGGGAAAGGCTAGAGATCCCTTCAAGAAAATTAGAGATACCAAGGGAACATTTCATGAAAAGATGGGCACAATAAAGGATAGAAATGATATGGACTTAACAGAAGCAGAAGATATTAAAAAGAATATGCAGAACTGAAAAAAAAGATATTCACAACCCAGATGATCACAATGGTGTGATCACTCACCTAGAGCCAGAATCCTGGAATGTGAAGTCAAGTGAACCTTAGGAAGCATCACTAAGAACAAAGCAAGTGGAGGTGATGGAATTCCAGTTGAGCTATTTCAAATCCTAAAAGATGATGCTGTGAAAGTGCTGCACTCAATATGCCAGCAAACTTGGAAAACTCAGCAGTGACCACAGGACTGGAAAAGGTCAGTTTTCATTCCAATCCTAAAGAAAGGCAAGGCCAAAGAATACTCAAACTACCACAGAATTGCACTCATCTCACATGCTAGCAAAGTAATGCTCAAAATTCTCCAAGCCAGGCTTCAGCAATACGTGAACTGTGAGCTTCCAGTTCAAGCTGGTTTTAGAAAAGGCAGAGGAACCAGAGATCAAATTGCCAACATCTGCTGGATCATGGAAAAAGCAAGAAAGTACCAGAAAATCATCTATTTCTGCTTTATTGACTATGCCAAAGCCTTTGACTGTGTGGATCACAATAAACTGTGGAAAATTCTCAAAGAGATGGGAATATCAACCACCTGACCTGCCTCTTGAGAAATCTGTATGCAGGTCAGGAAGCAACAGTTAGAACTGGACATGGAACAACAGACTGGTTCCAAGTAGGAAAAGGAGTATGTCAAGGCTGTATATTGTCACCCTGCTTATTTAACTTCTATGCAGAGTACATCATGAGAAACGCTGGGTTGGAAGAAGCACAAGCTGGAATCAAGATTGCCGGTAGAAATATCAATAACCTCAGATATGCAGATGACACCACCCTTATGGCAGAAAGTGAAGAGGAACTAAAGAGCCTCTTGATGAAAGTGAAAGAAGAGAGCAAAAAAGTTGGCTTAAAGCTCAACATGATCTTAGAAAACTAAGATCATGGCATCGGTCCTGTCACTTCATGGCAGATAGATGGGAAAACAGTGGAAACAGTGTCAGACTTTATTTTGGGGGGGCTCCAAAATCACTGCAGGTGGTGATTGCAGCCATGAAATTAAAAGATGCTTACTCTTTGGACAGAAAGTTATAACCAACCTAGACAGCATATTCAAAAGCAGAGACATTACTTTGTCAACAAAGGCCCATCTAGTCAAGGCTATTGTTTTTCCAGTAGTCATGTATGGATGTTAGAGTTGAACTATAAAGAAAGCTGTGCGCCAAAAGAATTGATGCTTTTAAACTGTGGTATTGGAGACTCTTGGGAGTCCCTTGGACAGCAAGGAGATCCCACCAGTCCATTCTAAATGAGATCAGTCCTGAGTGTTCATTGGGAGGACTGATGGTGAAGCCAAAACTCCAAAACTTTGGCCACCTGATGTGAAGAACTGACTCATTTGAAAAGACCCTGATGCTGGGAAAGATTGAGGGCAGGAGGGGAAGTGGACGACAGAGGTTGTGATGGTTGTTATGTATTCACCGACTCAATGGACACGAGTTTGGGTAAACTCCGGAAGCTGGTGATGGACAGGGAGGCCTAGCATGCTGCGGTTCACAGTGTCGCAAAGAATTGGACAAGACTGAGTGACTGAACTGAACTGAACTTTCTTTATATTACATTGACTCTTTATGGTTCACATAATAATATAAGACATTGGCTGACCTGTCTTCAGATGATGTCAATTAGATCCCAGATTTTTTTTTTTTTTTTTAAGTTCCCTGTCCCTGGATCAAATCACAGCCACCTGCAGTGGAAGCCTGGAGTCCTAATCACTGGACCTCCAGGGAATTCCCTCTAGCTTCTGTCTCTATTTTTTTTTTTTTTTAATCTCTTGCCTCTTCTTTCCAATATGTTAACCATTTTTAAGGAAGAATCTTGCAGGGCATGATGCCTGCCACCGACCATAACCTCCAGGAAAGACGCAGAATCTCATGTATCTCATTGGCTGTCATTGGGCCATATAGTCATTCCTGGGGAATGCCAAGCTTTGATGGATTTAGTTCTAGTCCCATCCAAACAACATGGGCTCTACAGAAGGAAGTGGCTCTTTAGAAGAATATTGAAATATTGTTACCATATGTATGGATATTGAATTATATTCTACTTTCCTTGAGGAGAGTTCATTCTAGTGGACATTTTGTCATTTCCACTGCCTTCCTACTAAAACTGTAAAGCATACAGGAGAGCAAGAGGACAGAAGGATTCCAGTGATTAACAGCAACTTAGACATCTACCAGTGTATCACCATCTGGTGATTGGAGATTCCCCCAAGTGGATACACGAAGAGCATGATGATACTGTAATTATTTGAATCATCCCACTAAGGCAGCATGTGCTCAGTCATGTCTGACTTTTTGCCACCCTTGGACTGTAGCCCACCAGGCTCCTCTGTCCATGAGATTTTCCCATTAAGAATACTGGAGAAGGTTGCCATTTCCTCCTCCAGGGGAATCTTCCTAAGCCAGGGATTGAACTCATGTCTCCTGCCTTGCAGGTACATTCTTTACCACTGAGCCACCAGGGAAGCCCTGAAAAACAGCACTGTGTCCACTAAATAATCACTGTCTGAAAATTGAAAGTGTTAGTCACTCAGTTGTGTCTGACTCTTTGCTACCCTCTGGACTGTATAGCCCGCCAGGCTCCTCTGTCCATGAGGATTCTCCAGGCAAAAATACTGGAGTGGGTAGCCATTTGTTTCTCCAGGGGATTTTCCTGACTCGGGGATCTAAATCTGGGTCTCCTGAACTGCAGATTCTTTACAGTCTGAGCCACCAGGGAAGACCAGTCATTGCCTAGGCTCTATTTGTATGAATATCTCTGCCTGTCTTCTCCCTCGCTGACTTCCCAGTCAGTTAATTCAGCACTCAGTCGTATCTGACTCTGTGACCCCATGACTGCAGCACACCAGGCCTCCCTTTCCATCACTTCTCCTGGAGTTTACTCAGACTCATTACCATTGAGTCAGTGATGACATCCAACCATCTCATTCTGTGTCATCCCCTTCTCCTCCCACCTTCAACCTTTCCCAGTATCAGTGTCTTTTCAAATGAGTCAGTTCTTTGCATCAGGTGGCCAAAGTATTGGAGTTTCAGCTTCAACATCAGTCCTTCCAATGAACACCCAGGACTGATTTCCTTTAGGATGGACTGGTTGGACCTCTTGCTGTCCAAGGGACTCTCAAGAGTCTTCTCCAACACCACAGTTCAAAAGCATCAATTCTTTGGTGTTCAGCTTTCTTTATAGTCCAACTCTCACATCCATACATGACTCCTGGAAAAATCAAAACTTTGACTAGATGGACCTTTGTGGACAAAGTAATGTCTCTGCTTTTTAATATGCTGTCTAGGTTGGTCATAACTTTCCTTCCAAGGAGCAAGTGTCTTTAATTTCATGGCTGCAGTCACCATCTGCAGTGATTTTGGAGCCCCCCAAAATAAAGTCTGTCACTGTTTCAATTGTTTCCCCATCTATTTGCCATGAAATGATGGAACCAGATGCCATGATCTTAGTTTTCTGAATGTTTAGTTTTAAGCCAGCTTTTTCACTCCCCTCTTTCACTTTCATCAAGAGCCTCTTTAGTTTTTCTTCGCTTTCTGCCATAAGCATGGTGTCATCTGCTTATCTGAGGTTATAAATATTTCTCCTGGAAATCTTGATTCCAGTTTGTCCTTATAGAAAGGGATATTTGGACATAGGTATGGACACAGGCAAGACTGTGTCAATATGAGGGCAGAGATGAAGGTGATATGTCTCTCAGGGAAGAATGGTCAGAGATTGCCAGCAAACCACCAAATGGTAGGAGAGGATTATGAACAGATTTTTTTCAGAACCTTCAGAAGTAACAAACCCTTGACGCCATGATCTCAGACTAAGCCCCCAATTTACAGTACTTTGTTACTGTGTGTGTGTGCATGCTAAATCACTTCAATCGTGTCCAGCTCTTTATGATCCTATGGACTGCTCTCTAAGCTCCTCTGTCCATGTGATTCTCCAGGTGAGAATACTGGAGTAGGTTGCCATGCCCTCTTCCAGGGGACCCTTGCAACCCAGGGATTGAACCTGCATCTCATACCTCCTTTATCGGCAGGAGAGTTCTTTACCACTTTAGCATTGGCTGGAATCTTGATTCCAGCTTGTGCTTCATCCAGCCCATCATTTCTCATGACATACTATGCATATAAGTTAAATAAGCAGGGTGACGATGTACAGCCGTGACGTACTCCTCTCCTGATTTGGATCCAGTCTATTGTTGCATGTCCAGTTCTAACAGTTGCTTCTTGACCTGCATACAGATTTTTCAGGAGGCAGGTCAAGTGGTCTGATATTTCCATCTTTTTAAGAATTTTCCACAGTTTGTTGTGATCCACATAGTCAATGGCTTTGGCATAGTCGATAAAGCAGAAGTAGATGCTTTTCTGGAATGCTCTTGCTTTTTTGATGATCCAACAGATGTTGGCAATTTATTTCTGGCTTCTCTGTCTTTTCTAAATCCAGCTTGAACATCTGGATGTTCTCGGTACATGTACTGTTGAATCCTGGCTTGGAGAATTTTGAGCATTATTTTGCTAGTATGTGAGATGAATGCAATTGTGTGGTAGTTTGAGCATTCTTTGGCATTGCTTTGGGATTGAGCGTTTCTTTGGGATTGGAATGAAAGCTGATCTTTTCCAGTCCTGTGGGAGTTTTCCATATTGTTGGCATATTGAGTGCAGCACTTTCACAGAATCATCTTTTAGGATTTGAAATAGCTCAACTGGAATTCCATCACCTCCACTAGCTTTGTTCGTAGTGATGCTTCCTAAGGTCCCCTTGACTTCAAATTCTAGGATGTCTGGCTCTAGGTGAGTGATCACACCATTGTGATTATCTGGGTCGTGAAGATCCTTTTTGTATAGTTCTTCTGTGTATTCTTGCCACATCTTCTTAATACCTTCTGCTTCTGTTAGGTCCACAATAAAGGACAGGAATGGTATGGACCTAACATAAACTTCCCAACTGTTTTAAAATATCCACATTTTATTTCTTCCCCCAATGTTCTGCCTCTCCCTCCCCTCCAGCTCTTAGTCAGATTGTTAGGAGAAGCACACTGATTGAAACCGCCCACCCTGGCCAGGTACCATAGTAACCATTTGTATGAGTTGTTTTATGACAGGAGATCCTGATAAGGAATACGGAACTAGTAAGCCACCACCAACAGGAAGAGGTTGGGAAAGGTAGAAAGGAGACACTGCCTGTCTGTCCACTTCCCAGAATCCCTCTCACTAGCATCCATCTTGGCTGAGCAATGCGTGTGCCACCAGGAAAGACTCTGAATTAGAATGGTTGGCCAAAGACCACCCAGAAACTAATCCCATCACCATAAAACCCGAGACTGTGAGCCACGCAGCAGAGTTCTGGGTTCCCTTACCCTACTGCTCTCCACCCGGGTGCCCTTTCCCAATAAAATCTCTTGCTTTGTCAGCACATGTGTCTCCTCGGACAATTCATTTCCAAGTGTTAGACAAGAGCCCAGTTTCGGGCCCTGGAAGGGGTCCCCCTTTCCTGCAACAAGATTGCATGCCTTAATTTTGTAGAGCAGAATTTTTCAACAAATTAGAGTGCATTGTTTGTTCTCCTGTTTTAATTCTTGAGAACATTTTGGAAGACAGGCTGTACAAAAGATCTGATGTGCCTTAGAGCTGTAATATATTATCAGGCTTGAAATGCTAATAAGAGTCTATGGAAAGAATAGTTAGTTAAAAGAAATAGTGAACTTAAGTAGGGGGAAAAAAGACAAATTTTAAAGAGATGTGAAAAGTTCTTCCTCCTGATGTTTGCAGTATAATAATACTGGGACAGTCCAGTATGGAAAAGAAAGAAGTATTTAAGATTCATGTGGGAGGCTGTAGTCAACATTATTTCCTATAATCAACAACCCCATAGGGCTGTTAAACTAGGCTTGAAGAAAAGTGTCAGTGGCCTGGAAAACAATACCAAGCACAAATGTGTGAAAAGCACAGGTTGCTCACCTCAATGAGGCGTTCACTTCAAAGTGAAGAAGGAGACTGGAAACATTATTAAACCTGTCAGGATATAGATTGGAACTCATTTTAAGGTTAACATGAACTTTTTTTGGCTGCCTTACTGTTGTTGGGTGCTTTGTGGGTTTTGGCAGCAAGTTTCAATGTGTGGCTCATTAGAAGGAATGGAATGTTGGGATTTACTGGCTAATACTGGAGAGAAATCTCTCCTGGGAAACTTTGAGCTTTGTCCAGAAAGATGGTACTTTGATAAGAATCAAAATATTAACTTGTTTCAGCACCTTCTTTCATGAAAATAATATTACCTTAATTTAAGTTGTGCTCAGTGTTCTTGCCTGGAGAATCCCAGGGATGGGGGAGCCTGGTGGGCTGCCGTCTATGGGGTCGCACAGAGTCGGACACAACTGAAGCGACTTAGCAGCAGCAGCAGCAGCAGCATTTCTTTCTAGGAGCTCAAACTGAGTTTTATGTGGAACATTATTTCTGTTTATCATCACAAATTCCCTTTGAGGAAAGTAAGGGGTAGGTATTACTGCTGCTATTTTTAAAGTTGGGGAAACAGAAGCTCAGAGAATGACTTAAATAAATACCACTGCTTTCACATGCAGATAACAGCTTAATGCAAAGCCAAATACCTTCATCAATCTAAATAGGCTAAGCCAGCCCCCCAAAGCTATGTGATCATTCTTGAGATTGCCCTCTAAATTTATAAGAGAACTTAGAACCACCCCCTGCTTTAGAGGCAAGAAAGGAGAAATCTGTGCTAGCATCTTCCACAGCTGGATATGCTAAGATTTTAAAACTATTTTATTTATTTGGCTTCATTGAGTCTTAGTTGCATCATCCGGATTGCCGTTGCAGCACACAGGCTCAGTAGCTGTGGAGCACAGGCTTAGCTGCCCCTGCTAGCCTCCGGCATGTAGGATCTCATTTTCCAGATCAGAGATCAAACCCACATCCCCTGCATTGCAAGGCAGATTCTCAAGCACTGGACTACCAGGGAAGTCCCTGGATATGCTGAACTTGTGTCCAGTTTTTCAACTGCTTATTTACAATTTTGGTCTGATCTTACAGGTTGGCATCTCCTCTTTGCCCCAGGCCAGTTTGACCATTAACTCAGAACTCCGAACACTCAGCTTCCTGATACTTTGTTTCCTAAAGGAACAGGGGACCCTGAGAAAACACTTGAGAAGAACTAAGCATTCCCTCCTATTTGCTACCACATTCTCTCAACTCTCACGGAGCCTTGGTACCCTACTCTGTGACACTCCCACTGAGAAGCTCCCGCCTAAGATGGCAGTCAAGTGGAAAAGCGTTGTCAGGAAACTCTGCCTGCATTTATATAGGCTGACTGACTTAGCAGAATCACCTGCAGCTCAGTGGCTGGTCGTCACAAAGCAGCCGATTTCTATTAGGTCATAAATCACCCTCGGACTGCAAGGAGATCAAAGCAGTCAATCCAAAGGAAATCAACCCTGAATATTCATTGGCAAGACTGATGCTGAAGCTGAAATGCCAATACTTTGGTCACCTGATGCAAAGAACTGACTCACTGGAAAAGACCCTGATGCTGGGAAAGATTAAGGGCAGGAGCAGAAGTGGGTGGCAGAGGATGAGATGGTTAGATAGGATCAATGGCTCAATAGACATGAATTTGAGCAGAATCCTGGAGATGGTGGAGAAGAGGCGAGCCTGGCGTGCTGCAACCCATGGGGTCGCAAAGAGTTGGCCATTACTTAGCAACAAACAACAACAACAACACATAAGCTACAACCAGCAGAGTCTGAAAACCAGTGGTTCTCAGCCTTGACTACCCTTAAGAATCAACCCATGGAGCTTTAAAAACAGATCACAGCCTGGGCTCTCTTCTCTCCAGTGACTATAATTTAGCTGCTCTGGGCGAAGACCTAGCTCTTAGTATTTTTTTTTTTTCCATTTTACTTTTTTTATTACATTTTTAAGAGCAGTTTTAAGTTCACAGCAAAACTGAGAGGAAGTTGCAAAGATTTCCCATATACTCCCCCAGCATGCATAGCCTCCCCCATTATCAACATCCCCCATCAGAACGGTACATTTGTTGCAATCAATGAACCTAAATAGATACAGCATAATCACTCAAAGTCCATACTTTATATTAGGGTACATTCTTAGTAGTGTTAGTTGCTCAGTTGTGTCTGACTCTTTGGGACCCCATGGACTGTAGCCAGCCAGGCTCCTCTGTCCATGGAATTCTAAAGGCAAGAGTACTGGAGCGGGTGGCCATTTCCTTCTCCAAAGGATCTTCCCAACCCACGGATCAAACCCATGTCTCCTGCATTGCAGGGAGATTATTTACTGTCTGAGCCACCAGGGAAGCCCAAATCTAATGTAAATGCTATGTAAATAGTTGAAAATGAGTGGCAAATTCAAGTTTTGTTCTTTAGAATTTCATGGATCTTTTTTCAAATATTTTCCATCCTTCGATTGCATCAATGGATATGCAGATATGAAGGGCTGACTGTATTTTCTTCTCTCCAAATATCAAATTCCTAGAAAATATATAAATATTATATAGCAAACATATAATTTAGTTTCAAATTAAGTTCACCGGTTTTTTTATTTGTTGGATTTTGCTTTAACCTATCATGTAACATACTGCCATGAGTCTTTGGATGTGGCATCCAACCAAAAAAAGAGCTGCATATTGTCACTCTCTGTATGAGAGGTGTAAATATGTAAGGTGACAACGTTTTTGTGGACTATTTTTACAACATGATAAATGGCATTATCAATATTATTCATAATTTAAATATTATGTATACATTATAGATCATCTCCATATCAACAATTATGTAAGAGGAACACTAGAAAATAAAAATTTTATAATGTTCTTATGCAGTGCTTAAGTGATTGAATGTTTTATCTGAAGAGCTATGATGTAAAAATTAGAATCAAAGTTTTGCTTTTTGAATGCATGGGTTGTAACCCACAGAAAATGAGGAGTAAATTGTTTGATCAGGATCTTGTTAGTTTAAGAAGCAAAAAATTTAAGAACCAAAATATGCACACCATTAAATATACTAATTCTGAAAATTATGTAGCTAAAAGTTAAATCACCCGGTCCAAGGTACATGCTTGGTGTTATATATTCTACAAGTTTGGACAAATGTATATATTCACTTTTATAGTACCAGAATCTTCATTGTCCTAAAAATCCTCTGTGTTCTACCTATTCATCTCTCCTTCACCCCAGCCCCTGATCTTAGTATTTTTCAAATGTTTCCTGGAGTTGAGAGCAACAGTCCCTTATGCTCTGTAATAAAATTGATAACACCATGGACCTGGCTCTATGCTAAGCCCCCTGCATGCATTCTCTTACTGCAGTCTCTCCGTATACCCTGGGACAGTTACTATCATTATCCTCATTTTATACATGAGAACCCTGAAACATATATAGTGAGGCTGAAAATGTTGCCTTTAGAAATGACCCTGGCTCCACAGCTGAAGCACATCAAGGTAACAGTGGGCTAGGTCATTGCCTAATGCAGAATAACAAAGGGGATGGAATCTTAAACCAAGAGCTTTTGAATCCATCTGCTTGCCAAGCTGTTCCTCTGGTCAATGTCAGGTAACTGCCTGCTGGGAAGTTCATGTAGGGCGAGTTCTAAAGCCACTTCCACTAGGTAAGGTTTAGATCACCTGATGTACCTCCATCAACATTTGTACATGAACTTTAGTTTGAATAGACATTAAGACCAAGCTTAGAGGAAACAAATATAACCTAACACAAATAGATGAAGAATGGAGTAAGGGAACCTTCTTTTTTCCTTGGGATAAGGAGATGGCATGGCTGGAACACTGGGATAGTTCATGTGCTGCTGCTGCTGCTGCTAAGTCGCTTCAGTCGTGTCCGACTCTGTGCGACCACAGAGACGGCAGCCCACCAGGCTCCTTCACGTGCTGATTGTATTTAAATAGCCCCTTGGTTTCCCTGGTGGCTCAGAAGGTAAAGAAGCTGCCTGGAATGCAGGAAACCCGGGTTCAGTCCCTGGCTTGGGAAGATCTCCTGGAGAAGGAAATGGGAACCCACTCTGGTATGCTTGCCTAGAGAATTCCATGGACAGAGGAGCCTGGTGGGCTACAGACCATGGGATTGCAAAGAGTCGGACACGACTGAGTGACTAACAATTTGAAAAAAAAAAAAAAAAAGAACAAAAACTAGTGCTTATTCTTTCTTCTCCTGGAAATACTGACAATATTCTTTTTTTATCCCAGCAGGTGAGGTTTCCACTCCTAACTCCAGTTCCCAAAAGTGGTATCTAAGAATGCTCTCACTTTCTGCACCAGAAGAGTTGCTTTGTGTCTAAAAAGCCCTAACTCAGTGGACTCCAAAATACATGTAATCATAAATAGACAGTTTTTATCAGCAAATGCAGGGTGAGCAATCATCCTGGCTTGCACAAGGCTGCCAGGTTTGGCATTCTACATTCCACTTTTGGGGAAATACCTCAGTTCCAGGCAAACTGGTAGGGGTTGTGGATCATCCCACAATGGGTGTGTGCATGCTAAATTTCTTCAGTTGTGTCTGACTTTTTGCAACGTTATGGACTGTAGCCCACCAGGCTTCTTTCTCTGTTCGTGGGATTCTCCAGGCAAGAATACTTGAGTGGGTTGCCATACCCTACCTCCAGGGGTTCTTCCTCACCCAGGGATCAAACCCTTGTCTCCAGGGGCTCTTGCATTGAAGGCAGTTTCTTTACTGCTGAACCACTGGGGAAGCCCTATCCCACAATGGCAATCTCCTTTATTTTATTCTAGGGATGCCATCACAGAAGAGAATACTTCTGCAGTGTATTCACACATATTTGCTGCTCCCTTTTCCAGCTGTTGTGTAAATGCTCATGGAAACTTCCCCTGGTCCTGAAGGATCTCAGGGCCTGTGCCCTTCTGACACGCCTATGAATTAGGTGAGGAGAGAATGATTTCCTGCAGCTCGTTTAGAGCCAGGGCCAATTTTCAGGATAACTCACTCTCTTGCCTCCTGAGACACTTATACAATGGTGTGATTCCCATGAATGCATTTGTGTTACCCACGGGTGTAAATACCTGTTAGTTCTTGGTAAATTTGAGTTCTCTCAGAAGGTTGTGAAAACCGTAGCTGCATGGCGGTTGCAGGCAACTGCAATCTTTCCTAATGTAATATGGAAATCATTGTTGATATTTAATGACAAGGCCTTTCCTGAGGAAGAATGAAGAATGAGAAATTCTACTTTCCTCCCCAGCATCCTGCTTCCCTTTCCTTCCTAAATATGTAATTCCACAAAGGTAATTTTTTAATCTCATTTCTGAGACAAAGAGCATTGTTATAGTTAAGAGTCAAAATGTAACCAGTTGAAATCTGATATTTTCCATCAGAAGGGAAAAAAAAGTCTATGGATTGGCTAAGAAATGAAAATCCCATTTTAATAAAATTCTTTTAAAAAATCAATGCCATTAAAGGCAATTACTGAGCATATTTCATTTTAATGTAAATCCTTTCATTTATGGCTAATTTCCTCTTGTTTTTGTGGTAAGGTGTAATCAGGACTTAATACTTTTGCTTTCTTCTTATGGGACTAGACTAAGGCAACACTTTTAAGGAAAGCCATTATAAGCATCTCCACCTTGATCCTTGGTGCTCAAGTTACTGATGTGAAGTGTAGCTGAATGTTAAAAGCAGATGTAAGAGTACTAAGCATTAAGTTAAGGGTAAATGATAGAGTAAAGAATAGCAAAGAGAGATAAGAAAACCTTCCTAAGTGATCCATGCAAAGAAATAGAGGAAAACAATAGACTAGAAATCTCTTCGAGAAAGAGATACCAAGGGAACATTTCATGAAAAGATGGGCTCAATAAAGGACAGAATCAGTATGGACCTAACAGAAGCAGAAGATATTAAGAAGAGGTGGCAAGAAAACACAGAATAACTATACAAAAAAAGATCTTAATGACTCAGATAACCACAATGGTGTGATCACTCACCTAGAACCAGACACCCTGGAATGCAAAGTCAAGTGGGCCTTAGGAAACATCACTACAAACAAAACTAGTGGAGGTGATGGAATTCCAGTTGAGCTATTTCAAATCCTAAAAGATGATTCTGTGAAAGTTCTGCATTCAGTATGCCAGCAAATTTGGAAAACTCAGCAGTGGCCACAGGACTGGAAAAGGTCAGTTTTCATTCCAATCTCAAAGAAAGGCAATGCCAAACAATGTTTAAACTACCACATAATTGCACTCATCTCACATACTAGCAAACTAATGCTCAAAATTCTTCAAGCTAGGCTACAACAGTATATGAACCAAGAACTTCCAGATGTTCAGGCTGGATTTAGAAAAGGCAGAGGAACCAGAGATAAGTTGCCAACATCCGTTGGGATCATCAAAAAAGCAAGATAGTTCCAGAAAAACATTTACTTCTGCTTCATTGACTAAGCCAAGCATTTGACTGTGTGGATTACAAAAAACTGTGGAAAATTCTTCAAGAGATGGAAAAACCAGACCACCTGACCTGCCTCCTGAGAAATCTGTATGCAGGTCAAGAAGAAACAGTTAGAACTTGACGTGGAACAACGGACTGGTTCTAAACTGGGAAAGAAGTATGTCAAGGCTGTATATTGTCACTGCTTGTTTAACTTATATGCAGAGTACAAACATGTGAAAAAATTGGCTTAAAACTCAACATTCAAAAAACTAAGATCACGGCATCTGGTCCCATCAATTTATAGCAAATAGATAGGGAAACAATGGAAACAGTGACAGAATTTATTGTTTGGGGGCTTGCTTCAAAATTATTGCAGATGGTGATTGCAGCCATGAAATTAAAAGACGTTTACTCCTTGGAAGAAAAGCTATGACCAACCTAGACAGCATATTAAAAAGCAGAGACATTACTTTACCAACAAAGGTCCATATAATCAAAGCTATGGTTTTCCCAGTAGTAATGTATGGATGTGAGAGTTGGACCATAAAGAAAACTGAGCACTGAAGAATTGATGCTTTTGAACTGTGGTGTTGGAAAAGACTCTTGAGAGTCCCTTGGATTTCAAGGAGATCAAACCAGTCAATCCTAAAGCAAATCAGTCCTGAATATTCATTGGAAGGACTGATGCTGAAGCTGAAGCTCCAATACTTGGGCCATCTGATGAGAAGAACCGACTCATTGGAAGACTCTGATGCTGGGCAAGATTGAAGGCAGGAGAAGAGGATGACAGAGGATGAGATGGCTGGATGGCATCACCAACTCGATGAACATGAGTTTGAGCAAGCTCTCGGAGTTGGTTCATAGACAGGGAAGCCCTGGCATGCTGCAGTCCATGGGGTCACAAAGAGTTGGACACAGCTGAACAACTGACTGAAGTGATGGAGTGGGGTGATTCATTGGAATTTGAGTCATTGAGTATGTGCTGGGTGCTGTGTGCTGAGCTCAGACTACACAGGATTACAAAGCTGAATAAGACACAGCTTGGCTCCAAGAAACAGATCATCATGAGTACGTCCATGTTTATCTAATGCAGAAATGGAAATAATACAGCAGACTTTAAAATTAAAGCCAATATTTTCTTTTATAGTATAATTGTTTTAAAATGTTGTGTTAGTCTCTCATATACAATAAATTGAATCAGCTATATGGATACATGTATCTTCTCACTCTTGAACCTCCCTCCTACCCCCCATTCCCAAACATCTAGGTCAATCATGGTTCAAAAGGACACATGGATCCCAATGTTCATTGCAGCACTATTAACAGTAGTTAATGGAAGCAACCTAAATGTCTAATGGTAGATGAATGGATAAAGAAGATGTGGTACCTATGTACAATGGAATATTACTCAACCATAAACAGGAATGAAATTGGGTCATTGGTAGAGATGTGGATAGACCTAGAGTCTGTCATACAGCATGTCATAAGTCAGAAAGAGAAAAGCCAGCATTTTGTTGTTGTAAAATGGTTTTATGTTTAGAAGCAATTTTACTATCGGGTATATTTTAAAATTAAGTCCCTTGAAGCATCTCCCTGTTGTGATAGTTGGTTTGGTCTGGGCTGCTGGAGTGAAGGGCTCAGTGGATTCAGGGTGCGGAAACTGTTGGCATGCCACCTGACTCTGACTCACCTCCAATTAGGCAATTAGTCCCACATTATTTGAGTACCCAATTTACTTTTACATTTTAAAGTTGTAAAATGCATAATGATTTTTTTCACTTCCTAATTATGAGTAATAAAAATTTAAGGGAATATAAAGTTTAACTTGTCTGTTAATTGAGGGGAAAGAGCCATGCTAAATCAGTCAAGAACAGAATGGTCACCGAAGAAACACAGAAGAAACTGCCCGTGAGGATCCCGTTTGCTATTTTAATTAGCGTCTGTCAATTAGAAGCGAATGACAGTGGGGAAGGAATCCTGATTAATGAAATCATCATCCCAAATTGAAAGGGAAGGTCAAAAAGAACATGATGTCTCATTCGACTTCATCTTGAGGGTCTGACACACCGAAATTTCTCAAATCCTCTTTTAGACCTCAGGAGACTAGACTGTTAATATGACCACTCAATTAACTATGGGTATAATTAACTGCCTGCCTAGCCCTGCCTGCAACCAAAACTCTCTGTCAGCAAGATTAGTGCAGCTGGCACACGTGAGGGGGCTGACATGGTTTTCTCTCCTGCACACTGATGGAGGAGGGACCAGGGAGAGGACATTACAAGTCACCACTGCACAGAGGACATGGCTGTTCCTCTTCGATTTGTCCAGAGCAGGCAGGGGACCTGTGCGCATATTAGCTGCTGTTTGAACAAATTTCACAGTGCTCTAGGCCAATTTCAGCAGCTAGTTTGGCAGCTAAACTAGTCCAAGTCATAAAAGGGGAGGCTTCTAAAGCACATTCAGTCACTGAGAAACAGCCAACTCAGTTTCCAACCAATAACCCCTCCTGTGAAGTTAGTAAGCAGGGCATCCGTCCTCCGTCTTAACAAACAAGGCACAGATGCCAGTCGGAGCTCAGCTGGGCTCCATTGAACACGGCTTGCAGGCCACTCTCAAGGCCCTCCTTTCTTCAAGCTCAGCACAAAGCAAAAAATCTTAATTTTTATCCATCAAAATTTTTGCTTATTGAAGTGATGCCCTGGTTGGAGGAACTGATGATTTCAGTGATAAGGTTTTTATGACAAGAGCCTCACTCTGTGTTTCATGCCCCTCCATCCCCAAAATCTTTTTCTAACAGTGTAACATGTAAAGGGAAGCACTCACTGTAAACAACATTAAAATGGGAACCATTTGGAAATATCTAGATGAACGATGAACACTTTTGAGGTCAGAAGTAAAACTGTTTGGAAAATGTTAAGAGAATCATAAACATACAAGTGATTAGTACTTCTGTTTGTATTACTATCTTGGTCATTTACAGATGCAGTCAAGGCCTTTTAGTTATTGTCAGGATAACTGAAAACATTCTAAAACAAAAATGGTTCAATGGTCATTTCAGTGGAAATAACTATGAAAATAGTAATGTAGGAGTCCTATTCACTAAAATGATTTTGTTTTTAAATTAATAGGAGAGAGTATGGTTTTTCCAGTGGTCATGTAAGGATGTGAGAGTTGGACTGTGAAGAAGGCTGAGTGCCGAAGAATTGATGCTTTTGAACTGTGGTGTTGGAGAAGACTCTGGAGAGTCCCTTGGACTGCAAGGAGATCCAACCAGTCCATTCTGAAGGAGATCAGCCCTGGGATTTCTTTGGAAGGTATGATGCTAAAGCTGAAACTCCAGTACTTTGGCCACCTCATGAGAAGAGTTGACTCATTGGAATAGACTCTGATGCTGGGAGGGATTGAGGGCAGGAGGAGAAGAGGACGACAGAGGATGAGATGGCTGGATGGCATCACTGACTCGATGGATGTGAGTCTGAGTGAACTCCGGGAGTTGGTGATGGACAGGGGGGCCTGGCGTGCTGCAATTCATGGGGTCGCAAAGAGTTGGACACGACTGAGCGACTGAACTGAACTGGAGAAAAAGGATGAAATGAGCAATCAAATGATAGAATAAATCTATTTTAAAACATGAAGATGTGGAGAAATTTACATCATTTATCAATACCCAAACTCCACTGAGACCAACTGCTAAGGAGAATTGGTGGGGTGATGTCTAGAAGTAAGAATATGAAAAAATAAGAAAATTGAAGAAAAGAAAATGCTTCCTTACAGACACAGCAAATTCTATTTTTGACTATTCTTTTTTTAATGTGTTGCAATTCAATTGACCTGTATCATGGTATTAAGGCCAAGTTCTGAAGTGGGACTGTCTCAGTGCCGGTCCCTATTCCATACTTACTGAACCTCTTCGTGCTTTGCTGTTCTCACCCATAAAATATATGTGATAATAACAGACCCTATTTCACAGGGTTGACTCTAGAATTGTTCAGGCTAATGTGTATGAAGTACTTAGCACAGTCCTCCATGAATGTTAGCTTTTACTATTTTATTCAGTCTGGAACTGATGGACCCTTGTAAATCCCGAAACTCAGGAGGAAAAACAATGCACGTGGCAGTAGCCGTGCAACTCTGCAAATAGAATAAAAACATTGAATTGTACACCCTGAATGCGTGAGGTGTACGGTATGTGAAATACGTTTCAGTAAAGATCTTTCAGAAGGAAAGTAAGGTAAGGAAAAGCTTTTCCTTCCTTTTTCTAGCAAGAATTTTTTCATGTGACTGTAATGAAATGATGGAGTCCTATTACTTTATAGAACAAATGTAATTTCCCTAAATCTGAATTTCATTGTCTCCTTCATCTGTGAGGGATACCTGAGGTTGAAGTATTTTGAACCCTTGTTTGAAATAATGAAAATAAAGACATGTACAATAGAATTGTGGAAATAAACAAACAGAGGCTATTTAGTCAGAGATCTCTATAATATGCCTGCAATGCAGGAGACCTGGGTTCAATTCCTGGGTCCGGAAGTTCCCCTAGAGAAGGAAATGGCAACTCACTCCAGTATTCTTGCCTGGAGAATCCCGTGGACAGAGGAGCCTGGTAGGCTACAGTCCATGGGGTCACAAAGAGTTGGACACAGCTTAGCACTCTCTTTCTTTCTCTATAGTATAGCAAGGGAGTCAGTCAGCTGTGTTTTATTAGGGATTCAAAAAATAGGCAGGGAAGTGGGAAAGCTTTATAGTGAAAAAAGGGGAAGGCGTCAAGTACATTCTGGTTGGAGGTCTTTGACATGGAGAAGCTGAGGTGGGCTACCTGGAAGCGGGACACATTATGTGACTGGTTTAGGAGCATATTTGGCTTTCTCTGGCTGATTCTAAATTGGAATGGTGGGGGTAAAGGAGGGTGGACAAGAAATAGGGAACTGCTTGTTTAGTCAATAAGTCGTGTCTGACTCTTGGTGACTGACCCTGTGAACTGTAGCCTGCCAGTCTCCTCTGTCCGAGGGATTTCCTGGGCAAGAATCCTGGAATGGGTTGCCATTCCCTTCTCCAGGGGATTTTCTTGACCCAGGAGTCGGATCCGCATCTCCTGTTTGGCAGATGGGGATTCTTTACCTCTGAGCCACCTGGGAAGCCCAGGGAGCGAGCAGTAGTCACTGACTAGTCCTTACTCTTTCCGGCCAGTTGCTACACAAGTTAATATTTAGCTGTCACAACTGATGGCTACGGGGATTGTGGGACAGAGTTCTCTTGGCAAATATGGTTTGGCCACTGTCCAAATGGACACCTATTTGGACAACAGATCACATATTTGGCCAATGATTCCTGCTATAAAGGATGGGAAGTCTTACCAGAATTCTTTTAAGTGTAACAACTTTCTGTAGCTCCAAAGAATGGCACTAGGGAGTATATATAAAAGGTGTAGGTAGAAGAGAGGAATAAAGTGGAAAAAGAGAGAAAAGCAAATCATCTAAGTTGCAATCGAAAGTTTTAGAATTGAGTATAACCATATGATTGCAAACTAAGAAATTCAGTGCTCTGTTGCCAAACCTTTTCCATCTGGCTTCAAATTGCCCCACGTGGCCCCCATTTCACCTTCTTTCCTCTTCCCTTTTGGACTCTATGACTGATGCTCACAGAAACCTCCAGAAGCTTGGGCCAGGAAGTGGACTTAGTGGTCTTTGAGGATATAGCTGTGAAATTTACCCAGAGGGAATAGGCTTTACTGGCTCCTGCTCAAAGGAATCGCTACAGAGATGTGATGCTGGAGGAAAATACTTTGAGTCTGGCCTCAGTAGATTGTGTGATTCAACTTAAAGCCATGAGTCAGTTGTTTGGCAGAATATTCATGGAGAAAAAAGTCCAATAAACAGAAAATAGAAAGAATCACAAAGAACGATTAGTGATTCTCCATTTTAAGAGAAAACTGAGAATATTATTATGTCCTTGTGTTGAATTCTCAGCACAAGTACAAGGAAGATATTCAAGAAGTCATAAGGTGGAGAGCCTCTGTGAATATAATGAATATAATCTATGTGGAAAAAACTTTAGCCACTTTCCAAATCTTACTGTGTTAAAGTGTACCTCTGTTGGAGTAAAATCCTATAAATTCAGTAAGTATGGAAATGCCTTTATGGATCATTTTTCTCTTGAGAATCATGTCAGATCTCACCTGGGTACAAAAGCTATCAGTTTAAGAAGTATGGACAAACCTGCCATTGTCTCTCATATTTAAGGACTTCTCTGAGTATTCATAAGGAAGAGGTATGTTAAATGTGGAAAGTCTTCTATTGTCGCTCATCCTTTTGGGGTACATGTCAGAGGTCACAATGGAAAATTTCAATATATATGAAAATAAAGAATGTGGGGAAGTCGTTAGTCATTCTTCATATGTGGCAGGCAGACTCTATGATGTCCCCCAAGGACCCCTGCTTCCTGGTATTCACATCCTTGGGTAATTCCCTCTCTTGAATTTGTTGTTTAGTCACAAAGTTTTGTATGACTCTTTTGTGACTCCATGGATTGTAGCCCACTGGCTCCTCTGTCCATGGGATTATCCCAGAAGGGATATAAGAGTCATTTGCCATTTCTTTCTCCAGGAGATCTTCCCAACTCAGGGACTGAAACCGGGTCTCCTGCTTGGCAGGTGGATCCTTTATCAATGAGTCACCCTATCTTGAATTTGGGCTGGTCTAAAGATTTATCAATAGAACAGAGCAAAGATAATGGAATATCATCTTTGTGTCCTGTGTTTTTCTCTATTTTGGCTACTATAACAAAATACTATAGACTAGGTAGCTTATAAACATAAAAAATTCATTTTTCATTGTTCTGGAGGCTGAAAGTCCAAGACCAGGGTGCCAGCATGGTTGGGTGAGGGCTCTCTTCTGGGTCACAGACTTCTTATTGTATCCTCACATGGTGGAAAGGGGAAGACAGAGGGCTAGAGATCTCACTGGAGCCTTTCTTCTTATAAGGCACTAATCTCATTTATGAGGCTTCCACCTTCCTGACTTAAGCCTTCCAGACCCCATCTCCTAATACCATCACCTGTGGGGATTAGGATTTCAACATACAAATTTGGGGGGACCACGAACATTCAGACTATAGCATCTGGCTACACAAGGTTGTGACTTCTATCTTGCTAGCAGACTCTCTCCTTTGCTAACTTTAATGAAATAAGCTTACATGTTGAAGAGGCCAAGTTGGCCAGAAACTAAGGGCTGCCTCTAGTCAATAGTGAGCAAGAACAGAGATCTTTAGTCAAATACCCTGCAAGGAACCGAATCCTGACAACAGCTATGTGAGTTTGTTAGGAGATCCTCCCTCAGCTGAGCCTGCAGATAAGACCCCAGCCTGGCTGATACCTGATACCTGGCTAATTCCTTGCAGCTGTGAGAGACACTGAGCAGAGGACCCAGTAAATCACACCCAGATTCTCGATTCACAGAAACTATGAAAAAATAAGTGTGTGGTTCTAAGATGCGAAGTTTGTGGTTACGTTTTCATACAGCAATGGAGAAGGCAATGGCACCCCACTCCAGTACTCTTGCCTGGCAAATCCCATGGATGGAGGAACCTGGTGGGCTGCAGTCCATGGTGTCGCTAAGAGTCGGACACGACTGAGCGACTTCACTTTCACTTTTCACTTTCATACATTGGAGAAGGAAATGGCAACCCACTCCAGTGTCCTTGCCTGGAGAATCCCAGGGACGGGGGAGCCTGGTGGGCTGCCGTCTATGGGCGCACAGAGTCGGACACGACTGAAGTGACTTAGCAGCAGCAGCAGCAGCAGAGAACTAATACATTGTTCCTCAATCAACATTTAAGAATAGGAAGAAGCCTCATGAATGGAAAAATTGAGGGACAATGATAGGTTTTCAAAATTCACACATGAGAATATACATTGGAGAAAACTCATCCAACTGTAAGAAACAAAAGCATTGTTCTATACATTTTTAAAATACTTTTAAAAATTTATTTTTAATTGGAGTATAATTGCTTTACAATGTTGTGTTGGTTTCTTCCATACAACAACTTGAATCAGCCATAATTATACATATATCCCCTCCCTCTTCAACCTCCCTCCCACCCCCTGTCTTATATACTCTAAGACACATGAGGACTCACATCAGAGACAATGTATAGAGGTATGAAGTAGGGGGAAGCCTTCACTAATGGTTTACATCTTACTGTATATGTGAGAAGTTATACTATAGATAAACCATATGAACATAAGGAATTCAAGACTGTAGGAGAAAAACTTTTTTCCTGTTACCATTTTGGGTTCCCTGGCATGGGTACTATACACTGGACTAACAAAGATAAATTAACAAAACAAAAACAAGCAGAAATGTATGAGCATGTGAGTTGTGCTTAAGCTTGGGAGCAGTCAGAGACGAGTAACTCAAAAGGGTGGTTAGAACGTGAGCTAATGTAGCCTCTTAACAAAGTAACACTGAGCTTTTAAAGAAGTGACTGAAAGGAGAACTTTGAGTTTCTTGGGGTGGTAAATCATGAGAAGATAAATGTGCAGGGAAACTGGTGGAAGATAAGGGCTAGTTACTAGTCAAAGCTGTCATGTGGATTCCTCTGATGCCACCTCTGGGCTGATAAAGGTCTGAAGTGTCCAGTGATAAACTTCTGTCCTTCCTGGTAGAGAGGACAGGGGTCAAACCTTTGAAAATCTACATTCTGCTTTTAAGTAAACAGGGGAGGGGAGGACAGAGAGATTATCTTGTATCTGCTTCTTTTCAACTGCCTTTAGCTCAAAATAATCCTCATGCCAGAGAGACATATTTTTGGATGGCATATTCTGCTACCTTACCAGACCATCTGTAAATTTTTTTCTAATCTTTGGCAATGTATGAGATCTTCCACTATGGAGAGACCCTATAAATGTGGACGATGAAGGAAAGCCTTTCGCTGTCCCTTATTCCTAGGACAGATGGGAGAACAACTCTGGAGAGAAAGCAGTGTGGGAAAAGCTTCATGCACAGCATTTCACCACTGTACAAGAACGTACTAGGAGGGAAATATTATAGAAGGAGATTCTTCTAAATAGGGATTTCCTTTATCAGAAACTCATCCTTTAAAAATGGATTACTCACTCATTAATTTCCACATTTTATATTCAGACATATATTACAGTGATAAATCTAAGAACCTTTTCAGCTATAGCATATACATTTTGATATATATGATTCTGGTTATGTTTGGGTTATGTGGAGATTATTTTATTTCTCTTAGAGAGTCTTTTGGACCCATAAGTGATTCAAAAAGTATCTTCCTCATTATCTCATTTTTCATGTTTAAAAGTTTTCAGATTACAAAAGAAGTACATATTCATTGTAGAGAACTTTAATTTACATTAAAATATAAAGTAAAATTCATACAGCATCCCTCACCATTAATATTTTGGGTTATTTATTTTCAAACTTTCTGTGCAGAAGTAAGGTTTTAAATAGGTTGTGGAGAGTGAATACAGGGAGAGTTCATTGAAAGGGAGAGAAAGTCTTTTCTTTTATGAGTAAAATAAATTATTCCTTGCAGATGATGGTGGTAAATGGCAATAGAGGGCAGACACTGCACATGTGCAATGAGACAGACTACATTTCTAGAATACTAAAAACAATAACAGGTTTTTAGTTATGTATCACTTTGTGAAAGCAGGTTTGAATTTTTTACTTATTTTCTAGGCTGGAAATATTGTGTCATTTTTCTTTCTTGTCATTGTACTTCCTGCCTCAGGATAAACAATCTACCTTTGCTTAGCCCTTCTGAAACCATATTTCGGTCAAAGAAATTGGAGTTCCAATCCAAAGTGTAGCAAACGTCTCTTATTCCTGCTTTTCAGTAAGTTTAGGACCCATTTTAGATGAATAGGCCTCTCCATGCTTTATAATTTAAAATAGATTATTTTCTCTTCATATTATAATAATGACAGAAAAATGCTAGTCTGTTGGCAGTTACTATAGTAACCAGGAACAACTTACTTCTTTTAAACAGGAAATGGACACTTACCTCTAAGTTTTTGCTTCATTTTCGGAAGCAAAAATGCAGTCATATGCTTTGTAAAGATGACACTTTTGAATAGTATATATCATACATTATGTGTGTTTGTGTGTGTGTGGTTTGTGTATGTATATGTATTCTAAATATTAACTCAAATCCAAAAGAGACACCTATCATAGCTTTTTCTTTGAATTAGTTTCTGACAGACATGTGAAATTAATTGAAATGCAAACAATATCCAAGAGATAGATTTAACACATGGCTTCTTTTTATTATAATTTTTTGAAACTTACAGGAAACGGTTGGTTCCTTCCCTTAGAGAACTAAAGGATGCTTAATAGCTCTAAGTCATGCAAACGCATTTCTTTCAGTGAAAAAGAATGAACAGTCGTTAGTGAGATGACTATCAATATTTACATTATTCAAGGCAGTCTGTACCAGAGCATGAAGGATGTAGATAGGTGGGGAAAAGTCAAGCATTTTTAATTAGGAACAAAATAAACATCAAGAGACAACCTGAAATATAAAATAATTCTGGTACCCAAGTATGCCCAACCAGAACCTGGAGATGGACAGATTAGGTTCAGGAAAGTAAATTGGTTCTTGGAAAATACACTTTGAAATAGATAGCTTTATTATGCAGAATGATTGAAAGACTGAAATTCCAGGCAAATTCATAAAAAATATTCCTGCTCTAAAAAAAATCATGCTCAAATCTATCATGGCATTTTAAGGAGTGCTGACTCCATAAATTCTGACTTTTATCAACAGCACTTCAATAATGTTCAGAAAATAAACTTCACAGGAAAACCTCGGGTGTTCAATTAGTGTTAAACGTTTTAGGGCAGAAACTGAGATAATGAAATTATGAGGACAATGGCAGCTTAACATTTTGAGGCTCACAAGAGATTTATGCATTCCAATATAACCTCAAGCTACGCATATGGCATCATAAAAAAGAATGGATTCCTAACAGGGCAGGGAATTTGACTGTACTTGTCTTAATACTAGTTCTTTGTCTTAATGGAAAGACTAAAATGTCCCTCACTTGTTCTCAGCACAAATTCAGGCTTCACTCCCCCACCTTCCAGATCCCCACCATCATTACTCAAAAACATTTAAATGGAATATAGCTTCTTTCTCAAGCATCATTTCCTCTTTAGTGCAAATTGCATGAGGCTCACTGGGGCTCCTATGGGAACTTCTGGTCTAAAAAAAGTCATTGGAGAAATGCTGGCCCTCTTCCCAAGCTCTGCACTAACAAGAGTGAGTGGTCACCCTCACACCAGTTTTCCAGAATTTCAGCAGGAAGTAAAAGTGAAAATGACTTGTGGTACCAGTTTTCATGCCAGAGGCATCTGGCTGTCCCCTCTTCCTGGTTACTGGTCCTGGCATGAACACATGTTTTTTTTGGCAGGTGGGGTGTATGTGGGAGGGACCTTCTTGGAGTGTCCTATGGATTTTTCAGTATTTCTCTCAAGGCTCATTAGGGTAGAGGACAGTTGGAAAAAGTGGAAAGCCTCCTGAAACATGGCCATGTCTGACTCTCAGGTCATCCCCCAGCAGTCTGTAGAAATTCAAGGACTGAATGCAAAGAGGTTGCAGTGGGCTCATTCCTCCCAGACTTTTCAAGCAATTCAACAGTTTCTAAAAAAAAAAACCAATAATTTGGAAACATTGGGTAGCTTTTGTTTTGCCAGTTGAGGTTGACTCTTTCAAGATTAAGGGCTGTGACAATAAGGTAGGGGACCACTTGGATTTTAGAAGCCCATCCTTGGGTAGAAATTATCTCTTGGCTTCAGTGACCTTTTGAAGTTGACTCTTCTCTTTTGAATAACTGTTACTCTTCAAGGTGAAGTACATATCCATACACTGACAGGATTATAGTCCATCATCCCAACACCAGCTCTTATGGGGTAGAGGAACTACAATTTACTGGCAATGCATCCTCTGAAATTCCACAAGGAATGAAGTGTAAGGAAGTTTGGAGTCATGGAGCCCTGGGTCTGGGTCTGGCGCCACTACTTGATCTTGAGAATGTTATTTAACTTTTCTGAGCTTGTGTTCTCCTCTATGAAAGGGATAATGCCTACTTCCCATGACTATCGTGAGGATGAAATAAAGCAGCATAAAGGAAATGGTTGGTACAATGCTTTGCACATAGTAAAAGCTCAGTAAATGGATCTTATTTTGTGAAACTATTGAAAGGTGTAATCAGCTTTTGGCAGGAAAAGAGCTCTCTGCAGGATGCCCCTTTGTCTTGCCACCAACCTTAAACCAGGCACCCCTATGCTCTACTATTTTTGGCTCTAACATATCTTTCAAATCTTTTGATCACACAACACCTCGCCTCCTCTCTTGGTTCTTTCCATAGATCAAAGAAGTAGAAATGAAAGTAATTAACAGATGACCAGCTCTCCTCCCTAGCTTCCCCTTCAGTAATCTCATGAACAAACTCACAACAAGTTGACAAATCTGTACTTAGTAGGGGATAGTGATGGCTCTGACCCCCATCTCAATGACTAACTGAGATTAATTCCTAGTTTTCCTTTAAAAGCTTTCATGGTTGAGCAGAATCTTGGGAGATGATTTCTAGGGGACACTGAGTCCACCATCTCCCCAGATTGCTGGCATCCTGATTATAGGCAACTTGCCTTTCTACTAACTTCTCTGAGTATTGAGTTTTTGCAAGTGGTGAGCAGCTAGGGCAATGCTGTCTCTTGACCAGTAGCTGGCAATTGCCTTTGATGATGCCCTCATCTTTAGAATCCTTCACTTTTCCTGGGAAGTGATGGTACTGCATCTTTCACAAGCTCTCCTGGGTTCTTTTTCTTCCCAGTAGGGGTGATGATGCAGACGGTAAGGAGTCTGCCTGCAATGCAGGAGACCCCTGGGTTGGGTTGGGAAGATACACTAGAGAAGGAAATGGCAACCCACTCCAGTATTCTTGCCCGGAGAATCCCAAGGACAGAAGAGGCTGGCGGGCTACAGTCCTTGGGGGTCACAATGAGTCAGACACAACTGAGCAGCTAACACTTTCATACTTTCATAGGGATGAACCCGGCATTCTACTTCCAGTGTCAAGCTTTGGGAAGGATGGGAAGGGGCATAAAATTATAGACTTGAAATAACTTCAAGGAGCCATTCTGCATCTAGAAATATAAAAATCAGTAATAATGGCTACCACTTATGGATTCCTTGTTATGCTTATCAACCTAAGTGCATTAACTCTCACCCAGTCTTCACAACAATGAGGTGAGATGCCTCATTTTACTCCCACTTTATAGGTTAAGAAACTGAGATACAGGGAAGGTCATGGACTCAAACCCAGGTCCATATGAGAGCAGAACTCACTCTCTCAATTGTGATATAAAATTGCTCTCTAGCAATCTAGGTAGCTGTCCATTCCCTCTGGAAATGTCTTTAAGGATGAGAGAGACAGTTTCAGTGTTCAGTCACCTTTGTAATCAAGAAATCTTCTCTATATCTACCTGTGATTTTCTTCCCAACTACTTCATTTATTTTGGTTGGTAGTCTTTGAGACTGAAATTAAAAAAAAAGAAAACATAGCATACTTCTGATAATAGCAACCATTTTCAACTAAGATAAGGTTTAAGTCATCTGTTAGTTCTTTTTCTTACTGGTAAACTTCTCCCGGCTTCCCTGGTGGCTCGATGGCAAAGAGTTGGCCTGCAATGCAGGAGATGCAGGTTTGATCCCTGAGTCAGGATGATCCCCTGGAGAAGGAAATGGCCACCCTCTCCAGTATTTTTGCCTGGGAATTCTCATGGACAGAGGAGGCTGGCGGGCTAAGTCCACGGGGTCACAAAAGTCTGACACAACCTAGCAACTAAACAACAACAAACTTCTCCCCATACTTTAGTTACACATGGAGAAATTCAGGAGACAAGGAGAGTGGGACTTGGAAGGAAAGGAGGCTAAACAAGGGTACACCAGTGACGAAAGTTTCACTGGGTGATTGTGGCTCAATCCTGCAATGGGTCTGGATCAGTGTAGATCACACACTGGTGTTTTATCAGGGACTGGCCAGCTAGCTATGGGTATCTTCAGACCCATCAGTCATTGGTTAAGGGTTATCCTACTGAGGATATGCATTTCCAAGAATTTCATGCTGTCTGTGGAAACAAAGCAGGCACCCTCAACCTAAGGGCATCCTTCAGATAAACAGTTGCAGGTGTTGGCAGCTGGGATGTTGCAGGTGTTGGCAGCAACTTGTATGCTTATAAATGGAAAGAGGCCTGAGGGATTATGGGTAGAGCATAGACAGCACCTGCCATGATGACTACAGAGGGTCTCCAACTTAAGAAGTCTGACTTCAAGATGATGCAAAAGCAATACACATTCAGTAGAAACCATACTTGGAATTTTGATTTTTCCCCCAGACTTGTGATATGCAGCATATGATATAACCATATACCGTCTTGTGATCCTGGGCAGTGGCAACAGCCGCAAGATCACAAGTGTAAACCACTGATCCACTTAAAACCACTCTGTACCCAGACAACCATCTGTTTTTCACTTTCAGTACATTGCATGAGCTTATTCAACACTTTACTATAAAATAGGTGTTATGTTAGATGAGTCGCCAACTGCAGGGTTATTTAAGTGTTCTGAGCATGGTTTAAGGCAAGCTAGGCTAAGCTATGGTGTTCAGTGAGTTCAGTGTATTGAATGTATTTTTGATTTATCATATTTTCAATTATTCAGGACTTTTAACTTAATCAGGGTGTAACCCATTGTTAAGGAGAATGAGAAATACTGAGGAAAGCAAAAGGATCTCTCCCTCGTGTGGGCATTTAACATTCCGTTAATGCTTCCCAGGACCTAATTTACTTTCTCTCCTTTCAAGCAAAGAGAGAGAATCTTTCCTCTATTGGAGAAGCAGCAGAGTAGGATTGAAAGACATAGGTTTGTGGATGAACGGTTGGGTCGAAATCTGGCACTCCCTAGCTGTGCCATCTTGGGCAAGTTGCTCAAAGCCTCCTTAAACCTCATTCTCCTCATCTATTAGTGAGCAATCACTTGCCTTATGGGTGGGTCTCTAAGGATGGGTTGAGGTAATGTCTGTCAGGTGCTTAGCTGAGTGCCTGGCATGCACGAAGTGCAGTGAAAGTGTCAGTCATTCAGCCATGTCCGATTCTTTGTGACCCCATGGACTGGGGCCCACCAGGTTCCTCTGTCCATGGAATTCTCCAGGCTAGAATACTGTAGTGGATAATCCCTTTTCCAGTAGAAATGGTAACAGTTGTATTATTGATATTTCTTTTCCCTTCTCCTCCCCATGAGACCACAAAGACGAGCTGATGGGATGCTTCTTTTAAATAACTGCCAACTTTACCAAATTAGAGAACACCGTTACTGAGACTTCCCACGTGGCACTAGTGGTAAAGAACCCACCTGCAAATGCAGGTTAGGCGTAAGAGACACCGGTTTGATCCCTGGGTTGGGAAGATCCCCTGGAGAAGGGAATGACAGTCCACTCCAGTATTCTTGCCTGGAGATCCCTGTGGACAGAGAAGCCTGGCGGGCTAAGGGGTCCAGGGGGTCGCAGAGCTGGACACGACTGAGTGACTATGCATAGCACACTGTTGAGTCAGCGCCTGCCTGTCCCTGTCAGAATACATTTCATGACATAGAAAAAGAAAGTAACTGCTGGGCACATCTGTGTAACTTTAAAACTATATTGTTTTCTTGAATTGTATCAAGATTGATCATTGAGCTCAGAATTAAAGGCATTTCCAAAAGCTCACTTATATTCCTCAATACTGCAGACTGCTTATATTTGCAGAAGGGTACTTTCTGCAACTCAGGGCTGCAGACTTGTAAGGATGCCTGTCATCAGCTGAGTAACTGCACCCTGCCACGTGCCAGGACCTCCCATAACACAGGTCTGCGCTCGTCATCCTCCAAGCAGGAGCTGCTTTTTCTTTTCCTTGATAGAGCATGGATGTCAAGGCTGTTCACAAAGTGTTTTCTGATTTGAAAATTACAGCATGACCCTCCAATTGTTAGTAGCCTTATTGGTTAACATTGTGTAGAGAAAGCACAAATGAAAATGGTAATTTGCAAGTGCCTGCCATTCTTAGAGGACCTCCCTGGTGGCTTAGACAGTAAAGAATCTGCCTGCAGTGCAGACCAAGGTTCAATCCTGGGCCGGGAAGATCCCTGGAGAAGGGAATGGCTACCCACCCACTCCAGCATTCTTGCCTGGGAAATCCCATGGACAGAGTCCATGGGTTCACAAAGAATTGGACACGACTGAGGGACTAGGCACACATACACACCATGCTTAGAGACGTGCTTAGAGAAGGGAAGGGCTCCTACAGGCTATAGCCATTTTCAGCGGCTGTCACTCAGTGGATCAGATCTTGACCCAGGGATCCATGTGCCTACCTTGGGTAGAATCTAAAGTGCATCCTGTATTCCAACTTACCCCTTCTGGAATAGGTAAATGAGCCTTGCAAGGAACACCTCTGCTTGGTCAAATCCAAGATATTTGGATTAGAACATGTTAATTGCTGTCTTTACTTTTTATACACATGATAAACTTATAATCCTGCAGTGTATGAGAACAAACACCACACACACACACTCTTTTTTTTCACCTCAATGCACATTCATTTTCTCCTTTCTATTTTATATGTGGGTCTTCCCCTGCATTTGTCATATAAGTACATGCACGTGGATAGCGTATAAAAGAGCCCTGCAAAGCAATCTTGGTTTCATTATTTCCTCCATGTACAGAGCCATCAGACTAGCCCCACGTTCTCAGTTCACAAGTTTCCAAGATTATGCTCTAGTACGGCTCACTGTGGGGTCTCGGCGTCTTCCTCCCTGTACACGTGTTTGTCTCATTGACACTAATGAAAGTTTTGCATGTGTGTTTTGGGGCGAAAGAGCCCTCTGGATGCTCTCTCCCACATTCAGATTGAAAGGCTGGGCTGGAAAACAAAATATCGCTTTACTGTTTATTTTTATCACACCGGTTTTTATTAACCAGATCTCCTGTGATGAGGGCCAGGCATCTCGGCAGCATGATTCTGCTGATGGAGAACATGTGTAGTTAATCTCCATGTGCTCTGATCCATAGGCCAGGCTTGGGAAAGCCAGTGTGCCGACAAGGCTTCTAAGCCTTCCACCTCTGCCGTGGATGTGGAATTGTAAAAATCAGGTTTAGATTATTTGGATCACACTGGGATTTGTTCTATAACTGATGAGGATTGTAGAGACTTTTGGCTGGAAAACTGCAAAGGCCTCCAAATGTCCTCAAAAGGCCTCTCTTACTTTCACATCCTGAGAAGGAGTGTTTCCAAAAGAAAAATGGTAAAGTAAATTAATTAACCTTTCTCACTGATTGAATTTTTTAAACAAAAATTCTTTTCACTTTCTTCCCTTTTCTCTCCCTACCCAAAAGCTGAAGTGACTCTCAAACAAGCCAGACTTTTTGTAGTAGAAAATCTGATCCTCAAGATGATCTCAAGGGTATAGATTATTAGCTCATTCATCCAATTAGAGAAAATCAATAACTTCTTGATCTACCTCTAAGGCCCCTGAACACTTACATATCATAATTCTACTATTACTCAAGCTACTAGAGACACTTTGTATATTGCTTTTTGAAGAAGACCTTTAAACAGCTACACATAATATGGAAAGAGATCCCATTATAGTCAGATGGGAGTTATTTGTTTTTCCGTCTCAATGTATGATTAAATATGATTAAAGATATTGTGTTGTAATAAGGTAACCTTGGAAAGCTGCCTTGGGGGAAACCAGAGCTGATGGATTCATTAGTTTAAAGTTGGGAAATGGATGCAGCTGCTAAGCTGAATTCAATGAGTATGGAAACAGAGGGCAGGTGCCGGTCTCCATGGCAGGCTCTGCAGTTGTAGCTGAGCTGAGAGCTATTTGTATAGCAGTTTCTTAGGAAAACTAAGAAAATAGAGTCAAATGCCTAGACTTCATTGATTCAAAGTGATAAGATGGCAGCATTAACTTGACCCTATAGAAACTTGAGAAATAAATTCTACCTAGGAGCTTAGCACAAAGAAGCAGGGACAACATGGTTTCATGAGTCTTAAAATCATCTGCACATAGATATGCTGAAAGAGAGGCAGCTGTGATGTACTAGGAGGCTGGCAGAGCTTGGAGGAGGTCAGGCTTATTCACTCTTCAGCTTGCCCAGCAGAGTGACCGGCATTGGATGTTCTTATCGGCACTTCATACAGGACATTGTGAAGCAGAGTTATGGTCTCGTTAGATAGGAAGTTCTGAGTCAGACCTTGGGATATCTCAAGATGCTAATTAGAGGGAGTCAGAAAACAGAGGAAAGGGTTATCTTGAGAACCAGATTCAGTAGCCAGGTTAAAGAAAGAGATAGTGCGGAGCCCACCTATGGGTTGCAGAAAGGAAGTCACCATTCTCCTTTGCAGGCAAGGGATCGAGGCAAAGTGAAGGAGACCAGCAGATTCAGACAGCAGGGTGTGGCAAATTCTAAATCCGTAGTTTCATCTTGTTTTATGGCTTCGATGCTATACCAATGTCTACAAGTACATACATTGAAGTCAAAACTGTAACCTTGACCTCTCCCTTGCCTGTGTGATTTTTACTTATACCTTGTCTGTGTGATTTTCACTTATACAAAGTATACAGTACAATGCCTAACAGGCATCTCAAGAATTTCCACATCCCAAACTAAACCTTTGATTCCAACAGCCCCCATCTCAAAACCTATTCCTTACTGCTGCTGCTGCTAAATGGCTTCAGTTGTGTCTGACTCTTTGCCGACCCCATGGGCTGCAGCCCACCAGGCTCCTCCATCCATGGGATTTTCCAGGCAAGAGTACTGGAGTGGGGTGCCATCACCTTCTCCGATTCCTTACTATGTCTTTCCAATTTCATTTAATAGCACCAACATCCTCCAAAACTGCTTATGAAATTGGCAGAATCATTAATACTTCTCTTTCTGCATTTCAGTATCAGTGGTTCCTAAACTTGTCTGCACATAGGAATCAGCTGGGGAGCACCAAAATTTGAGAGCTCTATCCTACCCTCAGTATTGTGATCTAATTGATCTAGGGTGTGATCTGAGTTTTGAAGATGCTAAATGATTTGTACCTCAGGAGACTGTAATATAGAGATCAGTTTGGAAAGCTTGATGTCCACCTCAAATCACATATATTACATTGCTTCCTTCCCACCGCTTGGACAGTTGCAGTACCTCCCAATTACTTACTCTACTGTTTTACTCTTTCCCTCCATCATCTACTTTATACAGAGTAACTAGAGTGATCTTTTAAAAGTATAGGTCATATCAAGTCACCTCCTTGTTTAAAAACATCCCAGTGGCTTTCCACTGCAGTTAAGAGTGAGATGAAAACTCTTTACTGAGCCTTCCAGGTCTTTTGTTCCCTTCTGATCACACCACTTTTCACCTTCCTTTCTTTATTCTGTGCTATAGCCGCATTGGCTTTCTTTTTGGATTCTGTAACAGGCAAGCTTCTTCCCATCTCAGAGCTTCCATATTTGTTGTTTCTCCTCCTTTCAGCCTCTTCTCCCAGATTTTTGCACTTCTGGCTTCTTTGTTATTCAGGGCACAGCTTAAATGTCATTTCTTCAGGGAAAACCTAGTATCTTCCACTACAGCTATTCTCATATTGCCTTCTGTTTATTTTCTTTATAGAACCAAAATAATATATTTGTTTGCTCACTATGTGTTTATGTATATGTGCATGTACAGGCATAGTTCTCTCCCTCTTAGATCAGAAGTTTCATGAAAGTGTAGCCCTTGTTTATTTTGTTCACTCCTGTATTGTCAGGATTTAGCTCCTTGACTGCCATGATTACTTATTAAACATATGTTGACTATCTGAATGAGTGAATATCTTATCCAGAGAGAGGTGTGATTAGCAATAGATGGCTTTGTCCAGGAGCTTGTTTCATTCCAGATATGTGATTCAAACAACAGTGCTAGGACTTGATGCTTGAGTCCACCAGTAAAATGCACATTAAACCCTGGTTTCTATATTCTCTTTCCCTTAACTTCTTTTTAAGAAATATATTTAAATCTTTCATGGGCCTCATGTGTGAAACTGAGTAGAAGACACAGTAATAGAAAGTAGTAGAATAAATTAGCCAGGATAGTCTAGTTTGTGCTGAATAACAAGCAGCACCAACAGTTTTAGTGATTTAACATGGAGCAGTAACTTAAGAAGAAGGTTTATTATTCATGTAAAGTCTGCTTTGGGTGTGAGAAACTCGTTTTCTTTCTGTGATGGCTCAGTATTCCAGACTCCATGGTTCTCAAGACCTCTCCCTATCAACATAATCACAAAGGAGAAAACAGAGAATTTTACACAAATTCACGCATTAAGTTAGTCACTCAATTGTGTCCAACTCTATGTGACCCATGGACTGTAGCCCACCAGATCACCTCTGTCCATGGGATTCTCTAGGCAAGAATTCTGGAGTAAGTAGCTATTCCCTTCTCCAGGGGGTCTTCCCGACCCAGGGATCAAACCTGGGTCTCCTGCATTGCATGTAGATTCTTTACTGCCTGAACCACCTTCCAGTAGTCACCTGCTTATGTGAGAGTTGGACCATAAAGAAGGCTGAATACTAAAGACTGATGCTTTTGATCTGTGGAACTGGAGATGACTCTTGAGAGTCCCTTGGACAGAAAGGAGATCAAATCAGTCAGTCCTAAAGGAAATCAATTCTGAATATTCATTGGAAGAACTGATGCTGAAAATGAAGCTCCAATACTTTGCCACCTGAAGCAAAGAGCTGACTCATTGGAAAAGACCCTGATACTGGGAAAGATTGACGCCAAGAGGAAAAGGGGATGACAGAGGATGAGACGGTTGGATGGCATCATTGAATCAATGAACATGAGTTTGAGCAAACTCTAGGAAATAATGAAGGACAGGGAGTCTTGGTGTGCTAAAGTCCATGGGGTCACAGAGAGTTGGACACGACTTAAGGACTGAACAACAACAAGACATCAAGTACTATTCTTAAGTTCACATCCACTGGCCCAAACAAACGTCATGATTTTCTCAGAGAAGAGGAAAATTGTAAACCTTGGTGAGTAGAAGGAATGTCTACTACAGAAGGTACAGGTCAGGGTGGTACAAAGAAAAGAAACAATGAGGAAACATTTTTAATGGATGAGCCTGGCGTTAGGCTACTGTCTCCACTTCTGATAAACTTTAAGAATATAATAGTGAAACTAGATTTCCAAAACCAGATAAATGTAACAGAAACAAGAAACTCCAGCAGAAATAATTTGGTTTGAGAATAAACATCCTACTAATTTCCCCATTATTTATCACACTTTGTGGCAAGAAGAATTGAAACACTAAAGCACTGGGAACTGTATTCATTATCTTTAATAATCTATAATGGAAAAGAATTTAAAAGAAAATACATATGTATAAACATATATATGTATATATCATGAAATCACTTTGCTACACACCTGAAACTAATACAACCATTGTAACTTGATTATACTTTTAGAAAAAAGAAAAAAAAAAAAAGGAAGAATTAAGACACTAAGATCTTAAGTGCTCTATCTTTAGGAGATCCAGTAAGTCATCCTTGTAATGGGAAGATATTTGAAGGCTCCTGACTTAGAAATCCAGTTTGTATCCACTGGGTTACTGTGCCAAGATTTTGCTATACTGTATACTACACAAAGCAGAAGAGCAAACCAAATGGACTCCTGTCAGACCTCTCAAAAAATTCCAGAACTTTGTGGCCTCAAAATTGAATTATGACAATATTTGTTCTCAGGGCCTCTCTTGATCCATCAGAGTGTAGTATGACAGCCTCCTAATTGGTGTGTCTATAGAGGCTGTGTTTGAAGACTGTATTCCCTGTCATCTTGCTTTAGGTGCAATTCAACGGAATAACTTTGATCTTTCAACTTACTCAATTTTGTGGGCTACTTTCTTCTTAGGGTTTCTCTTAAATATGGAAGTAAACAACAACAAAAAAAAAACCTTTCACTGCAAATGCTAACCTGGAAACCCTAGGATGTACTTTAATCCAAACAGATAATATTGGAGTCATGATTTTCAAAAAGAAGTCCAAGTTTTAACCTTTCTCACGGATCGGTACAAAAATCTCTGTTCTCTTAGGCTCATGTAATGACAATATCAGAAAAAAATTCACTTGGTGACTTAATTTAAAGATACTTTGTAGTTCTAGACAAAAAGGGAAGAAAATAATGCCAGGAATGGTTTCCACTCTTTGATAGTATTACTTGTGTTGTGTGCACAGGAATGCCATTTAGTGAATTAATTCAGCCATTCTGTCAAAGCTGTCATGAGGAAGAGCGATTGCTAGCATTCCGCTTTGCCCTACGAACACGTCCCTCACCCAGCAAGATGTGTTCCACCCAATATTTGTGTTGTAACTATAAAAGGTGAGGTTGAGCTATGGTGTCTAGAATATTCTGTTAGACGTCCATATCTACCTGGATGTCTCACAGTCACATTAAATGCTGCATTTCTTATCACTTTTCTATTTCCTGTTGCAGTGAGCTGTGACTCATTCATCCCCAGTACCTCTTGTGCCCAGCACATTGCTCCATGCATGTTTATGGAGTACATGAATACCTATTTGGAGAATATAAAAAACTCTTTGATATGTACAAGTATTTACCTTGCTAATATTAACAGTATTAATGTCATGTGCAGACTGGTAGATCAAGATGGTCAAAAGTTACTTTCCTGGACTGTTTCTCCCAACTCTTGAATATATTTCTATGTGCAATTGTTTGAATGTGTTCTGTCAATGCATAGTAAACATGTATTTCTGTATTTCTCTTACAGCTTCCTACCCCATGAGAAGAAATGTATTTTCTTGATAGAACAGATAAAATTCTCCTACTAGTGTTGTGTTGTGTAAACACAGTAAGCATCAGTACCTGATACATGTTTTTCTGCTGAATGGTATATTTTGAAATGTATTTTTAAAAATACATCTATAAATATTTATAAATATATACTTTCTGGTTTTTAGGTATATATTTACACATTTATTAATATAACTTACCTATTTTAGAAAGTGTATAAGGTCATTGGACAAGATACATGTGTATATTATAATATTCAATTCAATTAAGAATAAATAGCTGAGAAAATCAGGGTAACAGAAAAATAAGGGCAGTCATAAAAAAGATATCCATCAAAGAATTTAGGATACAAAAATATATCATGAGTTCCTACTTACATGCTCTAAGCTCTCTAAATCAGAAAGATATAACTAGGTCTCCGCCATGGCTCAAGTATTCTTGGTACTATAGCCTGAAAAATTGTCACATAGGTCCTTATTGAGAGGACACTGGGTAATGCAATTGATAACCTTAAACAGCAATCTGATAGGAAATACAGTGAGTTCCACAGGAGTGTTTCTGGTAATGTCCCTCATTGTAGGCTGGTGATATTGAAGTCAACGTACAAGCAATTTTATAGAGAAACAGTGTGATGAGGTCCTGGAATACAGCTCTCTGCCATCTAACTGAGTTTCAAGATATATTTTCAGAGGGTCAGGGTCATGGGTGGACATCCATAAATTGTTTCTTGCAATTAAGCCCTGGGTAACTATTGGAACTATATATGTGAGTTCAAGATGATACAGTTATTGATAGTGGAATGGCCCAGGAGCCATGGATTTCTGAGGTCTCAGAAAATGTCATAGAGACTAATCACAGAGATTCTAGGAAACCCACTGGCTCTTGGAGATCCTCCAGCATTGAGTAAAAGCCAAGACTCAAATATAGCTCTAACTTGTTTATGTAAAAAAAAAAAAAATTCAATATAGTTTCCACTTAAAAACTTTTAAACTTTTTATTATTTTTTTTAAATTTATTTATTTATTTTTAATTTTTACTTTACAATTCTGTATTGGTTTTGGCATAGATTGACATGAATCCACCACAGGTGTACATGCGTTCCCAAACATGAGCCCCCCTCCCACCCCCCTCCCCACAACATCTCCCTGGGTCATCCCCGCGCGTCAGCCCCAAGCGTGTCATATCCTGCATCAGACATAGACTGGCATTTCGATTCTTACATGATATTATACATGTTTCAATGCTATTCTCCCAAATCATCACACCCTCTCCCTCTCCCTCTGAGTCCAAAAGTCCGCTATACACATCTGTGTCTTTTAAAATTGTTTAGGGACATGCATCAGTTCAGTTCAGTTCAGTCGCTCAGTCGTGTCTGACTCTTTGTGACCCCATGAATAGCAGCACACCAGGCCTCCCTGTCCATCACCAACTCCTGGAGTTCACTCAAACTCATGTCCATCGAGTCGGTGATGCCATCCAGCCATCTCATCCTTTGTCGTCCCCTTTTCCTCTTGCCCTCAATCCCTCCCAGCATCAGGGTCTTTTCCAATGAGTCAACTCTTTGCATGAGGTGGTCAAAGTACTGGAGTTTCAGCTTTAGCATCATTCTTTCCAAAGGACACCCAGGGCTGATCTCCTTTAAAATGGACTGGTTGGATCTCCTTGCAGTCCAAGGGACTCTCCAGAGTCTTCTCCAACACCACAGTTCAAAAGCATCAATTCTTCGGCGCTCAGCTTTCTTCACAGTCCAACTCTCACATCCATACATGACTACTGGAAAAATCATAGCCTTGATTAGATGGACGTTTGTTGGCAAAGTAATGTCTCTGCTTTTTAATATGCTATCTAGGTTGGTCATAACTTTCCTTCCAAGGAGTATGTCCTAAGAATATGTCCTGAAAATGAAAGGGTAGTAATAAAAAGAAATATCTAAAAATGGAAAACCTGCTTTTTAATAAATGGTAACTTCTTTTAATTAATTCTGAGATCAAAGTTTCTTGCCTGAAAGGTGACTTCAGCATCTATAGATTCACAAGAGAACCCCAAAGAGTCATAAACAGTTAATCTCATCTCTGAAGCAATGTCCCCAAAGAAAAGTGTATTCTATCTTCAGTCAAAATATAGATTTAGAATATACTTACAGGGCAGGTTACATTCATAAGTAAGAGAGAAAAGAATTCTGGAACAGGTACTAGTGGTGTTTGGATGGCTACAAAAAGCTTTCAGCCACCACGACCTGTCCATTGTGTAAGTGGTTGGCTGGGGAAGCAGAGAGAGCAAACGGACAGGGTTCATGTCATTTCTATTGGCCTTGCTGAGTAGACACGAAGCTCTTCCTTAGTACTTGGGATTTTAAAAAGCGTCAGATGGCACCACAGCAGGCTAATGTGGTGGCATGTTCTGGAGACATTCATTTCCCCCCCCCCTTTAAATAGTGGGAAAAAGTGAATTTTATTAATTAACAGGCACTTACCCTTCTTTCGTTGTACTGTGAGCTGCGGTTGGTTTCTGTCTTGCCATTAACATGTCTAATGCATATGTCAAATGGAAGGCTGACATGCTAGTGGCAAACAGAATATTATGTGAAGGCGGCAATGTGTTAAAACAATTGAGCGAACAAGCACTAAAGTTTGCTGCTCAGGCCATATGTTGCAGTGTTTAATTTCCCGTAGTGGAGAAACATGGTTGTCAGAGAAAAAGATGATGAATACATTTACTTTGGGCAACTTATTACAATGAAGAATGACTTTCCAGAGGAAGACAACTGAAGAATTAGGCTTGCATGGAGAGCATATGGGAGGCATTCAGACCTAAGCAAGGGTAACAGGACTGTGTGCTTTCAAATGAAAGACATTTAATCAATGCATGTGGCTGGTGTTGACATATGGAAGTGAGAAATGGGTTTTGATTTGGAAGACAGGAAGAAGGTTAACAGTAGTACAGGTGGTTACAGAATGATTGATAGCTTGAGTAACTACCAGAGAAAGACTATGTAACTCTTTCAGTTGGGCAACAGACTCCAGAGAACAATGTAATTTAGAAAAATACAGAACATGGAATGATCCGGGGCAGGTCACTTGGCTACAAGAGGAGATGACAGACACAAGAAGCTGATGATCGAATGGTAATAAAAAGGGATGCACTGGGGAAGGAGCAGTTGGCAGAGGCTCCATGGGGGCAAACCAGAAATGGCTGAGGCTGGGGATGAACCTTGTCCACACTCAGGAAGGAAGGAGGAGAATAATCTTCCCAGGCTTAAGTTGGTACAGCTCCAATTTGCTCCCTTATAGCTGACTTGGAGACTCAGAAATTCTGCTTAGAGAAAACCATCATCTGCCAATAGGTCTTGCTGTGGGGACATGAAATAACCCCTAAATATTGCTTGTAATTTTTCTCTCCTGAAGCAAGATTTTCTGGGTGAAAAATCCATGTATTCACTTTCTTCTCTTGGTTCCAAAAGTACATAGGAGAGAGCTCTTAAATGACCTTTATCCAAGTTGTATTTAATCCTATCCTTCCAGAGGTGAAAGTTTAGCACCTGAACTTGGTGAAGCAACAGACAATTTAGTGTTTAATTCCTGCAATATCCATTTGTTTTTTGTTACTTGGTTAGGGACATGGCCCTGGAAAGATAATCTTTCGAGAAAAGTCATTTTGAGTGCTGATGATTATTACAAAGAACACATAATGACCAAATCCTATTCAAAATACCATGAATAACTGCACTCTAGAAATACTGTGTTTGCGAAGACATTATATAAATCAGTGCCTCATAATGGTTCATTTAAAGTGTGATTAGGGTAATGGATTTAACAGTCAAAGGCAGCGAGAGCCTTGTTCTTTTCTAAACTGAAAGCACTTGCTAGACACTTGAAGTGTTGATCTGGCTAACAAGATCTTTCTTTTCTTAAAAACTTCCACTTTTCATGGGTCAAAAAAATTAGAAGTCTCCCTTCAGATGTTTCAAGAAGAAGTCATTAAAATAAAGGCTGAATGCAAGCAGCTGCTGTCACACTAGTTAGGTGGAAGAGAGAGGACAAAAGGAATATTGAAAATGGAGGATGGGGATTTTGAAAATCAAAAATTTGAAAATTTCCTCTAAGTCAGAGAGTGACCTGATTCTGCATTTTGCCTGTTTGTGCTCTTTTAGTCCCTACATTTTTTTTTTTTTTTTTTGAAGATTAAGCTTTAGCCAAGGACAGCCTACAAGATGCAGATGGTATTGATTAAATTCTGAGAGGGAGTCTAAATTGATCTAACATAAATTACCCTTGAAACCAAAGAGTAAGAATGAGTGATTAGGGATGGGGCCTGAAATGAAGATAATTAAATTGAACCACCAGTTAGTCCTCTTATGGAGAAGTCCTTACAGTAGTGAACAGTGCCTCAGTTCCCTCTATCAGAAATTGAACAAAACAGTTCCCCTTCTCATCAAGTGCTGTGAGGTTCAATTACTGCCTGAAATCTACTTGGAAATCTTCACACAAAAGGTGCTATGGATGTGAAATGAAATGTTAGTATCCAACAGCACATGGGTCTCACTCTCTTTACACCTTTTCAAGTGTTGACCACTTCTGCCACCACCCCCAGTCCCTTGACTAATTGTCTCATGTCTAACAATTGCAGGTAAGTTGACCACAGACATGGAGCCACCTTCATTATGGTCCTTCAAAATTACCTAAATCATATTTCTATCTGATCATGTGCTGCACTCTTGGGAGTTTGATGAGTGATACAGAAAGTCAAAGGCCAAAACAATAACCAGTAAAATCATCAGAACATGTATGATTTAAAAATTGGCAAGATGAGCTTCACCAATGACATGGGTGGGTCACTGTCATTGTTAAAGGTGCATGGACTATGTACATCCAACGTGAGGAAGGGAAAATCAGAAAGTCTAGTCCCTGCAGATCTGAGGCAGGGGATTAGCCAGGGACCTTGACAAAATGGCAAATTTAGATCGGATTCTTTTTTTCAAGGAAGTCTAGCAACATGGATTTTTATGTAAACTCTCTAACGTTTTAAATGTTGTTGACAATTAAAAAATAACATGGTGTGTCAAGCAAAGTATGGATGGAGGCCATATATGACCTCTAGATCACCAGGGTACCACTTTTGAACTGAAAAATATTCCATGGCACAATAATGTACTTTTCAGATAAATGCTCATTTTTAGAGCAAAAGATTTCCTTTTTTAGTGACTATAGCTGAAATTTCTGCCAGGTATAGAACTATCCTGATCCAGTTCAAAAACAATAATTCCTGGAGATCAACCATGGGTCAAACACGATCAGCCATACAGAATGTGAGCCCCATCCTCAAAGTGCTCACAGAATAGAAGACAAGATCAGACAGACTCACTAATGCCCACAGCATAAGGAGGAGCAAAACAAGAGCCAAAATAGAAGCACCAACCCAGGGCCACAGGTTCCAAGGAGAAAGTAAGCAATGCAGTTGTGGATTCCAAGGAAGGGACTTCAGGAAATATGTGGCCTGAAATAAACCATGGACTGTGTAGCCCGCCAGGCTCTTCCATCCTTGGGATTCTCCAGGCAAGAATTCTGGAATGGGTTGCCATTCCCTTCTCCAGGAGATCTTCCCAACTCAGGGAATCGACCCTGGGTCTCCTGCACTACACACAGATTCTTTACCATCTGAGTCACCAGGGAACCCCTGAAATAAACCATGAGAGTGGATGGGGTTTTGACAGATGGAGATGCTAGAGGAGAGCATTTCCAGCAACAGCTTGAGTGAGGGCATGGATGGGTGAGGCTGAGGAGTGGTTAAGGAAGTATGCACAGCCAAGTTTGGCCAGAGCATACGAGAAGTGGGGGGAGCTTGTGGAGACAAAGGTTGAGCACAGTGGTGGGCTCCATATTGTGGAGAGCATTGAATGTTCAGGTGGGGTATATACACCAATAGTGTGGGTAATAAGGAACAAATGAAGGAGACTGGGGGCTTCCCAGGTAGTGCTAGTGGTAAAGAACCTGCCTGCCCATGCAGGAGACATAAGAGACATGGCTTAGATCCCTGGGCCGGGAAGATAACGTGCAGGAGGGCATGAAAACCCACGCCAGTATTCTTGCTTGGAGAATCCTTTAGACAGAGGAGCCTGGTGGTCTGTGGCCCATAAGGTCGCAAAGAGTCAGGTATGACTGGAGCGACTTAGCACACACACACTTATGAAGGAGACTGAAGACTTCCCAGGTGGCACAGTGGTAAAGGAGGAGACGACCCAGGAGACACAGGTTCGATCCCTGAGTAGGAAGGATCCCCTGGAGTAGGAAATGGCAACCCACTCAAGTATTCTTGCCTGGAAAATTTTATGGACAGAGAAGGCTGGCAGGCTACCATTCATGTGGTCTCAAAGAGTCAGACGTGGCTGAGCATGCATACATAGATATAGAAGGAGATTGAACTGGATAGACTTATAGCTTGTAAGTTTCTGCTTATCCTGAGCCCATCTACCTGCAGATACTGAAAACTCTTTATCCACTAGCACAACTACATTCAAGTCTTGAGCTAATCCTGCCCAGTTGGGCTATGTGATATAAGCCCATTCCCACCAGCGAAAGAGGTCTAAAATTAGTTGACTTTCCTAACTCTATCATTCCTGATGTCCTTTGGGTGTCTATCTTCCCCCAAACACAGATTGAGGTGCTCAGTCATCCATGAGATGGCATTTTCTCCCATGTTCCTGATGTGTACCAAGGACTAGAATTCAGCCTTGAACACTAATGGGCCTGCCTAGAGTTTTAACCAAATCTCTTTGATGTTTGCGGACTTCCATTTTATGATTGAGCGTGAGAAGAAGGCATTGTGCTCCATTTTATCTCAGTAATTACCTGGAAACCATCTCTAATCTGTGGGGGGCTATACCTTACAAAGCAAAAAACCTTCACCATCTGATCGGCATACCTAAGACTCAGAGATTCCCATTATGGGGCCTTTCTGCTTTCAGTTCAATCAGTTCACTTGTTCAGTCATGTCCAACTCTTTGTGACTCCATGGACTGTAGCATGCAAGGCTTCCCTGTCCATCACCAACTCCTGGAGCTTGCTCAAATTCATGTCCATCCAGTCAGTGATGCCATCCAACCATCTCATCCTCTGTTGTCCCCTTCTCCTCCTGCCTTCAATCTTTCCCAGCATCAGGGTCTTTTCCAAGGAGCCAGTTCTTTGAATCAGGTGACCGAAGTATTGGAGTTTCAGCTTCAGCGTCAGTCCTTCCAATGAATATTCAAGGTTGATTTTCTTTAGGATGGACTGGTTTGGTTCTGCTGTTGGTGGCTGCAATTTGGATGGCTGACTACTCTCTTTGGGGCCTTATACCTTGGATTCACATCTTATCTCTCTCCTGCCAGCTTTTCACATTCCAATTAATTTAAATAAAATCAAACTAAAAATACAATTCTCAGTTGCTCTAGTCACACTGGAAGTTCTCAGCAGCCATAGGTGGCTACCAGCTGCTGTATTGGACAGGACCACCAGAAAACCTTCCAGTCATCTCAGAAATTTCTCTTGGACAGCCGTGAAGACACTGCTTTGTATCACTAACCAAATGGGCTCAGTTCTTAAGTATGCCGACGCAATTATAGATGCACACACATTCATGCACGAACACACACGGAGCTTGAATGAGCTTTACTATCATCGGCTCTTATCTGCCTGAATTGGAGTAGGAGGAAAGAAAAAAGAAGGGACTGCTGCTCAAGGAACTGGTATGAACACCCAGAAACAGATATTTGGCTTGAAAAATTAATCAAAATGGAATGTAAACTAATAAAACTAAGAAGAAAATAAAACAGAAAGGAAAGGAATGTAGTGATATGTAGTATAATACTAGAGCATTAATAAAAAGCCATCAATGTAAATCACAGGAAATGATTACAACCCTAGATAAGTTATAAGCAAGGCCCATTTTTGGAATAGAGTTTCAAATTATATTGTATTATACACAATAAAAGATATTATGGAACTTTAAAAAAAAAGGTGCCGTTGAGAGAAACCAAAAATGCCTCCAGCCTGTATATATCTTGTTTGCTCATAAAAATCAAGGATATTGAATTTTTGAACTCTGTACCAATGGAGATTTAATCTGCTTGCACTTGAGAGGATATCATAATGAAGCAACACTTGTTGATATGGGTCCTAGAGTCTTTTTATGCTAACTGGGGACCCCTTGCCCTGACCCCAGATGGAAGAGACCCTGGACGAGAAAGCAGATTTCCTGAAGCAGAGATCTAGTGGGTCCTGTTCTCATGCATCTCCAGGGCCTAGTATAGCACCTCTGACACAGTAGATTGTAAATAAACAATTGTTGAGTGAAAGAAAGAAAGAAGGACAAGTGAGTGTTTGAAGACTCTGGGCAGCTGCATATTAATCTGGAAACCTTAACTTTCATGCTAAGAGTCCTGTTAGCATCCTCAGAATCAAACAGGGGGCTTGCCTAATTTTTCTTTGATTTGAAAGTATAGCTTTTGAAAAAAAAATATATTTGCATGGTTATAAAAATATAAAGAAACAAACTCTTTTATATAGGATGGATAAACCACAAGGTTTTACAGTACGGCACAGGGAACTATATTCAGTACCATGTGATAAGCCATAATGGAAAAGAATATGAAAAAAGAATATGTATATATAGATATATATATATATGTATGTATGTATTGGGCTTCCCAGGTGGGGCTAGTGGTAAGGAACCCATCTGCCAGTGCAGGAGATGTAAGAGACTTGGGTTCAGTCCCTGGGTTGGGAAGACCCTCTGGAGGAGGGCATGGCCATCCACTCCAGTATTCTTGCCTAGAGAATTCCATGGAAAGAGATGCCTGGTGAGCTATAGTCCATGGGGTTGCAAAGAGCTGGGCACAATTGAAGCAACTTATGCACACATATATATGTATAACTGAGTCACTTTGCTCTGTAGAAGAAATTAACACAATATTGTAAATCAATTATATACTTCAATAAAAGTTTTAAAAAATAAATATAAACAGAAATTCTGCTGCTCCTGTACCCCATATTCCTAGTTCCTGTGCTCAGCTCTTATTATCAACTGCTATATTTAGTTCCTTATAAATTTTTCTAGTTACTTTATGTGTATAGTAACAAAATTAAATTTAGGTTCTTATTTCTCCTTTTTTAAATATCAAAAGCGTTTTACCTTACACACTATTCTGCATTTTGCTGGTTTTTATTCAATAAGTTCTCAAAGATCTTTCCATGTTGATCTATTTTTGTACACAGAGTCAGCTTCAAGCATTTTTTTTTTGCTTGTTTCATAGTATTCTATTTATTATTATTATTTTTAATTAGTTGAAAATTGCATCACCATTTTGTGGTTTCAGCCACACAATAGTGTGAATCAGTCATAATTATATACATATATGCCCCTTCCCTCTTGAACCTCCCTCCCCTTCCCCGAATCCCACCCCCCTAGGACATCACAGAGCTCCAGGCTGGGATCCCTGTTAGTTAGCAACATCCCACTACTTCACACATGATAGTGTACATATATCAATGCTACTTTCTCTGTTCCCCACCCTCACCTTCAATTGCTGTTTCCACAAGTACGTTCTCTGCTAGGTTCATCAGTACCATTTTTCTAGAGTCCAGATATATATATATACGTTAATACAATGTGTTATGACAAAGATAAGATACTTGTCTTTCTCTTTCTGACTTACTTCATTTTATATAAAGAGGCTCTAGGTTCATTCACCTCACTACAACTGACTCAAATTTGTTCCTTTCTGTGGCTAAGTAATGTTTCGTTGTATAAATATACCACAGCTCCTTTATCTATTCATCTGTCAATGGACATCTAGGTGGCTCCCGTGTCCTAGCTATTGTAAATATTGCTGCAATGAACTTTGGGGTACATGTGTCTTTTAGAATTGTGGTTTTCCCAGGGGATATTCCTATTACTGGTATTGCTGGGTCATATGGTAGATTTATTCGTAGTATTTTTAAGGAATCTTCATAATGTTTTCCATAATGGCCATATCAGTTTACCTTCCCACCAATAGTGCAGGAGGGTTCCCTTTTCTCCACATCCTCTCTAGCATTATTTGTTTGTATTAATAGATTTTTTGATGATGGCCATTCTGACAGATGTGAGTTGATACCTCATTGTAGCTTTGATTTGTATTTCTCAAATAATGAGCAATGTTGAGCATCTTTTCATGTGTTTATTGGTTATCTGTATGTTTTCTTTGCAGAAATGTTTGTTTAGGTCTTCTGCCCATTTTTTGGATTGGTTTGTTTGTATTTCTGATATTGAGCTGTATGAGCTGCTTATATATTTTGGAGATTAACCCTCTGTCAGTTGCCTTGTTTGCAATTATTTTCTCTCATTCTGAAGGCTGTCTTTTCATCTTGTTTATAGTTTCCTTTGGTATGCAAGAGCTTTTAAGTTTTATTAGATCCCATTTGTTTATTTTTGTTTTTATTTCCATTAATCTAGGAGGTGGGTCAGAGAATCGTGCTTCTATTGTATTTATATATCATGGTTTATTTAAGCAGTTTACTTGATTTAACAATTTAGGTTATTTCATTTTTTTTTGGTCTTACAAATAATACTGTGATAAATATCTTAAACATATGTCCTTTCATTCATTTGCAAGTCCATTTGTAACATAAATTTCCATAAGTGAAATTGATGAGGCAAAAGATAGATGCATTTGTGAACTTTGATGGATTTTGCTAAATTGCTCTCCATATGGGGTTACGCTAACATACACTCCCACAAGCAATGTATGGGAGGGTCTGTTTCCTACAGCCTCATCAATGGGGTACATTATCGAATCTTTGGATTTTTGCCAACCTGATAGGAGAAAAATGGTATCTCAATGTAGTTCTAATTTGCATATCTTTTATCATGAGTGAAGTTGAGCATATTTCCAAATGTTTAAGAGCTATTCATATTTCATTTTCTGTGAACTGTTTATATCTTTTGCCCAGATTTTCCTATCAGCTTGTTGGGCTTTTATTTCTTTATTTATAGAAATTTTTTTATCTATTGGAGAAATTAGCTCTTTGTTTATACATGAGTTGCAATTTTTTTTTGTAATTTGTAGATAGCTTTGGGCTTAGTTTATCTATGTGTGTGTGTTTGTCATATAGAAGCTTTTATTTTTGTATATATTAAGATTTATCAATTTTTTTATGGCTTCTGGATTTTGGATTAGTTTTAAAAAAATCTTTCCATACTATGGATTAAAAATTTTCCAGATTCTTTTAGTAATTTTATAGTTTTATTTCTAACATCAAAATATCTGATCCACTTGGAATTTATCATCACACAGAGTAGGAGGTAAAGACTGAATTTTATTTTTTTCCAGATACCTACCTTTTTGTACCAACATCATTTATTAAATATCCTATCTTTTACCTTTTCTCTGCTGGTCTGAAGTGCCACTTGTAACATACACCAAATTTGAGGAATGCTCATTGTTGGGTGGAATTCCAGGGATGGGGAAGCCTGGTGGGATGCCATCTGTGGGGTCGCACAGAGTCGGGCATGACTGAAGCGACTTAGCAGCAGCAGCAGCATTGCTGGGTGGAGATTCAAGAACACTTGAATATCTTATTTGCTCATTGGGAAATCTATTGGGTTTGACTTATGGGGTGAGGAGGAACTACTCCCAGGTCTCCTAGCCTTGTTACAGATCCCCAGTAGGCCCTCTAATGGCTCCAGGAACACTGAGTAAGGATGGCAGAGTTTTGCTCTCTTGCCATATGAACCCTTAGGATTTCAGATCTCTATAGTCAATGCTACTGGGCTCCAGGCAGAAGCATAGGCTACACCTTCTTAAAGAGATTGCAGGGGCAGTCATTCAGGATGAGAAGAAAGGGGAAGGTATAGAACCTTCACAAAAATCACTTCACCTGAGTTTTTGTCTTTACCTGGGAAAGGATGGAGCTGAAGGAGGTTAACTCCAAGGTGCCTTTAAGCGCTGACATGCCATGAATCACTAGTGAGTAAGAATGGTCTGATGGGAGCATTTCAGCCGTCATGACGAGGGGGCTGGATTGCATTCCACACTCGGTCACTGGCTCCACTACGTAAACTGTGCCCTCCAGTGAGGTCAGTTCCAGGACTCTGTGTAAATCTGAGACCAAGACTGACCACTTGTGAAATGCCTGGCGAATAGGCGAAGGAACATAGAAAGATTTATGACGTAACAAAAGATTTGCAAGACTGAGGGAATGAGAGAAGGCATACTCTCTCTCGTTGTGATCTCTAAGCCTCAAATAATCCATCTGCCTGCAAACTTTTGAACCTGTCCTATTGCCCTCCTAGGGCTTATATGCTTTGACATTTTCAAATATAGTATGAGTTCTTCTAGTGTGAAAGTAAAGACTTGCTCATTGCAAGGGCAAATTTCAAGATGACATGATCAAAGATGGAAGAAGGAGCAAATGTTGGGAGTAGTTATTTACATCATCCTGGATAAAGAGCCCCATGGGTACCATATCAAAGCTCTGTTTGTGACATTCAAAAACCCCAGCCAACTAGCAGCAGGAGGGTATCAGATGAGCTGGCAAACAGTCTTCTTTTTAATGCAGATCCTAAAAGCATCACGTATTTAAATCATAGATCAGAATAACATATCTAAAATGGCTGGAAGGCAAACATATTCGAGTTTAAACGACATGCATTAAAAATACGAATAACCATCTTCCTGTATTAATCATATCAAAATGATTTTGTTTTTCTACCATTTGCAGATGTCTCTCACTAAGCAAAGTAACACATTTCTATTTCAAGGCTATTAACAGTGGAGCAGCTGTACACTACCAGAGAATTTTTAGAAATCATAATGAAATTAAATAGCAGATAGAACAGAAAAAAAAAAGAAGATGGTAACTTTAGAGCTATGCTTGGCTGAGGATATTACCATATTAAATATATATTTCAAGTACATGATACATTTCCATAGAGTGATGCTAGATCAATATATTAGAGTTAATTGGAGCCTTGAGGTTTAAAAAAATCCCACATTCAAGAGAGCAAAATGCTTGTCTCTGAAGGAGTGAGACAACCTTTTATTTATATATTATGACTCTCTACTGAATGTGAAAAGTTGTTCTGTGGGTGAAACTGCAATTGATTCTCTGTGAAGTTCCTGACAGTGTCACCAATAAACAGCATTTGCTGAATATCCATTGTGTGCCAAATGGCATTCAGAATTCAACCCTGGATATTATTTCTGTTTTATCCATTACTTCTAGTAAGGGGGATGAAGCGTTCTTTGTTTTGTTTGGCTTTGTTTTCAGGAGAGAGAATCTTGAGTGTAGTTGTGTCTTATCGTCCTGTGTTCTAAAGTGACTCACTGACCACTGAGTTCTTAGACATTTACTCCATTTTTAGTTGCGCTTATTTCTCTCACCTCTGAGGAAACTCTTGAAGGAGTCAAAAAGTGCATCTATGAAGCTATATCATTACATGACTAGGGGAAAATATCTCAGAGGATACGTTTTTATTAAAGAAAGTTTATATTCTTAATTAAATACTGTATGATAATAATGAGGGTATATGCTAGCAAAATAAATAAAAATGAAAATCACATCACTATCATTACAATTTGTATACACATATATATATGATATCTTAAGAAATAGTTGAATCTGTGAAACATATATACATATACATATACATAGTTTTCATTTTTATTGATTATATAAATATAAACTCAATTTCACAGTTTCAATTATTTTTTAAATTAGAGTTGTATCAGGCATATAAAACCCAAATGAAATAATAGCAAATTTTGATTGTTTTGCCTTTGGAAAGCACTATTTTATGGGAAAAATAGTTTCTTACTTATCATATGCTAATATCACTATCTTTATAATTTATCTTTCAGAAAAGAAGGGCAATGAGTTGCACATTCAAATACTGTAGATGAATTAAAACAGACAAAAAACAAAAATAAAGAAAAAAAGAAAAAATATCGTGTTGGTGGCTATGAGGTTACATGTTATTTCTGTTTGTAATGAAGAAAGACTTTTAACTCTCTTATCCCTACTACCTGTATGTGTCACCATTTTGTTCTTACAAAGCACAGCTGAAAACCTGTTCAAAAGTGTTATGACATGTCATAGAATAATTTGTTATTGTTGGGCTGCTTATGAAAGTGACTTGGACTCCTATGGCAGGAATTTTATTTAAAAAAAATTAGTCTTCTGTTTCACGTACCTGAACTGATCTTAAAATAAACTACTGATTTGCTTCTCTTATGACTATACAACATATTTTGAATATCACTAAAAATATCTCACTGGTGTTGTACACACTAATTTTACACAAAGCAAAAATAAGGTGTGTGTAATGGAGTTGTGTGACAAAGCATACTGTTGGTGAGCTTCCTGGCTTTTGCAAAGTTTTGAAAAAGCCAACCCATAAAGTAGACACTAATCAAAGGATCCAGTCAATAGCCTCTTTCTCTGGTAGGAGTAGAAGAGAACACATCTATATATTACATGCCAGTTTGTCCCCATTCATAAGTTATCCAAATTAAAAGCTAAGTACATAATTAATGGACTTCCCTGGTGTCTCAGTGGTAAAGAAACTGCCTGCAATGCAGGAGACTCAGGTTCGATTTCTGGGTTGGTAAGATCCCCTGGAGAAGGAAGTGGCAACCCACTCCAGTATTCTTGCCTGGGAAATCCCATGGACAGAGGAACCTGGCAGGGCTACAGTCCATGGGGTTGCAAAGAGTCGGACACGACTGGATGACTAAACAACAACGTAGACTGCACCCTTTTTACTTAGGAGGTGCTGGTGTTGAGGACAGGGCCAGTAGGAAGTCATGTGAAGCCACCATTTCAATGTGGGCCCTCCAGGGAAATCAAAACAGGACAGTGTATTTCATTGGATTCCAGATTTGCAAAAGTGTTTTAATTCTCCCAGACATGGTTTTATATTTAAATAAAAAAACCTCAGGTTCCAGTCTTCTTTTCCTGCCTAGTTCCAGAAAACTTCTAAAGAAGCAAAGCAAGAGAGGGTTCCAATTATCTCCAGCACTCTCAGGGAGCCTTTTTAAAGGCAAAATATAATTTGTTTTACAGCAAAGCACCTCCAACACACAGTCTGTAAGAGAACTTAGACGACGTGTGGTGGGTTCTTTTTGCCTATCAGAAATATTCTCTCTTCCTTTTTTCCCTGCAGAGTCAACACACGATATTAAGCAACCCGTCTGCAGTATCTAATTAACAAACTGACTGCAGAAGATCACTTACAATGTAAAATATTAAATCATCCAAAAAAACTAATATTCTCCACACCTCATAAATTAAAATAAGCAAGAGACTGAAATGAAATAAAACCCTGATGCATATCATGCTGGGCCTTTGCCCCCCAAAGAGGTTCTACTCCTTGAAGCATTTAACCATTTCAAAGGGAAAAAAAATACACAGAGACACAAGCATGCCAAGCAATTTTAAAATGCTTTCTACCCCTGGTCTATACTTCATCGTAGAAAGTCCAACTTGAGACCTCAGTCTGTACTTCTCTTGATCTTATGCTTCACAAATCATTTTAAGTTCAGATATGGAACTCATCAGTTATGTGTCTTTTCATTATAATTGCAATGCAGCCTTAGAGCTCAGTTCTGTTCCCATTGGCTCAATGGTCATCATTTATCTGCTTTGTATATTTAGGGCATTATTTAACAGAAGCAGTGATCTGTTTGAAGAATGCAAGGGCTGTTTGATATTAACACAGAGAATGATTAATCAAAGAGCCCTTGGTCCTAAAGCATCAAGAGAGAGCTGAGGTCATTAGCAGGGCAAAACTGAGAAGCAAGCTTTGACTAAGAAAATGAGACAAGCCAATACTTTGAGGATTTTAAAAAATAAATAAATAAGGGTGTTAGGTTTGTTCATTTCCAGAGCTTTCACTTTAAAGTATCACTGTGTTAGGAGATCTGAAGTAATTTTATATTATTTCTAATGCTAGAAATAATTTCTTCTACAGTAAAATATGAAACTATTTGCATCTAGGTAATAGCTTGAACCCTCCAGTGTCTGCAGCAATAATTATTTATAATTCTGGAATATTTAGATTATTTCATGTTTTAAATGAGAAATAGCAACAGATGCAGAACCAGGCTTTGGATAGGAGAGAGAGCTGGACTAATTAAAACTGTTACCCAATTGAGACTTCTTTGGCGTTCCAAGGTAAGTGTTCCTCTGCCAAAGAAACAGAGGTTTAATGTAATTAGCCAGACATTATTCCAAATTAGCTCAATTTTCTACATTGTTTTGGCAGTCAAATCCATGAAGCATTTACCCCCATCATATATCAGGGAAAGTGGGACTGAACACCCCAAGAACAATAAGAAAAGCAATTAACATCTTAAATTTGGGGTTTCCTCAAAGCAAATCCTGAGACAAGGTGGATTAGTTTTCTACTGCTTCTGTGACAAATTACCACAAACTCAGTTGTTTAAACAACAATAATTTATTATCTTATAGTTTCATAGATCACAAGTTCTATATGGATTTCTCTGGGCTAAGACCAAAGCACCATCAGGGTGCATTCCTTTGTGGAGATTTTAGGGAGAATCCATTTCTTTTCCTTTCCTTTTCCAACTTCTACAAGCTGTCTGAATTCCTTGGCTCATGACCCCCTTCCTGAAGCTTTAAATCTTGCAAGATCAAGCTAAGTCCCTCTCACAGTGCCATCTATTTCTTCCAATTGCCTCTTATGCTTTTAAGGATACTTGTGATTAAATTGAACCCACCTGGCTAATCCAGGCTACTCTCCCTACAATACGATCAGCTAATTAACAATCTTCATTTCACTTCCTTAGTTCCTGCTTGCCTTGTATTCGAACATGTTCACAGGTTATAAGGATTAGGAGGTAGACATTTGGGGGGCAGCATGGAGTGGGGTGCCATTGCCTTCTCCATTGTTCTGCCTACTACACAACAATTTGGGTATAAGCATTTTGTTTGGTTATTAAGAGGGAGAAAGGGAGACACAGAAGGGAGAGAAGCAAATAGAAGGAATTTCTGAGCAAGTTACTATTGTGGGAAATTGAGGCTCAATCTACTGGGGACTCTTTAGAGAGTGGGTAGAACATGCCTTGGAATTATATCACTGAATGATGAGAAAGCTAAAACATTTATCCGCCTACTTCCACTGTTTATTGCTTGAGGGTTATTCCAGGGATATTATCCTCTTGTTGTCTGTATCTTTCTCCATGGAGTTAGAAAAGATAGCTGCAGGTAGTTCTAATTTACAGCATTCTCACAGTATTCAATCCCAGGAGACAGTATCCAAATATTTAAATTCATTGGATACTCCTGCACAACTTGGGTCAGGTGGCTCACCTTGAACCAATCCGTGTGGTTCAGGAGGGATAAAATGCTATGATTGGCTATCCCTGAGTGATGTACCATCAAGGATAGGATTGCCAGTTCCACCAGAATTGCAGTGGCTGAAGGAGAAGTACTGTACTAGAAAGAGGGGTCTTGTGCAGAAAAAAAATAGTTGATAGTTTCTGGAAGAATGAAGAGAATCCACAGGGTTCAGAGAGGTGACGATCAAAGGACAGGCATCAGGATTGACCCTCTAGCATCCAGAGGTCCCAGCTCATGACTCCATGTCTACAGAGACGAGGAGCATGGCTGCCAGGAAAGAAGAAAGCAAAACTAACACACCACAACACTCCAGGGCTGAGAGTTTCTGCAGTCCGAAAGGCAGATTGTAGACTTGATGTGCAGCTATAGAGCTGAATCTAGGAGTTTACAGAGAGAGGCTATCCCAAACGGTGGTGGTAGAAAAGAAAGACATGATAAAAAGTTACAAAGATTCATGGAAAAGGGAAAGGAGAATCACAAAAAAAGATGAATAGGTACAGAAATGAAAAGAGTTGAAAACCATGGACATTTACAGCAAATGGGTTTGGAACAATTGTGTTTCTTTTAAGGGAGTAGAGCATGAAATTAAGACAGGTGACATGACTGTTTAGAAGTAAATTAGATAGTTGGGCCCACATTTGCTAGGTCTCTTATCTATATCAATCTATCCTTTCCTTCTATCTAACCTACTGTCTACCTTCTAGGGTTAGGATCTATCTCTGAAAGATAATGCATCTAAAAGAAGAAACGGACTCCTAAGTGCTCTGAAAAAACCTTTTATTTTAAAAACACTTTTTGAAAATTTAAATTAATTGGAGGATAATTGCTCTACAGTATTGTGTTGGTTTCTGCCATACATCAACATGAATTAGCCACAGGTATACATGTCTCACCCCCCATCCCCCACCCGCCCCCTCTACTAGGTTGTCACAGAGCCCTGGATTTGAGCTCCCATTGTCCTACAGCACGTTTTCACTGGCTATCTAATTTTACATATGACAATGCATATGTTTCAGTGCTACTCTCTTAATTTACCCCACCCTCTCCTTCCCTGGCCTGTGTCCACAAATCTGTTCTCTCTGGGTCTCCATTGTTGCCCTGCACACAGGTTTATCACTACCATCTTTCTAGATTCCACATATATGTGTTAATGTGCAATATTTTGTTTTTCTTTAAAGGCTGTAAAGGGACAATTTTAGGATCTAACACACTTAAAAGTTTCCTAAACATCTTCTTTTTATCCTCAAAGTGTCACACTGTCTCAATGTGTCTCTGCCACTTCCCCCTACCACCTGCCCCTCAATTTCCATCCCTTACTGGTCCCCTGGCTCAGGCTTCCCCTTGTTTTCCCATTTTTCAGATTTTTTTTTTCTCTTAAGGGTAGCCCCTTACCTTCAATTAGCTTAGTCAAGCCAGCAGCCAATCAGCAGCATCAAGCATCCTCTCAGGAAGGCAGGGGAGAAAGGCTCTGAATTCTGCCCTTGACTGTTCTTGGCTCTGCTGCTCCTGCATCATCTTGTTTAATTTTGACAGTAGATTCAGGAGGTAGGACTGATGATCATCATTAGATAGATGGGAAAACTGAGATTTCTACTAAGATCTGTCTGATCCTAAAGTTGATGCTCATGAATATACTACACTACCATATATCAATGCTTCTCAGATTTTGGCATGAATTAAGCCACCTGGGGATATTAGTTAACTGTAAGGATCCTAAGGCTATACCCCAAGAGATTGTAACTTAGTAATTTTGCAATGAAGGTCAGATATCTGCTTGTTTAACAAGCACTCAGGTGAATCTAATGCAGGTGATTCTAATACAAGTCAGACCCAGAACATACTTTGAGAAACACTGCTAATAAATCCTTCACTGGGGAGGACTGCTTGGGAAGAAATGTAAGACAGAGCCGTCATATACATACATGAGCGTATATTTCAAAAAAAAAAAAAAAGTACAGCATGTGCTACTTCCCACAGATGCATGGATTTTTTGCTTGAATCCTACCTGACCATTTGCGGTCTCTCTTGGTTCTGTGAACAGTGCACTAATATTACATAATCATTTAAAACCTTGCACAATATAAGAAAAGAATTCAGTCTTTTTGCTATGATTCAGAAATAATGTGCAGACATACCCCGTGGTGTTTCAGGTTTAGAAACCATGCTAAAAAGGCATTTGTGGTCCCTGACAATGCCTTTAATTAAGAGTGCTGCTTCTCTAGTGGAAGCTTTGGGGGAAGGAAGAAAAGAGAAGGAAAGAAAGTTCAGCTAAATGACAACTCTTAGAGCTTAATAGCTCTGAAGAGTTTTGTCTCTAGATTGATATTCCTTTGTGGAAATTCTACATGTTTTGAAAGTAAAGTAGGGTCACCCTCCCTCAAAAGCAGAGTGCGCTGATACAGTGGGTTCTGAGAAGCAGCTGAAGTGCCTGAGGGCAGGAAGATGCCCCACCGTTGCAGAGGTGCAGATTGCTGGAGTAATGAGGCTCTAAACGAAAAGTCTCCCTATTCCAGTTTTGTCTTTTCTGGGCTTTGGGTGGGAGACAATTAGGGCTGCCCACAGGGTCACCTTCCTTTACACCTAAGAGCAGTTCTGCTGGGAAGGTCAGGTTCTTTTTTGTTTCTCTCCAGTCTTTAGAGAATCTCCCCTCATCTCCAAGATGCTGACACTAGTGAAATGTGGTGGGGACACTTTGATGCCAGACATGTGGAATCTTGGCCATGACCTTGACCTACCACGGGACTCGGGCAGGCAGATTTCCATTCGTCCTCTCTAAGCCGAGATGATCAGTCAGTATTTCAGTGTAGGGTGCCCAACATATAGCAAATGGCTCCATGAATGTTAGCTCTCATCAGTTTTATTTATAACATTGAACATTTACTCTATGTCATTAAATGCCATGAAACAGCCAAGTGTGCTCTTTTCGCCTTACTTGGCCCAACAGCGAGCTCATCAGACATGGCGCTGCCCTGGGAAATGACATTCTCAGTCAGCTCAGTTCAGTCACACAGTCATGTCCGACTCTTTGCGACCCCATGGACTGCAGCACGCCAGGCCTCCCTGTCCATCACCAACTCCCGGAGTTTACCCAAACTCCTTTGAGTCGGTGATGCCACCCAACCATCTCATCCTCTGTCGTCCCCTTCTCCTCCCTCCTTCAATCTTTCCCAACATCAGGGTCTTTTCCAATGAGTCAGTTCTTCACATCAGGTGGCCAAAGTATTAGAGTTTCAGCTTCAACATCAGTCCTTCCAATGAACACCCAGGACTGATCTCCTTTAGGATGGACTGGTTGGATCTCCTTGCAGTCCAAGGGACTCTCAAGAACCAGAACCTCAATTCAAAAACATCAATTCTTTGGCACTTAGCTTTCTTCATAGTTCAACTCCCACATCCATACATGACTTCTGGAAAACTCAAAGCTTTGACTAGACGAACCTTTGTTGGCAAAGTAATGTCTCTGCTTTCAAATATGCTGTCTAGGTTGGTCAAAACTTTCCTGCCAAGGAGTAAACGTCTTTTAATTTCATGGCTGCAATCACCCTCTGCAGTGATTTTGGAGCCCCCCAAAAATAAAGTCAGCCATTGTTTCCACTGTCTCCCCATCTATTTGCCATGAAGTGATGGGACCATATGCCATGATCTTTGTTTTCTGAATGTTGAGCTTTAAGCCAACATTTTCACTCTCCTCTTTCACTTTCATCAAGAGGTTCTTTAGTTCCTCTTCACTTTTTGCCATAAGGGTGGTGTCATCTGCATATCTAAGGTTATTGATATTTCTCCTGGCAATCTTGATTCCAGCTTCTGATTCATCCAGAGCAGCATTTCTCATGATGTACTCTGCATATAAGTTAAATAAGCAGGGTGACAATATACAGCCTTGACGTACTCCTTTTCCTATTTGGAACCAGTCTGTTGTTCCATGTCCAGTTCTAACTGTTGCTTCCTGACCTGCATACAGATTTCTCAAGAGGCAGGTCAGGTGGTCTGGTATTCCCATCTCTTTCAAGCTTTTCCACAGTTTATTGTGATCCACACAGTCAAAGGCTTTGGCATAGTCAATAAAGCAGAAATAGATGTTTTTCTGGAACTCTCTTGCTTTTTTGACAATCCAGCAGATGTTGGCAATTTATCTCTGGTTCCTCTGCCTTTTCTAAAACCAGCTTGAACATCTGGAAATTCATGGTTCACATATTGCTGAAGCCTGGCTTGGAGAATTTTGAGCATTACTTTACTAGCATGTGAGATGAGTGCAATTGTGCAGTAGTTTGAGCACTCTTTGGCATTGCCTTTCTTTGGGATTAGAATGAAAACTGACCTTTTCCAGTCCTGTGGCTACTGCTGAGTTTTCCAAATTTGCTGACATATTGAGTGCAGCACTTTCACAGCATCATCTTTTAGGATTAAAAATAGCTCAACTGGAATTCCATCACCTCCACTAGCTTTGTTTGTAGTGATGCTTCCTAAGGCCCACTTGACTTCACATTCTAGGATGTTTGGCTCTAGGTTACTGATAACATCACTGTGATTATCTGGGTCATGAAGATCTTTTTGTATAGTTTTTTGTGTATTCTTGCCACCTCTACTTAGTATCTTTTGCTTCTGTTAGGTCCATACCATTTCTGTCCTTTATCGAGCCCATCTTTGCACGAAATGTTCCCTTGGTATCTCTAATTTTCTTGAAGATATCTCTAGTCTTTCCCATTCTATTGTTTTCCTGTATTTCTTTGCACTGATCACTGAGGAAGGCTTTCTTATCTCTCCTTGCTATTCTCTGGAATGCTGCATTCAAATAGGTATATCTTTCCTTTTCTCCTTTGCTTTTCACTTCTCTTCTTTTCACAGCTATTTGTAAGGCCTCCTCAGACAGCCATTTTGCTTTTTTGCATTTCTTTTTCTTGGGGATGGTCTTGATCCCTACCTCTTGTACAGTGTCACAAACCTCTGTCCATACCTCATCAGGCACTCTATCAGGTCTAATCCCTTGAATCTATTTGTCATTTCCACTGTATAATCATAAGCGATTTGATTTAGGTCATACCTGAATGGTCTAGTGGTTTTCCCTACTTTCTTCAATTTAAGTCTGAATTTGGCAATAAGGAGTTCATGATCTGAGCCACAGTCAGCTCCCGGTCTTGTTTTTGCTAACTGTATAGAGCTTCTCCATCTTTGCTACAAATAATATAATCAATCTGATTTCAGTATCAACCATCTGATGATGTCCATGTGTAGAGTCTTCTCTTGTGTTATTGGAAGAGGGTGTTTGATATGACCAGTGTGTTCTCTTGGGAAAACTCTATTAGCCTTTGCCCTGCTTCATTCCGTATTCCAAGGCCAAATTTGCCTGTTACTTCAGGTGTTTCTTGACTTCTACTTTTGCATTCCAGTCTCCTATAATGAAAAGGACATCTTTTTTGGGTGTTAGTTCTAAGAGGTCTTGTAGATCTTTATAGGACCATTCAACTTCAGCTTCTTCAGCATTATTAGTTGGGGCATAGATGTGGGTTACTGTGATATTGAATGGTTTGCCTTGGAAATGAACAGATATCATTCTGTTGTTTTTGAGATTGCATCCAAGTACTGCAGTTTGGACTCTTGTTGACTACGATGGCTACTCCATTTCTTCCTAGGGATTCTTGACCACAGTAGTAGATATAATGGTCATCTGAGTTAAATTCACCCATTCCAGTCCATTTTAGTTCACTGATTCCTAAAAGGTTGACGTTCATTCTTGCCATCTCCTGTTTGACCATTTCCAATTTGCCTTGATTCATGGACCTGACATTCCAGGTTCCTATGCAATATTGCTCTTTACAGCACTGGACCTTGCTTCTATCACCAGTCACATCCACAGCTGGGTGTTGTTTTTGCTTTGGCTCCATCCCTTCATTCTTTCTGGAGTTATTTCTCCACTGATCTCCAGTAGCATATTGGGTACCTACCAACCTGGGGAGTTCATCTTTCAGTGTCCTATCTTTTTGCCTTTTCATACTGTTCATGGGGTTCTCAAGGGGTTTTCAAGTCATGGGGTTCTCATGACTTTTTCCAGAAGTCATGTATGGATGTGAGAGTTGAACTATAAAGAAAGCTGAGTGCCAAAGAATTGATGGCAAGAATACTGAAGTAGTTTGCCATTCCCTTCTCCAGTGGACCACATTCTGCATTCAAATGGATATATCTTTTCTTTTCTCCTTTGCCTTTCGTGTCTCTTCTATTCGTAGCTATTTGTAAGGCCTCCTCAGACAACCATTTTGGCTTTTTGCATTTATTTTTCTTGGGGATGGTCTTGATCCCTGCCTCCTGTACAGTGTCATGAACCTCCATCCATAGTTCTTCAGGCACCCTGTCTTTCTGATCTAATGCCTTGAATCTATTTCTCACTTCCACTGTATAATTGTAAGGGATTTGATTTAGGTCATACCTGAATGGTCTAGTGGTTTTCCCTACTTTCTCCAATTTAAGTCTGAATTTGGCAATAAGGAGTTCATGGTCTAGAATGACATTCTATGGAGGAAAATAAGACATTGAATTCTGAGCACATTTGGGTAATTCTTATATCTTAGATACGACACTTTGATAAGGTAATTCTTCTGCCAACTGATAAGGAAACAGAAATTCAAAAGCAGTTAGAGAACTTGGCAAAAAGTCAAGACCTGCATGCACCATATTAGAAATTGGAATACGATTCTGCTTTAGTTCCTAGTCCGCACTCCACTCACTGCCATGTGGTTTCAGCACAGATGATTTATCTTTTGTCGATTTTTAACCACCTTCTCACTGAAGGGCCTGATTGCATTCTTCATGCTGTGTGTGTAAGCAGTTTCTAACTGACAGGAAACTTGGATGATTATGATTTATTTAATGTTTGGGAAATGTAGAGGAGTAGAGAAACTTTTAATTCATGGGATTATTTTGTGTGTGACACCCCAAATAAACAAATCAGACTGGGGAAGAGCAAAGGGCTTAAAACACGTATCAGTTATTTTTGGTCATACCTCAGGAAGCTAATTAGTAGAAAACTATAAATAAAGTGCTTGATTCTGAAAAGTACCCATCTCTGAACAGGGGACTATACTATGTAAACATGGCCAAATGTCATAGAATAGATGGAAATGAGCTTTAATATATGTCATGGTTTATGGCTAGATCTGGCAGAGCAAACTCTCACTGAATTGCTAAACCAATGAAAGAAAATATTTATTCAGTTTTCTTAATGTAAGCTTTATAATTGTTTCTGTGGCATGGATAACTTTTGCATATCTAAACAAAATCAGAGGAGAAGCTGACTTCAATATCCATCCCAAATGTGGATGTACAATGAAACCTGAAAATAATGGAAAGATTTTAAACCATACTATTGGTTCAACCTTTTTCAGCATCCAGTGCTTTCTAAGGAAGCTGAGGATTTCTTCTTTCTGTTCCCCATCATCCTCTAGTGATAACATAGAGACCAAAAGTATGGCAGTAAAAAGGAAGTGAGAAGAGAGTAGGAAGAATAGAATCTAACTAGACCAAACGCACCAACTAGATTGAAGTGTAGGAATGAAAACACTTCCATTCACAAAGTCTTTGTGTTTTTATTTTTCTGCTGTCAACTACTATCACTGCAATGAAGAATTTAGCAAAGAGGATCAGAATATAGTAGCCAAATCTATAATTATTATAAAAAATACTAGTCATGAAAACAGAAGCTCATGTTGGGGAAGACTTGGTAAAGGTCAGCTGGACCCATTGGAAGATGCGTTAATTCTTTCCAGGCACCAGAGCAGAGTTAATTGTCACCCTAAAGGGTCACCCAGAGCTTTACCAGGCTCACACCCAGCTCCACATCCCAGACATATGACAAACATCCCTTGATTAGTTAAAATAAATCATTTTAATTTTATATAGATTTTTCTACTTCAATAATAAACTCCTTTTTGGCATTGTTGTTTGTGCAGATAGTGACCCTCTTCAGAGAGGGAGACCCCAAAGGTCATAGGTCTCCCCACTGCCTGTTAAAGTCCCAGAGTAACTCACAGTCAAAAGGACATATTTTGAAGAGGCTATTCATTCTGCATAAATCTTGAGTGCTTTTGGTTTCAGCACTTTTCTGTTTAAAAATAAAATATCTTGACATCTAAATAGGCAATGGTACATTTTAAGTTTTATCTGAATTCCCTCTCCTTCATTGTGGATGGATTGCAGACTTTCTCAGCTTTTTTTTTTTTTTTTTTTTCTTTAGAGAAGCAGTTCTCAATCTGGACTTTATAGATTGGCCTGAGGGATCTGTGAGCATCTACAACTGTGTGTGCACTTAGGTACCTTTTTTTTTTCCCCTGTGAAGTGGATCCGATAACTTTATCAGATTCTTAGAGAGATCTGGGAACAAAATATGATTAAGGGAGCTGGCTTCCCAGTCTCTAATTCTTATCTGCTACCCGGAAGTCCACTTACTGTCATGATCCTTAACCCCTTGGCATCTTCTTTGGTTCTTATAGATCATTACAGTTCTTTTCTGGATTCCTGATCACCATTCAGAAAAATACTTATAAATTATAGGCTAAGAGATCTGCAGAATCTTGCAAGCTTCAGAAAGCTACAAATTAAAATGCTTGACTCTTGGGTTCTGTCCCCATTTCTGATTAAGATGTCTGTGTCATACGTTAAAAAAAAAAAGAAAGATATAAAGCTGCAGGTTTACATCAGCTTGGTGAGCTGCCGTCTATGGGGTCGCACAGAGTCGGACACGACTGAAGCAACTTAGCAGCAGCAGGAGCCACATTCCCTGGTACAAACAAAACTTGCATTGAAGTCAAAGGTTCCTCTCAATGCACTTTAAAAAAATCTTACAGAGAATAAAGCACTGACTGAAGTCCTCCTCTTTCTCCATAAAGCCTCTAGGAACCTCACTATTGCCTGGGAGGACAGCCCAAATGCCCTCTCCTTCCCTGGACGTTGCGGGTGGCAGCCAACCCCCCGAGAAATTCCTTCCTCATCCTGCAGGTGTCAGTAGAGGCTCACACATCTTTCTTCCCTCCCTGCCCCCTCCCTGTCCATTCATAAAGTGGTGGGTGATTTGTGATGGCCTCACTGTGACTGTAGAGGGAAACAGCCATCTTTGCTTGTCTCCATCCTAGATTTGTTTTTCTAATTTCTTTTTACTTGAAGGTTTACCAGCTGCTTTATTACCAGAGTGCTGCTTCCTTGCAGTCTCTTTTCTTCTTCCTCTCCCCCTCTGTTCCCCTCCTTTTTGTTCCTAGAGACAATCAGTGTCTCTGGTCCCAGCTGCCACTGCTGATTTTTCATTACAGTTTAATTTAAAACTGGGATTGGAATGGAAATGTCTTTTTGCCATTTGGGGTTTGCAAGGCCTGTGGTTTTATTGCCAAAGGCACAAATGTTACTTACTACTGTTTTCCAGAGTTTGCAGGGGAGGGTAAGGGGGAGGCTGGGAGAGAAAGACAGACAGACGGACTGAGCAGAGTGGGAGGGAAAGAGAAAATCCCTCTCAGGGGCAACATCATTCTGCATATTACTTTGTTTGATGTTCTGAAGAATATGAGTTGGGTCAGGAGGCAGGGAAAATAGTGTCTCGTCTCCTTAAATGAATGTTTATGTGGGTCAAATATCTGTCAACATCACACACAGGATTTGGGACTTTACAGAAAGCTGTTTTTTTGAAAGAAAGAGTAACATCCCCAGCCCTTCAGTTGACCACAGCTTTAAATGGGAACAATTGTGAAGAGGGACTAAATTGTATACAACCTCAGAGGGAGCAAACTATTTATATACTCTCACTTAAGAGGCAACATCAGCCATCTCTCCACCAGCTTCTGTTTTCTCTCTCCTGTTACACTCTTGGGCTCAAGTCCTAGGCTTTATTTATGAGTCTCCCTGCAGTCATGATACCCAGTTCAGCTACACAATTAATGTTTCCCATAATCTCTCGGCAACTTATGTTTTTGATCAGATTAAAGCCAAACAGTCCTCTACAATTATGCTTTTACCTATCATAGTGTAAAATTAAGAAGGCAGGGTCTTCTTATTTAAGAGTGATCTTGAAGGAGGAAGTGGAGAGAAGCTAGAAACTTTGCATGCCTTCATTTAAATATTTAGCTGGTTTCCCAGATGCGGGGGATCAGGGAAGCAGGAATGTCTTATCTGTCATACTAAAAGCAATTACTGTCTCCCCTCCCAGCAAGAATCCCGCTCCACCTGGAGACTCAAGGCTCAGATGTCAAGCTGAAGGCTCCATTATCTCTGCAGATCATGCGGCCTCCTCCTCCCTGGGTGAACCTTTCCATCTCCTTCCCAAGTGGCCCCAGTTGGCTCCCCGCTTCCATGAACCTGTCCTGGGGTAGTCCCCTCTCACTATCAGGGAGCAGCTCCAAAACTCGCCAGCTGCTTGGGACCCTGCTGCCAGTGTTCTCTGTGTGGTTCACCCTTGGTTAACGGGAACATTATTTTACCCCAAAGTGTAAATTTCTTGTGGCTGGACAGCTCAGCTAGGTGCCCTCTCTTCCTGATTTGCTCCCATTCACTCCTCTCCCACCTGTCCTGTGGCTGTTATTTCCACTTGGAAGGGAGGAGGGACGTGGCAAGGGGGCCCCAGCCCAGCCATCACTCCACAGACAAATTTTCAAGACTCTTGCGGTTGTCTTTGCAGCTCACGGAACATTCCAGTGGTTGGAATTTCCTCACAGAAGCCACTCCACTAACAAAAGTGAGGATCTCATTTCTGCAGTTCAGAGTTCAGGACACACAAAGGGGGAAAGAAAACAATAACAATGGAAACCATGTTTAACCCCAGCAGCTGCCCTGCCTCGACTCCTACAACGACAACAAAAACAATAAGAACAACAAGAAATCTTCTCCCTAACCCGGGCCCTAATGTGGTTAAGGCTAAGCTAACCATTGTAGCCACAGTCACTGGGCCAGAAACCACACACTGCTGAACGAAAATATGTGCAGAGGAAATACCTCCATGACCGCTGAATGAAGTCTGAACCATCAAGGAGCCCGACTGACACTTGGTTCTCTTTGCACTGGGGGCAGTCTTGCCGGATGAAGAAAATTCCACAGTTATCACCTTTGGTTGATCGGCCCTCCCCTCTAGGATGAGTTTGGTACCAGGCAGGAGGCTCGCAGGGCTGGTCCCCTCGTGCTGTGAGGAAACAGACTCTATCTTGCGATGTTTTCCTACTCTGGAGTACCACACAAGGCCCTCAGCTCCTTGCAAAGCAGACACTGCTGCCAGAGTTTCTTCCCGTGTTTACTGAGGTAAATGCAGGGATAACTATGGATTGAACATTCCTTGTCCTGTTTGACAGGAAAAGTGGGCATTTGATCTTGTTTTGGGCTCCAGGAATTTCTTCAGAAATCTCTCGGAAAATCTCATAAAGCTAGGTTAGTGACCACATATGGAATCCATTAACTCCTCATTTCTGCTTGTTCTTAGCAAATTTTTGTCTGGTGACAACACATGAACTTAGGGGGTGTTTTTGTTTTGCTTCACACCACGGAACTCTGACTTGCTTTAGTTTTGAGAAAAATTGGGGGAAAAAAGCAAGCTGTGGTTGGGGTGAAATATAGCTAATTGCAAGTAAAACTGGGTGGGATGTTTGGTTTGTGAGAAAGCAGGAGGACACTCTTCAGATTTCAGGGGGATTCCAGAGTTGCCAGTGTTCTGGGAAGAATGTTCCTTCAATTTCCTGATGAAATTGAATAAGAAATCTGGATTCTCTCGCTCTCTTCACCCACACCTCATGGTATAATGCTGGTTGAATGGATTGTTCGCCCTTACTTTCTAAATTTTTGTTTTCTAAATATAGGAGAAAACAGCAATGTGCCTTTGCAAGACAGCCACATATCTCCAGCTTAAAAGGCATTCATAATTACATCACACCAATATTTGGAACTAAAGTTACTGGTGTATGACTGAAAAAAAAAAAAAAACAAAACCAAGATTGGAGGATGTTAAAGAAGGAAGACGGGCTGAGAAATTTATTTAGAAGATAATTATCTTTCATTTTTCTGTTTAAAGTAATTAATAAACTAAACATAACAATAAGCCTTTTCACCCACAGTCAGCATCAGGGGACTTCAAACATTGCCTTTGAAGTGGGCCCCCAGTTGGGAAGACCCCACTGTTCAGGCTACTTTATAGTGGTAATATACTGCCTGGAAAAAACAGATGCCAAGAAAATGCACAGATTGAATCTCTGAGCATCTGAAAACCTAAAACTTCAGGGGGCCAAGGAAGGTCCTAGTCTTTTGATTTTTTTTTTTTCTTTTAAAGAGGCCCAAAGTATTAAATTGAAACAGGCACTTCATTTCTTTCCTTCATTTCTCCCTTCACCTCAGGAGACCTATGTTAAATTCCACTTAGATCACAGCTAGACGTGGGTTTGATGGTCTCAAGCCACCTTTTAACTGTACGTTCATCCCATAAATAGGAGATGAATAAAGACGTCAAACTTCATCCGTATAGTATTCTGACACACGTGGCTCCCTGTCAAAGAGGAGCCAGGATGAAGGTGGATTGCAGTGGCTTCTAGAGAGTGGAGAACTTCAGCATAACGTGGTCAATCTACACATGTAAACGAGAATGTGTGGGCTAGGAGCCCATAGCAGGTGGGGCTGCAGCTGCCAACATCGTCCTAAATGGATGTTTGTGGAAGGACAGAGATTGTGCTGATAACGGTATGAGTTCGGTGTGGGCCACTCTCCCAAAGCCATCGTTGTCAAACTTTGTGCTTAAATGGCTCTTTTCCAGGCAAGCAAACTAAAGCCTATGCTTGAAGCAAGGTGTCCTGAGACCAGATTCAGTTCTTTATCTTCTCAGTTAAAAAAAAAAAAAAAAAAGATATGGGGATTATGCTACTAAGATTTATTCATCTCTCTGTGTCCTAAATAGGCAAGGAACCAAATCTAACAACCGGAAAGCAAGGAATACACTGCCAAATATTGATAATTCCTTCCCTGGAATACTCAGGGCTATTTTTAGTTTCTTAATGTAAAAAGCCAGTGAGATGAAAAGTGAAGTGATCCGTTTCCAGAAGAAAAACCAGTCGAATCTTCATTAATAATTCCTTGTAGAATGCTCCATGGGCCTTTATCTGACAGCCTGACAAGCTGAACTAAACAACAGAGACTGTAGGAATGTAAAAGACATAATCTTAACACCAAACCTTCTGAAGATGTGGCTGTCATTTTACATTAAAGGCGAGGAGTAAAAAACCTCCATTGAAACAGAAAGAGCTTGCAGCATGATTACAGTGCCAGAATTTACTGGGGGAAGAAAAGACAGGCATCAGAGTTAGCAAAGGGAGGTATGAAGGGTACTGAATAACAAGCTTCCTTTCCACGTTTGGTTTGGGAGTTTTGAGAGCAAAAGATGAGGCAGGTAATGATGAGATGCTGTTTAACTGCTCCTAGGCCTAGTGGCAAATCTTCATTATCAATAAAGACTAGCAAGGATTGGGCTAACCATTGTATAAAAACTAACACAAATCAAGATTCTTCTTATGTTTCTATAGCAATGTACACTTTCCAATGTCTCTTCATATGAAAGAGTCTCACTGGACTGTCAAAACACCATGGGGTAGTCAGGATAAACATTGCTGTCCTATTGTACACCTGAGAAACCCATCATTCAGAAATATTAAGGGACTTGTCCAGGGTTAAGTATTGGGGTTGAGACCAGATCCAGCTTTCCTTGCCTTTATGCCTGTGCTCCCAGTACATTTTTAAGATAAGAAATAAGTGCACACAGCAAACCTTGGGTGATCTGCACAACTTACCAACTGAACAATAACAGCTACTGTCCATCAGAGGCCCAAGGTCTGCAGCAAAGAACTGAAATCAGTGAGAACAGAATAATGTCAGAGAGCAAGGGACTATGGGAACATATAGATGTTGTTGCCTTCCTGCACTGAGGGTCTTATTGCCCATGAATTGAGCAAAATCAAAGTGAGAAATTGTGTTATTGTTGTATGGTTTCTTTCCCCCAGTCATGTTATAATTAGTATTAAAATATAGTAATGCACTCCTATAAAGTAGTTTATGTCAGGCAGTATTCTAAGCTATTTTTATTGATTTGTTAATTTATTCCCTATGAAATCAGTTTTAATGTTATCTCCATTTTACAGGTAAGAAACACATGACTTTTTCAGATGGGTTTTTTTTTAAGATTTTTTTTTTTGAATGTGGATCATTTTTAAAAGTTTTTGTTGAATTTGTTACAATATTTCTTCTGTTTTATATTTTGGTTTTTTGGCCACAAGGCATCTTAGCTCCTCAACCAAGGATTGAACCCATACCCCCTGCATTGGAAAGCAGAGTCTCAGCCACTGTGGCCTGTAGGGAAATCCCCAGAATTCATCCCTGGGAGCAATTCTGCAATTGGATAAGATGCATTTCAAAAGTCTGTTAGAGCCAGACTTTAAAAGAACCCACATTCCCAAACCTACAGAAGAGTGTGCGGGTAGGTGTCCACGGGGCTGGTGTGGGGAGGCGTCTTTCTCTCTCTCCTCATTCTCTCTCTCACTTTATCAATATTTCCTGAGCACACCCTGTCCTGTGCCCCCTTTTGTTAACCACCTTCCAGTGCTCCCGGAGCAAAGGTTGGCTTGCAGCTTTCTCCCCTTCCTGCTGCCTGTCAGGAGAGGAAATCACAATTTTCAGAGGGCCCTGCCCCAGGGAGACTGGATTGCACCAACGGGTCAAGGGTAAGAATGCAGGGGAACAGTGAGAAACCCCTGAGAGCGGCCAGCCGGCGCTCAGCAGGAAGGCCTCCTTCCCATGCGTTTCTCCTGTTTTCTGTCTGGTTCCTGCAGGAAAGAAAACCACAGTGGATTTCACTGTGATGGTGCTCACACACGGCCGTCCACACTGCTGGAGAAATGTTGAGGGCTTCAGCCCCTAGACTGTGGGCTTGCCAATCTCCTGGTTCAAATAAGCTGGGAAATTTAACTGAAATTATGTAGTATTGGTTAAGGAATGGGCCCGTGGTTCAGCAGTTGGGAATCTGCCTGCATTGCAGGGGCCATGGGAGATGCAGGTTTGATCCCTAGGTTGGGAAGATCCCCTTGAGGTAGGCACAGCAACCCATTCCAGTATTCTTGCCTGAAGAATCCCATGGACAGGGAAGCCTGGCAGGCTGCAGTCCATAGAGTCTCAAAGAATTGGACATGACTGAAGTGGCTTAGCATTCACAGCACATGGCCAATTGAATGTGTAATTCATCACCAGGTCCTATTGCGGTAATAACCTAGATGGCTAATCACCCTGTGTGCTAGTAACAACGGTGCATGGCGAAAAGGCTTCATGACAAGGGCACATGGTGAAACCTTCCTGTGAATTCATGAAAAGGATTTTCCCTTCCTTGCATCCGATTCCAGACCAGGCTACTGACACAGTTAAGGATGGGGTACGAGTCTGCCATGAACACCTGGCCTGGATGAGAACACATCTTCCCCATAAAGGTCAGTGTGTCCTGATGTGATCTCCTCTGAGCCCATGCTGCTCAGGGTTAAAGCCTCCCTAGTTAGGAAAGATGACCAGATACAGGCAACGAAATGACACACCAAGAGGTCACGGGTTAAAGGTTTGGGCATCAATTGTTTGGCTAGTGATGTTTCTAATTCCCATTAACTTTCATTGAGAATTATGTGTGTGGAGCAGGAGGAGAAGGCATGCTTATTAACTGAGTCCTTCTCTCTGATGAGCAATAAATGCTGCTATTTATTAATGAAGCTGTGTGTTCCTAAGGCAAGGAATGGTATAAAGATCATCAAATTTTGAACCTAGAATGGGCGTTAGAGATCATTTAGTCTAACTCTTTCATTTTAAAGAAGAGCAAACAGGTCCTGCGAGGCTCATCACTTGCTTGAGGAAGGCCACTTATTGAGAGTCAGGGCTACACACACAGTTTCTTACTCCCATCCCCACCTCTGCCATGCTAACAAATTAGCAAGTATTTAATTGCTCCTAACACCTCAGGAACCAGAGGGTAATGTTAAATCTGTATGGCTTCCAGTGTGTGTGGAACTGAAGGCATATTTAGTGGCCAGAGGCTATGGGCAAGATATCTTTTTAAAATGCAAATTGCTATCCACTAAATAAAATGAGTATAAGTTTGAGGAAGTTAGTTCAGCTGGAGCTAATAGGCAACAGTGTTAATTAGTCCAAGGGCATGGGTCCAATTTCCATAAGGGCCAATTAGCTTCACACAATGGAAAAAAAAAGACTATTTCCTAGAGTTGGTCTAGACCCCAAACTCCACCAGCCGGCCCCTGGGGGAAGCCAGGTGAGAGAGTGAGGATGACACAGCACAATCCTCCCCACCCCAACTCCACGACTGGAAAAACAGCTCAGGGCATTTCTCAGTGGAATCACCTCACTACCTTCAAGGCAGATGTTTTATAAAAAGTTCTATTGAGGTTGAAAGATGAGGATTCCTTGGAGCATATTTTCACATCCGTTCTCTTCACTTCTTTGGATAATGATCACAAAAGGGATTTTTATTCCAGTTTTGCAGATTAGGACCTAAAACCCAGAGAGGTACATTTATCTTAAAATATATATATATTTTTTAACCCAATATCAGGAAATGAAAGAACATTGGATTCAAGTCCTAAACCTAGGTCTCCTGGACTTTGCACTGCAGATATAGATGCCACAGCTTCGTATAAGCCCAGAGCTACTGCTTTGATGATAAAAAGAGAAAAACAAACGTATTTTGAGTTGCATCCATGAGTTAGGTCATTACTCAGTTGGAAAGCCAGCTGCGCTCCATGATTGGGCCAAAGACCAAAAAGAAACATGTAGTTACAATTCAACCGCAATTTTCTTTGGCAAAATATAAACAGGCACCAATGAGAGGACTCCTGTCATCCTACCTGAAAGGCCCCAGCCCTGTTTCACAAGTCAAAATCCAAGACAGGTGGATGAGGACAGAGGCAAGGCAGGAGGGGCCTCAGCTGAGAAAATAAACAAGGGCAGGCACATCACATAACTCATACATGTCTGTGTGGCCCCTGTGGTCCTTTATTGTCTTATTTCAGGCCACGAAAGTTTGGGCAATGATGACCTAGTTAACCGGATAGACTTTGTCCTTTTTAGAAATAACTAAGACGTTGGCAATATCAAGCACAGGCAGAGTCAAAAAGAGGCACTAGGGGGCTGCAGATATGAAATGGAGCCAAGCAATTCAAATAGTAACTTAGACCTCCCAAGGGAATATAGCCAGGCCACCACACACTATCCCCCTCAATGAAACAGATTTTAAGCCAACATAACAGAGAGGGGATCTGATTTTTCACTCCAATGTCTTTTGACAACTTGGGCAAGTCAGCCATTGTTCAAAAAGATTTGTACACATTACTGCTCAATTCAGCCAGCACTTGGATTAAATTCTGTTTAATCCAAGAATTCCTGATGATGATGCAGAGCTTTGGCAGCTTCTCTTTTATTCCTACGTAAGGTATTTTATTAAGTGCTTATGGTTTCCTTGAGACTTATATTCGCAAGTGAACAGAAAGCAGCCAAGACAAGTAGTAACAGCTTCTTGGGGCTTCCCAGGTGGCTCAGTGGTAAAGAATCCGCCTGACTATGCAGGAGACGCAGAGACACAGGTTTGATCCCTGGGTCGGGAAGATCCCCTGGAGGAGGATATGGCAACCCACTCCAGTATTCTTGCCTGGAAAGTCCCACGGACAGAGGAGCCTGGCGGGCTACAGTCCATGGGGTCGCAGAGTCGGACACAACTGAGCAATTGAGCATGCACGTGAGAGCTTCTCAATGGACAGGGTGAGGCAACCTCACCCATTCTTTTTCCCAGTGTCGTACATCCATTTGGATGGGGGTTGTTCTCAGATAGGCTAGCAAGTGTCTCTCTCTGTGCTCATACCAGAGGCCTAGTTGTTCAAGTGCTGAGTTGGTTAAGGTCAGGAATTACAACGAAGAACCTATTGAGAGTCAGGTTTCTGCAATCTGAGCTGAGGGGGAAACAGAAAGGTAAAAATGGTTGAGGGAATTGCAGGTGTCACCTGGTCCAGGCCTTAGTTCTAACCTTCCAGTCTCTCTTCCACATCGCTGACCGTGGGAAATTCATTCCTTCCCGAGGAAGCCCATTCCAGTTGGGCCAGCTCTAGTTGTGATCAAGTTGTTTCTTAAACTGGCGATACATCTGCTTCTTGGGTAATTTTGAAGCACTGGCCCTGGTTCTGCTCTCTAGAGTCAAAAAGAATAAACTTACTCTCTCTCTTACCTATAGCTGTATTGAAAGCCAGCTGTCTTTAATTTACCCATTTACTTCTTAATCCACTCACTCTGCATTTAGAGTCTCTATTGTATCGTACACAGAGTTGAATAGACCTACATTCTCACTTAAGGAATCTTCAGCCCATGTGGACACACCCTTCTTCTTTAATGGGGCTTCCCTTGTGGCTCAGCTGGTAAAGAAACCACCTGCAACGCAGGAGACCTGGGTTCGATCCCTGGATTGGGAAGATCTCCTGGAGAAGGGAAAGGCTACCCACTCCAGTATTCTGGCCTGGAGAATGGACTGCAGTCCATGGGGTCACATAGAGTTGGACATGACTGAGCGACTTTCACTTCTTTAATCTAAAAATCACTCTGTTCTCTCAACTTTTCATAAAACATAGAGGCTTCCACAATGGATATTTCTTCCTCCAGACTTTACAGTGGAAACACTGTTACTGAGAATAGTTGTTGAGGATCTACAATGTCATAGGTTTTGAGCTAGCTCCTGTAATATTCTTAACTACCCTCAAGGTATTATCAATTCTCTATTAGCCGTGAGGAACTGGCTCATAAAGTAACTTACCTTGGTTCATATGGTGAGCCATTATATGGTAGGTAGTATGTTTGACAGAGTCTAACTCCAGTTTGAGGGTGTTCTTTTTATGAGTAGCTCCTAGAATTGAAGACTGTTCTGGTATGTACCTTGTCTATGGCAGAGAAAACCATATCTTCCCTTGTGTGATAGCAAACAGCATAGAGGTCTCCCTTTCTTTGGGAACTTCCTACGGTAAAGAATCCACCTGCAATGCAGGGGACACAGGAGACACCAATTCGATCCCTGGGGTGGGAAGAATCCCTGCAGGAGGGCATGGCACCCCCACTCCAGCATTCTGGCCTGGAAAATCCCATGGACAGAGGAGCCTGGTGGGCTATAGTCCATGGGGTCACAGAGAGCTGGACGTGACTGAGCACACAGGCATACACACACCATATAAACCATAATAAACTACACTGCTAGCCCACATGAAGTGTATTTTTTGTTGCAAAATTTCTGAAGGGATTTAAAAAATCATTTCCTTCTGAAATAAAAATTTTAATCCAAGAGTAGCCCATTTAATTTATGATTGGCAATGATTTCTTGGCAAGCATCAGGCATACTTAGGAATTCTTTTAAAATTAAAGAATCTAACCTACAAATTGTTTTCAAATGTAATGAAGTTTTTATGAACAGTAAATGTAACAAATAATGAAGTTGACATCATATTTCATTTTGTAGATGTTTAATTAAACATTTATTAATTTCAGTTTATCAATTTTGTATTTTGGAAGTAGTAAATCTCTTGAGATCTTAGAGCATTTTTATAGGTGTTTGAAAGAAACAAGGTTATGAGTTCTGTGTTTTTAGTGACTGAATAATGCTGGGTCTTTTACATTATTTGGTGAAGATAGAAGAGCCAATACTACCATGTTTGTGGCAAAATGGCAAGAGCTTCTTTTGGAGACCCCATTGTTGGTTTTTCTAGTCCACTGTGGCTTCTTCTGGTTGCCCTATATGCCTACCTTTTACATGCTAGAAACCAGATAATAAGGTATTCTTTTGGGCAGCTTTGTGTATCTTTCAATTTTCCTTGATTAACTTCATCTTTCTTGGTCTGCACCCTATCCACAGTGTGTTAGTCCTTTCCTCCCAATCTTAGATGAAAAGGGACACTGATGTATTTGGTTTCATGATCTAGTTTCAACTGAGGGGCCAGAAAACACAATCTAAAGTGAGGGGTGTTCACTTGGCTCTTGCCCAATAGGAAACAGGAGAAAGGAAGGAAGCAGATGCTTCTCCCATCCTTTTCCCCTTTTAGCATCCCTCCTAGGGATGTCCTCTTGGCCAAACAGACATGTCTGCTGTGCTTCAAGACTGGTGAAGCAAGGCCAGCATGCATGTGTTGATCTACATGTTTCTTTATCTTATATCTCTTTTACTTTCACTCCCAACATCCTGGGTTTGCACTTTTCTTCTTGTCCCTGGCATCACATTCTAGGGAACCCGGTCAAGGGAGTGCCAAGCCCCAGGTTGTCATCCATGGACCTAGTGCCAAGCAACTTTACTTGATCTGTTCTTTAAACTGTATCCTAGATACCTTTCCAGCTTCTGACTGTTGCGTTTTGTTTTTCTCTTAGGTTTTACTCCCAGTTCAACCTTGAATATCACATTTTGTAGGGTAGACGAAGAAAATATTGAACTTCCTATTGACTAAACGTCAAAGCTAGGTCTCTCTTATCTTGCCTATATACAGTTATTTTGTTTCAGCCCAGTTACAAGACCTTTTATTTTTCCCTGTTAAATCTGATCATTTTAGTCAGCTCATTATTGCTCTCATATGTCAAAAACATTTAGAATCTTGATACAGTCAGGATATTCCATATTCCTCATGATTTTGTGTCATCTGTATTTGAACTCTTTTTTTTTTTTTTTTGCCTTCAACATAGATTATACAATCCATGGTGGATAGAAAAGCCTGTAGATAGGACAACCTGCAGAAAACTTCCTAGCCCTAATCCTCACCATTTAGCATTTGTTTATTCACCTACTAAGTTAATTATCCTTTGCCTTCAGGCAAAGTAACTCATGGAGAAGGCAATGGCACCCCACTCCAGTACTCTTGCCTGGAAAATCCCATGGATGGAGGAACCTGGTAGGCTGCAGTCCATGGGGTTCCTACTAGTCGGACAAGACTGAGCGACTTCACTTTCACTTTTCACTTTCATGCATTGGAGAAGGACATGGCAACCCACTCCAGTGTTCTTGCCTGGAGAATCCCAGGGATGGGGGAGCCTGGTGGGCTGCCATCCATGGGGTCGCACAGAGTTGGACATGACTGAAGCGACTTAGCAGCAGCAGCAGCAGCAGCAAAGTAACTCAATTCCATTTCACAAACATACATTCAATGATTGCCTAATTCGGGCAAACCACAGTGTGGAGTTTTCTTGCTGGGTCACAGAGATAAATAAGAAGCTAGAGAATTTTTATTGGTGGGAATTTCTCTTCTTTAAAGGAAGATAGGGGAATTCCCTAGAGGTCTAGTGGTAAAGACTCAGAACTTCTACTGTCAAGGGTGGGGGTTCAGTCCCTGGTTAGGGAACTAAGATTCCTTAAGTTGTGTGGCCAAAAGAAAAGAAAAAAAAGATAGGCCTGTGATAGAGATATTGCAGAAGAGACCAGCCTTTTTTTGGACACCTCTCAAATCACACAGGATAGTCGCTACCTATTTCTTCTCCATGAATACTGGCTCTGATGAAAGAGAAAAGAAATACAGTTTAATAATGATCTAAGAAACTAGATAAACTAGGAGAATCATTTTCTTCCACTGAAAATTAAGTTTACCAAGAAGGTGTGAATTTAGAAACTAAAATAGCCTCCTTCCTAAGCACCTACCCATGTCGATAAAAACTCTTTGCCAAGTCACAAAGTCCTATCACGGTTGTAAATTCCTCTGTCACAATAATTGTTGCCTGTTAACTTTTAAGGCAAGAGTGAGAGGTTTATTGAATGGCAAGACGAGCATCTGGCATTTCTGGTTTAGTATCTGGAATTTCAGTAAATGTCAAACACACATTTCTGAGAAGGAAAAAGGGAAAAAGTCACTGGGAAAAGAAAACTAAGAGATAGCAAAAGTATTGGAACATTGCATATGAAATTTCAAAAGTATATAAGAACTTAAACTCATCATTACCATTTAAAAATAAGCTTTCACTGTAGTTTGAGGAAGATGCTACTTCAAAGTAATTAGTATAAATGGCCCTAAGGAGTAGAAACAGGAAAACATGGAAATCTCTGAAAATAACCTAATAAAAACCACAGATTGAATAATCTGGATTTTAGTAGTTACCACAGTGAAAGCCATGGAGAGAAACAAGTCAAAACAGAATTCAATATATGAGTCTAACGCTTTCAGAGAAAGCCATTGATAAACCAGAATGTCAACTAAACATGAGGGGAGTAGTACATTATCTTTTGTGACGTTAAGAGCTTGAAACTCAGACAGTACCTTTCTCCCCTTTTACTTGCCTCTTTCCTTTTATTTTAATGGCTTGAAATAAGGCTATTTCATATGGCTAACTGATTCTCATCCTTGTTAGAGAAGGCAAGCAATAACTACATAAACACATACATCGATAATACACACAAACTTGGAAAGGACAGTTCATTAACAATCTGTTAGATATTGAAAGCCCAGACTCCCCTGATGATGTCTAGACTGTGACAGAACTGAGATGGAGAGACAAGCCTACATCGGACACGGGGAAGGTGGTGGGGTATCTGGTCTCGGCTGCTGCCCCCATCACTTCCTGGCAGTGGCCTCATGGGTGGCAGCTAAGCATCGTGTTCCCCCACAGGGAACTGAAGAGGAGGAAAACAGGAAAAATCACGCGGTTTGCAACTCAAATATATCCCTAAGGATTTATGACTTAATCTTCGTGCATCATCGCTGAAAGAAACACAAGCCAGTTAACTGAAAGTAATTTAAAAAGCAATTTTAATCTTTTACTTGTTCTCTCAAGGAACATTAAAGGGGAGCCAATTCATAATCCCCAGCAATACATGGAAAAATCCCCTTTTCTCTTTTCCTTTTACACACACAACACGCTATGCATGGGGTCTCTGGAACTTCTCTTTCCCTAAACCTCTCCCTCTCAGTCTTCTACCCTTCTGACTCCCAGACACACCTGCACAGTCCTTTTCTTTTTCCCTGGGGCCACCCAGACACACCTGTCTGTGGTCTAAGAATGCTGGAGACTGCAATTCCTTGCTGAAGGGAGCTCAAAGACCACCCCACTTCACTGACTCCCCTTCATTGTTCTAGTTCCTTCTGTGGCATTGCCAGATAAAACACAGGACACCCAGTTAAATTAGAAGCTCAGGCCAACAACAAATAATCTTTCAGTGCAGGTCCCATGTAGTATGTGGGGCATATTTACGCTGAAAAAAATGATTTTTCTCCTATCTGATACTCAAGTTCAAATGAGTGCCCTGTGCTTTTATTTTCTAAATCCAGCAATCATATAGTTTTGTAGAGAGTGTGTTACTCATTCAGTCGTATCTGACTCTTCGCAACCCAGTGAAGTATAGCCCCCCAGGCTCCTCTGTCCATGGGATTTTCCAGGCAAGAGTATTGGAGAGTGGAGTGCCATTTCCTCCTCCAAAGGATCCTCCCCACCCAGGGATCGAACCTGGGTCTCCTGCATTGGCAGGTGGATTCTTTACCATTTGAGCTACCAGGGAAGCTTCACCAGAAATTCTTGTTCATGTGAGGGAAACAAACAAAACACCTTTTTAGACACTTTCAGAGCTATTTGAGAGGAAACTGAAGTGGTCTCAAATTTCCACCGAATGTGACAGACAGAACACCCTTTTGTTATCAGAAACATGAGTCACTTTGTCCAGCTTCACCCATAAGAAAATGCGTGGCCAAAATTAATTTACATGTAAAATTTTTTTTTTTCCTACTCTCTATCTAGACACTTAGGATCTGCCTAGCATAGCACTTGGTATACAATAAATGATTCAAAAGATCTTTTGAGCACAATTAAAAGAGTCTTGTGTTACCTAAAAATATTGTGTCCAATGTACATATCAATAGTATTAAATAAATGTGAAATCTCATGAGACTGAATTTGATTTTCATATGAAAGCATTTGATTGCTGATTTGTGAACGTAGACTCTCTTTTGCCAAGGAGTCACCTTGGAAGACGAGGGATTTTCTCTAACAATGTTGCTTCCATGTTGGATCCTCTGTAGGCACTCTTGGTGCCCGTTTCTGGTCCATGCAGAAGAATCACTCTTCTTGTTTTATGTTCTCCCTTTGTTTTGTCCTCAGACCATATTTCCCCAGCTGGTCTCCTGCCTGACCCACACTGCTCGGTTTTAAATGACTTCTGGCTATTTCCAAAAGGTCATAGCTAGCCTCTAAGGATGAAGATTCACAACCACTGGGAGCCCAGTGACACCTCAATTAACAAACCCCCTGGGAGCAAAGCTCTTCTATAATAAAGTGCATGTATTAAAAATGAGATTAACTCCTTGTAAATCAAACACAACAGAGCGCCCTGTGTGTGTACCCTAGACAAAAATGCTTTCTCAAAGAGCTTCAGTTTGTCCCTGTCCTGTTCAAAGCAAAAAGATTGATTCCACTCCAAAAAGCAAGTCAGGGTGGGGGTCATTCTGCCCACTCACTCTTGCAGTTGGATGCCCTCCCCCTCACCCCCTGCCCTAAAAGGGAATCTCCTCCTGACCTCATAACCCATCCCCTAGTTCAGGTCCCCAATACCCTCTCCACACTACCAAGCGTGGAGAATTTACACTGACTCATTCATTGGTTGGTTTTAGGTTTTAGTCACTAAGTCATGTCCGACTCTTTATGATCCCATGGACTATAGCCTGCCAGGCTCCTCTGTCCTTGGGATTCTCCAGGCAAGACTACTGGAGTGGGTTGCCATTTCCTTCTCCAGGGGATCTTCCCAACCCAGGAATTGAACTCCAGTATCCTGCATTGCAGACAGATTCTTTACCAATTGATATATTCATCACTTAATTATATTTCACTGGAAATTCACTTACTCAGAAATATTTATTTAGAGTGAGTTTTAGTTCCTCTAAATGGCACTAAATGTGATTTAGTTCCTAACCACACTAGGACCACAGCCTTGTCTAACTCAATGAAACTAAACCATGCCCTGTGGGGCCACCCAAGATGGGCGGGCATGATGGAGAGGTCTGACACAATACAATCTGGCCCACTGGAGAAGGGAATGGCAAACCACTTCAGTATTCTTGCCTTGAGAACCCCATGAACAGTACGAAAAGGCAAAATGATAGGATACTGAAAGAGGAACTCCCCAGGTCTTTAGGTGCCCAATATGCTACTGGAGATCAGTGGAGAAATAACTCCAGAAAGAATGAAGGGATGGAGCCAAAGCAAAAATAATACCCAGTTGTGGATGTGACTGGTGATAGAAGTGAGGTCCGATGCTGTAAACAGCAATATTGCATAGGAACCTGGAATGTCAGGTCCATAAATCAAGGCAATTTGGAAGTGGTCAAACAGGAGATGGCAAGGGTGAATGTCGACATTCTAGGAATCAGCGAACTAAAATGGACTGGAATGGGTGAATTTAACTCAGATGACCATTATATCCACTACTGTGGGCAGGAATCCCTTAGAAGAAATGGAGTAGCCATCATGGTCAACAAAAGAGTCTGAAATGCAGTACTTGGATGCAATCTCAAAAATGACAGAATGATATCTGTTCATTTCCAAGGCAAACCAGTCAATATCACAGTAATCCAAGTCTATGCCCCAATCAGTAATGCTGAAGAAGCTGAAGTTAAACGGTTCTATGAAGACCTATAAGACCTCTTAGAACTAACACCCAAAAAAGATGTCCTTTTCATTATAGGGGACTGGAATGTAAAAGTAGGAAGTCAAGAAACACCTGGATTAACAGGCAAATTTGGCCTTGGAATATGGAATGAAGCAGGGCAAAGACTAATAGTTTTCCCAAGAGGACACACTGGTCATGGCAAACACCCTCTTCCAACAACACAAGAGAAGACTCAACACATGGACATCACCAGACGGTCAACACCAAAATCAGGTTGATTATATTCTTTGCAGCCAAAGATGGAGAAGCTCTATACAGTCAACAAAAACAAGACCAGGAGCTGACTGTGGCTCAGATCATGAACTCCTTATTGCCAAATTCAGACTTAAATTGAAGAAAGTAGGGAAAACCACTAGACCATTCAGGTATGACCTAAATAAAATCCCTTATGATTATACAGTGGAAGTGAGAAATAGATTTAAGGGACTAGATCTGATAGATAGAATGCCCAATGAACTATGGATGGAGGTTTGTGACATTGTACAGGAGACAGGGATCAAGAACATCCCCATGGAAAAGAAATGCAAAAAAGCAAAATGGCTATCTGAGGAGGCCTTACAAATAGATCTGAAAAGAAGAGAAGCGAAAAGCATAGAAGAAGAGGAAAGATATAAGCATCTGAATGCAGAGTTCCAAAGAATAGCAAGAAGAGATAAGAAAGCCTTCCTCAGCAATCAATGCAAAGAAATAGAGGAAAACAACAGAACAGGAAAGACTAGAGATCTCTTCAAGAAAATTAGAGATACCAAGGGAACTTTTCATGAAAAGATGGGCACAATAAAGGACAGAAATGGTATGGACCTAACAGAAGCAGAAGATATTAAGAAGAGGTGGCAAGAATACACAGAAGTACTATACAAAAAAGATATTCACCACCCAGATAATCACAATGGTGGGATCACTCACCTAGAGCCAGACATCCTAGAATGTGAAGTCAAGTGGGCCTTAGGAAGCATCACTATGAACAAAGCTAGTGGAGGTGATGGAATTCCAGTTGAGCTATTTCAAATCCTGAAAGATGATGCTGTGAAAGTGCTGTACTCAATATGCCAACAAATTTGGATACCTCAGCAGTGGCCACAGGACTGGAAAAGGTCAGTTTTCATTCTAATCCCAAAGAAAGGCAATGCCAAAGAGTGCCCAAACTACCGCACAATTGCACTCATTTCACACGCTAGTAAAGTAATTCTCAAAATTCTCCAAGCCAGGCTTCAGCAATATGTGAACTGTGAACTTCCAGATGTTCAAGCTGGTTTTAGAAAAGGCAGGGGAACCAGAGATCAAATTGCCAACATCTGCTGGATCATTGAAAAAGCAAGAGAGTTCCAGAAAATCATCTATTTCTGCTTTATTGACTATGCCAAAGCCTTTGACTGTGTGGATCACAATAAAATGTGGAAAATCCTGAAAGAGATGGGAATACCAGAACACCTGACCTGCCTCTTGAGAAACCTATATGCAGGTCAGGAAGCAACAGTTAGAACTGGACATGGAACAACAGACTGGTTCCAAATAGGAAAAGGAGTTCGTCAAGGCTGTATATTGTCACCCTACTTATTTAACCTATATGCAGAGTACATCATGAGAACGCTGGGCTGGAAGAAACACAAGCTGGAATCAAGATTGCCAGGAGAAATATCAAAAACCTCAGATATGCAGATGACACCACCTTTATGGCAGAAAGTGAAGAGGAGCTAAAAAGCCTCTTGCTGAAAGTGAAAGTGGAGAGTGAAAAAGTTGGCTTAAAGCTCAACATTCAGAAAACGAAGATCATGGCATCTGGTCCTATCACTTCATGGGAAATAGATGGGGAAACAGTGCAATCAGATTCAGACTTTATTTTTTTGGGCTCCAAAATCACTGCAGATGGTGACTGCAGCCACGAAATTAAAAGATGCTTACTCCTTGGAAGAAAAGTTATGACCAACCTAGATAGCATATTGAAAAGCAGAGACATTACTTTGCCAACAAAGGTCCGTCTAGTCAACACTATGGTTTTTCCAGTGGTCATGTATGGATGTGAGAGTTGGACTGTGAAGAAAGCTGAGCACCAAAGAATTGATGCTTTTGAACTGTGGTGTTGGAGAAGACTCTTGAGAGTCTTTTGGACTGCAAGGAGATCCAACCAGTCCATTCTAAAGGAGATCGGCCCTGGGATTTCTTTGGAGGGAATGATGCTGAAGCTGAAACTCCAGTACTTTGGCCACCTCATGCGAAGAGTTGACTCATTGGAAAAGACTCTGATGCTGGAAGGGATTGGGCGCAGGAGGAGAAGGGGACGACAGAGGATGAGATGGCTGGATGGCATCACTAACTCAATGGACGTGAGTCTGAGTGAACTCTGGGAGTTGGTGATGGACAGGGAGGCCTGGTGTGCTGCGATTCATGGGGTCGGAAAGAGATGGACACCACTGAGCGACTGAACTGGACTGAACTTAGTCAATGTGCATATTTTAACCAGCAACTTGAATGATAATTGGCATTAAAATCTTTGTCCCTATTACAGGAGAGTCAAGAATCATCAGGTAGATATGGATATATTTTAGGAAATGAGAATGCATCTGAAATTACTGCCTGCTCCTGAGTGATCAGCCTGATTGGTGAGGGAGTGGAGAGAGGAATGTAAGTGTTATCTTTGCTAGTCACATGGATCCCTATCTTTTTGTCTTAGAAGGAGGAAGACAGGCTGAGTTTAGATTTCTAAAATCCCTATTTCTCAGAGCAGCCAGGAGTAGTGAGAGAGACTTTATAACTGTCTTTTCTGAGAAACTCCCTTGACACCCTATTGTGTCTGAGGAAACAAATGCCCCAAAGTGTTGGAGGGCAAAATGAGAAAATCGTGTGGATTTTGGTAAAAGCATCTTCTCATTGGTAAGAAGGACAAGACAATAGATGGTCCATCCCAAACCCAGTGAAAGTTCCCTTTTTGCATCACCAGTGACATCATTGTAATTAGGAAAAACTACATGACATCCTAATTTGCATCACTGACATCATTAAAACCAACCATGTAGTCAGCCTTAATATCCTCTAACATATTTACATTCTTAATATTTAACTAAATTTTGGTCAACCATCTGTAAGATTGTACATAATTGCCTTAATTCTTTGTCTTAAAGTAAACTTCTAACTTAGTATATCACTGAGAACATCTAGGATTTAAAGGTTCAGGAAAGTGACATGTGGGGGTGATGGTGAATACTTAATATCATTCATTCTTCTATATTCAGGGAGAAGTGGAGGTGTTCCTCCCCTATTCATCTCTCTCTCTAGACCATAAAAGCAGGAATAAGCAAAATCATGAAGCATCATTATGATGAATAATAATGCAAAATAGCAATACCTGTCGTCAGATTGTGATGGCAATTTCTTAGCCTTTTTGTATGCAGATGAAAAGGTGGGTTTTTGCAGCAAATCTGCCTTCAGCCCAATGCCTTCCTACATCTCACACCCACTCCCAAACACAGACTCACACTTCACTTCGGGGTTGGAAAAGTGACTTTCAAATTAGGATGTCAGAAATGATACAAAGTTGGTTTGTACTCCTCAAAAAGTTATCCTGCTCATTTTAGTTGGACATATTTATATAATTTGTTATTAACAGGCATTTGTCAGCTGTCAAAAATGATCTACACTGACACTGAGGAAAATGTAGACCAAATGGTTGTGACTTATTTCCTGATTAATGTATCTTCCAAAAACTTAATAGAAATGGAAAAAAACACAAGAACAGAACCTATGATGACAATTTTTTTCTATCTAAAGGCAAGAAAGAAATGAAAATGCTTAAATATATCATTATATACAATGGGTTTTCACAGAAACTTAATTTTAATTTAATCCCAAACCACTTGTTAATTCAAGTCTCTTCAGAACCTCTAAAAGATATATTCTGTACTGACTTCTCCAAAAGGTCTCTCAAATTAATGTGTTGAAGTAGTTTGAGGGAGGCTGAGAAAAATATCTTAACCTTTGTAGTCATTGGTTCAAAATTCTTTTCTCTGAGGGTCTTTTCTAAAGAGTTTCTAATTTTTGCTTCTCTGGAATTTGCAATCAACACAAACCATCTCCTTCATGATTTTTATGTTTAGTAAACAGAACACCCTGAAGGTGACTAGGAAATCTCAGCATGTTTGAAAGTTATCATCAAGTAGACAGGATCCACTTTTTTTTTTTTTTGGCTGCACCACTGGGCATGTGGAATCTTAGTTCCCCAACCAGGTTTCAAACCCATCTCCCCTGCAGTGAAAGCCTGGAGTCTTAACCATTCAACAACCATGAGTTCCAGGATCCACTGTTTTGACTCTTAAATTGATGTCTGAGAAAATGAGGGAAAACAATTTATGAACAGACCTATGATTTTTCCAGTAGTCATGAACGCATGTTGAGAGTTGGACCATAAAGAAGGCTAAATGCTCAAGAATTGATGCTTTCAAACTATGGTATTGGCGACGACTCTTGAGAGCCCCTTGGACAGCAAGGAGATCAAACCAGTCAGTCCTAAAGGAAATCAGCCTTGAATACTCATTGGAAGGACTGACACTGAAGTTCCAATATTTTTGCCATCTGATGTGAAGAACTGACTCCTTGGAAAAGACTCTGCTGCTGGGAAAGATTGAGGGCAGGAGGAGAAGGGGATGACAGAGGATGAGATGGTTGGATGGCATCACCGACTCAATGGACATGAGTTTGAGCAAATTCTGGGAGATAGCAGACAGGGAAGCCTGGCGGTGCTGTAGTCTATGGGGTCACAAAGAGTCAGACATGACTGAACAACAGCAACAACACTGGTCATAACTAGTTACATAGCCTGATCCAGAGTCAGTGTGAGACGGCACTTCCAAAGATACAGATCCAGGGAGATATGAGAACTGAGGCCATTGACACATCCACTCTATCTTAGGAAACCATAAGCCTTAGATTCCAAAATGGCCAAATAGAGATGCAGAAACGAGGTTAGTCATTGATCAGAATATCTGATGGTAGTTTGGTTTATCAGAAAAGAAAAATTTCCAGGAAGCTTTTAAGCAGGTGACTGTAAGAATATGAAAGAAATTACTCTTCTAATGAACCAAAGAACTTTGATTTTTCTCTAAAGTGAAAAGTAAAAGTGTTGGTTGCTCAGTCAAGTCTGATTCCTTGGGACCCCATGGACTGTAGCCTGCCAGTCTCCTTTGTCCATGGAATTCTCCAGGCAAGAATACTGGAGTGGGTAGCGATACCCTTTTCCAGGGGATCTTCCCAAACTGGGTCTCCTACATGGCAGGTCGATTCTTTACCCATCTGACCCACCAGGGGAGATTTTATTGATGTGGCTTGTGAGGTCACATCATTCATTTAGTGTTAAGAAATCAAATGTGCATGCAAAGCATAAAGTAAGTGAAGCATTTCAGTTGTTCAACAGAATACAGCCCCTTCTACTCATGGGTGCATGGTCTGAGCATGAGATGGGACATTCTTAGTTGCTTTGTGTCCCTCAGAGTGTAAAATGGCAGCCAACAAAATACAAGCTCACTGAGTTAGCTTATAGCTTATACTAAACCAAAGGGAATGCTTGTACTAACAAAGGGAAAAAACTATGCATATTTGAATGGTAATTTCAAACACGCCCACTTTTGGCTTAACCTCCTGAATTTAGAATCTTGTTTAAAATAAAATTCTATAAAGCACCCTTTATAGAAACAGCAAACTCTCTGGTTGTAGTTTGGAAGCCCTGCAGATGCATCACAGGCTGTCCATCTGATGGGCTAGTTTGGAATCACTAGCTCTCTGGGAACCCTGCCCCACCCATGGAGGAGAAGTCAGGACTTTCAAGCTGAACCTGCGTGTGGGTCTAGGCTGAGCCAGTGGTTCAGTGAGTGACACTGAATGACTTTTCATAAGATTAAAAACAAAAACAAAACCCTACACCAAACTGTTCACCTAGATACTAACTCCAACCTGAATAACTGAACACATTCATCTGGGCTCACTGTCAGAAGTGGCTCAAGAGCAGTATCACAAAGTTCTTCAAACTCTTCTCTTCAAGAACTCGTGTACTGCTCAAGTATTGTTTAGGTGGTACATAAATAGGTCGTTATTTCTCGAGATGCGTGTCTGTCAAGCCTTCTCCGCCAAAAGGTGTAATTCAGGGTGTCACATCCAATTTTAAGGCTGTCAGTTAACAGCCTGTAAAATGTTCCTGGGATAACCCCTCCCAGTAAGAAAAGCATGTCCTGGGCACTGACAAGTGTGACCTTGACCTGGACACACACCCAGACAGCCGCTCAAAGGACGGCAGCCCTTTCTGCTCCTCTCTAAGAGTTCTGAGTGACACCTGTGGTCAGATGAGGGTGGGAAGGGAACAAAAACATGAAACACAATGATTTCCAGTACATCTTGTTCCTTGTCTTCGGGCAAAAAATTTACACCATTATGTCATTTTTGTGAAGTGCTCATCAATGAGCGTGAAAACCTCATTTGTCATCTTTCGGTCTGATAGACAATCAGAGTTAAGGGAATTCAGCTGGGCTGTCAGCTCTTTGCTGTCAAGTAGAGCAACTGAAGGAAGGCAGCAAAAATCACAGGGCCAATGAGGCCGCTGGGCACTGATGCCAAGGCTGATCGTAGAAATCCTCGGGAAGATCTTCTTTTCCTCCGCATTCCCATCCAATTTGCTGGAGCTGTTTATCAAGTTCCCATGCGGACAGGATGTAAATATGCCACTTAAATCTGCAAATACAATAATGAAAACTGATATTTGTAATTGTATCTGTGTGGTCCCACTGCCTCAACAGTAAATGGATTTCCAACCTAATATTGCTAAATGAATCCTTGAAATATGTGAGCTCCATTACAGCGGAAGCGTGGCATCACTTCTCGCATCCTGACATGATGGGGACATCTCCTCATTTCACATGATTGAAATATTTTTATCTGTCTCCTGAAACTGCCTTACCACAGTTTTAACCCCATCTTTTGTGCTGGAGAAGCAGGTGCCACGGAAGCCTTCTCTCCCTTCATTCTAGTCTATGGAATAGCTATGGTGCCGTGACAAAGGAGAAAGTTCCAGATGCTGGAGAGAGACTTCTAGACACTCTATCTCCCATCTGCCTTTCAATCATCCTCCCACAGGTGGCCTCCACAAAGTTCTTATTGTAAAAGGTTTGAAGCCAGATTCTGTCCTTTCCCATCAACGTGTGTAGAGAATGACGAATGTTTGTACCTCCCTGTGGCAACCCACTCCAGTACTCTTGCCCGGCAAATCCCATGGACGGAGGAGCCTGGTGGGCTGCAATCCATGGGGTCGCTAGGAGTCGGACACGACTGAGCGACTTCACTTTCACTTTTCACTGTCATGCATTGGAGAAGGAAATGGCAACCCACTCTACTGTTCTTGCCTGGAGAATCCCAGGGACGGGGGAGCCTGGTGGGCTGCTGTCTCTGGGGTCGCACAGAGTCGGACACGACTGAAGCGACTTAGCAGCAGCAGCAGCAGCAGCCTCCTCCCAGCCCTGCAATCTCAGAAATGTTATTTCAGCAGTAAAAGTCATCAAAGGGTTAAATCTTTACTATGTACTCTCAGATAGGTAGAGGGGAGAATAGGTTCTTTTTTTGTGATGTGAACCATTTTTAACATCTTTATTGAATTTGTTACAATATTGCTTCTGTTTTATATATATAGTTTTGTATTGTTTTGTTTTGCTTTTTGGCCATGAGGCATGTGGGATCTTAGCTTCCCAACCAGGGATGGAACCCACACTCCCTGCAATGGAAGGCAAAGTCCTAAACACTGGACCACCAAGGAAGTGTCGAGAATATGTTCTTAATGAATATCCTCTTCATGTTTACCAGACATTTTTCCTTTCTTTCCCTTTCGATATTTCTATCACAAGATTTCTTTAGCCATTGCAAACTCCTCAGAACTCTTCTGAGTCTCAGTCTCATGGGTTGAGACTGGGTTGAGACTGGGTTGAGACTCACCTCTTTATAGGCAAGTCTCCTATCTTCTTTCCTTTCATGCTCTGCTCTTTATTTGGTAGAAGGTCTTGGCTTCTCACTCCCCAGCCCCCCAGTTCTGTGACACAGAAGACCCTGAATACCCGAGTAAGTGGCAGCTCCTTTCCCCTCAGGCTGAGAGAAGAGGAGGAATGGGAGAGTCACACACATTTTCGACTTCCTTTCTTTTTCTGAAATTTCTATTATACCACCGAGCCTCAGCTTCATCTGTTCAGTGGGTATAACAGCAGAAGGCCATAGTATGAGGCACCCACATAGCTGCTCAGTAAAGGTTATCTTCTTCCCCTGCTGCCCGTGATGTTTCAAAAATGTTCACCTTTTATTACGAAGACTCTTCTCTTGTAGATGCTTTCTTTTTATAGCTGCACTCACTTAGGATTATTTTCTGATGTAGTAACTGTTGTTAAAGCATGGTACAGGCTATACTATTCCCTATTTTTAACCTTTTGAAGCAAAGAATCATTTCGCTTATTTTGCTATCCCCTGTACCGGGCATGCTAAGTCACTTCAGTTGTGTCCGACTCTTTGTGACCCTATAGATAATAGCCTGCCAGGCTCCTCTGTCCATAGGATTCTCCAGGCAAGAATATTGGAGTGGAATGCCATGCCCTCCTCCAGGCGATTGTCCAGACCTAGGGATTGAACCCACATCTCTGATGTCTCTTGCATGCAAGCTCTTTACCACTAGTACCACCTGGGAATTCCTATATCCATTAAAATGCTTTAAATATATTTCAGTTCAGTTCAGTCATTCAGTCGTGTCCGACTCTTTGTGACCCCATGAATCACAGCACGCCAGGCCTCCCTGTCCATCACCAACTCCTGGAGTTCACTCAGACTCATGTCCATCGAGTCAGTGATGTCATCCAGCCATCTCATCCTCGGTCGTCCCCTTTTCCTTCTGCCCCCAATCCCTCCCAGCATCAGAGTCTTTTCCGATGAGTCAACTCTTCGCATGTGGTGGCCAAAGTACTGGAGTTTCAGCTTTAGCATCATTCCTTCCAAGGAAATCCCAGGGCTGATCTCCTTCAGAATGGACTGGTTTAGTGCTCAATAAATATCGGACCCAACTTCACCACTGGGTTAGAGTGTAGACTGAATCTCAGCCCATTTCCAAGGCATACAGGCCACATCTGGCTGGACACAGAGTCACTACAGAAATCCCAGGAAGTGACTAGGTATAGACAGTGCGGAAACTGCTTGAAATGACATCAGAGCCTGTTGATTGAGACTTAGTATCATTCCTTTGAGGAAGAAGATTTCACTTTGGTTATTTTTCTGGCAACTAACGAACCTATTGTGTCAATGCTGTAGTGAACTTGGCAAAACCCTCTGTGAAAACTGATAAAATATAAATTACTCAGACAAGAGGAAACTTTTCATTCCTTTTAGAAGTTTCTATCCAGCAGAGTTACATGTTCCTTTTTGGGAAAGTTAAACTTGGACATTTATTTTACCCATACAGCTCTCTTCTCTCTTCCTGTTAAAGCCTCGCAGTCCCCAGGCGAAAGAGAATCTGATTCCCAAGTCTTGTTTGAGAGTAGCGTAGGCTTTCAGAATTTTGCAAAATGAATTGTTTTAGTGCCCCAATTTATGATGTGGTGGTTTTCCTTTTTCTTTGTGAAAACCTGTGTGTGCTCTGATAAACTTTATCAAAACTTCAATGTATAATTATTCTGTAGTGGTTCTTCTTGTGTCCTTCACCTTCTAACTTCCTCATAGAGGAAAAGTTTTCAATATTCAGAATCTGCCCTACCCTTCTCACTTTCTGTATTTGCAAGCAGTTACTATATAGAGAGGGTTTACCAGGTGGTGCTAGTGGTAAAGAGCCTGCCTGCCAATGCGGGAGACGTAAGAGACACAGGTTAGATCCCTGGGTTGGGTAGATCCCCTGGAGGGCATGGCAACCCACTCTAGTATTCTTGCCTGAAGAATCCCATGAACTGAGGCGCCTGGCAGGCCGCAGTCCACAGGGTTGCACAGAGTCAGACACGACTGGTGATTTCACACGCATGCATTGTATAGAGAAGATATATATCTTGAAGGAATTAAATGGTGAATCCTTAGGACGTGCAACACTGTCACATTTTGGGACTCATATGTAGCCATCACAGGAAAATTCCATTTCCCTGGGGTGATTTTTGCCTCTCTTGTTAGAGAGAGTGCAAGTCTACCAGCAGACAGAGAAATGAAAGGGAAATGACTTGCCACCCTTCCATTCTCCATCTCAGTCAAAGTGACTTTGAAATGGATCAATGGTAAGTCTCTAAAACAAGACGCCAGATGCTTCTAGAAATACAAGTAAGAATTAATTTTCTCATGGACTTTCTCTGCTACTTCACTTACCCATACCAAAAATAGAAGAGAATATTAATACCTCTTGTTTCTATGATAATCTTTCTCTAGAAAAATGATTCATGTAAATGAAACATTATTTAACATCATTGCATTTTTTGATTATATTAGTGATACATGATCAAGATAAAATGATATATGAATACATATAACTAAATCACTTTGCTGTAACCTGAAACTAACACATTGTAAATTAACTTATATTCCAATCTAAAATAAATAGGAAATACAGAAAAAAAATCTTTCAAATTACAGTATCTTTTAATAAAGTCAGTTATTAACTACAACATCTAGCCTTACAAATGGTGTGTGCATGTGTGTACACACATGCCTGTATTTTGCAATCACGCTAACTTGCTTAAATGATCGCTTTAATATAAACAAACGGGAAAACTGCTTGAAATTACATTGCCATTCTCCCCCTACTTCTCCTAACTGTGCTTTAAGAGAAACATTTTTATAAACTGGATGCAAAGTGAGCTTGGAAGGCATATTTTCGGAGAACTAGTAATTTTGGGGCTTCTAACAGCCAGATTTTTTGAATGGTAAGAACCAAAAAAAGCACAGAAGGCAGCAAAGGGTAGAGAAAATGGTTGAACAATCAGCTGTGTTGTTGAAACTGTCAGAGGAGGGAAAGTGTCGACTTATCGCATCTCAGCCTTATTCAAAGAGAAGTGGGCTCCTCGTGATGGGCAGGATGCCAGAATGTGATAATAAAGGAGCTCTGTAGGACTGCAACATGGTACTCTAGAAATACATTTTCCAATTAGTCATAAGTGTTTATTCATCAAGGCATACCACAATGCTTTTGGTAACTGAGTTGTACAAGCAGCTGTAATTGGCAATTGAGAAACATCAATGCAAATGTTTTCATGTCTAATCCTGAAATTGTTCACGCTCCACATTGCCACTGAATGGTTCCTCTGTCCTGGAGTGGTGTGGATAGCATGCCTGTGACGACAGGTTTAGGGCCTTTCTAATCATCAAGCACTAAATTAGACCCTTCTTGCAGATTTAGTCTTTTTTCCTGATTGGTTTGAGGAAGAGAAGCTGAAGTGGATTGAAAAATGTTCTTTCAGCAACATTTGGGGAAATTTTTGTTGTTGTTCAGTTGTGTCCGACTCTTTGCGACCCCATGGACTGCAGCACGCCAGGCTTCCCTATCCTTCACCACCGCCCAGAGTTTGCTCAAACTCATGGTCCATTGAGTTGATGCCATCCAACCATCTCAACCTCTGTTGATGTCTTCTCCTCCTGTCCTCAATCTTTCCCAGCATCATTTTGGTTAAGCCTAAAGGGAAGCTTGAGAGGATGGTCAGCTGAAAGATTTTTTCCAGATCTTTAGAGGATAAGAGTCCATTCCAGAAACCTTCACTCCCTGTAAATTCCAACAATGAACTCAGTTGGACATGCCACAGATACCTGCCGACCCTCCTGAGTGACAGCTCCTGATACCTGTTTGGGCGATGTCTCACTTTTGCCTTCTGGCTGTTAATCTGGAGCAGTTTTTAAACTAGAGAAGAAGCCCTGGTGAAAAGAATCCCACAGGATGTTTCTTGACCTTTAAAAAGAAAACCATCAGGACTGACAGGCTTTCAAATTTAAAAAAATTTCTTTTTGCACTCCTTAGTAGCAGAGAGCTGCAAATGATTACTTAAAAGGCTCTCCTTTGTTTTATTCTCCAAAGTTTTCAGATACTTAGTCTGAGAGGCTTGTGACAATTAAATCAATTTCCACCGGAGTCCCCAGAGGCGGGCCTTATCCCAGCTCCCTCAAGGAGACTTACACTAATAAGGAGCTGGCAACTTACCTGGGAGGAAGGTGCAAAGTAGAAAAATGGAATTTCAGGTCAAAGAAAAACTTTGCCACAGAATACCAGTTCTTGCAGACTGAAAGATCAACCCTATAATAGAAGGTGAGTCTTATTTAAAATGAGAAGAGTGTAACCAAAATTAGGCTTTGAAAATAGCTTTCTGATAATACTATTTGACTCTTGAAAAAAAGAGCTGTTATTAAAAAGAAATTTACTTCACACTCCCTCCAAGTTTAAAATGTACTTTTCGTTTCCAGAGGTAAAATGTAACCCACTGATTTTGGTGCAAATGGCGAGTTATAGGTACAGTAGCCTGAGTGTTCTGTTTATGGTTACAGAAACTGAGAAAATCACCACCTGATTGCCCTTTGCCTATGTTTAGTCCAGGTAATAAAGCATGAAACTGTTTCGAGACCACAAACCACTGTCCTTCTCCTCTTCTTCTTGACATGGCTCGGCACAGCCCAACCAAGGGCCCCAGGGCACACCTTCTTCACCAACAGGCTGCCTAATCTGACAGACAGCCATCCCACCCCTTCTTACAAGCACTTTTGGGCACCTTTTATGTGCCCAAATACACATGCCTATGTGCTTTGCACACACAGCCAGGAAGATTGCCGTGGAAGTAAATAACCAAAGGGTTAGAAAATGCAATGTACATTTTTCCTGGGCCACCTGACCATGCAGCTTATCAGGAAGTACTGCCCAGGTCCCCAGGCTACCCTCCCATGAAGCACCTGTGCAAAATGGGTCACAATGCAAGCTACTGGCTGACTGAGAGCATGCAGGCATCAGAAGCTGTCTGAACATCTAGGGTGGTACAGGATCCATTGGGCAAAGTTGGACGGCGTCAGGAATGGGTTTTAGAAAGCTGAGGACCTAGCAGCCACAGATGGTTCTCAGAGGCTGTTACTCTGAGGACCTCTGAGGATGTTGTAATGCCTTCTTGCTGTTTCCAGCATCTTGCTTGGTTTCCTCCCTCCACGCTGTCTAGTCCCCTACAATTGTCCTTTCTTAAAGTCTCCCACTTGAATGCTGCTGGCTTTCACCTGCCACCAGGGAAGTATGGAGATTTTCTTTGTGTTGCACGTGGGCTTGTCCTATCTCTTCCTCCCTCAGCTGCATACATGCACAGTTCTCAGATCTGCTCTACAATACCTGGGATCCTACCTGACCAGTGCCCCACATCTTCCCTGGCTACCACCTCACCTGCATGAGTGCTCACACAGACAGCTGAAGTTCCCTAAGCTTCTCTTCCCAACTCCAGGTCTTTCCCTTTCATCCTATTCCTTTCCACATCTCAAGCAGCAAGTTCTAGAGTCAATCGTAGCACGTCGGGGTGAAGATAGGCGTCAAGCCAGGAGCTGTGTGATCCCAGGCTGGGTCTGGGGGAGGAAGTAATGTCATCACTCCAGACCTTTCCATCCTTCATCTCCTGGGACCCAGCCTCTAGAACTGTGTATAGAACAATCTTGTACTTTCTAGAGAGGATGCATAAAGATGGGGAAAGAGGAAGATGGGATCTATGGTTTTCTTGGCCCCAGGATCTCTGACCAGACACCTCCTGCCTCCCTCTTTGCAATGATCACTGTTTGTGTTGACCTTTATCTCTCCCATCACAAGGGACCTTCTTTGGCATAGGACCCCTGCCTTGTATTTCTGTATCCCAGCATCCAGCTACACTGCTTGGCTCACAGTACTTGTGTTAATTGTTAAAACACACTTTCCTTCAAGACTTTGAAAGATTAGTTTGGGAGACAGGTGGCCACATTCCTCAAGGGAGCGGGAAGGTCAAAACTGAGAAAGTTGAACAAAGAAAAGGAAGGAATCTAGGACCATCAAACACAGAAATCTAGGACCTGTTTCATTGTTTAGTCCACTTACCTTTGGCTCATTCAAGCAAAAATGCGTAGGGAATTATTAGGCTTTTGACTAGCTCTCCATTTGCATGACATAGAGGGAATACTGCAGACAATGTGTGCTTGAGCGTTTCATCTGTCTGGAGGTCTATGGCTGGTGGCATGGAAACGCAGAAGGGAAATTGCAAGGACTAGCCTATGGGTCAGAAACCCATTTGGTACATCATGATCCAACTTTTTTCTCCTCTTTGAGGTTCGCCTATACAACAAAGATTGTAATACCCACTTTGCACTCTGCCCAGAACTACTGGGACTGTCATATGAGATAATGCAGGGAACTTGACCAACTAAAAAGCAAGAGACAAAGGTGAAGCCCCAGATCAGAGTCTACACCCCAATTTGCTAAAGTCAGGGGAGGGCCAGGCCAGGAGACACATCATCCCCAAAAGATCATGTGTGCAGGGGAGGCAGGTGTGCTGAATTCATTCCAGGAGTTAATTGTGCAGACTCGGGGGGCCCCTGACATTTTCCAGCCCCACTCTGGGGGCAGTGGATTACTAGGGAATTTGTGTTCCTGCCCATGCAGATTCCCTCTTGATCCCCAGGGCTGCTTCTCTCTGTTTTCCCCTCCAAGTAATTACTCACTAATTTCTTTCTCTTTTCACATTGACTTCTGACCAGACCCATGTGTTTGACTCCAGAATGACTCCTATGGACGCAGGCTTGGACTCAGTACATTTGGTTGGAAAGTCACTCAAAGGTTCAACCACGAGGGATTCTTACGATTTCCAAATACATCCTCTTGCGGCCATTACAATATTTTAGGTCAGAACGTTTTCATATTGCAGGTGTGTGTGTGTGTGTGTGTGTGTGTGTGTGTGTGCCCAGTCACTGGTTGTATTTAGGAAAAGAAGGCTCATGGGCCAAATACCCACTTGGGTTTGTTTGGATGACTAAGAAATGATGGGAATTCAGAGTGTACAAGATTATAAATATTACAGAGGCTATTCAAAATCTCATTTACTTTAGTCTGACTGCCTCTTTACTCTACATATTTAAATTCCATTTGCAGCCACCAACCAGACCCTGATACTCTTAAAGAAAATAAAAACAAGCAAACTACTGCTAAGGGAAATGTAAATTGGTTTGTTTGCTCCTTTACACTCCTGGGCAGTGAAAACACAAGCAATCATTATTCCAAGGGTCTCACTGAATATACAAAATCTTTGTCTTTCTTAGGAGTTGCTTTAAAGGTTAACCATTTTCTAAAGAGTTCTTTGTGTCTAGAAACCGATTTTATGCTCCTTTTGTCCAGCCACCAAATTCTTACAAACTTGTTCAAGTTTCCCGCACAAACACATTTGCATTCATTTAGAAAATGGAGAAAACAGTTTGCTTTGGAAAAGCCTGTTTGTTGTTCTTGACATTTACAAAGTCCTTATCGTGCATTGGGAGCTGCATTCAAGCTTCAAGAAGCCAACTGCCCCTGGAGATGTTTGTGCTTGGGGACCAGGGGTCAGGATTCTGAAACACAGGCACCCTGGTCCCTGGCTGGAGCTAGTGCACACACAACAGTGATCAGGGCAGTAGGAGTCTGTGCTCAAGATGTCAGCACATCCATGCTTATCCCACCAATTCCCAGGCCCCAAGGCCCTTCCTTCTTGGATAATTTTTCCCAGAAGCTTGTTGCCTGCATTCAGAAATGTCTCTCCCCATGGGAATTCCTCTTTACCTTCTATTCACTTTTTACTATAAAAGATTATCTCCAAGCCAAGGTGGGGTGTTCTATCTTCTAGTGCTGCCATCCAAGAGAGAAAGTACGATGTCCAATATCCTCAACCTACGTATGTTACCAAAAACAGGGTCGGGCTGCTCACTGCTCAAAAGCCATTAAAGAAGTCATGTTGGTGGAAGGGAAAGTTTGCTTTGTTTTTTGATGCCAGCAACCAGCGGGGGAGGGCAGACATCTGTCCAAAAACCAACTCCCCCACTACCCCACAGCCAGTGGGCAAGAGGGAGGGGGATACGTGCAGAAACAGCACAGTCAGGGCTGATAGTCATCTTGCAATTGGTCATTGGTGGTCTGACCAGCATCATCTTGACTGTTTCAAGTACAGTTAATCTGTAGTTTCAGCATCGGCTTGTTTCCATTTCTTGAGGCCAATTTTCAGAATTCTGGCAGTGTACGTCATAGCTACAGCTCACAGGATATGGCTCAGAATATTTCTATAGCCCTTGAGAAGGAACCAAAGGTCCTTGACTATGCTTATTGAATACATCATTATTATTTGGTCTCCTTTGACAGTTTCCCTTTGTTTCCATAGGTTCTCACTTCTCTGATTAAACTTATTCTTTGGCTAAAGCTCTTCCACAGACAAAAGGCAGGCTGAGGACGTGGGGAAGGGACAAGGACCATAGGCTCCTGCTCTGTTTCACGTGGGGCCGTAAAGGAGCAACATCTTGGCAGTGGAGAGGGTCCCTGCTTGCTCCTGGCCTCAGACAATGTCACACCTAAAATCCAAAACCTAAACTACCAAAATATTCAATATTTTCATATACACAGATTACCCAGTTTTCAAAAGGATTCTTTTAGATGTGGAATCACTCAATGGACATTTAAAATGGGGTTTGATTTACAGAAATGTCATTCAAGAATGAGTGAAGGGAGGTACAATGGTATTGCAATAGTTCAGTTGGTACACAAATCTCATATGAAATAGTCACCAAGCATCTGCCAATCACTGACAGTGGCTGGTAACTCAGTCGGATTTGCCTTCTTAAAATGTTTTTCTCAACAATTCCAAGGGAACACTCCTCTGCCTCACCATATGGAGACTTTTTCTATTTAATAATAATTTAGGCACTTTTCTTTGCCCTAATGATATATCAAACATTTTTTCTCAAGATCCAAAATTAGGGTATTGGGATTTCCTGCTTTTATATATATATATATAACATACTGTATTTGTTCTTAATTTCTCTTAGTTCAGTGATAGACAGCAATTATAATTATAGCCCATATAGGCTATAATTAACAAAAAGGAATTCAGTGAGGTCAAAAGAAAATGTGAAAGCCATTACAGCAAAGCAGGTTGGGCTGGTGGTGCAGTACGAACTTATTGCCTTGCTAATTGCAAGGTACAGATGTGGGTACAGACCCCACGAAGCCCCCTTGGCCTGGGTGAAAGGCAACCTGACATCATTAGCGAGGGATCAGCAAGAGCGGATGGGGCTGGTGCTGCAGCGCCACACGCCATGGCCGGGGAGGTGGCCTGACATCGGCTCCTGGCTCTGCCATGATCCTTGGTCCCATCTGGACTAAAAAGGAAAAAAAAAAAACACCTAAGTATGAAAACCCAGCCAAGGCTTTGGTTCCTAGTAAGGCTTGGGTTCAGTACATTTTTGAATGTGCTGTCTTTCCAAGAAAGGTAGGTGTGTGTCACAAATATTACATCACCAACGCAGTCACTGAAAGAGAAACTTACCAACTGTACAATTTGCTGGCATCAGTGTGCATCGCCATGGCAATATTCTAGCTGCATGTGTTGTGATTCATTTGGCTTCCTTTCAATTCTTAGAACCACAGTTTTAAGCATCAAGTCCTCATGATCCTTTCCACGGGCAAGGAGAAAGTGGGTGTGAGACTCCAAGAACTATTCTCCCAATCTCAGTGGCTAGCATAGGGGCAGATGCCTACCTTTAAACCCACTGCTGGGAAAGAGGAAGAACTTGGTGACAGGCTGCAATCAGCCATTCCTCATTCTGGGTGGCAGGAGAGGGAGAGAAGGGATTCCACTCTTCCAGAAAACATTGCCAGTGCTATCTGAATGCAATTAGGGTTCTAAGTTTTATCCAGTCCCCACAGTATATGAAAGAACAATCACAAGCTACTGAAAACATTGCCTCCTAAATGAAATTGAAGTGATACAGCCTGGTAGATAAATGCTAAATTGGAGAGCTGCTGCTCTGGGTTGCTTTGTCAAATGACTCACTCTCCGCTACGTGTTCTTGGGCAGCTCCCCATGGATCCAGGCCCCAGTGTGCACTTCTATCAAAAAAGAATAGTGCCATTTACCACCTCCTGGTCTCACAGTTGGGTTCTATGATGATTAAAAGGAACCTCATAAGACCTATGAATTTCTCAGATTAAAGTATAAAGTGCTGAGTTTTCTGAGGATGATGCAAATATCAAATCACTGAGCACAAAACCAGCCTCAGCGGGCCTCTCATAGTGGCCTGGAAGGCACAGTCACGACCTATGGCTGGGCACCTCCCCTGACAACTCTGATTTGAACCCCCTCGGGCTCCCACTCTCAGCTTTTCTCTGCTACCTCAGAGCCCACCTCTCCCAGAAGCTAGGAGCACAGGGTGTAACAGGTGATGGTTTAGGGTGAGAGTGGAATGAAAAGAGTTGAAGGAAGAGGAGAAAAGGAGTGCTAAGAAGATCTACTCTAGTTTCCTTCCACTCATTTCAAATCCTGTTCAAGTCCACTATTTTAACACTTAAACTAGACCATTCAATACATTCATGGTGCCCAAGACTGGCATGGTTTGATCCCTTGATGGCAGAGTTTCTTTGTGTGTTTAGGGCACAAGCCAGTAGGCACTGGTTTCCAAAGTCACCCTGACTGATGGTGGTGTGATCCCTGGTACACTGAGGTCCAGATAAGCTGTTCTGTGTATCTAGCACATGCTGGTCCTTTGGGTTTTCTTTGTTTTTTTTTTTTTTGTTTTTTTTTTTTTAAATAATTCTGTTAAAGATGCACTCAGAGAAAATACATTTTTGCTTATATTTATTTTTTACCCTATTCCTCAAACAAATGGAAGTGGTTTACATTTAAAGTACAGGGAGTAAAAGTTTAAAAAATAAGGAGAGCTTCAGTTCAGTTCAGTTGCTCAGTCGTGTCCGACTCTTTGCGACCTCATGAATTGCAGCACACCAGGCCTCCCTGTCCATCACCAACTCCTGGAGTTCACTCAAACTCACGTCCATCGAGTCGGTGATGCCATCTAGCCATCTCATCCTCAGTCGTCCCCTTCTCCTCCTGCCCCCAGTCCCTCCCAGCATTAGAGTCTTTTCCAATGAGTCAACTCTTTGCATGAGGTGGCCAAAGTACTGGAGTTTCAGCTTTAGCATCGTTCCTTCCAAAGAAATCCCAGGGTTGATCTCCTTCAGAATGGACTGGTTGGATCTCCTTGCAGTCCAAGGGACTCTCAAGAGTCTTCTCCAACACCACAGTTCAAAAGCATCAATTCTTCGGTGCTCAGCTTTCTTCATAGTCCAACTCTCACATCCATACATGACCACAGGAAAAACCATAGCCTTGACTAGACGGACCTTTGTTGGCAAAGTAATGTCTCTGCTTTTCAATATGCTATCTAGGTTGGTCATAACTTTCCTTCCAAGGAGTAAGTGTCTTTTAATTTCGTGGCTGCAGTCACCATCTGCAGTGATTTTGGAGCCCAAAAATAAAGTCTGACACTGTTTCTATTGTTTCCCCATCCATTTCCCATGAAGTGATGGGACCAGATGCCATGATCTTAGTTTTCTGAATGTTGAGCTTTAAGGCAACTTTTTCACTCTCCACTTTCACTTTCAGCAAGAGGCTTTTTCGTTCCTCTTCACTTTCTGCCATAAGGGTGGTGTCATCTGCATATCTGAGGTTATTGATATTTCTCCCGGCAATCTTCATTCCAGCTTGTGCTTCTTCCAGCCCAGTGTTTCTCATGATGCACTCTGCATAGAAGTTAAATAAGCAGGGTGACAATACACAACCTTGACGAACTCCTTTTCCTATTTGGAACCGGTCTGTTGTTCCATGTCCAGTTCTAACTGTTGCTTCTTGACCTGTATATAGGTTTCTCAAGAGATAGGTCAGGTTAGAAATAATTTAAAGATGCATCAGATGGTGTTCCAAAATGAAATAGTATAAAATTTTGCTGCTTAAGCCAAAAAGAAAATCTAATGGGTTATGTACTCCTGATTTTCATTTGTTGTTATTCTTGTTTTCTTATTTCCCCTCTCCTTCCCCTCTTTTGCCTCCTTCTCTGTCTCTCTCTCCTCACCTATCTCTATCTCTCTTTTTGAAAAAGAAAAACACTCTTTTGCCTGGAAAGTTAAACTGGTAGCTGTCATTAAATTTAAAAGGAGATTTAATCATGTATATTGTCTTTTTTTTTTTTTCTCCCTAGCACTTGTCCCCCTCTGTCCCCATTTGGCTCCAGCCATATACTGCTGGTCAATAGTCTGACCTTCCTGAGCTGAGCCATGGGGGTGCAAGGGGTGCCCCCCTGCCAGAGGGCAGGGACTGCAACTCAGGAGCTACTTTTTCGGGCCCTTGAGACCTGCTCAGAAGCCAACTGGTAGGATGAATGTTGGCCCTGGGTCACAGCCCGGATTGTCTTAATTATTCTTGGAATTAGATATAGCACTTGATTTACTAGTTGGTTAATCACACTACTTCTTAAAGAAGGGACACTGTAAAACAACCAAGAAGTTTTTTAAATTCTGGTTTGCAGAACATACGATGTTTTCCACATTGATGCTGCTTGAGACCATTTTTCAAAAAGCAGATGGTGCCTCTCTTTGTGACTGAATGAAAATATTTCCATAGGAAGCTGGGCTAAGAGAAAGAACCAACTACTACATTTGAACATGAGGATTCATTTTGCGTTCCTGTTCCTAAATGCTTGTGATCCATCTGGAAAACTCTCTGCTCTGCCTTTGGACCTTCTGTTCCTTAGCTGAATTCTGTGCCTCTCCTTCCTTTGTAAAAGACACCTCTCAGGCCCTTTTGGGCAGGAGGTATCCGCTTTAGTCATGGGGGTGACAGGGCTTATTGGAGAGACTGGAAGCTCTGGAATCAGATGGTGTGGGTTCAAAACCTGCTCCACCACTTAGAAGCAGGAACTTGGGCAGGTTGCTTCACTTCTCTCTGCTTAGGTTCTGTCCTGATAAAACAGCGATCATGTCACTTCCCAGCTTCCCCTGGGGGGCTCTGCGGTAAAGAATCTGCCTGCAATTCAGAAGCCACGGGAGATGTGGGTCCAATCTCTGGGTCAGAAAGATCCCCTGGAGGGTGGAAATGGCAACCCACTCCAGTGTTCTTGCCTGGAGAATCTGCATGGACAGAGGAGCCTGGCAGACTACAGTCCATAGGATTGCAAAGAGTCAGACATGACTTAGCAGCAGTAGCAGTCAATTTCCCAGTACTTTACTGCCTCCTATTCCTCAGCCACCCCACCAAGTCCTATTGATCAGGCCCCCTCAGAAGCCACAGATCTGTTATTATCCTGCCTTACACTTTAAACCATCTCTATACTTACAGTAACTAATACAATATAAATGCTCTATAAATAGTTGTGAATACAATGTAAATGCTATGTAAATACTCACCAGTATTCAGCAAATTCAAGTTTGGCTTTCTGGAACTTTCCTTCCTGCTTATCTCTTAATTCCACCTATCATGGTCTCTCCCTCTCTCAAGCTTTCTCTCGGCTACCCCTGCCTTTCTCCTCCCCCTCCTCCACTGCATTCTCAAAGTGAACTTGCTAACACACAAACCGAATTGTGTTAGTACCAAGTATTCTTTACCTACTTGACTGGCCATTGGCCAGGACAAGGTTCAAACCCCTTCATTTAGATCTCAAGACCCTTCTCAATCTGGCCCTGCTGTCTCTCTCTGGCTTCGCCCACTCATCCCCCCACTTGCTCCCTGACCTAGCTACAGTGAACTAGCTCCTATTCTGGGAATCTGGAATAGGAAGCTTTGTCTCCTAACCAAGCTTGCACAAATTTCTCTCTCTGCTTAGAACCTCCCTTCTTCCTGGGCCCTGCTGACCTCCCTCGAGTCCCCTCCCCTACCTGGATGTCCCTTTCTTCTGCAGAAGTCCCCTCCATTTGCCCACCCCCATGCCCAGCACTGCCCCAAAGCCCAAGGAGAAGGCTTCCCTGCTGTGAGCTTCCTAGGTACCCGGGATTTTCTTCTCTCTCACTAGCCAGGAGCTCCTTGACTGAAGAGACCCTCCTTCCCCATCTTTATATCTTCAGGGCAACAACTCTGTGCTTCACAGAAGATGCTTCATAAATACAAAATACATGAAAACAAGCTAACGAACATGTTTTAAGGTTATCATGTAGACTGTGCTGTGCTCTGCTGCTGCTGCTGCTAAGTCACTTCAGTCGTGTCCGACTCTGTGCAACCCCATAGATGGCAGCCCACCAGGCTCCTCTGTTCCTGGGATTCTCCAGGCAAGAACACTGGAGTGGGTTGCCATTTCCTTCTCCAACGCATGCAGGCATGCTAAGTCGCTTCAGTCATGTCCGACTCTGTGCGACCCTATGGACAGCAGCCCACCAGGCTCATCTGTCCATGGGATTTTCCAGGCAAGGATACTGCAGTGGGTTGTCATTTCCTTCTCCAGGGGATCTTCCCAACCCAGAGTTGGAATGCACATCTCTTCATCTCCTGCTTTCGTAGGTGGATTCTCTACCATTGCACCACCTGTAGATTAAATGAGATAAAATAAGAAAGGCACTGGAAACATCACATGCACTCAATAAAGAGGAATCATTATTGTTATTGCAGTAGTGCTGCTATTGCACGGAATTGTACCACTTTTAAAAATGAATGTGTCCCTTGCCTGGAGAAACCCATGTGCAAATGTCTCAAAGGTTTTCAACATTTTAAACTCCAGAAATGTGATGAAAACTGCTGTAGCTGTCGGCCTTCATATCCATGGGTTCCCCATAGGCATTTTTCAACCAAACAGGGCTGACAAATATTTGGGAAAAGAATTCCAGAAAGTTCCAAAGAGCCAAACTTGAATTTGCTGCATATTGGCAAATATTTACATAGAATTTGTATTGTATTCACAACTATTTACATAGCATTTACATTGTTCTAGTTACTGTAAGTAGAGAGATGGTTTAAAGTAAAAGGCAGGATATGTGCAGATTATATGCAAATACTACACAATTTATACAAGGAACCTGAGTGAGCATCTGCAAATGTTGGTATCTTTTGGGGTCTTGGAACCAACCACTCATGGATACCCAGAGACGCCTGCAGTAATTTTGTTGAGTCTTTGTTAAAATATATCCCTACCACCATCTTCTTTATTTTCTGGTTTGAGTGCCTCTTGCAACCTTTTACAAATAAGTGGGTTTATTCATTCGAACGTGCACTTTCGCCAGTTGGTTCACTTCTCAGTAACCCCTTGCATCCCTATTCAACAGAGGCTAGTAATTACCATAGCAACCGCAGCATGTGGTGCCTATGCACACTCTCAGAAACAAAGCATTTGCTTGGGAAAAAAAAAATCACATGCACACATTAATTTGTAACACGAAATTCTACTTCATGGCATTTATGAAGGCAAATCGTGCCTTCAAGTAAGCAGGCTTACCTGCCTCACTGGCGGAGGGGCTCACGCTGCTATTCTGTCTGCCTCCCACTGCACTCACCAGGCACATATTGATTCATTTTAAAGATGAAATTTTTGGTGCAACGGAAAAAAAAAAAAAAAGATGGGAAGGATTCGGTTTCAGCAGGAAGGTACAAAGGTCATCTAGAGGGTGCAGAGCCCCATAGAGCAGTTGTTCCTGTCTGAGTGATGACTCTACTACCAAGGGGATTTATTAAAATGGAGCCTATCGCTGTTACACTGAATAAGGCTCTCCATAAATTCTGCGTGAGCCTGTCAGTGGCTAAGCCCATATGTAACGCTTCAATACAGCGCCTGCATCTGCCTGCTGGTGTCTCCAACGACCCAGCCTGTGGCCGCCTCCCCAAGCCCCAAAGCATGTGTATACACGCCCCAAACCAATCAAAAACCCAGGGCCTGAGACGCTGTGCGTGCCCAGAAAGGGACACCTCCCATTCTCATGGAGGCTGTGCGTGTGTATGTGTGTTTCCAGCAAGACATTATGGTTTAGACTGACAGAATCAAACGTGACACAACCACGCGTTCTGGGTCTTGACGCCCTGATGGGGGGATGGGAAGGGGGCGAAACGAGTCTGGCTACAGCGATTGCAGCCCGTGCGGCACTGTGACCTCGTCACTCTGTCCGCTTACAAAACAGAAGAGGGGAGATATGTGCCAGGCAGTGTTCAAGGTACAGAGAACTGTCAACGTCATTAGTTATAATCCAAGGGCAGGGGCCAGAGGGTGAACTCTTTCTGGTCTGCCTCCTGAAGTCACCTGAGGAGAGAACACAAACCTGGGGAGAGACTCTGCTTCCCTGAGACCTTTTTTTAGTTGTTGTTTAAACCCAGTCAGCTGGAAGCCTCTTTATGAGTTCTCTCGTTGAAACTCTGATTTTTTTTTTTTTTTAATTGCTTTGGTCTGAAGAAAAAATAATACATTCCAGTCAAAGGCTTTGCAGGGCCCCAGAACAATCTGAACCTTTCACTCTGTTCCGCAGGAATTCGGCTAGACAGGCTTCTATAATAACAGGAGGACGTTCTCTCTTAGAAAACCGAGCTCAAGAAGCGAGGGCAGAGCCATGGGGCGAGGGGTTGGCTGGGTGGAGGGGTAGGGGAAGGGTAGGCAGACATCATCCTCGCATCAGCTTTTATCAAACATCTGATCAAATGCTCTCAATTCGCTCTTTAAATGGGAATTTCTGATTGTTAACTATTATTTCCCTGCTCCGGTGGAGATGATACTGACACAGGCAAAAGATAACTTACAGTCCTCTACTAACACCTTGGAGAGTCCACAGAAGATAAACAATTCCCTGGAGCCACTGCCTTTGGCCTTTATGTCCCGCTGTCTCCAAACCAGGAAAGGGCTAGAAGGCTCCTGTGGGTTTGGGTGGTCAGCTTTGAACCGCTTTACTCCCCTCCAGCGTCCTTGCCGAAGTCACCACTAGAGGGCGCGGGTCACCCAGCGATCGCTTTGAGAGACAGCCCTGTTTCTAAAGCGAGCACATTGAACTGAAAAGCAGAGAAATCAGTGACGAGGGGAATTATCATGCACAGCTCATTTCCTTGTAATTTAACTCTCAGAGTAACAAAAGCATAATGTATAGCCTAGTTTTTGGGTCTGATTTACAACAGTTTAAACTCAAAGATGATTTCCACCTCGCCCCACCCCCTTCCTAATCACTTCTGCTGCTATCAGCAGCTGAGAATTTTGTATTTCATCCCGCCGACCTCCCCTCCCCAAAGCCACACATCCGAGAAGAGGAACATGTAAAACAGGATTCCTATAAGCAAAGCCGGATGCACAGTTTCACTTTCTGCATCAGAGTCTTATTGTCCGTTTTAAAATACGTCACGTTTTTATTGCGGTGGTTTGGTTTGCAGCCCCCACTACTTTTAAATATTGTGAAGTTCAAATGGGCAAAGCACTTCAGTCCTTAAAGGGCTGTGATATCCATTTCAAACCCGGAGGTAAAAGTCTTGTGCCCCAGCCTCCCAGCTCACCCATTCTCCCCCTTCCTGAGCTGATCCCAGCTTCTTTGATCTCTCCTTTCCTCTGGCTCCTTGAGCTCTTACTGACTTCACCAGTGATTTAGCATTTTGTACCTATTGTCTTGTTCTCTAATTGCTTCATCTGTGCACATTTTCTCCCAAAGGAAAGAGAAATAACTTTTTTTTTCCTTTTGAGTCCTCACTTTGTCTCAGGGTCTCTGTTAAGGGTTTCACATGTAATTTTCTTTAATACTTTCAACAACCTTCTGGCTTAGTTGCAACTGACTTCCTTTTACAGATGAGGAAACTGAGTCAGAGAGGTTAAATTACTTACACAAGGTTATACTGGAAATGGGAGGATTCAGACACAGATAATTCTTATTACATCATTCTGAGCCTGCCTCCATGATCAATTGAAATGACCATCTCAGTCCTCCAAACTTTCAGTAACAAACATATAGTGGTAGACTCACATAGGCAGACACGCACAGATGCACACACGCGCTTCTTACAATTTAAGATATGTATGAGTTAGCCCTATACCTTGGTAAGGAAGTTAGAATTATCCCTATTTTAAAAATTAAATAACTTGCTGAATATTAGCCAGATTCCCAGCCTCATCGGACAGAACTCTTTCCACCATACCCTTAATATGTGCATAATAAATATTATTTGTCATAGTCCCATTTCCTTGAATCTGTGTTTTTGCTGTTTTTTAGCTGGGTCTTTCCATTCAAGGGAAGAACTTCATATTACTGCAGAGCTTTATCTACAGAGCCAGAGCCCCTTTTCATGGGGTCCAATCAGCTATGAGTGTCGTGAAGTAACTGGGCCTCATGGGATCCAATCAGCTATGAGAGTCATGGAGTAACTGAGACTCATGGGGTCCAATCAGCTATGAGAGTCGAGCAGGTACTGGGACTCATGTGAATCCAGGGCTCTAACTGCTAGCTCAATGTCTGTTCATTTATTATCTTCTTTCCCATTTATGAGGTTCAATCTGCATAGATTTGGTTTTATCTTAGATTTGAGTGTTTTCAGACCCTAAGTGTGCCCCTAGCCCAAATATTGGAGGGCAGATCAGGAAGGAGGAAGAAAGTGGACTGTTTTCTTGCAAGTGGAGAAAAATAGACTGGCTGGGAATAGGAAGCCAACATTAGGCCCCAAAGCCCTTTAGGTGTGTACCACATCCCATATGTTTGGGATCAAAACAGAGTGGAGGAAGGAGACTGAGTCAAAGTGTGTGTCAATATAGAAGGGAAATTCTTCCCATCTGTCCATTGGGATTGGCAAGTGAGTAACAAAGTGGCATCTGTAAAGCAACAAGAACTTATAGACACATCCTGGGCTCCTCCCAGGACTCTCAGCTCACTGGACCACTGCAAATCCTCCCAAGCGAGTTAAGATAAAGCCACCGAAAGAAGTCAGTGGGTTGTGCCCAGCAGCCAGTGAGCCAGTGGAAACAGCAGTGGTGACTAATGACTGGCAAGGCAGAGGCCAGGGTGCTCCAGATCAGTCTGGGACGGGCACTTGGCAGCAGACGGAAACTGCGAGCCCAGCCATGCTGGTGCCTGAGTGTATAGGTGACACCTCCTGTCCATCCCTCCACCTCCCACCCTGCCGGGCACCACCCACCAACACCTGCCAAGAGGGTGAGACTTTGGAAGTGAGTCGGTAACCCTGCATGTGCTGGTGTGGGCAAGGAACCACAGGGCTGAGAGCACTCTGGTTAATGGAATCTGATTAGTATTCCAAAGCTTCTAGGCTTGGGAGGCTCCGAGGAGGCTTTTAAACACCAAGTGCAGACTAAGTGCTAAATAGTTGTTAGTTTCCTTCCATTTCTTTCTCTTCTCTGCTGCTGCTGCTAAGTCGCTTCAGTCGTGTCCGACTCCGTGCGACCCCATAGACGGCAGCCCACCAGGCTCCGCCGTCCCTGGGATTCTCCAGGCAAGAACACTGGAGTGGGTTGCCATTTCCTTCTCCAATGCATGGAAGTGAAAAGTGAAAGTGAAGTCACTCAGTCATGTCCTAGCAACCCCATGGACTGCAACCTACCAGGCTCCTCTGTCCATGGGATTTTCCAGGCAAGAGTATTGGAGTGGGTTGCCATTGCCTTCTCCTTCTCTAGGAGGCTAATATTTGGGGAACTTATCCTAATGTATCAGTGAAGTTTGAAGAGGATAAGTTCATCTACTATCATTTTTTATAAGCTTTACTAAGCAAAAGTAAAGTATTAAAATTCCCTAAGGTGTCAGTTCAGACAAAATGAATTCTTTCTGATGCTACTTCCCTCCTCTCTGCTCTACACCATCAGGAATCCAAATTGATGAAGTTCTGGGACGTGTACCAGACACACGTCTGTCCCAGAGCTGCTGCACATGCTCTACCCTCAATCTGTGGAAAGAATATTCTAGGTAGTCTGTGTGGCTGCCTGTCTTGTCTTTGCTCAAAGATCACTGCATTTTTTTTGAGATCTTTCTGGCCACCTTAGTTAAAATTGCCGCCACCCACCAGCCCTTTCTTTGTCCCTTCCTGCTTTTATTTTCCCATAGCACTTATCAGCCCAGATACATGTTTTGTTTATAATCTATTAATTGTCTGCCTCCTGCAGTAGAAGGACAGAAACTTTTCCAGTCCTGTTCACCGGTGTATCTGTAGAGCCTGGAGGTGTGCCTGGCACATTGTAGGCCCTCAAATATTTGTGTGAACATCATTAAAATGTCACACCTTTCAGTTAATATTTCTGTCACTCAGTGTTGCTTAGCTTGAAAGCAACCTTTTATTTTCTTAGCATCTTAACTGAGCATTCTTTTTGGTTGCATTTAACTCCGGGGAAAGAAGAAAAGGATGCATAGAGGAATAAGAAAAAAAAAAGCCTTATCAAAAAGCAGATGAGGGCACACAAAGCCTGGCAACAAAGCCAAAGGAAGATAATTCAGCCCTGGAAAGCTACAGTGCTAATATAACAATAACAATAATAATAGTAATAGTGATAGCTGTTAGTGAGTACCACCTGCAGGCTGGGGCTTCATTTTCCAGACATGTAATTAGTATCATAGAATTGTCTTTCAGGAGCTTAGAATTTCCATGACCTGATTGGGGCAGGGGGTGGGGCACCATGAGGAAACTGACAGGAAGATACATAATAACAGGAAGTAGGAGTCACAACAGAAAAGCAGGGAGGGGAGAGAGGAGGAAAGTGGAGGAACCAGCCAACATCCTGGGCCGGCCGCCCGCCCTTGCAGCCACCACTGCTCTGCCCTCCGCTCCACCACCCATGAGGGCTCTGGCAGCATTCTTTGCCCTCAACGTTTCAAATGTTTATAATCACCTGCCGTTTCTCCCTAGAGAATTAGTCACAAATAATCCCAGAGACAGTGGGCCCCCGTCTATGGGGTCACACAGAGTCGGACACGACTGAAGTGACTTAGCAGCAGCAGCAAGGCGTTTTAAAAATTGCTTAAGATACTGTGTTGTAATGCTCTAAAATTGTGAGGACCCCACCTCACCCGTAGTTTGTGAAGCTTCTGAACATCTTGGGATAAAGGAGGTACCGGAATCCTCCACTCTGGGAGGGAGAGCTGTGTCAGTAGGGCTGAAAATCTGGCCCTCAGCTCTTGGCAGGAACATGAGTGGGGAAGGGGGCAGGGTGACTTAGTGTGTTCACAGTGGGCACTCTGGAGCTCACAGCGTCATCCAGTGTCCTCCCTGCATGCAGGCTCAGCTGGAGACATACCCTGGGAATCTAGCCACAACAACTAAAATGCAACCATGGCCGTCCGTTTTGAATCCGAATGAAACAATGGCCAAAATCTGGAGTCGAGAAACCACGGGGATGAATCCAAGCAACGAAGGGAAGCTTTAAAACTTCTGTTTAGGAAGGGTTTCTCCCCAGAGGAGCAAGAGGGCCACTGCTCTCGGTTCAGATGGAGAAATTACGCCGGGAGGGAGGGGCTGTGATTGGCGTCAGACTGCACAGGTGGAGCAGAGTTTTAATAATTACTGGCTGACAGCGATGGTGGCTCTGATTCCATAGCAACCATCAACTTCTGGTCTATTCTGAGTTGATAAAATTATTCAGGCCACAAAGACATTATTTAAAAACCACAGAAAGAATGAAGAGCACCTAGTCTATGGCTGGCAGGCAGTGCTTCTCCCATGTCACCGCGTGACACTGCTGTCAACAGGGTTGCCTATTAAAAAATGCAGATTCTTCAGCCTTAACGTCTAAGATTCCAGATCAGAGTCTTTGATGGGGAAGTTCCAGAAATCTTTATTGTGACCAGCCACACTTTGAGAAGCACTGCATGACACCTGTTGTTAGTTCGAACCCCAGGTCCTCCCAAAGCAACACTCGAGACAGACTAGACCAGGGCCAACTACATGTGACCGCTGAGACCTAGATATGTGGTTGGTCCAAACTGAGATGTGTTCTAAGGGTAAAATACCCTGGATTTCAAAAAAGAGTAGATATATTAAAAACAGTATATATAGTGAAAGCAGATGAGTGTAAGACATCTCACTTAAATATTTTGTACTGATGGTACCTTGAAATAATATTTTGACTATGTTGTCCTTAGTAAAATAGATTATTAAAGTTAATTTTACCTGTTGTTTCTTTGTAAATGTGACTACTAGAAGATCTGAAGTTATATGTGTGACTTGCATTCTGTTTTTTGAGCTGCTCTAAACACATGAGTTCCAGATCATTGAACAGGTCATAGAAACTTTGCAGAGAAGGAGTATTTCCAGTTTTATTCTCTTTCATCTTATCTATACCCCTACAAAGAAATGGAGGTCATTGAAGCTGGTCTAGCTTGTACAGCAAAGGTTGAAAACAGGCAGCTTTTCTGTTCAATCAAATCCACAGATAGGTTCTGTTTCACCTACAAAATATTGGCCCACGTGATGTTTTCTAAAAATATAATGTCACAGAACATAAAAGATAGTTTAGTACATATTTTTATGTCTAGCATCTATTGAAAAAAACTAAAGATCCAGAAGCAGCAGTTTCACCATTCCCCATGGAAAAATCCTGCTGGCCCTTGGCAGTGCCGGTTTCATCAGGAGCAGGAGGCAAGCTTGTCAGTTTGCCACAATCCCAGCTCAAACCAGTCAGTCCCAAAAGAAATCAACCCTGAATATTCTGGGAAGGACTGATGCTGAATCTCCAATACTGTGGCCACCTGATGCAAAGAATTGGCTCACTGGGAAAAAACCCTGATGCTTGGAAAGATTGAAGGCAGGAGGAGAAGTGGGAGGCAGTGGAGTACATTGCTGACTCGATGAACATGAGTTTGAGCAAACTCTGGAAGATGGTGAAGGACAAGGAAGCCTGGCATGCTGCAGTCCATGGGGTTGCAAAGAGTTGGACATGACTGAGCAACTGAACAACAACTGGCTCCTGTGAATCTGGCTGGCAGACAAGGCAAAAAGACAAAGTAAAGATTTGTGTGAGTGACTTTAGGGGAGGTAGGAAAGTGATGTATATCACTCTGGCTTAGCTTCCGTTGACCAGAACTTAGTTATGTGGACCCATCTAATTGCAAGAGAAGCTGGATATGGGCTTCCCTGGTGGCTCAGTGGTAAAGAATCTACCTGCAATGTTGGAGCTGCAGGGAGTTATGGGTTTGATCCCTGGGTCGGGAAGATCCTCTGGAGGAGGGCATGGCAACCTGTTCCAGTATTCTTGACTGGAGAATCCCATAGACTGAGGAACCTGGAAGACTACAGTCCATAGGGTAGCAAAGATTTGGACACTACTGAAATGATTTGGCATGGCAGGTGCATCCAGTGAGAAAAGGAAATGGGTTTTGAACATCCATATCAACATCTTTGCCTGATTCAAGCTTAATAAGGAATGGAATGGAAAGGAAGAATCACAGATATAAACCCAAAGTCCATGGATCTTTCCAACAAGGATCAGATCAATCCAGTTTGGCTTAGGGGCTTCCATAGCCCTCGCCTCTCTGTCTTTCATTCATCCCAAACTTGGATTCATAGGGCTTACAAATTACTTTCTATACCTCTGCAAGGCAGCAAAATGAATTAGTCTCCTTTTTGCAAACACATTTAATACGTAAGAACACAAGGACCTTTCTATTACTCAAAATCCAGTGTTTAGTTCCAGCTAAATGCAACCTGTGCCTCTAAGCATCTGCTCTAGTGATTAATACTTGGGACCCAGAGAAATATTCCTTCAAATCTCTTGCGTTGTGTCCTTGAATCAAAAGGCAGCACCATCCGAATACTGGGAAGGTTTGTGTGTTATTCTGCTGACATCAGAGATGAACTTTCCTTTAAACTCTGGGGAGGATTTGATCCATGAAAGCATTTAAATAAGGGTTAAAAAAAAGTGTCAAATTTTCCTTCTCAGTATCATTGAAATAGAATCCTATGTAATGAAGTAGTCTTCTTAAATTTTTTTGAACATTATCTGCCTCTGCTGTTCCAATCTGTGGTTTCAGAGGTTCTCACAAATTCAGTTCAGTTCAGTCACTCAGGCGTTTCCTACTCTTTGTGACCCCATGAACTGCAGTACGCCAGGCCTCCCTGTCCATCACCAACTCCCAGAGTTCACTCAAACTCACGTCCATCGAGTCGGTGATACCATCCAGCCATCTCATCCTCTGTCATCCCCTTCTCCTCCTGCCCCCAATCCCTCCCAGCATCAGAGTGTTTTCCAACGAGTCAACTCTTCACATGAGGTGGCCAAAGTACTGGAGTTTCAGCTTTAGCATCATTCCTTCTAAAGAAATCCCAGGGCTGATCTCCTTCAGAATGGACTGGTTGGATCTCCTTGCAGTCCAAGGGACTCTCAAGAGTCTTCTCCAACACCACAATTCAAAAGCATCAATTCTTCGGTGCTCAGCTTTCTTCACAGTCCAACTCTCACATCCATACATGACCACTGGAAAAACCATAGCCTTGACTAGACGGACCTTAGTCGGCAAAGTAATGTCTCTGCTTTTGAATATACTATCTAGGTTGGTCATAACTTTCCTTCCAAGGAGTAAGCGTCTTTTAATTTCATGGCTGCAGTCACCATCTGCAGTGATTTTGGAGCCCCCCAAAATAAAAACTCTGACACTGTTTCCACTGTTTCCCCATCTATTTCCCATGAAGTGATGGGACCGGATGGCATGATCTTAGTTTTCTGAATGTTGAGCTTTAAGCCAACATTTTCACTTTCCTCTATCACTTTCATCAAGAGGCTTTTTCGTTCCTCTTCGCTTTCTGCCATAAGGGTGGTGTCATCTGCATGTATGAGGTTATTGATATTTCTCCCAGCAATCTTGATTCTAGCTTGTGTTTCTTCCAGTCCAGCATTTCTCATGATGTACTCTGCATATAAGTTAAATAAGCAGGATGACAATATACAGCCTTGACGTACTCCTTTTCCTATTTGGAACCAGTCTGTTGTTCCATGTCCAGTTCTAACTGTTGCTTCCTGACCTGCATATAGATTTCTCAAGAGGCAGGTTAGGTGGTCTGGTATTCCCACCTCTTTCAGAATTTTCCACAGTTTACTGTGATCCACACAGTCAAAGGCTTTGGCATAGTCAATAAAGCAGAAATAGATGTTTTTCTGGAACTCTCTTGCTTTTTCCATGATCCAGCAGATGTTGGCAATTTGATCTTTGGTTCCTCTGCCTTTTCTAAAACCGGCTTGAACATCAGGGAGTTCACGGTTCATGTATTGCTGAAGCCTGGCTTGGAGAATTTTGAGCATTACTTTACTAGCATGTGAGATGAGTGCAATTGTGCAGTAGTTTGAGCATTCTTTGGCATTGCCTTTCTTTGGAATTGGAATGAAAACTGACCTGTTCCAGTCCTGTGGCCACTGCTGAGTTTTCCAAATTTGCTGGCATATTGAGTGCAGCACTGTACCACTGGAAAAACCATAGCCTTGACTAGATGGACCTTTGTTGGCAAAGTAAATGTCTCTGCTTTTCAATATGCTACCTAGGTTGGTCATAAGTTTCCCTCCAAGGAGTAAGCGTCTTTTAATTTCATGGCTGCAATCACCATCTGCAGTGATTTTAGAGCCCCCCAAAATAAAGTCTGACACTGTTTCTACTGTTTCCCCATCTATTTCCCATGAAGTGATGGGACCAGATGTCATGATCTTAGTTTTCTGAGTGTTGAGCTTTAAGCCAAATTTTTCACTCTCCTCTTTCACTTTCATCAAGAGGCTTTTTAGCTCCTCTTCACTTTCTGCCATAAGGGTGGTGTCATCTGCATATCTGAGGTTATTGATATTAGGTAGTGTTAATGGCAGTGCACGTAGTGTCTGAGGAATAGTTTGTTGTGTTAAACAATTCATATTCCTCTTAATTTGCATATATGTAAATCCAAACATATCACACATGAAAGAATGATGTCAATTCTTTACCTGGATAACTCCATAGACATCATTGCTAGAACAAAACTAAGAATATTAGATTGTAACAGCTTTTTGAAGCTGGAATTCACATGCTGCACAATTCACTCATTCAATGTGTATAATTCAATGGTTTTAGGATATTCACAGAGTAGTGTATTTAACACCACAATCTTAGAACATTTTTATCACCACTGAAAGAAACCTTATTCCAGTACAATACTGTAAAGTAATTAGCCTCCAATTAAAATAAATAAATTTATATAAAAAAAGGAAAAAAAGAATGAATGCAGACCAAAAAAATATTAAATTAAAATAGAATAAATACGTGTATTAAAAAAAGAAACCTTATTCCCCTTAGCTGTCATCCTCAACCCCTTCATCCCTGCCGCTGAGTCCTTGGCAAATACAAACCTACTTTCTGTTTCTTTAGGTTTGCCTATTTTTGACATTTTATATAAATGTAATCATACATCATATGGTAATTGGTGACTGACTTTTTCACTAAGTATAATGGCTTCGGGGTTCACCCATGGTGTAGCATGGATCAGCACTTCATTCTTTTTTATTGCCTAATAATATTCAGTGAAATAGATACCAATGATATTTTGTTTTTCCGTTCATTAATTGGTGGACATTTAATTTGCTTACACTTTTTGGCTATTATGGTTATTGCTGCTATGAATATTTGGGTACAAGGGTTTTTTTTGTGGATATGTTTTCATTTCTCTTATGTATGTACATAGGCATGGAATTGTTAGTAAGATTTAATTAAATTTTCAAAAATTTGAAATAAAAATATCAGCCATATTTAAATAATTTTGACTTAAATTTTTGATATTCACTCATTATAATTTGAATTTATCTTTTATTCTCCATAGATAATTTAAAGTACCATGGAAAAAATAACATTTTGGAAATATGAAGAAGTACATTTTTAAGTTTCTTCTTAATGAAAACACATTTAAATTGTATTTGGTTTGAATCCAATGCACTTTTTTAATCCTTTAGATCATTACTGTTATTAGATTATAAGTTATGTGAAAATCTTGATTATATTAACATAGTGATTTTGCTTTAAAAAAGGGGGCAAAATTATGTAGAATAAATGTATCATTGTTTTTGAATTGTATATGGATCTTATTACTCAAACTGTCAGCCCATAAATAGAACATATAACCACGAGCAAAATATTTAAATTCTGTCTTTTAAAATCCATTCATATAAAAATCATAGATTTATTTGCATCTTCCCATTTTGTTGTCATTGTCCTATTTGCTTTTATGAAAGTACATTTGTCAAGAGGGGAGGATAAGAACCTATGTTATTTTGTAGTTTGTTAGCTTGATTTATAACTTTAAATATTAAGTCATATCTTATATGGACCTTAATTTGTACTCTTGGCATAGGCTCTGTAGGATTTAAGGCCAGAGTTTAAGGCTAGGGTGGGAAACCTATATGAGGATCACTGAATGCTTGTTGACTGATTGGTCTAGTATTGGAGCAAGGACAAGAGGACTTTTTTTTCAAGTGATGTTTAAGAATTTTACATTTCCTTACATCCCATGCTCATGGGGGGACATTTGAGTTCCATGAGCCTGACTGGGGTGGACAGGTGCAGCTTATCAGTGGTGACCGTGCATGACACCTAATTCACACTAGCAAAAGGCATGTAATTAAATCCTCCATGTCAAACTTCTCTAGTTAGGGTCTCACTGTCGATCCTATGGAATTTTGCCTGCCACTGTAAGAAGTAAATTACTTACTTGAGCATTACTAATTATTTTATGTTCTACATTCATGAATTTAGGAAGCTCCCTGGTCTTGTTGACTCAAGAAAATGACAAAGTTTGTTTTGTATTTTTTATCTTTCTCTGTATAAATTGCAATCAGAAACTCTGTACTCATTAGCTAACAAAAATATATTGAATGAATGAATATTCTGTGTTGAATGCTACACAGGCTTTATGTGAAGAATTGAAAAGTAGGTAATACAATAAGATAGGAGATGAAACACAATGAATATTTGACATTTTGGAGCATCTTATAACCCTTCCTATTTGGGAAAAGTCCGTTTCATCAAACCATTCAGTGGCATACAGCAAATGCATTAATACTCATCATTGCCATCATTCTGTGACTCAGGGCAGCCCCATCCTGACTGTGGGACTGGGAGTCAGCTGGGGGCGCTCAGCTCCATGGTTGCTCATTCTGGGATACAGGCCACTTCTCATGGCATGTTCTTCTTATGGCGATAGCAGCATCATAGAGAGTGAGTCCCACAGTGTAGAGTATTTCAGGCCTTTTGCTCATGTAACTCCTGCTAACATCCCATTGGCCAAAAATGTTGCACGGCAGAACCCACAGGAAGGAAAGAAAAGTCAATATTTGTAGAACAAAAATCAAGCCATCACAACCCCCTAGGGTGAAGATTGGTGGACGCTGTCCATTCCACCTCCCACCTCAGAAGCTTAAAGAGGCAAGACATCCCCTTGTCTTGTGGCTCTGCCACAAGATAATCCAGAGGGAATAACTCAAAGGACAAGGAACAGGAGGAGAGACCACTCACTCAGCAATGGTGCAGCCAAGTGACCAGGGGCAGTCATGTCCTCAGTAGCTTTCTCACCGGATTATTCTAGGGGCAAGGACCTGGGCTACGTGTCTCCTTTGTCCAAACTTCCTTCAGTACTTCCGGTTTTCTGACCTTGGCTCTGCAGGCTTTCAGATGACTCTGTAGGTGATCCAGCTAACAACTTTCTAGTTTTAGAGATAGTTTTGGTTGTTTGCTAACTGGTAACAGTAGGCACAGTATTTTGCCCTTGAAAAATATTCCATAGTTTGAGGAAACAATGTTCTCAAAGAAAATTTTTGGACAGAATCGTACATGTATCATATGATATTCTAGGAGTCAAGAGTATTAAGTGTAGGGCCTAATAACAATGATTTCAAATCTCAACTCTGGCACGTCCTTGCTGTGTAACCTTGTATATATGCCTTAACTTCTCTAAACTTTGGTTTCCTCATCTGTAAATAGGAGTAATACTTACTTCAATAGGCCTTTGCAAGGGTAAAGCAATAATAGATGTTTAATCTCCAAACACAGTATCTAGTATGCAGTAGACATTTAATAGCTAGTATGTAGTTATTACTTTTACTATGACAAGGTGCTATTCAGAGTGGGTTAAGCTTTCTGAAGGAAGGGAGCTTTGAGGAAAGTCTTAAAGAAAATTGGAGGCATAGAGAAAGGGCAATAGAGAAACATTCCAGGAAAAGTTATATGAAAAAGTCAAAGTGCAGGGGCAAGATTTGGCAAGATATATGTGAGACATATGGAGGAGATTGGCATGGCTATTTAGAGGGGGTGTATCTTCACAGAAAGGAAAAGAAAGTTATAAAGCAAGAAAGAATCTGATTCTAGATAGAGTCCTTGAATTATATACAAGGTTTAAATGTGATGAGTTGGTAACAGGGAGCCCTTACAGACTTTTCAGCTGATGGAGAAAACATGTATGTGCAGGAGAAGCTATCTTAAGAATATGGGGGCGGGGGGCTTACATATGGGATAGTTTATGATGGAAATGGTGTCCAGTTAGACAGCAATTGATGTAATTTCAGTATAGGGTGATCAAAGTCTGGACTATGGTGATGGCTATGGGATCAGAATCCTAGGAAAGAAACCCTTCTGAAGAACTCAGTGGGCTCGGTGGTGATTTATATGTACCAGTAAATAGGAGTGTGGGGTCACTGCTGCATTTGGAAAGAAACGGAACGTATAAAGCTAGGATAATTAACTGCTTCTTTTTATTGACATATAATTCACATCCAGTAGTAGTCAGGGTTCTATAATGACACAGAACCAATAGGATTGATTGACTTATGATTGATTGGCTCACATGGAGGCTGAGAAGTTCTACCGTCTCTTGTCTGTAAGCTGGAGACTCAGAAATGTGCTGGTATATATTTCTGTCCAAGGGTTGGAGAAGACTGATGTCCCAGCTCAGACAGGCAAGTACGAAAGGAGTGAATCTTTCCTTCCACCACTCTTTGCTCTATTCAAGCCCTTAAAGGATTGGATGATGTCACCCGTATTGGGGAGGGCAAACTGGTAAACTGAGTCCACTCATTCAAATGTGAATGTCCTCTGGAAGTGTCCTCACAGACACAATCAGAAATGTTTACTCTGGGCACCCCATGGCCCAGTCAAGTTGACACATAAAATTTACCCTCCTCACGTATACCGTTCAGTTGTTTCTAGTATATGCACAAGGTTATGCAACAGTCACTATTATCTAATTCCAGAACATTTTCATTAAACCAGAAAGGATCTCATACCTATAAGCAGTCACTGCCTTTCGCCTTTCCCTGCAGCCGTGGCAACCACTAATCTACTATCTCTCTCTATCAGTTTGCCTATTCTGAACATTTCATATAAATGGAATCATATAATATGTGGCCCTTTATGTCGGGCATCTTAACTTAGCAGAACGTTTCCAAGATTTACCCATATTATATTATTTCATTCTTTTTTATGGCTGAATACTATTTCATCATCTGGATATACCACATTTTATTCATCTATTCACCAGTTAATTTGGGTTCCCATTTTTTATAGTTGTACACAAACATTCATAGCAATATTATTCACAAGTTTTTGTATATGTACAAGTTTTGCTCATATGGTTTTAATTCCCTTGGGTATATACGTTGGAGTGAAATTGCTGGACCATATGGCAACTATGTTTAACCATATGAGCAACTGCCAAACTGTTTTTCACAGTAGCTACATCATTTTACATTTCTACCAGCGATGTATGAAGGCTCCAGTTAGCCCACATTACACCAACACTTGTAAGCTTTTTTATTTTATAGCCATCTTAGTGGGTGTGATGGAGAAGGAAATGGCAACCCAATCCAGTATTCTTGCCTGGAGAATCCTATGGACAGAGGAGCCTGGCAGGCTACAGCCCAAAGGGTTGCAAAGAGTCAGACACGACTGAAGCAACTTAGTATATAGCAGTGGGTGTGAAGTGATACCTTATTATGTATGTGTTGTATTGCCTTAGTGACTAATGTTGAACATCTTATGTGTTTATTGGCCACTTATATCCTTTGGAGAAATGTCTGTTCAAATCCTTTGCCTATAATGAAATTTTTGCCATGTCTCATGACCCACTCTAAGACCAGCTCCACCAAATACCATGTTTGATAGCTCTTTAGGGTATACTCTGACCTAGGTAAATTTAAAAAAATTCTGAGGTTTCCAAGTTTTTTATGGAGCTACTGTGATGCCTCTTTCATTTTATTTGGTCTATAAATATGTGATCAAGAAATTTAAACTGCACTGGGGAACTATTTCTATAATTGTTCCTTCTTCCTCATTATTGTTATTGATATTAACACTCTGGGTTTATTTTTTTAACCTTCCTTCATCTGATACCAAGGACAAACCAAGTAGAATTCTTTACAGAAGTTAATTAATTTAACTTTCTTTGAACCCTCTCCCAAATGGAGGTTAGTACTTTCAAATGAATGGCATACTACAATGAGTATGAGAAACAAACTGCACAAAGATTTTTAAAGTAGCTTTAAAATAAAGGACTTGAACTACTTTTTCTCAAACTTTTCTTTCACCTTTAACTTTCTATGATTCTAAAACAGTTGGTTGTTAACTGAGGTGGAATGGGAACCCAGGAATTCTAATTTAAAGCTCCTTTCCCTGGTCAAGATGCCATTCTTATTTGATGAAGTAACATTTGCAAAGTCTTAACTGGTCCCTTGGAGGCTGAAAAGTCTGGAAACATAAGAAATAGGTCATAGAAGGAAAGGTTCAGAAACTAATGTATGTAATTAAGAAAGTGGTCATAGTAATTATTTGGTGGGTGAACTGTACTTATAGATAAAAGTCACAGTTTAAAAATGCAAAACAGATGGCTCTTAGGCAGTGGAGTGAAATTCTTCCTTGGGACCCAGTGGGATTTGGAATGACACATTTTTGAAAAGCCCAAAATGTTAACAGAAACCTTGACATTAGACTTTTTTAAGTGTGGAAAGTATTATCCAGTTGCAATCTGCTTCCATCCAGCTATTAGCATGAGATCAAATAAACCTGAAAATAGAATCAGGAGGAAATGGATGCTAATATAATGCTGTGAATTGGAGGTAAAACAGGTTTAAGAACCATGGAAAAGTTTGGGTGCCTTAAATGCTATGTGGCTCTGTTGTCCAGACATGATCTGATTTTCGCCTGACCTGTTTGAGAGACAAGGGCTGAAGACAGTGAGGACTCCGAATTTGAATTGATTGGGTGTATTTTGTGCTAAAAGACTTTTCTAGAATTCTTGGACTATTTGAGCCCTAGACCAAAGGGACTTGAAATCTTATCCCTACATGGAACCCTTGAACTAGTGGAATAAGACAGGATATGATTGAATGTTAAGTGATATATTATTTGAATTATATGCTAGAGGAAGTCAGAGTACAGAGATTGATCTAGGTCAGAGTAATCAGGCTCAGGAAGAGCATTCAGGACACAGTGACCTCGGACTGAACTTGATTTAGTGAGTGGAATTCAGTCAAGAGAAGCAGAGAGAAGAGTGTCTTCTATCAAATGAATGAAGACTCTAATGAGTGAATATTGTAAGGAGTGAAGATTTGGTATTGGAGATGGGCCTGTATGTTCAGGAGGTAGAGAGCAGTCTTCTGTCCCTGGGGTGGAATAGCTTATTAGATGTGAGAAAGCTATAGAGCTGGTTATTTCACATGGGTCTCTGTGTGAGATGTGAAAACTCTTGTTAGTAAAAGACAGGAGCAGGAAGCTGGTTGCCGGATGCCCACTCTAAAAGTGTCAAAGGCTGTAGTATCAAAAGAGAAAATGTTACCTAGGAAGAATCAGCATTAACATTTCATTTTTTAAATGCAATTTCAAATCTTGCCTTCATCTAATCTCTTGGTAGATCTGTGTTGTCACAACATAGAATCATAGAATTGTATGGCAGAATGTAAAACTTAAAACAACATTTAAAATGATCTAATTCATTCTTGTTATATGTCAGAGACCTAGGAGTTCCAAGGAAACAAGTGACTTGCTCAAAGTAGCCCCTGGGACATGGTAGGAGCCCCCTCTCTCAGACCCTGCCTTCTGTACAACAAAAAATACATTGCTTAAGCTTCAATCCTGATTTGCTGACATCCTCATGTTTCATCCTACATTTAAATTAGCCAAGTATATGCTTCACTGCTTCCTAGTATCTTTGTGGATAAAATATCATTTTATATAAAGCAGCCTAGAGTCATGTCCCTCAAGGTTTGGTTCGTAAATCAATGGCATCAGAACATTCCTAAATCCCATCTCGAAATTATCCCCATTGGGATTTCTATGGTTAGGTTCTCAGAATCTGCATTTTAATTAAGAATATAGGTAACTCTGTCTTTCCTGGTGGCTCAGTTGGTAAAGAGTCTGCTTGCAATGTGGGAGAACTGGGTTCAATCCCTGGGTCCAGAAGATCCCCTGGAGAAGGAAATGGCTGTCCACTCCAGTATTCTTGCCTGGAGAATTCCATGGGTTGGCTGCAGTCCATTGGGTCACAAAGACTTGGATAGAACTGAGTGACTATCATACCCCATACCCATGGGTAACTTTATACATTGTTCTGAGAGTCACTGCTCTAAAGCAAAATAGAACTCATTCAGAATATTTTTATTTTATTTTTGAGCTTCAGGTGAGTTGTATGACAAAAACAAATTCAGTTCAGTTCATTGCCCAGTTGTGTCTGACTCTTTGCGACCCCATGGACTGTAGCACTCCAGGCTTCCCTGTCCATCACCAACTCCTGGAGCTTACTCAAATATGTACATCGAGTCAGTGATGCCATCCAACCATCTCATCCTCTGTCATCTCCTTCTCCTCCCGCCTTCAATCTTTCCCAGTATCAGAGTCTTTTCAAATGGGTCACTTCTTCCCATCAGGTGGCCAAAGTACTGGAGTTTCAGCTTTAGCATCAGTCCTTCCAATGAATATGCAGGACTGATTTCCTTTAGGATGGACTGGTTGGATCTCTTTGGGAGTTTCAAGAGTCTTCTCCAACACCACAGTTCAAAAGCATCAATTCTTTGGTGCTCAGCTTTCTTTATAGTCCAACTCTCACATCCAAACATGACTACTGGAAAAACCACAGCTTTGACTAGATGGACCTTTGTTGGCAAAATGATGTCTCTTGCTTTTTAATATGCTGTCTAAGTTGGCCATAACTTTTCTTCCAAGGAGCAAGCGTCTTTTAATTTCATGGCTGCAGTCACCATCTGCAGTGATTTTTGAGCCCCCCCCAAATAGTCTCTCACTGTTTCCATTGTTTCCCCATCTATTTGCCATGAAGTGACAGGACTGGATGCCATGATCTTAGTTTTCTGAATGTTGAGTTTTAAGCCTTTTTCACTCTCCTCTTTTACTTTTATCAAGAGGCTCTTTAATTTGAAGAACAATTTAAATAATTGCTAATTTGTTATATATGAGTTCAAGAACTGTGGATTATTCATTTTAATGTAAACATACATATTCATATATTCAATCACTGGAATCTTATGGGGAAAAACATAAAAATATGAATTGTTGTTGTTGCTCAGTCACTAAGTCCTGTCCAGCTGTTTGCAACCCCATGGAATGCTGCATGCTAGGCTTCCCTGTCCTTCACTATTTCCTGGAGTTTTCTCAGACTATGTTCACTGAGTCAATGATGCCATCCAATCATCTCATCATCAGTTGCCCCTTTTTCCTCCTGCCTTCAATCTCTCTTCATCAGGGTCTTTTCCAGTGAATTGGCTCATCAGGTAACAGAGTACTGGAGCTTAGCTTCAGCATCAGTCCTTTCAGTGAATATTCAGAGTTGCTTTCCTTTAGGATTGACTGGTTTGATCTCCTTGCTGTCCAAGCTCTTCTCCAGCACCACAAAACTGTAAATAAATTTCTACTAACATAGCTGCAAGATGCTATCTCCAATCTATCCTATAAGGTATTCAGAACATAAAAATATCTATAACACCTTATAAAAAGTTTGTTAAACTCCTTTAAAAATATTTGGTTTAAAGGGATATCTCATGAATAGGTTGAGATGATTTATCATTGTGGTTAATTCTCTCCTAATGAATGTATAAATTCAAAAAATTCAAAAAACAAAGTTCATGGCATCCTTCATTGCAAATAGATGGGGGAAAAGTGGAAACAGTAACAGATTTTATTTTCTTAGGCTCCAAAAATCACTGTGGATGGTGACTGCTGCCATAAAATTAAAAGACACTTAGTCCTTAGAAGGAAAGCTATAACAAACCTAGACAGCATATTAAAAAGCAGAGACATCACTTTGCCAAACAAAGTTCATATAGTCAAAGCTATGGTTTTTCCAGTAAGACTTCGGCCATAAAGAAGGCTGAGCCCTGAAGAATTGATGGTTTTGAACTGTGATGATGGAATAGACTCCTGAGAGTCCCCTGGACTGCAAGGAGATCAAACCAGTCAATCCTAAAGGAAATCAATCCTGAATACTCTTTGGAAGGACTGACGCTGAAGCTGAATTTCCAGTACTCTGGCCATGTGATGTGAAGAGCAGACTTACTGGAAAAGACACTTATGCTGGGAAAGATTGAGGGCAGGAGGAAAAGGAGGCAACAGAGGATGAGATGGTTGGATGGTATCATTAACTCAATGGAAATGAGTTTGAGCCAACTCTGGAAGATAGTGGACAGGGAATCCTGGCATGCTGCAGTCCATGGAGTCACAAAGCTTTGGACATGACTCAGTGACTGAACAACAACAGCAACAAGGATATATATCAGATTCATTGGATTGGATACTTGTATGGCGGAAGGAGGAAAACAGAAGTATGGAAATTTAGAAAGGGGAGGGGGAGTAAAATTACTACAATAAAATTTGCTAAAGAACCTTTCACCAACTAAGGACAATACTCCCTTAACCTAAGAGTGGAATAAGCTTTATGAAACTAGATTTAAGAAACAACATAGTAACAAACTTTTAGCCGAATTTTTTAATAATGAGATTAGTGATGTTCATAAAATACACCTTTATTTTTAAAAATTGATCATCCTTCTCTGTATATTTACAGATTTTGTCTTCTTTTGTGTATCTTTCTTAGCTCAGTCAGAAAGCTGTGTTTATGGGCATTTTGGAGGAATTGAAGGTTGAGAGGGTTTTGCTCTACTGTTGCTCAGAATGTCATGTCTGACCGAGCTATCTGCTTGGCTATCAGCAACATTAGTCCTTCCATTCTGTGAATCAGAATTCTACAGGATGTGGATTAGCATTTAAATGTAATAGGATCATACCGAATAGTGCTGTGGATGAGATGCTGAATTTATTTATTCCCTTAGTAACCAGCTTAGACTTGTATCAAAATAACCGAGAATTTGTTTTTATTCCTAATGATTCCAGCAGGGTGCTAGGAACACATTAGATGTTGTTGTTGTTGTTGTTGTTTTTCAAATGTTGAAATATACTAGCTCAATGAGTAAAAGCAAAACAAAACAAATCAGGCTCTTGCCTCAAATAAGATTTGAAAAGTTATCACTAAACCATACAATAACTGCAAACCTTGGAAAACTTGAAAAAGAGATGTAATAAACAAATCTTCCCTTTCTTAGATTAAGAAAACTTTCTTTGCCCTATGGGGGTTCATTCGTCTCCTTGTCTGGGGGCTTCTGAGGTGGCTCAATGGTAAATAATCTGCCTGCAATGCAGGAGACATGAATACTAACCCTGGGTCAGGAAGATCCCCTGGAGGAGGAAAAGGCAACCCATTCCAATATCCTTGCTGGGAAAATCCCATGGACAGAGGAGTCTGGGGTCTACAGTCCATGGGGTTGCAAAGAGTTGGACACCACTGAGTAACTGAGCATGCACGCCCTCATCTCCCTGTTTAGTGACTGGAAATGCATCAGATGATGGCTTAAGCATAAGTTCAGGGGCTGAAATTGTTAGACTAAGAGATCTCAGCTAATCCAAAGACAAAATGGCAAGGGACTAGGGGAAGAGTCACGAGCAAACAAAGATTGGAAAAGTTCTGTGAAGTCTGTTGAACAAGAGGGGAGCTGGCCTGGCCACCGACCTCATAGCAGAAGGCAGCTGCTCCTTCCCAGGATAGAAGGTCAAATGAAACTTGGGCCAATAGAACCAGCATTTTTGAGAAAATCTCTAAACTAAGTCTTTCTTAGCTGTTATCTTCTTTAATCCTTACAACCTTATGAGGTGGCCAGGGCAGCTATTTCAGGCTTCATTTCAGATGGGATAGCTGAACGCTCAGAGATCTGAAGTATCTTGCTAAGGTCAGATCAACAGTAGAAGCAGAATATGAACTCACATTTTTTTTTTTTTTTACCTCCAAAGCATGGGCTATCTCTATAATACCACAGTCTACTCTTTAGCCTAAACTGAGAGTGAAGGCAGACCAAGGAGAAAATATAAAGTGTTAAGATCCAGAGGAGAAAAATTTGAGTTCAGATGATCCTGAAAATAGTCAGAAGTGATGATGCCTTAAGTAATTCTTATTTTCCAAACTGGACTAACCTTGACATTATGTCTATGCATGTACCTGGAGCTGTTTAATTGGGTGTAATATTTAACATTTACAAGTCAAGAAAAACTTTCATAGTGTGTATTATGTATAGGGTACTCTGCTAGTTACTGAGCTAGAGGTGGGGTAAGGGTTCAAAGAAACATTCCTCACTCAAGAAGTCTGGAAAGTAATGAGAAAGACAGGACAGATAAAAAAGTGGGTAATATAAGACTTAACGTGGAACCAACAAGTGTTATCAGAATACAGAAGCAAAGATAAGAACTATAGAGTGGTTTAGGAAGGGAAAATTTCAAGGAGGTACTGAGATTTAAGAGAGGACATAAAAATGAGAAGGGTTTAGATCAGTGGTTCTCAAAGTGTGGTCCCAGACAGCTTTTCAATAAGTTTGCAAGCATAAATCTGTTTTTATACCAATATAAGACTTTGCCTTCTTTGCTGAGCTGATTGTAGTATTGATAATGCCAAAAAAAAAAAAAGCTGGTAAAACTGCAGTGGCCCCAAACTGTAGTTAGTAGTATATAGATACTCTCTTACTGTTACACTCATGATTTAAACAGATTGCCAATTCCACTTAAGGATATTCTCGATGAAACAACAAAATAATTTTTTAACTCTCAACTCTTTTGAGTGTAAGTTTTTTTCATATGCTGTGTGATAAAATGGGAAGGATACAAAAAGCACTTTTGCTGTGTTTTGAAGGATGAGTGTCTTTTTAAAAAGTACTTTATGATTGAGCTGCAACTTGAAATAGCTGCTTTTTCTTCACAGGATAACATTTTTTCTTGAAGGGATGACAAACAGATAAAGTATGGCTATTCAGGCCTAGATATTTGGCAGACATTTTCTTGAAACTGAAGGAAGTGAGCCTGTCACTTCGAGGAAAACAACTGACAGTATTTGTTGGCAAAAATAAAATGAGATTTCAAGTGAAAAATTAGAATTTTGGCAAACCATATCCACCACCATAAGCTTGACAGCTTCCCAAGACTTGATGAGTTTTCTGATGAGATAGGTGATGAAATTAATGAATGCGATATATATACATCATATATCATATACATTATATATAAATACAATGATGAAATGGGCCAAAATTTGAAAGATCTGCATAACTTATTATTTTTTAAATGCATTCAATATGTAAGATACACCAACAGTTTTTAATGTAACAGATTATGGAAAGTTTCATGGTATGATTTTAGATTTCATATTGCAACTATCTTAGGGGAAAAAAGCTACTGCTTGAAGAATTTTGGTGCAGCATCAAAGAAGAATAGCTTGAATTATCTGAGAAATATCAAAATACTTTTTCCTTTTCTAATTATATAGTTGCACGAAGTAGGATTTTCTTCATGTACTCCAACCAAAACAAAATACAGCAATAGACTGAACGCAGACATGAGAATTCCAATATCTTCTATGAAATCATACATCAGAGATATTTGTGAAAGTATAAAACAGTGCCACTACTTTCACTAATTTTGTTGTTTTTGAAAATAGTTATTTTTCATAAAAGTATACTGGTCTTACTAATATGTAATGAGGTTACTATTTGGATGAGATTACTATTTGGTTACAGTTAAGGATGGCTTTCTCACCATTAGCTTCTAATACAATAAATATTAATAGATATAACCCATATAAAAATGAACTGTCTGGGCTTTTTGATAATTTTTGAGAGTGTAAAGGAATCCTGAAACCAAACTCCTTGAGAACCACAGGCTTATATATATGTGTGTGTGTGTGTGTGTGTTTCATGTCATCTTTCTTTTCATTAAAGTCAGGTTTAACTTACACAGAATAAAATGCACCCATTTTTGTGTACCATTGAACCTTTACAAATGCAGCATAGAATCATGGATTCACCACCATATTCAAATCACAGAACATTTTCACCATCTCAAAGTTCTCTTGTGCCCTACAGTATGTTGTAATCTACTGAGATTGCAAAAGCATTATGCTAAAAAAAAATAAATGAGTAGTTACCTAATTAAAAACACTTATTTGCTGAAAAATGCTCATTATCTGAGTCTTCAGTGAGTTGCAGTAGTGACATCAAAGATCACTGTCCACAGATCACCGTACTATATAGCTTTTGAGTCTGGTTTCTTTCACTTGGCATGATGCATTTGAAATTCATTCACATTGTGGGTTGTTCCTTTGTATTGCTGTGTATTGCTGTAACTACTGTTCATTGTATGGACCGCAGTTGGCTTATCCTTTCATCATTTAAGTACATTAGGGTTGTTTCCAGCTTTGGGCAATTATGAATAAACATTCATATACAAGTCTTTGTGTGAAGGTGAGTTTTCATTTCTTTTGGGTAAATACCTGTAAGATTTTAACTTTATAAGATGCTTTAGATATTTGAAGACACAAAGAACATTTTAGATAGAGGCAAAGTGTGGGCTAGTTCCCCTGAGTTTGGCCCCATTTATTCTCTTTTGTGGATATTTCACAGCTGAAATATCATCTCTGTCTCTTTAACAAGTGCCCACCATTTATTAAGTTCACCTGTACGAGATGTCACAGCTACATTGCTGCCTGGCCTATAAATATAAGATTCTACATGTACTTCTCAGATATGGTAAATAGACCAGTTTAATTGTTGCAAAAGACTTGTGGAGTCCTGGGAGAAAATCCTGCGAAGATAATTTGTAGCCAGCTTGTAAAGAGCACTAGAAATAACTTTTTCCTAGTAATGGGTGAGACATAAAGACCCTTGGGATAGAATAAGTACTTCATACTCCTATTAAGCAAGCAGCTTTCAAAGACAGAAGTTTGGGCATATAAGGTCTTATGGAAATTACTAGGTGATGGGTAAGAAATCTGTTCTTCTAGGATACATAAAGCACATGTTAAGAGCTCCCTTAGACTTCTCTGTGTCACTGGCCCCAGACCCTCAGCTGCTTGCTCCTTCTCAGCTGTCATCTCTAGCCGACAGAAGGCATCTGGGTCTGGGTCATTATTGCTGCTTATGGCTAAATACTCACTTGCCTGAGAATCAAGAAAAAAGCAGTAAGTTTGGAAGCATTAAAGCTAGTTTCTTTTAATTTTTTTTCATGGAATTATCTTTTTAAAACATAAAAGTAATTCATGATTATTATAGAAAGTTTGGAAATTTAGAGTTTAAAAATCCTTTACCTAAATGCAATTACTGTTCACCTTTGGGTTATTTTCATCCTAAATTTTTCTATCCTTATTTCTAAATAATTATGATCACATCCTCCATATTATTTTGTACCTCATTTCTTTGTACTTCTATCATAATTATTTTCTCCTTGTAAAACTATATATAAAAATGATTTCAGTGCATGTTGTTGTATCATACAGCTCCAGCATCATTTACTTGGTCATTTATTTATGAGAACTGCTTTGTTTCTATTTCATCACCAGTAAAAGTAATGCTATAGTAACCATCTTTATAAAAACTTTAAAATTTTGATTTGGGCCATGTTGGGTCTTCCCCGCTGCACAGGCTTTTCTCTAGTTGTGGCAAGCAGGGGATACTCTTCATTGCGGTGCACAAGTTTCTCATTGCCGTGGCTTCTCTTGCTGTGGAGCTCTAGGGCAGCCTTCAGTAGCTGCAGCACATGTGGTCAGTAGTTGCGGCTCTCTGGCTCTAGAGCACGGGTTCGAGCTATGGGCTTAGCTGATTCACGGCATGTGGGATTTTCCTGGACCAGGAATCAAAACCTTATATCCTGCATTGGCAGGCAGATTCTTTACTGCTGAACTTCCAGGGAAGCCACCTATAAAAACTTTTTTTAAAAAAATCAAATATTTCTTTATATTCCCAATATCAAAATCACATGAATGATATTAAAACTTAAAAAAAAAAAGTATAAAGAGAAACATCTTGAATGACCCTGGGAAAAGTTTAATTTTTTTCTTTCTCCCCCCAAATCTGTCAGCATTGGATGCCTGCCATCTGCTGATACCTGGACTAGGCGTAGAAAGAAAGAGCTTAAAAGAATTGTAGTTTGAGGTTCAGATTTTGAGTATCCAATTCAGTTAAGCAAATACTGGCTGCCAACTGCTCTCAGCATTGTGCTGGGTGTCGGAATGTTATGCATCATTATGAAACGGCAACTTGTTTCTTCCATTTGGCTTCTAATAAGGAGCTAGGCCTTCCCAGTGCTATCAGAGATCACCTCACTTCATCGTCACACCAGTCCATGATGCTCAGAGTGTTATTAACCCTACTCTATGCCTGAGGAAGTAGAGGTACAGAGATGAACTGACTTGTCTAAGCCATACAGCTCTTAAGAGTCAGAACCAGGATTTGAACCTGTGTGACCCAGAGCCATTACCCCTTACACTACATTCTTCCTACATGAGAACTTGTGGCTAGAGGAAAAAAAGAGTCCACAGCATATGATATTCCAGAGATCTCTTTCCTGCCTATGTTTATGTTCCAAGAGCAGTTCTGTGGAGGAATAAGATACAAATGGTCCCAGGACTCCAGATGCTAACAGGGAAAGAAGGTCAGCATTCATTACGCCATCAGGTTCATCTACCTGCTGCTGCTGCTGCTGCTAAGTCACTTCAGTCATGTCCGACTCCGTGCAACCCCATAGACAGCAGCCCACCAGCCTCCCCCATCCCTGGGATTCTCCAGGCAAGAACACTGGAGTGGATTGACATTTCCTTTTCCAATGCGTGAAAGCGAAAGGGAAGTCACTCAGTCATGTCCGACCCTCAGCAACCCCATGGACCGCAGCTTTCCAGGCTCTTCCGTCCATGGCATTTTCCAGGCAAGAACACTGGAGTGGGGTGCCATTGCCTTCTCTGTCATCTACCTAGAGTATATTAAACAATTCCAGGCCACTGGAATGTTCTGCTGCTAATGACTAATGGCAAGTTTTGAAATGTACTTACGTTAAAAAAAAAATGTACAAGGAAGCAACAAAGTTTGAATTGCAGACAAAAAGTTGATGTCCCCTAGTGGTCCAGTGGTTAGACTCCACACTTCCAAGGCAGGGTGCTCAGGTTTGATCACTTGTTGAGGAAATAAGATCCTGCATGCTATGCAGCATGGCCCCAAAATTCAAAAACAAAATCTCAAACACCAAGTCTGGATATGTCCCGAAATTGATAAATCTCCAGCTGATCTAGTCAGAGAAAAACTGAATTCTTAGGGGGAAAAAGTTCTGACTGGATGAAACGAACACTTCCCAAATGGTTTTATGGGAAAGTAAAAGAGTTGTGTCTTGGCCAAGTTTCAGTTCAGTTCAGTTCAGTTCAGTCGCTCAGTCGTGTCCGACTTTTTGTGACCCCATGAATCGCAGCACGCCAGGCCTCCCTGTCCATCACCAACTCCCAGAGTTCACTGAGACTCGTGTCCATCGAGTCAGTGATGCCATCCAGCCATCTCATCCTCGGTCGTCCCCTTCTCCTCCTGCCCCCAATTCCTCCCAGCATCAGAGTCTTCCAATGAGTCAACTCTTCTCACGAGGTGGCCAAAGTACTGGAGTTTCAGCTTTAGCATCATTCCTTCCAAAGAAATCCCAGGGCTGATCTCCTTCAGAATGGACTGGTTGGATCTCCTTGCAGTCCAAGGGACTCTCAAGAGTCTTCTCCAACACCACAGTTCAAAAGCATCAATTCTTCGGCGCTCAGCCTTCTTCACAGTCCAACTCTCACATCCATACGCCAAGTTTAGGACATGCTATTGTTTTTATCTTTCTTTTAAAGATGGATTAGGCAAAGGAGGGAATTTAAGATTCTGGGAAGTAGTACTACAGTGAAGGAACCAGTTTCAATTCATTTAATTCTAAATTTCCAAGACATTTCTGCCCAGAACACTTCTCTCAGGTGACCTCTATTTGCATCACCTACACTTGAGGAATGGGCTTCCCTGGTGGCTCAGTGGTAAAGAATCTGCCTGCTGACACAGGAGATGCGGTTGATTCCTGGGTCAGGAAGATGCCCTGGAGGAAATGGCAACCCATTCTGATATCCTTGTCTAGGAGGACAGAAGAGCCTGGTGGGCTACAGTCCATGTGGTTGCAAAGAGTCAGACATGACTGAACAGCTGAGCAGGCACATACACTTTAGAAAATGGTGGACTGGATTTCTGCTAACTGAGCAGTAATATTCTCCTTAGGTTGCTTCTGAGAGCAGGATCCAAGCACCATTCATCAGCGGGGTCCTAGAAGTGGCCGAGGGGGCCAGCTGGGCTCTGGTGGCCATGTTTTTTCTCTTTCATCACATCTCACCAATGGGATAAAACGGAGCAGCTAAACATGACAATTCTCACCGAACAGGCCAATTTTCCCGTTCTCACTCATTTCCCTTATGCTTTTGAAAACTCCGGCGGCCAAAGGGAGCCAGGCTTCCAAAGCGGAGGAAGGCCCCTTCTCCGTGTGATGCCTTGCTCAAGCGTGTCACCTTTACAGGGAGCACCTGCTGCCCATCCTGAGGCCCAGCAGCCCTGCCAGCTTGCCCAGCTGGTACCCACCACCCCCCTCCCACCACCCCCAGCACATGAACGTTCAGGGGAGTGTGATGAAGATTGGGATCAGCCTCAAGACTGCCTCCTACCCTCCTCCCAACCAACTTTGGCTATTGTTTGGATGGAGGTGGTGATTGAATTAACAAAGCTGTTAAAAGCAGCAATGGAGCACACAGAAAAGGATTCAGAGCCCGAAAAAGGCAGCTTCCTTTGCTCTCCGCTCTGGAGCAAAAATTGCAAGCTGTACTTAAGTGGTACCTGGTGATTATAGTATTAGGGGAGATTTGCTCCTCAATGCCTGTCACTCACTGCTGAAAAGGGGCCTCAACTGGGGAGCCAGATGAGTGGCTGGGACAATGCACAGCTCTGTAATTATGACGCTAATTCCCCAAAGGTCAGAACTCCTTAATCAAACATTAATCAAACCGTTTTGTAAATGATGATGATTTCCATCCAGGGTGGGAGGAAGAACAGTCAGAGGCTGAGCCCTGAGTCCTCTTGAACTAGAATGGAGTTTGAGGATAAGTGCTGGTAAAAGCAAATATCTTTACTCAGAAAGAACAAATCAGTAGTAGGCTTGTGCTGTTGTTAAAGATTTTTACATTTGAAACAATAACACCTTTTATGTCTTTTTACCTTGAATAAGCATGTCGAGGATTAGTTAAGTTATGAGTATCCAAATATGCAGACTGCCCCCCATCCTTTCTAAGCCCATTCGACTGTAACAGTGCTTCGATTTGCAAAGCCCACTTTGATTCTCAAAGCCCGCTTCGATGTATGAAACCACACATCTGCATTGTCTTGTCTGCTCCTTGCAACAACTTTAACAGCCAGGCTTAATTCATGACAGAGGTGAGAAAACTGAGACTTAGATTCAGCAGCTTTCCTTTAGCTGCTCAGTAGCAGAAGGAAGACGCAAACCTAAACCTTTGGTTCCAAAATGCAGTGCTTTTTGGACATAAATAGCTTCTGTTAGGGGAGCTCTTGGGTTCTTGTATTCCAAGCCATCTGGACCCCTTATTGAGTAACCAGGGTTCCTGTCAACCCTCCCCCAAATAAGAATTCAGGAGCTGATTTTAATGGCTAGGACTCTTCACTGAAAATCACCCAGCTACAAGTAAATAAGCTATACAAATGAACAAAACACCCTGTACCCTTTCCAATTTCCGAGTCTGCAGAAATACACTTAAAACACATATACACACGCACAGATTTTCTTTCATATTGAAAAGTACACATATTTGTAGATTGGCTGCATGAAAAAGCATCATCTTATTCACTAGGTCACTTATGTCTCATTACACTTTTTTTAAAGCTTTAACTTTGGCCCCTATCAATTTTTTAAGCATTGCTAATCAGTCGAGGTCAAGCTAGTGGTCAGTTTCTAGAAGGCCTCCTTATGCAATTGGTCTTGGTTATCCACCTGGGTAAAGTGGGTTTCTCTGTGGTGCTGCGTTGTGTACACCAGTCTGCAAACTCTAGGCAGAACACGTTGGCTAACAGCCTCCTCTTCCAATCCTCATTTTCTCTCCTTCTCGGGGTGTGAGCTCCCCAAAGTGTGATTAATCCATCTATTGATCGCCTCCTGCCATACTGAGGGTGAGATATGGCTAGCAGTTGGTGCCAGGCCGGAGATGTGACTGGACTGCCAAGGCGAGGTGAGAACAGGCAAGTGCTAGCAGGGGCTTTCCAACCCTGCAGACAGAGAAGGCGACAGTCGCCGTGCTTCCCACAAGCCTCGTGAAATGACCCCTCTCATCAAAATGCAGCTGATTCTTTTTTGAATGAATTATAATGTCTATTCCCTGCTATCTCTATTGGCTTCACAAAGGTCTAATAAAAGTGTATGGGTAAAGGGGAAGAAGATTAAAAAAAAAGTAACCAGACAGAAACCTTCTGGATATAGAGCCGAACAAACGTGCTGCTTTGATTGAAGCAGTCCAGGCAGAGGTAATGGATGACCATGTGCATGCCAACCAAAGGGATTAGAAAAATAGGAAGGTATTTATCTAATATCCAGAGGCACTGCAGATGGGGGAAGGTAGGTGCGGATAAGCCCAGGGGATAGGTAAAGACTCAGAAAAATCTACCTGAAAATGGAGAGGGTGAAGTGAAAAACATGGGCACTTAACTCATTCCCAAGGGGAGTTTGGGTCAGTAAAATGAGGCAAGACAACTTGTCAGAAAAATGTCAGAAAAGCTCCCCTCCCGCATTTCTGCCCGCGAGAAATCAAATATGCCTGTCCTCAGCCTGAGATGCCACACTGCCTTTCCTTCTGCTTCCTATGTTTGGAAGAAACACTGGTCCACATAGCCCCACACTTCAGTTCAGCAAGTCCTATCTGAAGCAGGAAGTCACCTGGGATGCTGCAGCAACTTCCGTTTCCTGTGGAATTGATCTTCAATACATCCAAGCCAAAAACAAGTAAGTAGAAAAGTTCATCAGTGGTTTAAAACCTAGTGGCCCATTCTGGGTCAGGGAGAGTAACAGCATAAGTCTTAAGAAACCAGAAGTAGCTCTCCTGTCTCTGACTAATGTTGGCTTTCCTTCTTGTCTGTCACAAAGGATACATACAGACATCTGGGAGAGACAACCAGATTTGACTAAGGACGAAAGAAATGGCCATGAGTGTAAAAATGGCCAAAATTAAACCAGGAACAGAAAATAAGTTAATTATAGAAAATTTTAATAAAAACAAATTAATTCTGACATATGTAGTATATCTATGTAAATTAGATATAAAGAATCTAAAAATTTTTAAGTACCTGCCTGTTAGTTTCTTGCTTGGGGCTGAATGTTACACAGTGATCAAGGTATGAATTTTGCACTGAAAGAATTTGTACCTTGTGGGAGAACTGACCCTTAGACTACAGGGCCAAAATTGTATAGGATGGTTTTCAGCACAGGGTGAGATGGGAATCTAACCCAGTCACTGATCTGAGTCTTGGTGATTTTTTCTTAGGGTTCCTGGAGGAAATGATGTATGAACTGAAACCCAAAAAAATGGATAGGAGTTTGCCTTATTATAGAAGAGGCAGATAGAAGAGAGGCAAGACAGTGGGTGGAGAAAAATAAGATCATTCTAGACTGAAGGACCATCATCACACAGGCCTGGAGGTGAGAGATCAGGGCACTAAGCTACTACACACGACCAGAGTGTAGTGTGTTAGGTTGGAGAGTCAGATCACGGCCCTGTGGGAAGTTGTAAAGGATTCAAACTTAATTCTGAGGGCAATCACAGAGCCACAGACGGATTTAAATAGAATAGTGATCTGAGCGGGGCTGACAGTGTAGGGAATGGGTTGGAAAGGACAACACTAGCAAGTAGGTACCAGTTAGGAGAGAACTGCTCTCCCTCTAGCAGGTGGCCTGATCCCAGGTATGGACAAGGGGATTGGGTGGAGAAGAGGGAGGAAACAAGGTGAGTTTTAGGAAGAAACTGTGTCCATTGAGAATGTACCTGAAAAAATATCTTTCTTATTATAAATGGGCTCTAGGAAGACCTTAACATGGCTTAGATGACCAATAAATGTTAACAAAAATGAAAATGAACATTTGCTCTTTGCAGTGGGCTCAGTTCAGTTCAGTCACCCAGTTGTGTCCGACTCTGGGACCCCATGGGCTGCAGCATGCCAGGCTTCCCTGTCCATCACCATCTCCCGGAGCTTGCTCAAACTCAAGTCCATCAAGTTGGTGATGCCATCCAACCATCTCATCTTCTGTCATCCCCTTCTCCCACCTTCAATCTTTCCCAGCATCAGGGTCCTTTCCAATGAGTCAGTTCTTCACATTAGGTGGCCAAAGTATTGGAGCTTAAGCTTCAGCATCAGTCTTTCCAATGAATATTCATGACTGATTTCCTTTAGGATTGATTGGTTTGATCTCTTTGCAGTCCAAGGGACTCTCAAGAGTCTTCTCCAACACCACAGTTCAAAAGCATCAATTCTTCGGTGCTCAGCTTTCTTTATGGTCCAACTCTCACATCCATATGTGACTACTGGAAAAACCATAGCTTTGACTAGATGGACCTTTGTTGGCAAAGTAATATCTCTGCTTTTCAATATGCTCTCTAGGTTTGTCAGCTTTTCTTTCAAGGAGCAAGTGTCTTTTGCAGTGGGTTGAGTGGGACCAATTCCAGGAGACAATACACTTTTAGGTTTATATTCTACTGGTAGAACAGTTTCACAGTATAAAAGAAATCTATGCAGAATTCAAAAGGAAAATGGAGTCACAGGCCACATGTGAAGACCTAGCCATGCCACACTGACTCAAAGTCACTCTGGGCAATTGTGCTGTCTACCACCAGCTGGTGAAGACAAAGTTGCATGTGTTGGAGATGAGCAAACCATTTCCCACAAAATCAGTGTCTCAATATATTTCTTGGCACCAACATTACACTGGACTAGAGAAGAATGAGGTTTGGAAATAGGCTAAGATTTAATAAATGCAACAGTCTGTGAGAAACACCACTGTTTCCAAATACAAAGCATAGTCTCTGATAGAAATATTATTTCTTAGTATCTTTATTAATAAATTGAAAAGAGGGATTCTCTTATTGATGCAAATCACAGATGCTTCTGAATTAGGCAGCTCTGTCAACACCCAGCAGATCACAATGTCCCCAAAGAGGTTAGAAATGAGGGACAGGAAATAATAAAACAAGGTTAAATTTGGCTACATGGAAACTACATCTGGGGAAAGATAATTCAAAAAGCAGATATTCACTGGGCCAAGGAAATCTGGACCACACTGGTGCCAAAGGAGACCCAGGTGCTATACCGGATGGCAGATGAGGAGGGGGTTTAAAATATGCAATGGCAGCCCAAAACCCATTTGGTCCTGGCCTGTCTCATCTGATCAAGACAACTGATTTAAAAAAAAACAAAAAACTCCTCTGCCTTACCCGTCTATGCTTGTAGGCCATTCACAAAGAAAATTCTGTCCATTCACTGCTTTGGTTTTTTCTAAGATAAAGCAAAAATCATCTACTAGAACTATAAAGCCTCTACCATTATCTCAAGTTCATGGCCAGTGCTTTTCAGTTAAAGACATAAAGTGAAAGTGAAGTCGCTCAGTCGTGTCCGACTCTTTGCGACCCCACGGACTGGAGCCTACGGGACTTCTCCGTCCATGGGATTCTTCAGGCAAGAATACTGGAGTGGGTTACCATTTCCTTCTCCAGGGGATCTTCCTGACCCAGGGATCGAACCCGAGTCTGCCACATTGGAGGCAGACGCTTTAACCTCTGAGCCACCAGGGAAGCCCCAAAGAAGCCATGGTACTTTGCATACAGTAACTTCATTCATAGTAACTCAAGATGCACTGCTAGTATTCTTTCATTATTCTCCATTATTGTCTCTTTGTAACAGGTAAGTGGCTAGTCACTCATATGCTCCATCCCTGCTTTCCATATTCAGTAGCTGAGGCATGGTTGCCAAGGGTATTCAAGAATGCCAGTTATTGGTTTCTTAGTCTGGTGCTTTGTCCATTACAGGGACATGATCTTTCTAAACAATTTAGGGTTTAAGAGTCTTGAAATGGAAAGGGAAAGTTGTCATCAAAACCACCACCAACTCAAAGGGGCATTATTGGATGATTCAAGGAGAAAGTAAATTACATGGCTTAAGGCACTAAATTTTTAAAGTTAATTGATGCATAACTTTCAAATCGTCTTCATGCTAAAATTCAGAACTTTGGATACTCCTTAGTCTAAGCTTTATTATTAATCTACTTTGAATTATGGAAAGAAATATAGATAGGGAATTATCATAATAATTTCAGTGCTAAAGATTTCTTAAGGTCAATATCCAGTTTGGCTAGAAACCCTGACAGAAAGAAAGGCAGGAAATGGAAGTAAACACTATAACTGCAAAGAAAATTATTTCATTATTTCCTTAATTTACTTTCATGACTTATTGATCACACTGAGAGGATGTAAATGTTCTGGGAGCAAAAGCATATGATTTCATCCAGTTGTCAGGACTCAAATTTAAACAAACCCATTGGCCATGGACATGTGTGGGCAGAGTCCCACGGCTATTTCTGATGTGCATGCTCAAAAGATCTCCCCAGAATTAAAATTGCATTTTGACCTTGACTGGAATCTGGGCACTGTGGCTTTAGAGTTTTGTTTGTAGTCAGATTCATTTCAGTCATATTGTCTAAGTGGTGACTCATTATTGCAATTCAAGTAAGGGATCGTTTGTGGCTTGGGTTTTAGTGAAAGATAGTAAATTTTATAGCATATATAATTTGGAACACGTCTGTGTTCAGCCCATATGTGGAGATCTGCCCGGGTGCTTATTATTATGCTTATCTGCAAACGACCAGATGGCCTTGGCCAAATGTAGAGAACCATTTAGTGCCATTTTAAACCATTAAGGCTATTAACTCTGACTTGAGATAATCCTTTGCCCAAAGGGAACTAGTTTTGCTGTCCCTGAAAGTCATCAAATGTAATTAAATGCCATATTGAGGCATAGACTTTAATGGATTAAGGAAAAAGCACTGTCAACCAGTCCTGGGTCAACCAAAGCAGAGAGAATGTAGAATAGATCAAAAAGATGGTGTATTAGGTAGGGTACTGGCTTAGCTGCTGTAACAAAGAATCCCTAAAAATACAATGACTCAGAAAAGATAATCTGTCTCTTTTGAAGCAAAAGTTAGAGGTAGGTGGGTGGTCTAAGACATGCAGCTCATCTCTTAAGATCATCTAGAGACCCATATTTCTTCTAGCTCATTTTTCTGACATCTATTATGGCATTTTCCTTACCTACATGGTTGAACCTATCTCACCAATGCAACTACATTTCAGTGCAGCTATGTGGGGAAAAGAGAAAAAGAGGGAGCAAACGATTTTGTCTGAAGAAATTAATGGTGAAAATGCATATATCATTTCTGTTTATAATTCCACTGGTATGAACTTAGCTATTTCATCACCACCCATTGTAAGGAAGACTGGAAAATGTAGTCCTCAACTGGATGGCCCTGGGTTCTGCAAAAACTCAGTGGGGTAGAAAGTTTTACTTCAAAAATGAAAAATAGAAGAATGGGTACTGAAGCTGTAGACTCTTCTAAAGATGGCTTTGTTCTAGAAGATACAAAATCCAGTGATAAGTATTGGACAACTACCATTATAAAGAGTAAAGAACTATGAGGAAGCCCACAGCTAAGAAAGGGTGGTGTCTGGCTAGTGAATATGAGGAGGACAAGAAGTTATACTATGTTCTAACAATTGCAAGTTTGTGTACATCAGATCATTTAAGTATCACAGCAACTCTATGAAATAGTGTGTTGGCCTACAGCCTCCAAGAAGAAGATACCAAGACAAAATTAAACATGGAAGACTTTTATTAGGGGAAATGGGCTTGAGAGAAAATGAGAAAAGAGGGGAGGGTAAGAGAGCCTATCTGACACTGAGCGAATGAGAGAAGGAAGCAAAGACGGTTGGGTTGACACCTTTAAACTGCAGTACAGTTGTAAGGAAAGTTTGAAAAGTTGGTCGAGTTCTTGTGTCAAATTTGGTCATCAAAGGGGATTCATGTCTTCCATGTCTTGTTTTAGACCTATGTCAACCACGTCTCGGAGAAGGCAATGGCACCCCACTCCAGTACTCTTACATGGCAAATCCCATGGACGGAGGAGCCTGGTAGGCTGCAGTCCATGGGGTCATGAAGAGTCGGACACAACTAAGTGACTTCACTTTCACTTTTCACTTTCATGCATTGGAGAAGGAAATGGCAACCCACTCCAGTGTTCTTCCCTGGAGAATCCCAGGGACGGGGGAGCCTGGTGGGCTGCCATCTATGGGGTCGCACAGAGTTGGACACGACTGAAGCGACTTAGTAGCAGCAGCAGCAGCAGCAGCAACCATGTCTTGGGCTTCCCTGATGGCTCAAATGGTAAAGCATCCACCTTCAATGCAGAAGACCCTGGTTCCATCCCTGGGTCGGGAAGAACCCCTGGGGGTTGGGGAGTGGGGGCATAGCAACCAACTCCAGTATTCTTGCCTGGAAAATCCAATGGACAGGGGAGCCTGGAGGGCTACAGTCCATGGGGTCACAAAGAGTGGGACATGACTGAGCGACTAAGCACAGCATACAACCACGACTTGCTCTGCTCAGTCACTGGTTGGGAGAAGCCCGTGTGAAGTGTGGCTTTGATTGAAGGTGGTGACTTCAGAGAGGAGGAGCTGGGGCCATAGGTCAATTTTAGTCCCTGAGATCTGAAAGGCACATTTTTTGTGTCTGCCATGAAGTGAAGTGAAGTGAAGTCACTCAGTTGTGTCCAACTCTTTGTGACCCCATGGACTGTAGCCTACCAGGCTCCTTGGTCCTTGGGATTTTCCAGGTAAGAGTACTGGAGTGGGTTGCCTTTTCCTTCTCCAGGAGATCTTCCTGACCCAGGGATCGAACCTGGGTCTCCCACATTCTAGACAGCTTTACCGTCTGCATCTGCCATGAGACATACTGTTTTATTTTCTTGCCCCTGCCCCCCGCCCACCGCTTTTTTTAAGCACAGCAAGGTTAAGATATGCAACCAGATGTGATAGCTGATATATGGCTTAGATGAAATTGAGTGCAGAGCCTGTCTTTAAACTAGTCAGTGCACTTTCTGCCTTCTGAGCATATTGGGAGTACATAGTGATTAGTTTGCAGATGTCGTATCTGGTCATTTTGACTTGGGCTGTCTACTGGTGGAGAAACCAAGGCCCATGAAATGGCAAGTGAGGGTGGGAATGCTTCACAGAGGAGTTTGTTCTTTACACAAGAAGATTTTGGAGACAAACCCATAGTCACACAGCTAAGCCCTGAGCCTTTGGCTCAATCTCATATCCTCTCTAGGCTCCCACTGCACCCTGAATCTTTCCTAAAATGAATTCCTTGGTCTTTAAACACTAGATAGTGAAAAGCTTCAGCAGAAATGTAGATTAGTTCTTTAACTCAAATGAAGATTAATTCTTTAACTCAAATAATCCAGCCTGTGCCATGTGAAATGGATAAAGGCACCCCCCCACCCTGGGGTGGGGGAGGGATGTGCAGATACAGAAGCTCCAAGGTGAATGGCTTGTGTAAGCAGAGGGCAGGCTGAGTTTCAACTTCTATGTATCCCCCGCACCAAGATATGTAGGGCATAACTATACATAGTAACCCTGCTTAGCGCCCTGTGATCTGTCAGGCTTGGAGGAAAATAGAAACCCCCAGACTCTTAACATGGAAATGAATCCTGGGAACTTTCAGGGTCAGAGTGTCCATGGTAAGCTTCTCCATGTGCCTGATAATCCCACCTCTGGTTCTCCCAGCAGGTGAAGCCTGTTTCCTTCATGCTTTGCAGCCATCTGGGCTCCCCTCTCCTAACCCCTAACTCTTCAGTCCCGTCTCTGCTTCGTGGCTGGCTAATGACTGGCCTCTTCTGCTCGTCCATGAGCACATTTGCAATATCTTCATTTAACAGGTTTTAATTGAGCAATAACCAGGTGCTGGAAATATAGAGGTGAAGAAAATTCCGACCTTGCTCTCAAGAACTCAGTCTAGTGAGAGATCTGCTGTCTCAGAGGTCTGCTTGCACAGGTGGTATAGAGAAGGGATGATGTCATTGTGCCCAAGGGAGTCATGGGAGGTCCCAGTGAAAGATGAAAATGGAAAACTAGGTGAAGAAATGAGAAAGATCATTCTTGGGAGAACAGCATGTGCAAAGGCTCAGAAATACACAAAGCTGTGTGGGTAGAAACTCAGGAAGCAAGGGAGATGGAAGATAAAGCTGGAGATGTGGAGAGAAAAGAGCAAGATCCTGAAGGGATTTGATAAGGAATTTGGACCTTATTCTAGGGGTGCTGGGTGGTCATTGAAGGGCTCTAAGCAGGGAAAGAGTATGTCAAAACTGTGCAAGAAAGACAGCTCTGCTTTGTCGTCTTTGGCTGAATCCTTTGCTGCTTGGACCACCTGGTCTCCCTAGCACACCTAGGGAGAAAAGTTTATCAGGCTGGAACAAGGGTAGAAGCCTAACAGTCTCAAACCTGAAGAAAGATTGCCTGTCCCTGAATATCTCAAATTTTGATAGAGCAGATCTGTAGGTTGTTTATAACCTGAGTGCAAGTAATGTTGGAGCCATTGCTAGAAGTCACCTTTTACTCTCATTGCTTTTAAATGACGCCCATTGAATCTCTCAGTTTCAAAAAAGCCTTGTCCATCTCTATGATGTCAGACCAAGATGACTTTAATTTGCATAGATTTTTATTATATCTGAATAGAATATAATCCCTATAATTATATTGTGATAATATTAGCTAATACTATATTAGTAACTACTGTACCACTGTGCTGCCACTCTCAGTTCAGTCGCTAGGTCATGTCCAACTCTCTGGGACCCCATGGACCATAGCATGCCAGGCTTCCCTGTCCATCACCAACCCCCAGAGCTTGCTCAAACTCCTGTCCATCGAGTCGGTGATGCCATCCAACCATCTCATCCTCTGTTGTCCCCTTCTCCTCCTGCTTTCAATCTTTCCCAGCATCAGAGTCTTTTCCAATGAGTCGGTTCTTCGCATCAGGTGGCCAAAGTATTGGAGTTTCCGCTTCAGCATCAGTCCTTCCAGTGAACATTCAGGACTGATTTCCTTTAGGATTGATTGGTTGGATCTCCTTGCAGTCCAAGGGACTCTCAAGAGTCTTCTCCAACACCACAGTTCAGAAGATACCACTCTAGGAGTAGTTAATATTACGTACTCCCATTTGACAGATAAGGAAAGCAAGAAAAATAGGTTAAATATTCTGTCCCAAGGTTCAGTTTAGCTCAGTCACTCAATCGTGTCTGACTCTGCAACACCAGTGACTGCAGCACTCCAGGCCGCCCTGTCCGTCACCAGCTCCCGGAGTTTACTCAGACTCAAACTCGTGTCCATTGAGTCGGTGATACCATTCGACCATCTCATCCTCTGTCGTCCCCTTCTCCTCCTGCCTTCAATCTTTCCCAGCCTCAAGGTCTTTGCAAATGAGTCAGTTCTTCACATCAGGTGGCCAAAATATTGGAGTTTCAGCTTTAGCATCAGTCCTTCCAATAAATATTCAAGGTTGATTTCCTTTAGTATGGACTGGTTGGATCTCCTTGCAGTCTAAGGGACTCTCAAGAATCTTCTCCAACACCACAGTTCAAAAACATCAATTCATCAGCACTCAGCTTTCTTTATAGTCCAACTCTCACATCATACATGACTACTGGAAAAACCACAGCGTTGACTAGACGGACCTTTGTTGGCAAAGTAATGTCCCAAGGTTAGAAAGTAATGTCCCAAGGTTAGAGATTAGTAAAAGAACTAGTTTCAAACAAAAACTTGAAAATAGATCTTTTAATTCTAAATGTTTTGCCATATGAGTTACCCAGGGTTTTTCAGGGAAACAGAAACAATATGACATATAAAGACATATTTAAGAGGACAATTATTATAGGAATTGGTTCATACGGTTACGGAAGCCATGATCTGCCATCTGCAAGCTGAAGAACCAGGAAAGCTGGGGATATAGTTCAGTCTGAGTGTGAATGCCCCAAAACCAGGAGTTCTGATGTCCAAGGGCAGGAGAAGACGCACATTTCAACTCAAGGAGAGAAAATCAGTCCTTCCCTAGCTTATTTGTTCTGTTCCAGTCCTCCAACCCACAAAATGGCTAAGGCTCACCCTCACTGGTGAGAGCAGATCTTCTTCACTCAGTCTACTAAATCAAACGCTAATCTCTTCTGGAAACACCTTTGCAGATGTACCCAGAAATAATGTTTTGCCAGCTATCTGGGAATCCCATAGACCAGACAAGTTGAGGCATTAAATTAGCCATCACAACATTAGAGAATGCTGTCTATAAAACTGTTTATTTATATTCTAATTCATTCTGCTTTGGACTTAAAGCTTTCTTTAAAATTGTTTTCAATAGAACAAAAAACTACAAAAGACAAGGGAATAAATAGAAAATAGATATAAGAAAAGTTAAAATGCTAAATAGCTGTAGATTTCTACATAGTAACTGAAACTAGTCTACAAATTGAGCTCTGAGCTTCCAGGCCACCTAAGCAAAAAGGAAAATAAGATTTATGTTGCCTGTAAGGAAAAGACATGCTATATCTTGAAGAAAGAAAAACTCTTTTGGCACTCAGATAAGAGAGAACTTTATCTTTTAGGTTCTTCATGTTTAAGATATTGAGTGATATGATTTATAAATTTTTCAAAAACATTCCCCCCAAGAGGGCAGAAATAGGGCTGTATGCTTATTTCTTATAGATGCTCTCAATGAACATGAAAAACAAAAGCTAACCCTGTTTTTAATAATCTTGCTCATTTGTGACATTTTTTACAGCAATAGGTGTGCTGATGTTGTTTTTCAAAGATGAATATGTAAGAAAATGATCTCATAAGATTGTTTTGGAAAAAGGAAAATTTCTTCCTACTGCAGTCTATATATAGGAGGTCAGTGAAGTTTCTCTCCTTGGAAAAAATCTGGAAACTTGGCTTCAATCTTTCAAAGCTGCCCTTCACTAACTCCCTCTTGGGGTGTGGACATAAGGCAAAACTCAATACCAAAGAAATCTATGCTCTGCCATTAACCACTTTACCTGGAAAGATGAAGACAACACATTTTATTAAGACAAGTTTCCATTGCAAGTTTTGTCAGAAAGAGTGCAGACAACTTTCCTTCACAAAACTATCTCTTGGCTGCAGCTGCAATATTTGATACATAATTTATTTTTCTCAAGCTTTATGTGGAATAAGTCAGTTTGATGGGTCTTGGCCGGTCCAGAAAGGGAGCCTACACTTGTTCAAAAAGCTACCAGAGAAGATAATAGGGAAAAGAAGAAGATTCACTATGTCATTACTGTTGCTTTTCCCTCTCAGAACTAAGACCCTTTCTACCAGCTTATTTAACTTATATGCAGAGTACATCATGTGAATTGTCAGGCTAGATGAGTTATAAGCTGGAATCAAGATTGCCGGGAGAAATATCAACAACTCAGATATGTAGATGATACCACTCTGATGGCAGAAAGCAAAGAGGAAGTAAAGAGCCTCTTGAAGAGAGTGGAGAAACCTGGCTTAAAATTCAACATTTAGAAAACTAAGATAATGGCATCTGGTCCTGTCACTTCATAGCAAACAGACAAGGAAAAATTGGAAACAGTGACAGATTTTATTTTCTTGGGCTCCAAAATCACTATGGATGATGATTGCAGCCATTAAATTAAAAGATGCTTATGGAAGAAAAGCTATGATAAACCTAGACAACCTATTAAAAAGCAGAGACATCACTTTGCTGACAAAGGTCCATATAAACAAAGCTATGGTTTTTCCAGTAGTCATGTATGGATGTGAGAGTTGGACCATAAAGAAGCTGAGTGGTAAAGAATTGATGCTTTCAAATTGTGGTACCAGAGAAGACTCTTGAGAGTCCCTTGGACAGCAAGGAGATCAAACCAGTCAGTCCTGAGGAAATCAACCTTGAATACTCACTGGAAAGACTAATGCTGATGCTGAAGCTCCAATACTTTGGCCACCTGATGAAAAGAGATAAAAAACCCTGGTGCTGGGAAAGATTGAGGGAAGGAGGAGAAGGGGGTGACAGAGGATGAGATGGTTGGATGGCAACACTGACTTAATGGACATGAATTTATGCAAACTCAGGAAGATAGTAAAGGACAGGGAAGACTGGTGGGCTGCAGTTCAGGGGTTGCAAAGAGCCAGACATGACTTAATGACTGAACAACGACAACCTCATTTCCACAAAGCCATAGGCTCAGCTCTGCCCTAACTCTGCTTGGTTCAGAGGACTCTGGTCTCCATTCATACTCCTTTTACTCCTAGCTTCCATCTTTACAGACAATATCCTCAATGGGAGCAGAGTCTCCAAGCCCTCCTCCTGGATGGCTATGACAATAGAGCTTGATGATTTAATCATGTGTTTTTCAGGCTGCCTAGGAGACAGCTGGCTAGGGCTAGGATGCAATCTGTGACTATGGAACCAAGCCAAGTAAACCAGGGTTGAAACTATGACCTCGGCCTCCTGGGAATCAACTCTAAATCAGTTGTACTAACTGGCCAAAATTATGGCAAGACTGTTAGTAATAATAATGATACATACTTGCATCTGTAGAGTACTTACTATGTGTAGACTCTTACTAAATGTCTTTACCAGGATTATCTCCTAGGTGTCTCTCAATTCCTTGTGCAGTAAGGATGCTTGTCATCATTTCCATTTTACATGTGAGGGGATAGAAGCTTAAAAAGTATATATAAATTTCCTAAGGGCCTAAAGCTAAGGAGCAGTGAAAGTAAGAGTCAAGCCCAGGCAATATGATTCTAGAATTAAAACCATTCCTATAAGATTCTCCATAAGATTCTCACAGGGCAACAGAGACAGAGAAGCTGTGCCATACTAATAAATTAGCCAGATAGTGGGAGCCTCCAGATTTTCAATATAAGACTCTACTCATCCAGCTTCCCTGGTGGCTCAGAGGTAAAAGCGTCTGCCTCCAATGTGGGAGACCTGGCTTCAATCCCTGGGTTGGGAAGATCCCCTGGAGAAGGAAATGGCAGCCCACTCCAGTACTCTTGCCTGGAGAATCCCATGGACGGAGGAGCCTGGTAGGCTACAGTCCATGGGGTCGCAAAGAGTTGGACACGACTGAGCGACTTCACCTCCACTCATCCAGCTTAGAATTTTTGAACTTGTAAGCTGTGGTATTATTGTTTGTAATGTCTCAGAATCCCACTTTTGGTGCTGGTTAATGGCAGCCCCAAGAGGGAAAGGGAGACACTAACCAGGCCCACTCTGACCAATATTCTCAAGAAGTATTTTATGAAAACCTTGGTTTCTGAAGAGCAGCTATTCAATCATTGCTGCATTATGTACACACAGCTAGTAGGATTATAAATTGTCTGGAAGATGGCTTGGTAATAATGTTTCAAAAGTCTTAACAGGGGATACACACTTGGCCCTAGAATTCACTTTGGCAAACTTATCCGAAGGAAAGAAGGTTGAGGAAAACATGAAGAAGATCCCCTGGAGGAGGGCATGGCAACCCACTCCAGTATTCCTGCCTGGAGAATCCCATGGACAGAGGAACCTGGCGGGCTATAGTCCGTAGGGTCACAAAGAGTTGGACACAACTGAAGCAGCTTAGCAGATGTGCATGCATATACTCAGTTTATTAAAGGTATATCGGATTTTGCAGTCAGACAAATGGGCTTTTGATCCTGGTTTCTTCTCTGTCTTACTATATGGCCACAAGCACATTACTGTAACCCTTGGGGCTTCAGTTTTTATGAGATACAATTCTTATTTATACTGGAGGTTACTGTAAGAGATTTTGTATAAGAAAATTTTGTATACAATAACTCTCAGAGTTATTATAAGAAATTTTAAGATATAGCATAAAAGAAGTGCTTAAGCTGACTCATAGAAAGTTCTTCATGAGCAGTAATTATGATGTAAATAAATTGGAGTTCAGAAAGGATACATCCCAGAATGTTAACAGTAGTAATTTCTTATGGGGATTAATTATCAAAGGTAGGTTTTACTTGCTTTTAAATTTATTTGTATATTTTATAAAAATTCTAACCACATAAATATTACTTTTAAATCGGGAAAAGAAACAAAGTCATTTCTATTTGGGGAAAGAACAACAAAGCTTATTAGATTTTGCATCCCCTTGATACTTAAACTCATATATGAATAAGCCAGACACTGTAGATTAAATTATCCACACAACTCAATAAAAAAAACTTCTCTCTTAGTGCTCTCCTTCCTCCCTCCACATTTTTCCATGTGCAGAATTTGTGTTGGCTTCCCTGACATTTTTCAGTGCCAGAGCCACAATATGCTGACAAACACTTAAGAAAAGCAGCATTTCTTAAATGTCCACAGTGCAAAGCGTGATGCATGGCATCCTTCGAAAGATGAGCTGCTTGTGTGCAGAGATTTGCTGTCTCAACACAGTGATGCAGAAGTTCTGTCAGAAGTGGGATTTGGCGGAGGGAGAGAGACAGCAAGGTCAAAACCCAAAGGTTTAGGTCAGATCTGAAATTTTCTGATGCATGTGTCATACTTGAATGTCCATTTTTAAGGTAGGTGCTGTTTGAGAAAGGAAATGACTTACCAGGAAATATGTATTAAAATTTTCTTTTCACGTTGAAAGTGGTAGATAGCAAATTTTTAAAAATATAGAACACGCACACACACGTACATACATGCATGTCCCCATCAGCATATGCAGTGCCTGTGTGTGAAATAGAAAAAGACATTCCTCTTTGGGAATCGAATTTTAAAAACATGGCTCCAACTGGGCAGGTGCAGCCCCTTTAGATGCCTGCTTTGGCAAGTAGGGAGTACTCTTACACAAATTAGAAAAAGGACGTCCTTTCTTTTGGCCTAAGGCATTCTCTTACCAGGATGTAACCACCCTATCTGGGGACAACTGGTACACCTGCATGCGGTGGCCCTGAAAATGAAGGTATATGGCATATACAGTTGTGAGTGTTTTATTATGTGATATTTGATACCTACAAAACAATACATGCATCTTATAAAACTGCAGGTTATAAACACTTGAAAAATGGACCTATTAACCAACTGAAGAATCGAATCATTACCAATTCCATTGACTTTCCCGCTATGGTCTTCACTCTCTCAATTCTGGCTTTTTTCCCCCCAGAGGAGGAAACTGCTATGTTGAGTTTTGTGTTTATTATTGCCTTGATTTAGCATCTCTCTGTCTATTTCTCTATCTACCTATGTCACATCAGGCTGAATGTAGCCAATCATGTACGTTTTGCTGTTTTAACTCACACTGTTTTATTGCCTAGTTTATCACTTAAGAAACAACTTTTAGGCCATAAAATTCTATTCTATACTACTGTGTACACTACAAAGTAGACCATTATGTATTGGGGCCAATATTTAGCTAATTGTTACTATGCTAAATTAGTTATGTTAATTTAGCATAATTAGTATTTAACAAAAGGCAGATTTTTATGTTATTTCCAGTGTTGCTATAAAACTCTTCATGATAGTCTAACTTTCATCTAAAGGAAATCTTGGACAATGTCCTTAATTATTTTCTTACAATAAATCCCTAGACATATAATTGGCACGTCAATAGTATGCTGACTATAAGGCTTTTGCTGTATATTAATACTGGTGATACTAAGGTGAGGAAGAAGCTATGTAATGGACAAGTGATACCTAAACCAAGGAAGTTCAGGATGAATAAAAACATGTACATACTTTCCAGACCTACTGACTTCAGAAACTCCAGTGGACAGCAAACCCCACAGGCTAAATAATGGTGTCAGTGTTGGGGTGCTCATTTGGGGGTGAGTTCTTCAATAGGAACTGATGAGCATAAAGAATCACAAAACCAATCCAGGGAAACTTCACATTGGATCCAAGTGAACAATAGCAGAAGGTAAAAGCATCACTCCATGTTGTAGTCAAGATAAAGGCAATCCAGGAAGAGGGATTTGTAGAGATATTAGAACCTGCCTAGAAAACTAGACAGGAGTCGTCTGAATAACCTGTCATCACCAGCGGTAAAGAACCTGCCTGCCAATGCACGGGCACTATGATGGCATCCCACAGGAAGGCTTGCCCTCAGTGAGTAAAGAGGCAGAGACTCCAGAAAGGTGGGAGCACCAACTTTTGCTTCATGCCTAGGAAAGGAAGACAAATTAGTCTTTTCCAAGAGCAGAAGAACCTGATTAGAAAGGCTGGTAAGGTACACATGGAGAGACCATCCTCAGGTGAAAATGGTTAAATCAGTCATTGGCTACCTTGGCCTTGACAGGTATTTTACAAAGGAAATAGTGTTTAAATATTAAGTATATTTGTTGCTCTGAAAAAACAATTTTAAAAACTTTTTTTTTTCCCAGAAAGCATTTCTACTTTTCTAACTGATTAAATTATTCGAATACTATGCCTAAAATCTTTATGATGGAAATGAGCACAGCTTCCTTTCTTATGTCTGGAGATCAGAAATTAAATTTGTGTGTTAAGTAGATTGTCAATAATGCGTTTCAAAAGGTCATAATGTCTGGACTTAAGCAAAATTGTGTTTTTATATAAGGAAATGTTTTTTGGTCAAAAGACATGCCAGTAGTCTCTTTCTGTTTCAGTCTGAGGCATTAGCTCATTTTGCCATGTGATGAAATAGTGTTTGCTATGAACAAGCAAACAATAGTAGCAGTTACTACTGTCTAAGCATTTATTACAGCTCAGGCACGAGTTAAAGCCTTTGTATGTATAAAGCAGTTTCATCCTTTTAACAACCGTTCAAGAAAGCTGTTGATGTTTAACCAAGGAGCAAGCTGAGGTTTAGTGAGGTCACCTAATGGGTCTACAGAATCATAGTACGGAGGCAGTGACTCAACGCCCACACCATCCATCTATAACCCTCACCAGCTGGGGACAAGGTAGGGAGAGCATTAGCTGGATTCACACATGGGGTGGGGACAGGAATAAGGAGATGGTGGGGCCTGCATTGTGAGTTGAATAGGGAGGAATCATTAAAAAGGCTCTACCCTTAGATTCCTTCTCTATACATCTGTGAGGGCTGATCCCCGCTGTTTTCCCTAAGTTTTTTTTTTTTCCTTTAGTCATAGCCTTAACATTGCCATGTTGACATACCAGGTTTCCAATTTGTATTTAAAATTAACAATTATCTTTAGAGAACGTATGTAAAGGAAACGATTCCTCCCTTCACCACTGCTTCAGCTTTCAGTTAGAATTATGACCCAGGTTAGAAATAAAATCAAACACTTCCTGAGCTCTAGATTGGAACCTTGAAGAATATGTCTATGAAAAGTTTTTACCTATAGGACTCACTATAAATTGAATTTATGGACTCGCTAAGCTCTGTCAAGGTAGCTCTACCTTCATGAGTATTTCATTTTGAATCTACAAAGAACGCTTGAACATCCACTATATGCCAGGAACTGCTGCAGTTGCTGGGAGGACCGGATAAGATGGATAAGGCAGTGTCCTTGCTTGTGAGAAGCGAGGAGAAATACAAAGATTATGAGAAAGTAGAGGCTCTGACTGTCTATTAGAATCATATGGAGAAATTTCTAAAAATACCATGAATGGTTTAATTGATCTTGGGGGGACCCAGTCATTTTTACAAGCTTTCCAAATGATTCTAAGGTACAGCTAGGATTCACAATTCCTGGAATTGAGGCATGTAAAAGGACATCCTGGAGAGGTGATCTTGAAGTTTCTCAGGAGTTAACATCCAGGCAGATTTAAAAGTATGGATGAAAGGTATGAGGCATTCCAGGACAGAGTTGTGGAAGTGTGTGGTGGGAAAATGGAAGAGCACAGATCAGACTTCAGCACACAATGGGGAAGGTGACTTGGGAAGTGGCTGGAACACCAAGTGGGTCAGAGCTCTTGGTGAAAGATAAGGTTAAAATGCTGAAGTGAGCAGATGGAGGGGATGGTGCAGGGAGGGATCAGGAGAAAAGGACTGCATGCCACGATGAGGAGATAAAACTCTACTTTAGAGGTGATAAGTGTCCATCAACAGTTTCACACAAATTCCAGTTGCAGTGTGGGGTGTGTGGGGGTGGGGGTGGGGGGTTAGCGGAGAAGGTCCCTGAAGTGAGTGAGCCTGGTGATACACAGAAAGAAACCTGACAGTAGCTTTTTACCATCCTTCTGGTGAGATCTTGTATAAGACGAAGATAAAAACAAATATTTGAGTTAGTTGGCCAAAAGGTTTGTATTTGGGTTTTTCCATAACATTGTACAGAAAAACCCAAACCAATATTTTGGCCAACCCAATAATACATAATCTTTTGATTGTTTCCTTGGGATTACTGGCCAGAAATTGCAATTTATTAAAACAAGCATTTGTGTTTTTTTGTGTGTGTGTGTTTTAGAACATAGAGATATTGAGTGAGGTACTGGAGAGACAGAGGTGAATAAGATAGACACTGCTATCATGTTTTTTAACTGGCTAGAGTTAAGATTATAGGTGGTGGGTTTTCTAAAGACATTCTTGAAGGAAAAATTTTAGCAAGTGAAGCAGGTTGAAAATATACACAAACTCAAGAGGATTTGGATAAGTGTACATTGTCACCCTGCTTATTTAACTTATATGCAGAGTACATCATGAGAAATGCTGGGCTGGAAGAAGCACAAGCTGGAATCAAGATTGCCGAGAGAAATATCAATAACCTCAGATATGCAGATGACACCACCCTTATGGCAGAAAGTGAAGAGGAACTAAAAAGTCTCTTGATGAAAGTGAAAGAGGAGAGTGAAAAAGTTGGCTTAAAGCTCAACATTCAGAAAACGAAGATCATGGCATCTAGTCCCATCACTTCATGGGAAATAGATGGGGAAACAATGGAAACTGTCAGACTTTATTTCTTTGGGCTCCAAAATCACTGCAGATGGTGACTGCAGCCATGAAATTAAAAGACGCTTACTCCTTGGAAGGAAAGTTATGACCAACCTAGATAGCATATTCAAAAGCAGAGACATTACTTTGCCAACAAAGGTCCATCTAGTCAAGGCTATGGTTTTTCCAGTGGTCATGTATGGATGTGAGATTTGGACTGTGAAGAAAGCTGAGTGCCAAAGAATTGATGCTTTTGAACTGTGGCACTGGAGAAGACTCTTGCGAGTCTCTTGGATTGCAAGGAGATCCAACCAGTCCATCCTAAAGGAGACCAGTCCTGGGTGTTCATTGGAAGAACTGATGCTGAGGCTGAAACTCCAGTACTTTGGTCACCTCATGCAAAGAGTTGACTCATTCGAAAATACCCTGATGCTGGGAGGGATTGGGGGCAGGAGGAGAAGGGGACGACAGAGGATGAGATGGCTGGATGGCATCACTGACTTGATGCACGTGAGTTTGTGTGAACTCCGGGAGTTGGTGATAGACAGGGAGGCCTGGCATGCTGTGATTCATAGGGTCGCAAAGAGTCGGACACGACTGAGCGACTGGACTGAAATGAACTGAACTGAATGTGAGGCTATTCTTGGATTTTTAAAGAGAAGTTAAAGACATTTGTTACACTTAAAAAAAAAAAACAACACCTTTTTATAATTGGTATAGTGCAGGTCAACCATGATCTCCCAGAAGACACTGCCTATTGCCCATATCAGAGACAGGATTCTTTAAATAGACTGTTAGATACATTCTAGCATGAAATTTCATATGATTTAACCATTTTACTTTGATAAATGTGGCATATGCCATATAAGAGACAAGTTAACTGGAATTGTCCCAATTGCCATAATTAGAAGGAATTTGTTAATTTTTTAGCCTAATGACCATTGCAAGTGTGCACATGAAAGCATTTGAATACTGTACACAGCTATTTCCAGCATCCTACAGCCTAACAGAAATATTATCCCTTAAGTGAACTAAACTATGCATGAGACCTCTTACCCTCAAGTATTGTGAAATTGATCTTGAGTAATAAGAATGGGGGTGATAGGTTTATTACGATTTACTAACAAATATAACTTAAAAATCCACTCACAAATATCCATTTGTATGCAAAATTGTTGTTCATTATAGTAAATAATTTTTTGACATTAAATTAAATTAGTAGAAGATTGGGAGGAATATGGATTCAATCAGCAATTCCTTGTCTTTTTTTATTTTTTTTTACATGCAAGCTCTAAAAGTTGATGAGGTGTTTTAATTATTTGTTTCACATGTGGAAAGAATAAATCTAAAGGAAATAGCTCAGGATTCTTTCCAAGTTTGAATTACAAATTACCCCAGGACCCTGGAGAGAAGCAACAGCAAACAAGATTTTAGGCGGTTCTTTGTCAGGTCAGCCTTTCGATCAATACTGAAAGCTATTTGGAGGACCTAATTTTTTCCTTGTGCTGTTTCCCAGAGTTAAGAGAAGTTTAATCTTTCTCCTCATAGGTCTCTGATATGGGTTGTTATTATGTGGCTGGTGTCCCAGGCCTATATCCTGTGAAATCTGCTTCATATGGAGGCTTCCACCTTGGCTAAGTCCTATGGAATGAAAGCCCCATTGGCCCTTAAACTTGAAGCCTGACCTAGAGACAGGTGATGCTGACTGTCCTTTTGTCCTGTCCATTGACCATCTGGATCTCCACCCACAGGAAGGAGTAAGCAGGCTTGTCTGCAGTGCTCAGAGCAGAGCTGGCTTACAGGCCATCCAGAGTGGGACTCCCATATCAGAGAGAAGATTCCCTGATAATCCCCTTTCCCCACACTCCCTCTGGACCAGCTGTGTCTTAAAGAAGAGATCTATGTGATGAGAATAGACCACTTGGAACAGAAGTGCTCTAGGAAAGAGAGTCTCAATCTGATTTTATTTTCCATCTCTCTAATTCTCTCTTATAAGCACCCACCCCCATCTACAATGACCGATTTGATCGTCCTGAATAATCCTTCTCTTTGATTCATATCCTTAAATGCAGACTTGAAGGGCAACCTTGACCATTTCACAGGAATGAAAAATGCGCCACTAACCATAATTGAAACCTGGTTCCAAAAATCACAACTTCTATTCTAGATGAGAAAAAAAAAAAGCACAAAAGGTAAAAGAGTACTTAAACATTGTTTAAGTAGCATTTGCCCCGAGTAAAAGACATTGGGAAACACAGAGCATCTCATAGACAGACTTGGTGAACCCTTAGGAATCTTGTGCTTGAGAGAAAAGTAAACTCAACAAGGATTTAGAGTTTGACTGAAGCTTGATCTAATTTCCATCCTCTTCACCAGTCAGCAGGAGAGGTGTGTTTTCTTGGTGCTGGTTTTCTAAAAATCTTTCGCTGAGAGGATTTTTCCCCCCATTTGCCCTGATTTCTCTTGACTCTAGACTTGCAGCTCGGGACCTGAGCAATCTCCTCAGGCATTTAAACTGCAAAGGGGAAAGTCCCAGGCATCGAGCACATTGCGTGGTCACCCTGATATGCCTGGAGCAGCCCTGCCTCCTGGAGCACCTGTAAGCTCTTTTCTCTCTTTCTCTTTCTCTCTGCCTGAGGGACACTTCCCTTTGGCATCAACATAGACATTTTTTTTCCCTCTGGTGCAATGCAGCTTCCACATGAATTGATGCCGGGAGCATTCTGCTGAGAAACAGGAGTAGAAGAAAAATCAGCAGCCAAGTGACTGCATCATTTTTTAACACACTAATTGACCTTGTCAGGACAATCACTGCAGAGTGGGAGACACCAATTCTCTGGCAGGTTAGATGGAAAACTTACTGATTCTGGGGAGAATAGACTAAGAAAAAAGTTTGCAGCGTTGAATGAGAAGCCTCAGGCTCTTTTAAAGGCACATACTTCTTATTCAGAGATCACGAAGCTGAGGGGCACAGACTTGCTTTAAATGTGGAAGAAAAATTAGACTCGTGAGATTGTGTTTTGTCTCACAACCTCAAAGTACTCTATGGTCGTAAATTTCTCCTTGGAAGACAGTAGTTTTATTCTCTACTTATCCCAGCTCAGTGATTCAGTTTAAAGTACTGTATTAGATTCTACATGCAATGCAAAGATGAACTACATACAGTGCCTGCCTTCAAGTAGCTTATACCACCATACGGGAGGTATTATAAATATAATACAAAACAGAAAATTCTATGATGTCTGAAAGTCAGTTAGAAATGTTAAGTTAAAATTTGGAAAGGGTCATTCATACCTGAAAATAACTTTGGAAACACTGAACCAACCATTATATTGGAAATCTTGGATACATTCATCAATATTTTTCAAGGAACTCTAATCTATTTTTTTAAAAAATCTAATGCAAACTATGAGGATTAGGTTAAGGTACAATTGCCCAGAAACTGCATCATCAAAATAAAATAGTTGCATTGGTCTTAAGCTGTCAGATTACTTGGTCATCAAGTCAACATTGATTTATATGCTTAATGTTCACCCCAGCACTAGTCAAGCCCCAGACTGGAGAGAGGTCATTAGGTTAATTTCATCGATGGTTTGGATTCCTTAAAGGAAAGCCTCTCTTGAAATCTTTGATTTTTTTTTTAACTTTTTATTTTATATCAGGGTATACCAATTAACAATTTGGTGATAGTTTCAGGTGGACAACAAATGATTCAGCTGTACATATACATGTATCCATTCTCCCCCAAGCTATTCAATAGTTATCATAAATTAGTCAAGGATGTAGGTGACATACTGGTGATAGCAGACCAGCAGATAAATCTAGGAGAGATATTTATTGTGCTCAATGACAGAAAAAAGGCTCCCACACAAGCTCGACCATCTATAATGGGTTTGTTATAAAAGAATGAAATGTAATAGCAAAAAGAGCCTATATTTGAGTCCAAAGATTAAGTGAATGTGTATAAATGGCAGAAATGTGGCTGGAAGGACAGCAGGTATGGCCATGACCAACTTGGGAACCATCATTTCTTATAAGCTTAGTACAAACCAACCATGTAAGAAGGCAATCCACAAACTCTAGTACACACTTAGTCTGCATTAATAAAGGAGGAATATTTCAACAAAGGGGTACTGAGGCTCTGACCAGTCTAGGCTGGTCAGAAAGTATACTTGGTGTATTTTTTTGCCACACTTGCAGAAGATTGTTGGTAAACTATAGATCATCAGGGTTGGTGAAGGGAGTTGAAAGCCATGGTACGCAAGGAATGTGTGAATGGATATGACATGTTGAGTCTAGAGAAGAGGGTCAATAGTGGGAAATATATACATAGGGATTATCTTACAGTAAAGGAGCAACTGCCAAGTAGAAAAAAAACATTCAAGGTAACTCTGGTGGGCAAAATGAGACCAATGAAGGGAGTCATAGAGAACTTCTAGCTCAATATAAGAAAGAATTCTGCAACAAGCAGAGCCAGAGTAAAGTAGTGTTTGGTGGTCTTCAGATATAGTGGTCTCTTTGCACTGAAAGCATTCACAGAGCATGTTTAAAGGGGGTGATAAGTATGAGATTGTGTATCAGGAAAATGGGATGATGACTGTTGATATCCTTGATAAATCAGGGGTTTTCTGAGTTTACATACATGGGCCTGGAGCATTATCCTCTGTCTGTATTATCTAAACATCTACTTTCAATCGCAGTATTGCTCTTACCAACAAAAATAATAGACCTATTTATTTGTCAAGAAGTCCAGAATCTAAGACCTACCTTGTCCCCATGACTCCTACATAGCTGATCAACTAGTATTTGTTGAATGAATGAACTTGACTTGTAATATCAAACAATTGAGAATGAAACACTGAGCTTTATGAGTAATGCAATATTGGAGTAGGTGAATTAGATGCTCCTCGCCACAGTTTGTATTTGTCTGCTTCTTAGAAAAGGAGCAAAAATGATAAAAATTTTAGTTTCTTCCACTTATCTTTCTTGACCTTTTTTCCCCTTACTTGACATCATCTCCCATTCCTTTCTCTAGGGATTCTACTCAAAACCCTTATGTTCCAAACAAGCTTCCCCCAAACTGAAAAGAATTTTCTCTCCATCACTTAACCTTGCTGATGGAGAGACTAATCAGGGTGAACGACATTCAGTCACTGTGTCACTTAGCCAGGCCTGTCTTCCTCTACAATTGTGGCACAAAAGCTCCAGAAAGTAAGCTCAGATCTCAGCAAGCAGGAGGGGGAGGGAGGCAAAAGCTTAGGGAGAGTGTTGGGGTAAATCAGACCCTCCCCTGTGAATTTTCCACTGTGGTAGAAAACTTCTAAACAATGGGATCCATCACTACTGATATACCACAAAAAGTAAATCAATTCAACTACAGAAATAATAACCGAAAAGTACAATTGTTTTAGTACAGTCAAAAATACTTCAACATTAAAAAATTAAATCACATGTTTCTTTTTTTCAAGATGGAAAGACTACCCAGGGGAGCCTCTCTTCTTAACAAAGACCTACTACTGTTATACATCCCAGTAAACTGTCTTACCCCTCCCCCAAATTACTTTTTTGAAGGGGGAATTGGGTATTGTCTGTGTGCGTGCACATGAGTATCTGTCATTTAAACCTTGGAAAATAGGGATGGGAGCAGCAGAGGAAGAGAGAGAGAGCCCTTGTCAGTCAGCAAAGCTGACCCTGAGGGTCAAGCTAATTCTATCCTTTGCACAGAGCTCAGAATGCATTTCACCTGCTCTTCCTGCCTCCCTGGGTAGGATGGGTCGGTGTTTGGGTGAGTCGTAGCTGCTGGAAGCCTCTTTTCAGCTGTCAGGCTTGCACACATGTCTGTTTGATGCCCGCTGGCACAATCTAGCTCTGGCCTTTCTGCTCTCAAGCGTTTCCTCCCCTTTGGTGAGGTCTCTGCTTTCCAAGCCCTCCAGTCATTTCCCCTATCCTTTTCTTACCATGCTGAGCACTCCCCTCTCCCAACTTGAATCAATCCTCTTCCCTTCCCTACCTTTGACCCAAGAGATTCAGATGTATGTTTTACATTTCCAGCTCATTTGTTGCTAGCTTAGCTAATTTATTGTTAAAGCTCCCTCTTTCTGACATCCTAAATGCCTCCATGTGTCTCTCTGTGACTTCTACTTCTGCTCACATGGTTTCTGTATCAGAGAGGATATTGTAAGGCATGCTCTGAAATTAATTGAGGTTTCTCTCTATCAATACTAGCCCCATCCTTAGACCGTCCAGGATTTCATAGGTCCAAGAGAGAGAAATAACACCGCAGTGCATTTTACAAACAACATTTTATAAATTCAAAACATTAACACCAGGGCACATCTGACCTTGGCAACCCCCTAGCCTTTGCCACTGGGGAACAACTGCTTTAAAGCAGGAGTCATATTTTGCAGGCACATAGAGACCCAGAGGTAGCCAAGTCCGTGCCAGGTCTGGTGAGCATGAAGATTTACCCTCTGGTTTCAGGATAAACCTTTCTTCATGTCTAGGGCTGCCTTACTGTAGTGATGCTTATTGCACCTGCCATTGGAGGGAGGAAGATGAGTGGAAATGAGAACATCAAGTGTAGAAGAGTGTCCGCAACAGCCCTCCCAGCTGTGAGATGGGCGGGGCAGGTACTTACTCTCTTGACCTGGATACTTAAATCTAGGAACACCGACTGATACCTAGAGCTGGCATCAGGGAAAAGAACAGAAAATCATGTGAAACTCTAGACTAGAAAAACAGAAGCAGGAGGATGCTGATGGAGGCATTTCCTAGGTAGGTGGTCTCTACTCCATGCTATGGGTTCTCTTTGATCGTGATATTTTGATGACTGACTTTTAGGAGCCAAGGCCACCTGTGAAATTGCTGACAGAGAATGAATAGCTGAAGAAGCAGAGAGGAAAATTTGTTTCAGTGGAAATGGAGTCATATTCAATAATTCCTGCCTGGGGTTCCATATGGCCTCGGCAGAGGCACTGTTAATCCCACAGCAAAAATCAGGTTTCTACTAAGGGATGAGACAGCTGCCATTCATATAGGGCCTCAGGACTATGCTCTCCAAAGAGGGCGTGACCTCCTTAGAGCTTTGCGAACTCCTTTTTATCGACTCCAACCATAAACCTCTTTTGATATCCAACCAGAGTTTTCTCTAAACTTAAGCTGCCATGAGGTCTCACACCATAATATATTTTGAGAAGGCTTTTGGGTTTGGGTGTCTGTCTGAGCCTTTTGTTCTCACATGAAGCCTGCAAAGGAAGCTCTGATTTCAGGTTCTTACCTCAAGGGACAGCATTCTAGCTACAGACTCTCTGCTGGAGAAGGAATAGGGATGGAAGGATGGATGGGCAAGATCCATGATCCGCATCCCTCACTGCTTTCCCAGGTGGTGAGAATCCTCTTTATTTTTGCTGTAGCTGTGGAGAACTGGTCACCAACATTTATTCTCTCAGCCTATTTCCTTTCGTTTTTCCTTCCAGCTAAAATTCCTTTGGAGTCATGTCTGAGTTCGTGAGCCATTATTATCAAAGATGTCAAGAGAAAAGCTGCTGGGCTTGTGTGTTACCCAGAGGTGTGCCTCTAAGGCAGAGTCTAGCATCCATTAAGACATGGGAAACCCACCCTCTTCTACCTCCAGCTGTGAAGAAATGAGTCTTGTAGTGGCTTTATCCCACATGTGAAGAAACAGGGGTTCCACACTGGATAGTGAAAGAGTGGTAGTCACAAAACAATTGTGTAGTAACAATTATGTTTTGAAGCATTGATAATTATAATGCTTTGTAATTTTCTTCTGTGCCTTATTTCTTACAACTCTCCTGTCATCGTTCTGTCAGTCATTCATGTCTGACTCTGCGACCCCATGGACTGCAACACACCAGGCTTCCCTGTCCTTCACCATCTCCCGGAGCTTGCTCAAACTCACGTCCATTGAGTCAGTGATGCCATCCAACCATCTCATCCTCTGTCACCCCCTTCTCCTGCCTTCAATCTTTCCCAGCTTTAGGGTCCTTTCCAATGAGTCGGCTCTTCGTATCTCCTGCCTCTATATTCTAAAAGTTGGGATGGTGAGGCCTCCTTCCCAGAAAGGTTGGTGGATTAAATCCCAAACCTGAATCACTCACTGGGATTTTCTGTCAGTCCTCCTGGAAACTGGCCAGATTGCCTCCTTCTAAGGCAAATGCAGGCCCTCTGGAAACGGTCCACAAATGACTGTCACATTAGCTGCAATTTCCCGGTAGCCATAAAGAGGATCAGTGTCCCAGTATCAGAAACAATGGCGTTAGAGCCAAACCATGCATTTTTCTGTTCCTCCCTCCTGGGTACCCTCACTCCACCTGAGCCTTTGAATTATAAAGCTTGGGATCCATCATCTATAATGAGACTGGTTAGCTATTTGGAAGAAATGTGTGTGGCCAATTTACCCGATAATAAGGATACTATTACAAATGATAATAATAATAACAGCAACAACATTAATTGAGCTCTTACTCTGTACCAGGCAGCATTCAAACCACTTCCATGCATTAACTCATGCAATCCTCTTAATGGTTTATAGGTACAAAGACACCCCTCTCTGGATGAGATTTTTGGCATGTGCCTTTGTAGGTTTGCGCAGAAATAGACCATGGTAACTAATGTTGAATTTTTCTGAGAGGAAGGTTTCTTATGGAACACATTATATTTGATCAACTTTATTTCTCCATCTTAAAAAAAAAAAAAACTTGAAGAACAACCCTATTACGGTGAAAAAAGGGTCGATTAGTCAGTCCTTTACTACCCAGACACAGCGCTAAATACTTCCATACACATCTCATTAAATTCTCTCAAAAATTCTACAAAACAGGTATCCTCCCATTCATTTTATAGCTAAGCTAGTGGAGGTTCAGGGAGATTAATTATCTTGGCAAAGATGGCTCAATGGTAAGATCCTGCGTGAGGAGTCAGGTCTAGCTCTGTTTAAATCTAAGCTTCATGCTTTTCTCCATGATACCATTGTTACTTTCTTCTCTTGAGCAGAGTCAAATCCTGCCAGACCATTTCTCCTTTACCCTGACATACTTTTCCTCTTTCATCTCCTCTCCTCTTCCTTGGGGCTTCCTTCATAACTCAGTTGTTGAAGAATATTCCTGCAACACAGGAGACTGGGTTCAATTCCTGGGTCACGAAGATCCCCTGGAGAAGGAAATGGCAATCCACTCCAGTATTCTTGCCTGGAAAATCCCATGGACTGAGGAGCCTGGCGGGCTACATGGGGTCGCAAGAGTTGGACAAGACTTAGCAACTAAACCACCAAACCACCATCATCTCTTCCTTGATCCCACACCCAGAGGGATTAACAGGAATGATAATGATAAACAGAGGATTAAGTCAACAGTAACATGCTGCAGAGGTTCATGGGGTCGCAAAGAGTCAGACACGACTGAGCAACTGAACTGAACTGAACATGCTGCGGTCCGTGAGGTTGCAAAGAGTTGGACACGACTGGGTGACTGAACACCACCAACATGATACCATTTCAATGCCTTTCCACTTCTGGCCCTTTAGAGAGTAGAGTGGCCAAGCCATGCTTTCAGCAGGTAACAGAGATACTGAAGGTAAGGACAAGAAACAAAAGCCAAGGGGCTTATGTTTCTGGAAACCAATCATGGTCCAGGATTGTAGCTTAATTTCTGACTTTTGGGATCCATCTATATTCTTTTCATTCCCAATTCTTTTTATTCATATATCTCTCATGTTAGTTGTTTCTTTCCAGGGTGCATCCTCTGTGAGAAGCTGGGAATAGTACAAAAAGTATGGAAACATAGCACAGGCTCTCAGAGCTTGATACAGATTGTTAGGGAGATGAGATGCACACAAGAACTCTCATGGACCACATATACCTTGAGAACAGGAGCATGTCATCCTCATCTTCACATCCTGTTGGTGATGGATAGGGAGGCCTGGCATGCTGCAGTTCATGGGGTCGCAAAGTGTCAGACACGACTGAGCGACTGAACTGAACTGAACTGACGCTTGGACAGACCATCTCCCCTACCAAAATTCAGAAAGACTTTTGTGTTGACATTATTCTCCCCTCGGCTCTTCCAGCCATTTAGCTCACTTTGATCTCCTTTGGACTTCTAGTTCCACTCTCAGAGTAGTCCAGTTTGGTCTAAGTCTCAATCTAATCTGAGAATTATCTGAATCAGCTCTAGCTGGTCCTTCCCCCCGCATTTTCCAGGTTTGTTTGGGCTAATGATGACTGAAAGAGAAAACAGATGTGACTTTGATAAACTTGATTCAAGCACTTACCACTGTGTTTTGCAATTACTGTTTTCACACCCATCTCTGAGATTTCATGCACACACAGAGGTTATACACACAGACTGGACTATTCATTCTTGTAGGGACCTTGACCTTCAGGCGTGTGTCTTCAGCACAGTGTAAAAACACTGTGCTAGACAAAATGTATTTTGATAACTGATGTCTATACTGCAAAATGCTCATTTTTAATCTCTTTTTTCTTCTGTGCTCTGTCTTCCTAAGTAAAAGTGCATTCTCTCCATGCTTATTGTTGTTGGTCTGGGTTGGGGTGTGTATTCTGTTTTAGAAAGGCTGGCATCATGGCCATTTGGAAAAGTCACAATAAGCATTTGCCTCACTGTGGGGATTCCCCATCTTTTCCAATCACATTTGTACATAGTTGGCCCACCCTTGTGTATGAAATGTTCATTTGTGTTTTGCACTCCTGTATGTTTACTATATCACCATCAAAATGGCTCCTTTTATTTCCACCCACTTCCCTTATTTGCCAAGTTGATGTATAATTTTGGTCCTCAATATCATCATTTCTTCCCGTTTGTAAGCCCTTGCAAGTTTAAGGAGCATTTATGGAGAGGGTGTGAGCTCTGGTCTGGCCCTTTGTTCTCTGTCCTTCCTGCACTTGGAAACATAAGAGGTGGCTGATCACATGTACCCTTCATCTGGTCAGTGTTATGTATCAGCAGCAACTGGTACATTAGACATCTACTTGGCAAACAAGGGAAGTGGCTGGAAATAAAAAGGAGCCATTCTGATGGTGATATCATAAACATACAGGAGTACATGGTGATACAGTAAATACCCAGGAGTACATGGTGGGATGTATGAGCTGGGATGACTAGTCATTATGTTACCTGCTGTGGAACTAGAACAGCCAGATAACATGGCTTATGAAACTATATGAGGAACCCATGCAGGCTTTCCAAGTGATACTGCTTGTAGCAGAAGAGCTTGGTGAGCCCTCCCTCTGAACCGCCTATGTCCTGACAATCCCTCCTTCTGACCCAGCAGAATTCCAACACCCCTCCTGTGAGTGACTGAGAAGAATTAAGAAGCTGTGCTCCCTGATCAGACCCCATCTTAGTATCTTTCAACCTGTATCTGTTTGGCTATTAAATGCATGCTTCGTTAGCTGGGGATGCATCCTTTGAGATTATGGTCAAGAACTGTAATGTTTATAGGAGGAAGTATGTGCTCAAATGCTTTTCTTTCTACGAATCTCCAAATATATCTTTTGTAGACAGTTTCTGACTATGGACTCAGCAAGGCTAATGTAATCATCATTGCCACCCCAACATCTAAATGTTACCTTATGGTTTTCAGAATAATTCTATGCACTGTGGTAGACTGTTCAAAATTCTTCCTTCCCTCCCATCCAGGTGATGGCTTTTCTATGACCTGAGACTACTTCATTATTCCGTCAACACTGGGCCTGACTATGTGACTTGCTTTGATCAGTGGAATGTGAGCTAAAAAGTGAGTATCACTGCCAAGTTTATCTTTAACAGCCAAAGTCAGGTTCCACTGGCTCTCTTGCATCACAGCCAGTGGCCAGGAGAAGAGTATAACCTAAATCACTGTGACACCTGCAACCTGGGTCATAGAAAGAAAGGCACCGAAGGAGACTGAAACCCAAACCTAGCCAAGATCACCTGAGCCACAGCTGCCCTAAAAATCCCCAAAGGAGACATAGTATTGTTATAAACCACTAAAATTGTGGGTTTGTTATGTAGCATTATTATTGCAAAACCCGAACATCCATTTCTATATGTCTGTATTATCTCATTTTTCTCAAACTAGCTCTAAAAGTGAATAGGAAAGGGGTCATTATTCCTACTTTACATAGGATGCAACTGAAGCTTCAAAAGATTTTGAGACTCATCAAATATTATGAAACTAATCATTCTGAGAGGCTATGGTTAAACCCAGATGACCTGATGCCATGAGAAGTTTCTTTTTCCATCTCATATGCTGCCTCAATAAAGCCCCTCTCTATGGAAAACCTCTAACCCATCAATAATCGTTTTCTCTTTCAGTCTTCCAGCTAACTAAGCACATACCTAATAGCCATGCAGTTATGAGGTAGGAAGATTCTCTGATAGAAAAATGAAAATTTCAATTTGGTTAAATTTTATAGGAAACACATTGTAGAAGTGTTATAAATTATTGAATATTTCCCATCTCAATTGATTCTCACAGTGCACTGCATTTTTCTTCATGTTCTTTTGTAGTTGTTGTTAGAAATGGAAGGATTAGCTTTTCAAATGCTGCCTGGGAAACTCTATTCCTAGTCGTTTCCTTCAATCTATTTGCTGGACAATTGCATCTCCCTGCTGGGCACTGGGCAGCATTACAAGAGCTTCCTGAGCTGTAGCAGCTGCAGTCATCTCTTAGCAAAGATCGGACTGGGTACCAACTGGCCTGAGTCCAAATGCCCCACTGACCACGTTAAATAGCTACCTAGGCAGGGAGGGTATAAACACAATGCCATTTCCTCAAGATGTGTCTTATTATTACAGTTATTGACATGTATTAAGCACTTAGCATGCCCAAGTGCTTAATGCATGTTAATAACAGACGACCCCCCACACGTGTGATTCAGTTTGGCTTCTACGCCCTTTCTCCTCCTCTGCTGTTTTATCCACATGAGTTCTTTGGGTCTGCTGAACCTGACTTCAGCTTTTATCTGGGAGATGGAGAATGATGACCCAAAAAACTCTACTTTGGACTGGAGTTGAAGGATGAGACACCCAACTCTTTGCACCTGTCAGTGACAGTGAACTGGAGAAAATGGGGTCACCAGCACTTTGTGAAACCGAAAATCAGTTGAAGGGATTGGAACCAAATGAAATGAAAGACAGGAAGGGCAGTGTCTCAAAATCTGGGCAGCAGGTGAATAAGGCAGACAAAAGGTATGAAGAAGGCTCACAGGACTTTGAGGGGAACCAGGCAGTAATACTGACTGAAGCAGAGAAAGGAGAGACTCTGAGATTTCCATTCCCTACTGAGGACCTCTGATCAGCATACTGTGACCACGACAAACGAATTATTTTAAAAATAGCAATTATTTATTGAGTTCTTTGTACCAAGCTCAGTGCAGAGCAATATTTGTATAAAATGGTGACTAAAACATTGGCATATTTGCTTGACTGGATGTTACACCGTGGAAAAGGTTCTCACTAACTATTAAACATACCTTTAAAGAAATGTTAACATCAACTATCTGGTTCACCAAGAGATATAAAACCCAAATCTATGAAGTGCTGGTTTCAGAATAAGAAAAAAAAAAATGAGCTTCAAGAACAGGAGAGATTTAAGGTCTTTGTAACAATGGCTGATTAACACTGGAAAGAGTTGGAGAAGAGGTCAGTGTCAATGCTGATTCAGTTTGGGATTCTATAGGACTGGGTCTGGGCCTGAGAATTCACATTTCTAACAAGTTCCCAAGTGATGCTGATGGACTTGAGGTCACATTTGAAGAGCCACTGGTTTGAATTTGTTTGCTTGATTTCCCTATTGAGGGCTTCTCAAGTGGCACAATGATAAAGAATCCACCTGCCAATGCAGGAGGCTCAAGAGACACGGGTTCGATCTCTGGGTCAGAAAGATCCCCTTGGTATAGGAAAAGGCAACCGGCTCCAGTATTCTTGCCTATAAAATTCCATGGAAAGAGGAGTCTGGCAGGCTACAATCTATGGGGTTGCAAGGAGTTGGATACAAAAAAATGATTGAGCACACACAGAAACACACACACACCCAAGAATCACTTACAAATGTGGAGTTGGGGCACTCTTCCTTTATCTCTGTAGGCAAAGTGGAGTCCCTCTTGGTTTACAGCTTTCATCTCCTCCTTTGGAATTGAAGCCAGGTCCAACAGCCCCAGAGCAGCAGTGTGTTTAAAATGACAGAGAGGAAGATGCTGATTAAACATCCAATTTCCTAGGCCCTTCCTCTGGATGCAGTAGAACTAGAGTAGAGTCCAGAAATCAGCATTAGTCTCAAGCACTTCAAGAGATGCTTATGATCAGGTACATCCGAGACCCAGTAGTAGATAAACTCTAGTTTCCCTCCCATTATCTTACGAAGCGTGACTGCCGGTTATGCAGTATGACAGAGAGAAGTACTGGTTTCTGCATATTTTGCAACTTACGGTAGTAAGAAGATAAATGGGCTTGGAATCAGAAAACTAGATGATATTTGACATTCTTAGCTCTGTGACTGTGGGAAAATCACTCCAAACATCAGGGACAGCTATAAAACACAGTGCTATCTGTAAAAGAAGGCTAATAACACTCATCTTTACCTGTAGCTCCTCCCATGGCTAAGATGGATGTGGTCCCTACCCTCATAGAGCAATAATCTAGGCAAGCAGAATGTGAAAGAAGTGATCTCAATGAATGTGATGAGGTGCCCTGCCTTGTTCATGGGAATCTGTGAGGTTTGAGGAGATAGCAAACGTAAAGCACAGCCAGCATAGAGGAGTTTACTTGTTCACCGTCATCCTTGTTATTAGCAGGGAAGACAATTCCATTAATGATCAAGGAGGAAAAAAAGAAAGAGGGACCAAGAAATGGACAGCCTAATTTGAAAGTGTTGACAAAAAAATGAACATGTAAGAGGTGAGGAGACAGAAAGTCTCACATGATAAAAGCTGGGAGAGTTTCTAAAAATTTCAGGAGAGGTTGGTCATATGTTCTAGATGCTGCAGAGAAACCAAGGAGAGTGAGGATTGAGAAAAGGCATTTAGGAGGCTGAGTTGGGCCATTGGTCTCTTGGCAGCTGCAGGCAGATGGTAAAACAAAACAGATGATTTTCTATCAGTTTTATTGAGCCGGACACTGAGCAATAGAGAGATCCCTCCAGGTAAGTCATTGGCAGAAATCAGATCAGAACACTCCGCCTTCCCAAAGGTCAAGTTCTTTCATCATAAATTAGAGTCCCAGTTACTTGTCTGCCCTCTCCAAGGACTGATGCCAGCCTGAGCTGTCCTGGGAGACTGTGCAGGCAAAATGACTCTTTTTGCAGGTGGCTTCTTATAGGTTCAGGTGGCTTTGCTGGGTGCAGAGTCCAGGTGGCCTGATTCTTCATTATGCATCTGTAAGGTACTTTGAGGTTTAGGAGGCTGGTACACTATAATTTGTTTTATCATTAATAACAAAGCATGCTCTGCAAGAAACCTGTATTGCAGACATGAGAGGTTCAGTGAAAAAGCTATCAACCACAGGGTGAATTTCCTAGAAGGTAGTGAAGAGACTAATTCAGGGAGGCAGTTATCTGAAATGCTGTTTCCTATGCTATAGTCTTCATTTTGTCCCAAATAAAACTCATGTTATGCATTTTATTTTCAAGTCAACATGTTAAATGTCTCTCCTCAAAAAACTCATCTAGCTTCTCATTGCCAGGAACATCCACATTCTTGAGGGTTTTCCTAAGAAGTATCCAGCAGAGAACCTGGGCATGGTAGGCACTCAGGTATTTGTTGCTGGAGAACTAATAATAAGACCACAAAGCATGTTTTAGTTTGGAAACTGTTTTCCTCAAAAGCACTTGAAATTTTTTATTTAAATACTTAAATTTAAAAAAATTAGAAAAATTCAAATGGAGTCCAGTGCCTGGAATTTGGTGTCTCTGCCCTAATACTAAATTTGCTGGCTTTTAATTGTTTCAGATACAATTTCACAGAAAACTTCAAATGTATTAAAAATAAATAGAATCCAATATTGAACCTCTCTATACCCATTACCCTACTTAAGCAATCAGCATTCTGCTATTTTTGTACCATCTATATATCTACCTACTCCCTATCTCTCACTTGATTATTATCATTGTCATTTTGCTGGGATTTGTGTATGTTGAAATGCACAAATCTTAGCTGTACATTTTTAGTGACTGGATATATTCATGCAACCCTTACCCCTATTATAAGTCTAATATTTTGATCTATCCTGAAAGTTCCCTTGTGACACTTCTAAGACATCTTCAATGATTTTTGTGTGTTTTAAAACATCATATAAATGGAATAATACAATATGCATTTTGTGTAACTTTTTTTTCACTTTGCATATTTAGGGGATATATCTGTATTCTTGTGTGCATATGTAGTTCACTACTTTTTTTCCACCGAGTATTATTTCATTGTATAAATATATCACAGTTGGTTTATCGATTTTTCTCTTGCTGGACCCTTGGACTATTTCCAGCTATCAGCTATTGCGGAAAAAAAAAAAAAAGCTGCAATAATCATTCTTATACATGTCTTTTGGGGGACATTTGATTTACTTTCAGTTGTGCAAATAAGGGAGAATGAAATTGGAGAATTAAAAAATAGATACACATTTAGCTTCATAAAAAAACTACCAGATAGTTTTCCAAAGTGGTTATACAATTCTACATTCACACCAGGAGGAGTTAAACATCTACCATGTGTTGTTGTTTCAAAAAACACATATATTTAGGGTATGGGAAGGAAAATCTGTCTCTAGGCTAGCTCTTCTAATACTGCGGGGCTGTTCACAACCTGAGGCATATTTACTGAAAAAGTCTGACGCCAACAAAATGTAGATGAGCCGCGGGAACAGACATGAGGCCACAGTGGCAGATCAAAGTGAGGCTGGGAGGGAACAGGCTCCGCTGAATAAGACCAGGCATTACCATAATGAATTTTGTGAGTAAGCAACTCCCTTTAAAAATCGTTCCTTTTGATCTGTTAAGAAGATGTTTACTGTAATCAGGCGAGGGTTTACTTGGCCAAGTGAAGAACAGAGAAAGGGGAAGCCAGAGAGACAGTTTTCGATCTGGTTTTAAAACAATTTTCTTCCCTCTCTGCTGTCTAAACCCTCCTGCCAGATTCTTCCCTTCTTATTCCCTCAACCTTCTTAGAAAAGGTGAGTTCATTTTAACTAAAGTATTTGGGGCTGTCATGGGGGGAAGGAGAGGAGCAGAGATAGAAAAAGGACAAAATCAAAGACATCTTACTTTAAAAAGCTAATGATTGTTTCAAAACAAATGAAACTACACAAGACATAATGGCTGATACAATGTGAAAAAGATGAAACGTGTTAGTTCAGTTCAGTTCAGTTGCTCAGTCATGTCTGACTCTTTGTGACCCCATAGACTGCAGCATGTCAGGCTTCCCTGTCCATCACCAGCTCCTGGAGCTTGCTCAAACTCATGTCCATCGAGTCGGTGATGCATGTTAAGAGAAAGGCAAATCTCGGGCCTCGTAACTGATGGGGCTTCCTTGTTCTTTTTCTCTTAGGGGAGGAGGCTGGGATTCCTGGACATTGCTAGGAATGTGTCAGTAGAAGAAATGTTTTTCACCTCCCCTCTCCTCCATCTCAGACTGCTCTCACTATATTGTTTCAGGGAGAGGCAGAGGCCCCTGGAAAGCTAATTGTTCTTCCTACTGGGGAGTGAAGGTGAGTTTTCCTGCTATCTCACATCTGAGTGTGTGGACAAGTCCTTTGTACTGTGAAGGAATGTGATTAAGGTTCATCTCCCAGACTGCTGGATCAAGTCTCTCAAGAGAGAGAGATCCTCCCACTCTCCCTCACTATCTCCAGTGACCTTAGAGGAAGGAGCTTTGGCAATAGCTGATTGGGTCCTCAAACTATGCATCACACAATGCGACATTAGTCATCTATGTCCCCTTATCTACTTCCATTCACATGATCACTCTGCACAAAGCTGGAAGGGTGGGTCTTGCCAATTGCATGCCATTGCTGGGAGGACCATGTCTGGGGATGAGAGACAGGAAAGAACCATGAGCTTAGAACCATCTGCTAACCATGCGCTTACGTCCTGTCCACAGAAGAGGCCCCATCCCTTATTTTCCCAGAAAACTCTCTTAGGGAAAGCCCTAAGAATATTAAAAAGTTGCTTTGATAAGACAAAAATCCTTTTCTATCCTCACAGGATTTTGGTAAAGAGCACAGGAGTCTGTACGGGTCCAACAAGAAGAAGAACAGCAACAAACAACCAGAGAGCCTGCCTAGGTTGTGGTGCAGCCACAGCCCTGAGGAAGGCCACAGCTGGGGCCTGTCAGGTCTCAGGGTAACCCATCCCCTATGTGACCTACTCCCAACACTTTGTCAACTACAAATTGGCACTTGCCAACTGCTCCTCGTGACTAGCAGAAACCCTCTGCAAAACCTATGTGTTTGATGGCATCTATTCCCCCTTCACCAAATCACATATATGCTAACATTCCCCCACCTCTTTGGAGCAGTTTCTCAGAGCTATCTGAAATGCTATTTCCTATGCTATCGTCTTCATTTTGTCTCAGGTAAAACTCTCACACTGTGCATTTTTTTAATAAGTCAACAACTTTAATGTCTCTCCAAGAAAACTCACCCAGCTACCCTTTCCCAGGCACACCCTCATTCTTGAAGGTTTTCCTAAGAGATATGCAGGAGAGAGCCTGGGCATGGTAGGCACTCAGATATTTGTTGTCGGAATGCTAACCCTAAGACCACAAAGCATGTTTCAGCTTGGAGACTGTCTTCTTTAAAGTACTTAGTGTTTCAAATGCAGTCCAATGCCTGGAGTTTGGTGTCTCTGTCCTAACACTGAATTTCAGTTCAGTTCAGTTCAGTTGCTCAGTCATGTCCACCTCTTTGCAATCCCATGGATTGTAGCATGCCAGGCCTCGCTATCCATCACCAGTTCCCACTGTTTACTCAAAGTCATATCCATTGAGTCAGTGATGCCATCCAACCATTTTACCTCTGTCATCCCCTTCGCCTCCCTCCTTCAATCTTTCCCAGCATCAGGGTCTTTTCAAATGAGTCAGTTCTTCACATCAGGTGGCCAAAGTATTGGAGTTTCAGTTTCAACATCAGTCCTTCCAGTGAATATTCAGGACTGATTGCTTTTTGAATGACTGGTTGGATCTCCCTGCAGTCCAAGGGATGCTCAAGAGTCTTCTCCAACACTACAGTTCAGAAGCATCAATTCTTCAGCACTCAGCTTTCTTTATAGTCCAACTCTCACATCCATATATGGTTACTGGAAAAAACATAGCTTTGACTAGATGGTCCTTTGTGGGCAAAGTAATGTCTGCGCTTTTTAATATGCTACCTAGGCTGGTCATAACTTTTCTTCTAAGGAGTAAATGTCTGTTAATTTCATGGCTGCAGTCACCATCAGTAGTGATTTGCTGCTGCTGCAGCTGCTGCTGTTAGTTCGCTTCAGTCGTGTCTGACTCTGTGCAACCCCGTAGACGGCAGTCCAGCAGGCTCCCTGGTCCCTGGGATTCTCCAGGCAAGAACACTGGAGTGGGTTACCATTTCCTTCTCCAATGCATGAAAGTGAAAAGTGAAAGTGAAGTCGCTCAGTCATGTCCAACTCTTCGCGATGCCATGGACTGGAGCCTACCAGGCTCCTCCGCCCATGGGATTTTCCAGGCAAGAGTACTGGAGTGGGTTGCCATTGCCTTCTCCACAGTAGTGATTTAGGAGCCCACCAAAATAAAGTCTGTCACTATTTCCACTGTGTCTCCATCTATTTGCCATGAAGTGATGGGACCAGATGCCATGATCTTTGTTTTCTGAATGTTGAGCTTTAAGCAAACTTTTCCACTCTCCTCTTTCACTTTCATCAAGAGGCTCTTTAGCACTTCTTTGCTTTCTGCCATAAGGGTGGTGTCATCTGCATAGCTGAGGTTATTGATATTTTTCCCAGCAATCTTGATTCCAGCTTGTGCTTCACCCAGCCCAGCATTTCTCATGATGTACCCTGCATATAAGTTAAATAAGCACGGTGACAACATACAGCCTTGACATACTCCTTTCCCTATTTGGAACTGGTCTGTTGTTCCATGTCCAGTTCTAACTGCTGCTTCCTGACCTGCATACAGGTTTCTCAAGAGGCAGGTCAGGTGGTCTGGTATTCCCACCTCTTTCAGAATTTTCCACAGTTTGTTGTGATCCACACAGTCAAAGGCTTTGGCATAGTCAATAAAGCAGAAATAGATGTTTTCCTGGAACTCTCTTGCTTTTTTGATGATCCAACGGATGTTGGCAATTTGATCTCTTGTTCCTCTGCCTTTTCTAAATCCAGCTTGAACATCTGAAAGTTCACAGTTCATGTATGGTTGAAGCCTGGCTTGGAGAATTTTGAGCATTACTTTACTAGCATGTGAGATGAGTGCAATTGTGCAGGAGTTTGAGTATTCTTTGGCATTGCCTTTCTTTGGGATTGGAATGAAAACAGACCTTTTCCAGTCCTGTGGCCACTGCTGAGTTTTCCAGATTTGCTGGCATATTGAGTGCAGTTCACTTTCATAGCATCATCTTTCAGGATTTGAAATAGCTCAACTGGAATTCCATCACCTCCACTAGCTTTGTTCGTAGTGATGCTTGCTAAGGCCCACTTGACTTTGCATTCCAGGATGTCTAGCTCGGTGAGTGATCACACCATCATGATTATCTGAGTTATGAAGATCTGTTTTGTATAGTTCATCTGTGTATCCTTGCCACCTCTTTTTAATATTTTCTGCTTCTGTTCAGTTCAGCTCAGTCCTGTCCGATGCTTTGCAACCCCATGAACTGCAGCTCTCCAGGCCTCCCTGTCCATCACCAGCTCCCAGAGTCTACCCAAACCTATGTCCATTGAGTTGGTGATGCCATCCAGCCATCTCACCCTCTGTCGTCCCCTTCTCCTCCTGCCTTCAATCTTTCCCAGCATTAGGGTCTTTTCAAATGAGTCAGCTCTTTGCATCAGGTGGCCAAAGTACTGGAGTTTCAGCTTCAAAATCAGGCCTACCAATGAACACCCAGGCCTGATCTCCTTTAGGATGGACTGGTTGGAATTCCTTATGGTCCAAAGGACTCTCAAGAGTCTTCTCCAACACCACAGTTCAAAAGCATCAATTCTTCAGCACTCAGCTTTCTTTATAGTCCAACTCTCACATCCATACATGTTAGGTCCATACCATTTCCATCCTTTATTGTGCCCATCTTTGCATGAAATTTAACTCAGATGACCATTATATCTACTACTGTGGTCAAGAATCCCTTAGAAGAAATGGAGTAGCCATCATAGTCAACAAAAGATTCCAAGTGCAGTACTTGGATGCAATCTCAAAAACAACAGAATGATCTCTGTTTGTTTCTAAGGCAAACCATTCAATAACATGGTAATCCAAGTCTATGCTCCCACCAGTGATGCTGAAGAAGTTGAAGTTGAATGGTTCTAGGAAGACCTACAAGACCTTTTAGAACTAATACCCAAAAAAGATGTCCTTTTCATTATAGGGGACTGGAATGCAAAAGTAGGAAGTCAAGAAACACCTGAAGTAACAGGCAAATTTGGCCTTGGAGTACAGAATGAAGCAGGGCAAAGGCTAATAGAGTTCTGCCAAGAGAACACACTGGTCATAGCAAACACCCTCTTCCAACAACACTGGTCATAGCAAACACCCTCTTCCAACAACACAAGAGAAGACTCTACACATGGACATCACCAGATGGTCAATACCAAAATCAGATTGATTATATTATTTGTAGCCAAAGGTGGAGAAGCTCTATACATCAGCAAAAACAAGACCAGGAGCTGACTGTGGCTCAGATCATGAACTCCTTATTGCCATATCAGACTTAAATTGAAGAAAGTAGGGAAAACCACTAGACCATTCAGGTATGATCTAAATCAAGTCCCTTATGGTTATACATTGGAAATGAGAAATAGACTCAAGGGATTAGATCTGATAGAGTGCCTGATGAACTATGGACAGAGATTTGTGACATTGTACAGGAGACAGGGATCAAGACTATACCCAAGAAAAATAAACACAAAAAGGCAAAATGGCTGTCTGGGAAGGCCTTACAAATAGCTGTGAAAAGAAGAGAAGCAAAAAGCAAAGGAGAAAAGGAAAGATACACCCATTTGAATGCAGAATTCCAAAGAATAGCAAGGAGAGATAAGAAAGCCTTCTTCAGTAATCAGTGCAAAGAAATAGAGGAAAACAACAGAATGCAGAATGAGAAAGACTAGAGATCTCTTCAAGAAAATTAGAGATACCAAGGGAACATTTCATGCAATGATGGGCTCAATAAAGGACAGAAGTGGTAGGGACCTAACAGAAGCAGAAGATATTAAGAAGAGGTGGGAAGAATACACAGATGAACTATACAGAAAGACCTTCACAACTCAGATAATCATGATGGTGTGATCACTCACCGAGCTAGACATCCTGGAATGCAAAGTCAAGTGGGCCTTAGCAAGCATCACTACGAACAAAGCTAGTGGATGTGATGGAATTCCAGTTGAGGTATTTCAAATCCTGAAAGATGATGCTATGAAAGTGAACTGCACTCAATATGCAAGCAAATTTGGAAAACTCAGCAGTGGCCACAGGACTGGAAAAGGTCTGTTTTCATTCCAATCCCAAAGAAAGGCAATGCCAAAGAATACTCAAACTCCCGCACAATTGCACTCATCTCACATGCTAGTAAAGTAATGCTCAAAATTCTCCAAGCCAGGCTTCAACCATACGTGAACCGTGAACTTTCAGATGTTCAAGCTGGATTTAGAAAAGGCAGAGGAACAAGAGATCAAATTGCCAACATCCGTTGGATCATCAAAAAAGCAAGAGAGTTCCAGGAAAACATCTATTTCTGCTTTATTGACTATGCCAAAGCCTTTGACTGTGTGGATCACAACAAACTGTGGAAAATTCTGAAAGAGGTGGGAATACCAGACCACCTGACCTGCCTCTTGAGAAACCTGTATGCAGGTCAGGAAGCAGCAGTTAGAACTGGACATGGAACAACAGACTAGTTCCAAATAGGGAAAGGAGTATGTCAAGGCTGTATGTTGTCACCGTGCTTATTTAACTTATATGCAGGGTACATCATGAGAAATGCTGGGCTGGGTGAAGCACAAGCTGGAATCAAGATTGCTGAGAGAAATATCAATAACCTCAGCTATGCAGATGACACCACCCTTATGGCAGAAAGCAAAGAAGTGCTAAAGAGCCTCTTGATGAAAGTGAAAGAGGAGAGTGGAAAAGTTTGCTTAAAGCTCAACATTCAGAAAACAAAGATCATGGCATCTGGTCCCATCACTTCATGGCAGATAGATGGGGATACAGTGGAAATAGTGAGAAACTTTATTTCTTTGGGCTCCAAAGATTATTGCAGCCATGAAATTAAAAGATGCTTACTCCTTGGAAGGAAAGTTATGACCAACCTAGATAGCATATTGAAAAGCAGAGATAATACTTTGCCAACTTGTCTGTCTAATCAAGTCTATGGTTTTTCCACTGGTCTTGTATGGATGTGAGAGTTGGACTGTGAAGAAAGCTGAGAGCCGAATAATTAATGCTTTTAAACTGTGGTGTTGGAGAAGACTCTTGAGAGTCCCTTGGACTGTAAGGAGATCCAACCAGTCCATGCTAAAGGAGATCAGTCCTGGGTGTTTATTGGTAGGACTGATGCTAAAGCTGAAACTCCAATCCTTTGGCCACCTCGTGCGAAAAGTTGACTCATTGGAAAAGACTCTGATGCTGGAAGGCAGGGGGGAGAAGGGGATGATAGAGGATGAGATGACTGGATGGCATCACTGACTCGATGGACATGTGTTTGAGTAAACTCTGAGAGTTGGTGATAGACAGGGAGGCCTAGCATGCTATAATTCATGGGGTCACAAAGAGTCCAACATGACTGAACGACTAAACTGAACTGTACTGAACTGAAATCACTGCAGATGGTGACTGCAGCCATGAAATTAGAAGATGTTTACTCCATGGAAGAAAAGTTATGAACAACCTAGACAGCATATTGAAAAGCAGAGACATACTGTGCTAACAAAGGTCTTTTTAATCAAGGCTATGTTTTTTCCAGTAGTCATGTATGGATGTGAGAGTTGGAGTATGAAGAAAGCTGAGTGCTGAAGAACTGATGCTTTTGAACTGTGGTGTTGGAGAAGACTCTTGAGAGTCCCTTGGACTGCAAGGAATTCCAACCAGTCCATCCTAAAGGAGATCAGTCCTGAGTGTTAATCAGAAAGACTAATGTTGTAGTTGAAACTCCAGTACTTTGGACACCTTATAAGAAGAGCTGACTCATTTGAAAAGGCTCTGATGCTGGGAAAGATTGAGGGCAGGAGGAGAAGGGGACGACAGAGGATGAGATGGTTGGATGGCATCACTGACTCAATGGACATGAGTTTGTGTAAACTCTGGGAGTTGGTGACGGACAGGGAGGCCTGGCGTGCTGCAGTCCATGGGGTCACAAAGAGTTGGGTACGACTGAGCAACTGAACTGAACTATCTTTTTAATTTCAGCCATTGGGGTAGGCACTTAGAAGTGTCTCATTATGACATTCATTAACTCTTCCTCTACAACTATGATTAATAATGATGAATACTTTTTCATGAATTTTTTGATTATTTGCATATCTTCTTTTGTGAAGTGACTCTCCTTTGCCCATTTACAAATTGGATTCTTTATTTTGCATACAAGCCCTTTTTCAGATATATGTTTTGTGAATATTTTCTCTGTAGTCTGTGGATCATCAATTTTTTGCCTTTAGCAGTATCTTTTCATGAGCAGACCTTTAAAATTTTGATAATGTATGACATCAGTTTTCTTTTTTTGGTTATTGTTTTCTCTAAGAAATATTTATTTATCCCATTATGAAGCTCTGTTTTTTGTTTTTTTTCCCCCCAAAGCTATTCTTCTAAAAGCCACAGTTTTTCACGCTCAACTTTTTATCATTTAAAATTTTTTTATATGGTATTAGGAAAGGATTAATATCCTTTTCCCTTTCTGTGTGGATATCCACTTATTCTAGCATCGTTGGTTAAAAAGCACTTTCCATTCCCACACTCAATTCATTTGACATTTTTGTCAAATATTGATTTACCACATACGTATGGATCTATTTCTGGATTCTCCATTCTGACTTATTGATCTATTTGGCTATCTTTATTCCAATACCTCATTGAATTGATTATTGTAGCTTTGTAGTAACTTTTGAAGGCAATAGTATATGTTAAGTCCTTGAACTTGGTTCTATTTTTCTGTATCATTTAGTTACTCTACATCAGTTGCATTTACATATCAATTTTAGGATCAGCTTTTCAACTTATATTTTAAGAAATCCTGGCAATATTATGATTTCGGTTGAATTGAATCTGGAGATTAATTTGAGGATAAGCGGTATCAATAATATTGAGTTTTCCAATCTATGAATTGGTATAGCTATCCATTTATTTAGGTCATCTTTAATTTGTCTCAGTGATTTAATGGTTTTCAGTATGGAGATTTTGCTTACCTTATGTTATGTTTATTCCAAAGTATTTTGTGTTTTCTGATGCTATTATAAATGGAGTTGACTTTAATTGCCTAGTTTTTTTTGTTTCTAGTGCACAGAAATATAATTGATCTTAGTATATGGACCTTGTATCTTGAGACCTTACTTATTCCTGACATTTGTTTTGTGTTTTTTTCTTTTTCCCCTTAATCGATTTTATCATGGGAGTATTGATTTTATTAACATTTTTAAAGAATTGTCTTTAGCTCTTAATTCTTCTCTATTTTGCTCCTTTCTGTTGTATTGATTTCTGCTCTTTATTATTTTCTTTGTTCTACTACTAAGACTTTGTTCTATCCATCTTTTTCTAGCATCATAAAGATTATTATATCTTTCTTCTCTTCAAACATAAACATTTAAAATTATCATATCAGTTAAATCAGTGCTTTAGTTACATCATACAACTTTTTGGTGTGTTGAATTTTCATTATCTTTCAGATAAGAATTATTTATACTTCTCTTGTGATTTCTTCTTTGATCCATGGGTTTATAGAAATTTAATGTTTTATTTCTAAATATTTATGACTTTTCTAGATAGCTTATTGTTCTTGATTTATTATTTAAATTATTTGTGATCAGAGAACATACTCTGTAAGATGTAAATCAATTTGAATTATGCTGAGGCCTTTTATAAGCCCAACCTATGGTCTTTTCTAGTGAATATCTCATGTTTCCTGAGAATGAATGTACATTCTGCATTAGGAGCAGCATTGTACAAATGTAATGTAGTCAAGATGGTTAACAGTGATCCAATTTCTAAAATTCTTACTAATTATTTTGTCCTGTTGTTCTATCAATTACTAAGAAAAGAATGCTATAAATTTCAGCTAGCACTGTGCATTTGTCTATTTCTCTCTGTAGTTCTCTAAGTTTTAACTTCATGTATTTTGAGGTAAAATTAAGCCAATACACATTTTAAATTGTTATACCTTTCTGGTGAATTGACTCATATTATCATGAAATGTTATGCTTTATCTCTAATAAAACTCCATGTCTCAAAGTTTATTTTGTCTGATATTAATATAGGCACTCCAGCTGTCATATGAGTAATATTTGCATGATAAAGCATTTTTCATCATTTTACATGCGACTTATTTCTGTTTTGTATTAAAGTGCATCTTTTATAGCCAGTATAGAGAGGTAAAACTTCCTTTTTGAGAATTTTAAAATTGATCTTATCAATTTATGGTTTTTATTGATGTATGCAGTCTTTTCATTTTAATGTAATTATTGATATGGTTAGTCTTAAGTCTGCTATTTTGCTGGGTTTCTTTTGTATTTCATGTATATTTATTACTCATTTCCTGCATTTTTGAGGGAGTAATAGAATATTTTAGCATTCTATTTTGTTTCCTCCATTGATGTTTTAGCAATACTTTACATTTATATAAAATATATAAATTTGGTAGTTAAATTTTTGGCATTATATTTTGGTGATTGCTCTAGGGATTACCATATGCATTGTTAACTTTCATATCTATTTAGTGTTAATAATATATTTCTTAATATAAAGCACAATTATCTTTAATCAGTACAGATTTATCTACCCCCTCATTCTTTAGTGTTTTAGTTATACTGTCAGTTCAGTTCAATTCAGTCGCTCAGTCGTGTCCGACTCTTCGCGACCCCATGAATCGCAGCACGCCAAGCCTCCCTGTCCATCACCAACTCCCGGAGTTCACTCAGACTCGCGTTCATTGAGTCAGTGATGCCATCCAGCCATCTCATCCTCTGTTGTCCCCTTCTTCTCCTGCCCCCAATCCCTCCCAGCATCAGAGTCTTTTCCAATGAGTCAACTCTTCGCATGAGGTGGCCAAAGTACTGGAGTTTCAGCTTTAGTATCATTCTTTCCAAAGAAATCCAGGGCTGATCTCCTTCAGAATGGACTGGTTGGATCTCCTTGCAGTCCAAGTACCTGTGTTAAAATCTTACATACAGTATTATTATCTTATAAATGGCAAATTGTCATATGTATGTTTAAGAGAAAAGAATATATGTATGGTCCATCTTGATTTTTCATGGTTTCTTTATTTGCAAATTCACCTACCCACTAAAATGTCTTTGTAACCCCAAATCAGTACTCACGGCTCTTTCAGGGTCATTTGCAGACATAAGCACAGAGGCGAATGGTGGGAATCACGTGGTGAACACATTCTTATTTGAGCTCAAATGAATCCGTGCTCTGCTGTGTTACTTCAGCTCTCAGACTGTGAACAAGTGTCCTTTCCACAGTCTATTTAGTACTGTATCTATGGCATTTTTATGCATATTTTGGTGATTTTGCTGTCTAGAATAACCCTCAAGTGTGGTCTCAGGTTCTATTCATTTCTTAAACACAAGAAGGCTGTTGGGAAAACATATGTGTGAGATAAGCTTCATTCAGGCATACGTTATAATTCTGCTGGCTGAGTTCAATGCTAACGAATCAATGATATATATTAAATAACTTGTCTGGAAGCAGAAACATAGATAAAATAAAATTATATATGGATTGGATAAAATTGTGATCAGAGGTTCACAGGAACCTAATCTCGTTTTTTCCCCTAGGAATAATGATTCAGTATTTGCTAATTCAATGTTCTTGACTACGTTATACAACATAATTACCGTGAATAACAAGAATCCATTACATAGTACATATATTTTATCTGAAAGTACTTTATGTGTTGATATAGCTATAGCTCCATATCTTTCTATCATCTCTCTATATTTTATATATGCCCACATATTTTCTAATTCTAGAAATCTCCATTTTTTCATTTAGATTCAGGTGGCTTTTCTCTTCAGCCAGAAAAATTTTATTCACCGTATCTTGCTGTGCAAGTCTACTAGTAACAAATATACCTGGTTTTTATTCACCTTAAAATGTCTTATTCTTAGCTTTCAATTTTGAATAGTATTTTCATTGTATATAGAAAACTGAGTCAACCAGTTTTGCCTTTTAGCAGTATCTAAATGTTGTACCATGTCTTCTGGCCTTCATTCTTTCTTTTGAAGTCAACAATTATTCTTGTCATTATTACACAACATGTCATTTCTTTTTGCCTACTTTCAAAATTGTGTTACTATCACTGGTTTTCCAGAAGTTTGACTTTTATGTAACTGTATCTAATTTCTTTTGCATTTATCCTTCTAGGGGTTTGGTGAGATTCTTAGGTCTAAAAACAGATTTCTTTCACCAAATTTGGAAATATTTAGGCCATTAATAATTCAAGTACTTCTTCTGTCTCATTCTCTCTTCTCGGAATTCCATTACATATGTGATAAATTGCTTAATGCTGTTCAATAGGTCATTAAGGCTCTTTTCATTTTCCTTCAATCTTACTTTTTCTGTACTCTCTTCAGTGCATAGTTTTCTGATACACATTCAAGCTTACTAATTTTTTTCTACTATTATCTCCAATCTCATTGGAGATAGATAGGTCTATGTTCAATTAGACCCATCCCATATTTTAAAATTTTCAGTTATTGTTCTTTCTCGCACTGAATTTTCCCTTTGGCTCTTTATAATAGTTTCTATTTCTCTGCTGACACTCCCATATGTTCATTTAATTTGCGTATATCTCCCTTTAAGTCCTAAAACATATTTATTATGTCTACATCAAGGTTTTATCTGTTTAATTACAAAACTTGCATCATTTTAAGGTTGGTTTCTAAAGATCATTTTTTCCTTGATGAGGATCACTTTTAAAATTGAATTGCTTTCCGATGTTGTGTTACTTTCTGCTGTACAGTATCGTGAACGAGCTGTATGTGTACATATATCCCCTCCCTCTAATTCTCTCTCCTACCTTCCCCCATTTCATTCCTTTAGGTCATCACAGAGCACTGAGCTGATCTCCCTGTGCTATACAGTGGATTCCTCTGTTTATTTTACATATGGTAGAATATACATGTCAGTGCTACTCTCTCAACTCATCCCACTGTCTCCTTCCCTCACTGCATCCACAAGTCCATCTCTAGTGCGGCTGCATCTCTTTTCCTTCCCTTAAAATAGGTTCATCAGTACCATTTCTAGATTTCATACATATGCGTTAATATATATTTGTTTTTCTCTTTCTAACTTGCTTTACTCTGTATGGTAGACTCTAGGTTCATCTACATCACTACAAATGACCCAATTTTGTGCCTTGTTTTCACTGAGTAATATTCCTTTGTGTATATGTACCACATCTTCTTTATCCACTCATTTGTCAATGAACATTTAACTTGCTTCCTTGTCTGGTTATTGTAAATATTGCTGCAGTGAACACTGTGGTATATGTTAGATCACTGTGATATAATAAAAAATATTTGATCTTTGGCCCCAGTTCCTGGCATAGGGCTCCTAAAGCCCTCAAAATCCCCTGTGTAATAAGTGTCTGATATGCTAATGAAATAGAGAAGATAGAAGAAGGGTGAGGGCTGAAGAACTGATGCTTTCGAATTGTGGTGCTGGCAAAGACTCTTGAGAGTCCCTTGGAGTCAATCCTAAAGGAGATCAACTCTGAATATTATTGTCAAGGCTGATGCTGAAGCTCAAGCTCTAATACTTTGACCACCTGATTCGAAGAACTGACTCCTTGGAAAAGACCCTAATGCTGGGGAAGATTGAAGGCAGGAGGAGAAGGGGACAACAAAGGATGAGATGGTTGGATGACATCACTGACTCAAAGGACGTGAGTTTGAGCAAACTTCGGGAGTTGGTGATGGGCAGGGAAGCCTGGCGTGCTGCAGCCACAAAGAGTCAGCCATGACTGAGTAACTGACCTGAACTGGACTTTTAATTATAACTTCATAAAAACTCCTAAACACCAGGGTTTGGAAAATTCCCAGGTTGGTGAGCCCACAAAGTGCTGAGAGGGTGACATACCCAAAGAGACCATGGAAACTGTGTCTCCCCACCCAATAACTTGTCCTTTGTATCTCTTCCATTTGGCTGTTATTGCACGTGCTCAGACACTCAGTTGTATCCAACTCTTTGCGACCCCATGGACTGTAGTCTGCTAGGCTCCTCTGTCCATGGGATTCCCCCAGTCAGAATACTGGAGTGGGGTGCCATTTCCTCCTCTAGGGGATCTTTCTGACCCAGGGATTGAACCCTCATCTCTTGTGTCTCCTTCATTGGCAGGCAGATTCTTTACCGCTAGTGCCACCTTTGAAGCACTGATTGTATCCTTTATAATAAACTGGTATCGGTAAGAAAAGCACCTCCCTGAGTTCTGTGAGTCATTCCGATGAATGATCAAATCATTTATACTGGTCAGTCGGAATTATGAGTGCCCCCTGGGACTTGTGGTTAGCATCTGAAATTGGGGCAGGTTTGAGAAACTAAGGCCCTTAACTTATGGCATCTCCTCTAATTATGAAGAGTTAGTATCTAAGAACTGGAGAGTTGGTGTTGGAGAAGACACCACACATATGGTGTTGGGAGGGAAAAAACCCTCATCTGGTTCAGAAGCTGTGTCTGAAAGAACCCAAGAGTCACATTTTCCTGTTTCTTCACATGTTTAGTGACACCACACACTGTAAGTGGTATGTTTGTAGAAATCCTGACTTCTATTTTGCTCTTCTTAAGGGCAAACTTTGTCCTGTAAGGCAGTTATTTTGTCCAGACTCAAACTCCAGTTCTATCTTCTCTGTGTGGAACAGCAGGTGAAATTTCTGCTGACTTTCTCATCCTCTAAATGCTGATTGCATCAGCATCTGGACTCCCTGAGGGTTTCCCTGAGGGTTTCTGGTCTCTCTGAGCATTCCCCTAAAAATAAGAGCTTTGGTCTGCAGCCTAGGGGTGGTTTAGATTTTTCATGTAGACTTGAGGTGTGAGTCTGTGTATGGTTCCCTCCCTTCCGTGACTTCTTCATTGGTTTATTCTGCTGCCCACAAACCTGTGAGGCTTTGGCTTTCTGTCACCTGACCCTCACTAAACTTCAAATCCTATGCTTCACAGTCAGTCAGTTCAGTCGCTCAGTCGTGTCTGACTCTTTGTAACCTCATGGACTGCAGCACGGCGGGCTTCCCTCTCCATCACCAACTCCCAGAGCTTACTCAAACTCATGTCCATCAAGTTGGTGATGCCATCCAACCATCTCATCCTCTGTCATCCCCTTCTCCTCCTGCCTTCATTGGCCTTCAGTCTTTCCCAGCATCAGGGTCTTTTCCAATTGAGTTGGTTCTTCACATCAGGTGGCCAAAGTATTGGAGTTTCAGCTTCAGCATCAGTCCTTCCAATGAATATTCAGGGCTAATTTCCTTTAGAATGGATTGGTTGGATCTCTTTGCAGTCCAAAAGACGCTCAAGAGTCTTCTCCAACACCACAGTTCAAAAGCATCAATTCTTTGGCACTCAGCTATTTTTATAGTCCAACTCTCACATCCATACGTGACTATTGGAAAAGCCATAGCTTTGACTAGATGGACCTTTGTTGGCAAAGTAATGTCTCAGCTTTTTAATATGCTGTCTGGGTTGGTCATAGCTTTTCTTCCAAGGAGCAAGCATCTTTTAATTTCATGGCTGCAGTCACCATCTACAGTGATTTTTGAGGCCCCAAAATTAAGTCTGTCACTGTTTCCATTGTTTCCCCATCTATTCGCCCTGAAGTGATGGGACCAGATGCCATGATCTTAGTTTTCTGAATGCTGAGTTTTAAGCCAACTTTTTTCCCTCTCCCCTTTCACTTTTATCAAGAGGCTCTTTAGTTCTTCACTTTCTGCCATAAGGGTGGTATCATTGGCATGTCTGAGGTTATTGATATTTCTCCTGGCAATCTTGATTCCAGCTTGTGATTCATCCAGCCTGGCATTTTGCATGATATACTTTGCATAAAAGTTAAATAAGCAGGTGATGATATACAGCCTTGACATACTCCTTTCCCTATTTGGAACCAGTCTCTTGTTCCATGTCCAGTTCTAACTGTTGTTTCACAGTTCCTCTTTTAAGGGAAGACTCCCTCTAGTTTCTATTTGCTGTTGGCCATTCAGTTTTCTGAACCTTCAGATAGTTGTGAGTGTGTTTGTTTTTATTGTTTCCCAGATTTTAAGACTCTTTCTGTGAGAGAGTTAGTTTGACCAAATAAGTCCACCATCACCCATCACTTGCTTGTAATTTGAAAATAAGATATATTCTTGAAAGGAAAAAACAGCAATGTAAAGGCACTATAAATGCTTAGTATGCAGCCTATGGTTTCCATTTAACATCTGGGATTAGCTAGTTTGAATTCTGATCATCTGACCAAATCTGGGCTTAAAAACAATTTAAAGAAACTTGCATCTTAAAGTAGATTATTTTCTTAGCCTCAGATAGAAAGAGAACATAACATTCTCCTCAATTGTATAATAGTGGAAGTGAAAGTCATTCAGTCATGTCCAACTCTTTGTGACCCCACAAACTCTACTGTCCACGGAATTCTCTAGGCCCAAATACTGGAGTGGGTAGCCTTTCCCCTCTCCAGGGGATCTTCCCAACCAGGGATCGAACCCAGGTCTCCTACATTGCAAGTGGATTCTTTACCAGCTGAGCCACAAGGAATAAATACTTGATATTTTATTATTTAAAAGTAAGTTTTATATACCTCATCACACTATTATCAGAAAAGTGAACACTTGGCTCGTGTTGCACTGTTCATATGTGACATTGCCCATCAGACTACTTGGGAGAGCTTCTTACTCCTCATGCTTCTTTTGCTCAAAGCCCTTCAGAGGCTTCAAGCTCTAACCATGACCTACAAGACCCCACCTGATCTGGCCCCCGTTTATGTCTCTGACTTCCCTTCCACAGAAAGTTCTCTCCTTTGGTTACTCTACTCCAGCCATATTGGTCGCCTGACTTTTCTTGAAACATGCCAGGTACAGTCAGACCTCAGCGCTTTTCCCTCTGCCTGGAATTCTTCTCCCCAGATAATCTCATCATTAGTTCCCTTTTTTTTTTTTTCCCCCCAGGTATTTGTTCAGAAGTGACATTCTTAGAGCAGTCTTCCAACTTTACTTCTTTTTACCAAACTCTGGTCCTGCTGCTTGCCACTCAAAGACTAACATTCATGAGAGCAAATGTTGGTAGACAAGAAAATTGCTTTTAATTAGAATGATGGCAATCTAGGGAGATGGTGACTCAGTGTCCCCCCAAAACCACCCCTGAAGATTCATCTCAGCCATGAAAGATTTAAAGGGAAAAAGGGAAAGTAATCTCAATCAGTCATTGAGATGGGGGTCAGTCAGTATTGTCATTCCCCACTAAGTGCAGGATTGTTGACTGCGAGATTTTTTTTTTTTTAAATACTATCTTATTCACACAGCTTGTTTGTGAGATTACTGAAGGGGAAGCTAGGGAAGAGATCTGGTCGTTTGTTAATTACTGATTCTTCATGTTTACTTCTTTGATCTTTGGAAAGAAGCAACAGATTAGGCAAAGTATTATGTGATCAAAAGATTTGAAGGACTTCCCTGGTGGTCCAGTGGTTAAGACTATGAGTTTCCAATGCCAGGGGTGAGGGTTTGATCCTTAGTCAGGGAGCTAAGATCCCACATGTCATGCAGTGCACCAAAATTTAAAAAAAAAAAAAAAGGAAAAGAAAATAGATTTGTAGGGTATGTGTAGGTTAGACATGAGCAGAGCATGGAGCAGGGGCTGCTTTAAGGATAGTGACATGACAAAGTGGCCTCATGTAAAGACTCTTTCCTGCCTTACACTCCCTAAAATCACAACACCCTCCGCCTCTAAAAAAACCCATTTAGTACTATTTCCCTTATTATATGTCTCTCTTTAACATAGAATAACTTTCTTATTTATCTTATTTATTTTCTAGATTTATTTACTAGTTACTAGAATATTATCTTCATAAAGGCAGAAATCTGTCTATTTTTCGTTCATTCTTTTGATACCCTAGAATGATAGCCTGCATATAATAAGTGCTAAAAAATGTGTTGAGTGAGTAAATGTATGAAACTCCCTTGATATTCTTTGGAATCCTATTAAGCATTCACCATTGAGAACTTTCATAGTTGAGTCACGTATACACAATCAGCTTTTGGTATTATAGAAGCTTTAGAGGCTCACATTTATATTTTCAATTCAATTCCTTCACTGGGAAATGTTGCTTTTTATTATACTGTAGGGGGTTTATACATTATTATTATAAGACAAATACTATTATTATGAGTCACACTGAAACCCAAAATTTAGTCCAATGAAAATATCTCTATGCTCTGACCAATGGCCCATGGTAATAGTACTTTTTGGTCTTGTTATACTGAAATTTTCTCATATATATTTGTGTGTGCAATATGTATATGTAATATCAGTACAATCAGTGTTCTTTTACCAGTTTTGTGATAATGAAAATATCTAACACCTGGCTGTGTGATGTAACATGAACTGGAAAAGAAATATAACACACTAGCTAGTATAGCACAAATAAGGAGTGAAATATGATTCTTCTAAAATTAAAAAATACAATGGATTATGATTGGCGCAATTCTTTGGAGAGTAAGAAAAACCAAAAGGGAAATGTCAAAGAGGCAAGAGGATTGGCTTCTGCGAGAGCACATTTCTGCCTTGGTCTGCGTGCTTGGGCAACTTTAATGAACCACCTCATCTTTGAGGGAATTTGGCTCCTGCTTTGTTTTATGTCCAGCCCTTGACCTTAGGGGAATGACCTAGAAGTACTGGCAATGAGATTTCGAATGATGTTGATTACAGTACATTCCAGTCCAGTAAAAGATCTCGTACTTCCCTTCAAGTTCAACATGATGGGATTTGACCTATAATATTTTTATAGATAGCCATAATTGAGCACCAAGGGGACACGTGACTTGCACAGCAGGACTAGTTTTCTCTGATTATCAGATCCTTGACAGTTGAAATTACTTTCATTTGCCCCCAGGCGAGTCAATCTCCCCTCCCACCACCAAACTCCCCCCACCCCCCCAAGTGTTCCCTGGGTCCCAGGGCTCCCTGTGCCCTCCATTTGTTTGTCAGCTCCTGAGCTATGAAGAAAACATTTCTAAACGGTGTCTTATCCAGGTCACCTATAAATGTCGCTATTTTCCATATCTGGGAGCACAAGCATGTACCAACAATTGTAACAGCTACGATATTCTTATTGTTTCCTTTGTTACCAATTCACACAGAATTTGTAATTGTACTGCAGGGATTTAGCCAAATCATAAATCCTAAACTAGTCAATAGAAATGGTGACAAATTAATAAATTGATCATATAGGTTTAAGATCTGCAAATTGCTGATTTCAATTTCCACTCTGGATCCTCAACAATGCCAAATTTGATGTCTCCGACTAAACCTTCTTGGCCTTCGTTCAGGTTCTACCCTACTCCTCAAAACATAGCTTTTGATTTTTACTCCTTTCCATCTAGAGGGATGAATTTCTTCCACTTCATTCCTCACCTTACTTTTTACTTAACTACTTAAATATCCCACTCTAAGCAAATATGTTATAATAAATTTCAAATGAAATTAAGCACAGATTTACTGTGTAAAATATATAATAGCCAAGAAAGGGAAAAAAAAGAGTTGTTATTTCTATCACTCAGAGATGGCCACAGATAATTTTTGGAAGAGATACATATATATGGAACATTAGTTACATATATGTACTGATATGAAATTATACATATCACTGTATATATTATAACTTTCAAATGTATCTACTATCACCTTTATATTCAGTTGTGTGTGCTAACTTGCTTCAGTCACGTCCGACTCTTTGCAACCCTAGGGACTATAGCCTTCCAGGCTCTTCTGTCCATGGGATCTCTAGGCAAGAATACTGGAGTGGATCTCCTCCAGGAGATCTTCCCAACCAAGGGATCAGACTCTTCTCCTGCAGCTCCTGCATTTCAGGTGAACTCTTTCCTGCTAAGCCATTGAGAAGTACCCATTGATACCATAATTTTCAACGTTTTCTTAAAGATGTAGTGTTTGTGGTTTAGAGTGTGGCCTCTAGAGCCAGACTGCCTAGGCTCAATTCTACCTACTAGATGTATGGCCATGGGTTAATTCCATAACCTCTATGTGATTCAATTTTCTCATTTATAAAATTGAAATAATAAAAGAACCCCCACATAATCTTCTTGAGTAGATTAAGTCAATTAACATTTGTGTAGAACATAGAACTCTGCCTGATACATAGTCAGTACTATATAAGCATCTATTTGTATCACCATCATCATTACTATTCCCTTTGGGGGTGCATTAGGCTGCTAGAATACCACAGACAGAATGGTTTAAACAACAGAATACCATAGACTACATGGTTTAAACAACAGAATTTATTTCCTTGCAGTTCATAATGCAGACGTCCAAGATCAAGGTTGGCTTCTAGTGAGGACTTTCTTCTTGGCTTGCAGACAGCTGCCTTCTTGTTGTGTCTTCACGTGGCCCTTTCTCTGGTGTGTACACTCCTGGTATTACTACTTCTTGTAATGACATCAGTCCTATCAGATTAGGGCTCCATTCTTAGGACCTCACTTAACCTTCATTATTTTCTGAAAGGCCCTCTTTTCAAATATAGTCCCATTGAAGGTGAGGGCTTCTATTTATAAGCGTTGAGGGGACACAACTTAGTCTACAGCAGAGATGTATGCTAATTTAGTTATTGTTAGACATTTAGATTGATTTCTGGTTCTTGACAGGTAGAGTCTGTTGTCAGTGGGGGAAGAGGTCATTTTATTTTGCTTAAAGAGTAATGATAAAGTTGCTAAAACATGACCATATAAAAGAGAGAAGGGAGAACAGCATGAGGTCAACAAGAAATGCCTAAAGGTGATAGTTCAGGTGGAATGTCTCAGAAAGGAAAATGGATACATTATCATGTGTTTATAAATATAGGGTCAAGAGGTTTTTAGGTTTTAGAGTCTGGAGACGAATTACTGGTCTGCATATTTTTTTCTAATAAGGAAGCAAAATTGAGGCAATCATGAGCCACAGGAAAAATAAAAGTTTTCAGAAATTACACTGCATTAACTCAACTGTGAATAATGTTAGTCATCATTAAAGTCAGTCATATTTATGTAAACACCGCATACAAATAATAACAAATTATTAGGTAATCCTAGGAGAATTGAAAGGAGTGTATATGTAATGGGCTTCCCTGGTAGTACAGAGGTTAAAGTGTCTTCCTGAAATGCAGGAAACCCGGGTTTGATCCCTGGATCGAGAAGATCCCCTGGAGAAGGCAATGGCACCCTACTCCAGTACTCTTGCCTGGAGAATCCCATGAAGGGAGAAGCCTGGTAGGCTACAGTCCATGGGGTCGCAAAGAGTCAGACACGACTGAGCGACTTCACTTTTACTTTCACTTTCTGGTTCTTTCAGTTCAGTTCAGTCGCTCAGTTGTGTCTGACTCTTTGTGACCCCATGAATCGCAGCACGCCAGGCCTCCCTGTCCATCACCATCTCCCGGAGTTCACTCAGACTCACATCCATCGAGTCCGTGATGCCATCCAGCCATCTCATCCTCGGTCGTCCCCTTCTCCTTCTGCCCCCAATCCCTCCCAGCATCAGAGTCTTTCCAATGAGTCAACTCTTCGCATGAGGTGGCCAAAGTACTGGAGCTTCAGCTTCAGCATCATTCCTTCCAAAGAAATCCCAGGGTTGATTTCCTTCAGAATGGACTGGTTGGATCTCCGTGCAGTCCAAGGGACTCTCAAGAGTCTTCTCCAATACCACAATTCAAAAGCATCAATTCTTCGGCGCTCCGCCTTCTTCACAGTCCAACTCTCACATCCATACATGACCACAGGAAAAACCATAGCCTTGACTAGATGGACCTTTGTTGGCAAAGTAATGTCTCTGCTTTTGAATATGCTATCTAGGTTGGTCATTACTTTTCTTCCAAGGAGTAAGTGTCTTTTAATTTCATGGCTGCAGTCACCATCTGCAGTGATTCTGGAGCCCAAAAAAATAAAGTCTGACACTGTTTCCACTGTTTCCCCATCCATTTCCCATGAAGTGATGGGACCGGATGCCATGATCTTTGTTTTCTGAATGTTGAGATTTAGGCCAACTTTTTCGCTCTCCTCTTTCACTTTCATCAAGAGGCTTTTTAGCTCCTCTTCACTTTCTGCCATAAGGGTGGTGTCATCTGCATATATGAGGTTATTGATATTTCTCCCGGCAATCTTGATTCCAGCTTGTGTTTCTTCCACTCCAGCGTTTCTCATGATGTATTCTGCATAGAAGTTAAATAAGCAGGGTGACAATATACAGCCTTGATGTCCTCCTTTTCCTATTTGGAACCAGTCTGTTGTTCCATGTCCAGTTCTAACTGTTGCTTCCTGACCTGCATACAGATTTCTTAAGAGGCAGGTCAGGTGGTCTGGTATTCCCACCTCTTTCAGAATTTTCGTTTCTTGTGATCCACACAGTCAAAGGCTTTGGCATAGTCAGTAAAGCAGAAATAGATGTTTTTCTGGAACTCTCTTGCTTTTTTCCATGATCCAGAGGATGTTGGCAATTTGATCTCTGGTTCCTCCGCCTTTTCTAAAACCAGCTTGACATCAAGGAGTTCACGGTTCACATATTGCTGAAGGCTGGCTTGGAGAATTTTGAGCATTACTTTACTAGCATGTGAGATGAGTGCAATTGTGCGGTAGTTTGAACAATCTTTGGCATTGCCTTTCTTTGGGATTGGAATGAAAACTGACCTTTTCCAGTCCTATGGCCACTGCTGAGTTTTCCAAATTTGCTGGCATATTGAGTGCAGCCCTTTCACAGCATCATCTTTCAGGATTTGAAACAGCTCAACTTGAATTCCATCACCTCCACTAGCTTTGTTCGTAGTGATACTTTCTAAGGCCCACTTGACTTCACATTCCAAGATGTCTGGCTTGAGATTAGTGATCACATCATCATGACTATCTGGGTCGTGAAGATCTTTTTTGTACAGTTCTTCCGTGTATTCTTGCCACCTCTTCTTAATATCTTCTGCTTCTGCTAGGTCCATACCATTTCTGTCCTTTATCGAGCCCATCTTTGCATGAAATGTTCCCTTGGTATCTCTAATTATCTTGAAGAGATCTCTAGTCTTTCCCAATCTGTTGTTTTCCTCTATTTCTTTGCATTGATCACTGAAGAAGGCTTTCTTATCTCTTCTTACTATTCTTTGGAACTCTGCATTTAGATGCCTATATCTTTCCTTTTCTCCTTTGCTTTTCACCTCTCTTCTTTTCACAGCTATTTGTAAGGCCTCCCCAGACAGCTATTTTGCTTTTTTGCATTTCTTTTCCATGGGGATGATCTTGATCCCTGTCTCCTGCACAATGTCATGAACTTCATTCCATAGTTCATCAGGCACTCTATCTATCAGATCTAGGCCCTTAAATCTATTTCTCACTTCCACTGTATAATCATAAGGGATTTGATTTAGGTCATACCTGAATGGTCTAACGGTTTTCCCTACTTTCTTCAATTTAAGTCTGAATTTGGTAATAAGAAGTTCATGATCTGAGCCACAGTCAGCTCCTGGTCTTTTTTTTTTTGTTGACTGTATAGAGTTTCTCCATCTTTGCCGGCATAGAATATAATCAATCTGATTTTGGTGTTGATCATCTGGTGATGTCCATGTGTAGAGTCTTCTCTTGTGTTGTTGGAAGAGGGTGTTTGCTATGAATAGTGCATTTTCTTGGCAAAACTCTATTAGTCTTTGCCCTGCTTCATTCCATATTCCAAGGCCAAATTTGCCTGTTACTTCAGGTGTTTCTTGACTTCCTACTGTTGCATTGGAATGAAAAGGAAAAGGACATCTTTTTTGGGTGTTAGTTCTAAAAGGTCTTGTAGGTCTTCATAAAACCGTTCAGCTTCAGCTTCTTCAGCATTACTGGTTGGGGCATAGACTTGGATTACTGTGATACTGAATGGTTTGCCTTGAAGACGAACAGAGATCATTCTGTCATTTTTGAGACTGCATCCAAGTACTGCATTTCGGACTCTTTTGTTGACCATGATGGCTCCTCCATTTCTTCTGAGGGATTCCTGCCCGCAGTAGTAGATATAATCATCATCTGAGTTAAATTCACCCATTCCAGTCCCTTTTAGTTCACTGATTCCTAGAATGTTGATGTTCACCCTTGCCATCTCTTGTTTGACCACTTCCAATTTGCCTTGATTCATGGACCTGACATTCCAGGTTCCTATGCAATACTGCTCTTTACAGCATCGGATCTTGCTTCTGTCACCAGTCACATCCACAACTGGGTATTGTTTTTGCTTTGGCTTCATCCCTTCATTCTTTCTGTAGTTATTTCTCCTCTTATCTCCAGTAGCATATTGGGCACCTAATGACCTGGGGAGTTCCTCTTTTGGTATCCTATCATATTGCCTTTTCATACTGTTCATGGGGTTCTCAAGGCAAGAATACTGAAGTGGCTTGCCATTCCCTTCTCCAGTGGACCACGTTATATTCATGCCTCAGTGAACACTATCCATTGCTATGTCCTCAGTGTAAGTTCATATAAATTGAAATATTAAAGTTTATGTAGAATATTAAGACTTTTGAGACATATTGCTAAATTGTCCTCCAGAAAGGTTATACCAATTTACATGTCCATTAGCCGTATAAGACTTATTTTATTTTCAATTTGTTGAAAGAAATACAGCCATTTTAGATATTTCTAAAGCCTGGTTCGTCTCCAGCATCCCTGTATCTTCACTTCCCTTCCCCCCATATACACAAAAGGGCAAGTTGGGAAAAATATTGTTATGTGATATTATTGAAAAGTCATATCACAAGAAGGCAAGTTGGGAAAAACACATGTTGGCCTACCCAACACCAGTGAGAAGATTTATATCAGTCAGCATCCTATTTACTGGTGTAGACCTCGGCAACTGAAATGAAAATGCAATCACAGAAAACACCTGGACCATAGCAGGCCAAAAAAGAAGAGGAATTTGAATATTAGATGGCAAAAATTAAAATAAGCATGTAAACAAAGAGTCAGCCCAATATCCCATACCTGTAGGTGAAAAAATACTAAAGAAAAAAATAAAAGCAAACCAAAATTGAAAGAGAAAATGAAAACTGAAAATTCATACTTCACAAAAGTCAACTAATTTTTTGATGGTAAAGTAACACAATTTAAAATCCTTACTATGGACATATTCAAGCATACAGAGAAGGAGAAAAGGTTCTACAATGAATATTTTTATACACTCACAACATACATATGTTATTAACATATTTGCTTTAACCATATGCATATACATCATTTTCTCTCAATAATTTGAATGTTTCTTCTTCATTGCTAGATACTACTGTACACATCTTCCCAAATAAGGATTCTCTCCTAAATACATTACTAAAGCATTATCACACATTAACAAAATTAGCTGCAGTCCCCTGATATCATATTCAAATTTCTATAATTTTCCCGAAAATACTGTTTATAGCTGTTTTCTTTAAACCCAAATCCAACCAAATACTAGGCATTGTCTTTGATTGCTGTATTGCTGAAGTCCTTTTACAATTAGCAGGTAGTTTGGGACCTGATTCGTTGGTGTCATGTGGATGACTAGTTGCTTAGTGAACTTTTCACCTAATGTGCTCAGTTTCCAGTGGTGATTTGATTGAATTAGCCTATCTCATTAGGGGATGCAGAATGCAATTTCTAAAATTTTAGTTGATTCTGCATTTATTGGCTCAAAATTCTGTGTACGGAACTTTCTCTCATTAATCCATTATTAAAAAATGCCCAAATGCATGCTCTATTCTCTGCCTTTGGCAACCACTTTTATACCAAGAAGTTAATGTAAGTCACTTCCATTGGCGGTGAATGCCATTATTTCCCCCAATATTTGGTATCATCATAGACACATACATCTTATTTCAATTTTCTTTCTTTTTTTATTCTCAAATTGTCACAGATATAGCCAGTGGGACCCCTTTCAAGCTCATTATTATTTTGATATGACTTCATTATTCTTTTCCTGTTTCCTTGTTGCTCCACAAGAAGATGTTCCAGCTTCACCCATTTAACATCAGTTTGGTTATCAAATTTTCCTTCAACCCTTTTTCATCTTTATATTATCCAAGAAATGTGAAATAGAGAAGCAAATATGTGACTATAAGCTGGTGTCTTGATTTTAGCTTGGCATTTTCCAAAAGCAAATCCCAAGTCAATGACTGCAGTATAGGTAAATCATTTGGGAATTGATCCCAGGAAGCCAACATGAAGGGATTGGGAAACTGAGACATAAAAGGGAAAAAAATAAAAGGCATGTGTGTTAGTGACCTAGCTAGCACTGTGGGCAACATCCTCGACCCCACAGGAGGAGCTTGCCTTGTAGAATGAACATTCATTTCCTCAGAACAGTCCACTGAGGAAAAGGAAGCTGAGTTATCCATTTCATTTCCTCCTTGGTTGAGGAGCATTAACTCTGGAGCTGGAGAAAGCCCTGAGTGGAGATGCAGAACTCAGATGTTTCAGGCCGGAAGTTATCAGTGGGCTAAGGTTACAGATGAGCCAAGGAGATGGGGGCAAGGAACTGAGAGCATCTAGTACAGTGGGAAAGTCAAGCTGGTGGCTCCTTGACTATAAATGTTCTGTTCCTTTTCTTGTTTCTTGATCCATGGTCTCTACACTTTGAATGCCAACTGCATCTGGATCCAGAAGTGTTCAAATGGGTACTTTCTCTTGCTTCTTCTGCATCCTAAAAGGTGTCTGTGTTCTTCTGTACCAAGTGCAAAGCTATATTGAGCTTAGATTGCTCCCTGAGCTTCTCATCCATGCTTCCAGGTATTCTACTAGGTATATCCAGTTGGATGATGTCCTATAGATTCTTCAAATCCATCATGCCCTGAAATAAAGCTACCACCTTCCCCTCAAACCTGCTCTCTCTTCACTGGTATGTGAATGGCACTACTACTTACCTAGCCTTCCAAGCCAGAGGCCAGGCATCGTCCTCGATGCTTTGATTTCACCAAGACTCATTGTCTTTCTCCTTTCAAATGTTTTTTCAAGCTAAGTCCCTTTTATCATTACCACCTCTATTCTGTTTCTGGGGGCCACCTTCTCTTACCTTGATTACCATGGCAGTCCTCAAGCTAAGTCTCCAGTGTTGTCGCTCCCTAATCCCTTCTCTACACTGAAGCCAGGAGGTCTCTCTAAAATGCAGCAAGAGTAACTGCTCTAAACACTGTTTTTTCAGAGTCCTTTGTTGATTTCTGTTTACTTCAAGTGTAAAATTAAGTTTTTAAAGTGGTTGAAATGCTCTTCTTGATTGAACTATTGTATTCACCTCTCTTCCTCATAATCTGTCTCCACCACCCACTCCAAGTCCCACACACCCATACACAGACCTCTAACACCCTACTCTTGCTGTAGATGCCTCTTGCTTTCTCCAAGACTCTTGGGTCCTACAATGCCCCTCTTTTTCTCTCTCCCACCATCACCCCCTCTCCCTCCTCTCAGACTGGAACACTCATCCTGCACTTCTTCACCTGACTGGCTCTTATCCCACCTTCAGGTCTCAGAAGACACACCTTTGAGTCCTCTGCTTCATGTTTTCCTAGTACCATATACTTCTTGTAATCACCCTTTGTCTCAGTTTCAACAATTATAAATTGAATACGATAACAATGTCCATCAGCACTTAGTAAGCACACAATAAATATTAATTATTAATGTTATAGTATATATCATCCCAAATTATAATGGCTTATTTAATTGTCTGTCTCCCCATCTGGACAGAAAGTTCAAGGAGGGCTGCCATCTTCTGTCTATCTTGATCACAGCTGTATCTCCAGCATTGTGTTCATTGTCACATGGCAGGGACTCAATAAATATTTGTTGTGTAGATAAATGGAAGGAATAGGGAGATAGTAGTCTAAACTAAGACTTAGACTATCTACTTAGTCGTAGACTTAGACTACCACATCTAAGGTGATTTCCCCAAAGTTTAAAAAGATAGTGGAAAAGTGAATGTAAGTGTAAATGACTCTCATGTTGAGAGAGGTGGTTGTTTAGGGTGGTGCTGGCTCAGTTTTCCAGGGACAATCTTCAACAGCAACATCATAAGAAGGGGAACTTAAATGATCTTAATCCTAATGGCCCTGTGAAGACAATGGCTCTATCGAAGAGGAAGCTGAGTAGCAGAAGGTTTATATGACAGCTCTAGAGTCCAAAGTAAGAGGCAAAATGAAGCTGTTCAAACTTTGAGCTTATCCCTCTCTAGCTGTGTTCTCTAAAACTCTGGTGCTGAAGTATGTTAATAAATTTTAGTGAAAGAATTGGAGGCATAAAAAAGTTTGGGGACCAGAGGATTAAATAGAAGTGACGGTTGCTGTTATTACCTTTTTGCTGCAGAGATGCTCAGAGCTTTTAATATGCTAATGGTAATTGGGACTGTCCAAGATGAGAAAGTATGCATGCTTCCCCAGCTCACTTGAGCAAAGAGCCCTATCTTTCCAGAGCTTTCTCGGGGAACATAGCCACAGCCCTGCTCATCCTTCTACCGAGGTTGTCTACCTCCCTCTACCTTCAAGATGTGATCATTTCTGATCCTTGAAGGTTTAAGTCTAGTAACCAGGTTTCAGTGGTGAAAACATAACACTCATTTGATTCAACGATAATTTGATAAAAATGTAGGATGTGCTTTGCCTTGTGCCAGATACTATGTGATACCGGAAACCATGAAAATGTCCCCTCTCTTATAACAACATCACTACAGAGGAAAGTAACAAAAACAATGACAGTGACTGCATAGCCTTGCTATATAAAACCGTTTCCCCCCAAAGTGCATTCATAGCTTGTATCTCACTTGCTTCCTGATTAAGTCAAGGCAGCAGGTATCACAAGTAGGTATCTACACAAGATGAAAATGTAAACCTCAGGAGACAAGTGAATTGCTCAGTTACATGGCCAGTCATCCATTTGGAGAATTTATTTTCAGGTTTCCCTCAACTCAGGCTCTATTCTCCCCAGCTAGTATCAACTATGTAATTCTGTGTAATTCTCAACTTTTCAGCATGGTAGATTTCATTTTTTCATATACACATCTAAAGCGATGGAAAATATATAACAATATCATGTAGAATGTTGGAAATGGAATGGACCTTGGCAATTTTTTAAACCAACCTCACCATTTCCTGAGTGAATAAACAAGTACAAAGAGGTCCAATGATATGCCCAAGGTCCCCAGAGAGCTTACAGTAGAGTTATAAGACATAATTTCCACTATCTATTCTCCACCATCTGCTCTCCAAATCACCTCCAATTTTTAATTTTATCGCTGTTGGGCTTCCCTGGTGGCTCAGTGGTAAAATATGCCTGCCAGTGCAGGAGATGTGGGTTCAATTCCTGGGTCGGAAAAATCCCCTGGAGAAGGAAATGGCAACCCAGTCCAATATTCTTGCCTGGGAAATCCCATGGACAGAGGAGCCTGGCAAGATACAGTCCATGGTGTCACAAAGAGTTGGACATGATTTAGTGACTAAGCATACACATACATGAAAAGTATATTTGTTTTATTCCTGCCTTAATCTTGGGCTGAAACCAATCAGCAGATACGTTTGTTCCCATCACTGTTATCCTGGGTGATTTTTGTTTACTCGGCTATTGTTTGAGGAGCTTTGCATACAACTAGGAAAACTGTTAAGTCTTCACATTGGCAATGATCTTTAAGACCCATAAAAGATGAATCACCAAGGGAATCTATAACTTTGCCTGATCAAAGTAAAAATTCTATTTGTATGGCTGTCTGTGTTTTATCATCTATAAGTTTTATAATAATGATTAGGTTCAAAGGAGCATAATTTACATACATCAAAACATCTCACAATGTCCTTATAGCCTCTGAAGCACCTGGAGCAGACAGGAGGAAGCTGAAAGCTTACAAGCTCTCAGAGGCATTAATCAGTGGAGCCTCTCTAAGGGGGGGAGAGAGAAAGAGCATGACAGGGACGGTGGCCTCTTACAACCATACTTGTGTATCCTGCAGTGTTCACATAGGAATAGTGCTTTCTGCATTTGTCAGAAATACACTTACTTCAGCTTTTTCATCCCTTCCCAAGGTAATCAGTCCTATTTCCCAGAAATGCTTTTTCTCTTACACTGACCAGAAACTCTTCAGAAGTGTCAGCACAGGAAGAACTTTCAAGAGTGTAGCTATTTAACACAACTGATTTCTCCCATCTGTGCCCAGAATATGTTCAAGTCTATAGATAGATGGTGTGTGTGTCCCTTGAGTCTCTGCAGCACCTTCCATCTCCTCCATCCTCCTACTTAGTTCTACCTTGGATTGATTTTGCCTCCTAGCAAAGAGTTAAAGGTGATCACGGAGGGATTTAAGTCCAGGCATGCTGGCAGACGTGCACCGAGGCAACAGCAACTTCAGATCACGAATGGTGCAAGCTTTCAGAGTAAACATCAATTTCTCCAATTTGCTACAGCCGAGAACTTTATAAGCCTAGTGAATGAATTGTGAGTGTGGGTTTTGTGCTGGATAGATTCAGCAGGGGTTGTTTCTATAAAGCTCTGTTAATGTACACTGAGTCTTCAGTTTAAATATCATGAAGGAGTAAAAAGTCACAGCTGTTTCACTCACTGCCCTCCTTACATGTGTCAGTTTCAATCTTCTTGGACAAAGGCTGCCTTGCAATCTTGCACCTGGATTCAGCTTCATACTAATGGGTGTGATGGCCAGAGCTTGTCCACAAATACCAGGGCAAGGACTTTCCCCTTATCTCTCTGCTTCTTGAAACCCCATTTCCATCTCCAAATGCACTACCTAGCCTTCAATGCAACATATTTTTGGCTGCACATTTAGCCACGTCTCATGTCCTGTATTTAGAAATATTTTTTGTTTCTGTGAGATTCGCCATCGACCATAGTAAGTATTGAGCTCTTTCACATGCTAAGCACTGCGTTAAATGCTTTACATGGACCATCTTGTTTAATATTTATACTTCTATGAAATAGGCACAATTATTATCCCCATTTTATAGATGAGGAAACTAAAGCTGAAGTGAAATAATTTGTCCAAAGTCTTAGAATTAGTAAGGGCCAGAGCTGAGATCTGATCAGACAGACTAAAGCTGTTCAGAACTTTGATGTTAATATCTTGCTTCTCACATTGGACAAAGCTCTCAAAGAGCGAGGTGTTAGTTGTGTGTCTTTGTTTTCCTCCTTGTGCCTAGAACATTCAAATATTTGTTCATTTCAAACAGCCTAGGAAAAGCCAGGATAACAACCAGAACCTATAAAACTAGTAGACCTAGAAATATGATTCCCCCAAAGGAGACCCTGCCTTTATTCCTGATAATGTTAAAACGCCTAGAATAGGAAAATTCAGTTTAAGGACAACCTTAAATAAAAGTTTCATTAATCCAAATGAGTATTCCTACAATATTGAGCCCTGGGTTGAATTTTAGAACCCTCTTTATGCTTTGTTAGTAACAAAGCTGTTATAAAAATCATTTGATAAGACAGTCCATTGCAATGGTGTGACTTCACTGTGCCAAAAGGGTGCCTTAGCCCAGTGTCTGAGCATACTCAACTTATGTAATGCTAACATAATGGATTATGCATATTGTATTGGGTTAAAAAGAAAACCCAGTGAAGTATTACAGCAATTTAAAAGATATATATCGGGGCTTGTTCAGCAGAGATATTTAAAATTTAAACCTGTTTAAATATTCAACTGAAACTAAAATAAAATTCTGAAAAATGGAATTCAATAGAAAAGCTCCATTAAGAGTAAAAATGCTTCTCCAAACCCATTTGGCTCTAATAGAAACCCATCGAGTGAGGGTTTCATTGTTCAGGCACCAGCCAAGGGAAAAATTATACATACGTTTGGGTAGAAGAATATCAGTGGGGCTTCCTGTGACTTCCCTTAGAAAAGTAAGAGAAAAGAGGGAACACTCAAATTAGGCCATGATTTGTTTAAAATGGTCTGAAGAGCTTTCTTAAAGAGCATCTTTGTATTTGCTCCTTTGCTTCAGTAAAACCTCATTTCACCTTCCACATCAGATGTGATTCTTAAAAAAAAAAAAAAAAAAATTGGCACCTTTTGCTGCAATATCAGGATACTGACCAATTTGCCTCCCGAGAGCCAAGTTTTATTTCTCTGATAAACATCCTGCAGGATGTTTTTATTCCATTAATTGAAATGGTGGCTTGCACAGAAATGTACTGCTTTATCAAGGTCTGCTTGAATATCAGGCTCAGGTTGAGCCCCAGCATTTTCATGCTGCTGTTCTCCTGACAGCAAACACACGAGGATTCTGAAACATAATTAAAACAATCAGTAAGAATTAGCTAGCTCGGTGACTGCACTCAAATAGCAAACCCAGAGAAGTAAATGGGGAAACGTATTGGTAAGTGAACAGAAGCTTTCCAGAGATGGAGAGAAGGCTGTTAGGAGACATAAAATGGAGGGTATTATGAGAAGAAATATAGGATAATATAAACAGAGTCTCTAATCCTGAGGACTGTAAATCCCTTTTCCTTAATTGGTTTAGAAACTGTGGTCTGTAATGTGAGACGGAGGGCTCAGGCTGCCTTTCTTCTTTGCTGCCCAGAATCACATTAAGTGGAAAACAATAGTGAGGCTGACAGCTCCCTTTCTGTGGGGCATTTAGAGCTAATCTGCTATTGAGACTAATACAATTACATGGGATTAGAGCACTACAATGATACAGAGATTGGGGAATTCTCAGGGGAGGAAAAACTGGACATTTTCAATGTGGGGTACAGGGTTTAATAGGGATAGAGGTTCAAGTCTGCAATACTCCTAATTATTCAAAAATAGAGAGAAACAACCAGGAATTGGTAATTCATTCAGGATCTTGATGATGTGTTTTAATCCAAATACAGTTCTTGTTTGTGATTTCTTCACTGGTGCTGTACACTGCTTCCCAGGTGACTCAGTGGTAAAGAATCCGCCTGTTAGTGCAGGAGATTCAGAAGACCAGAGTTCAATCCCTGGGTTGGGAAAATCCCCTGGTGGAGGAAATGGCAACCCACTCTCATATTCTTGCCTGGAAAATTCCATGGACAGAGAGGCCTGGTGGGCTACAGTCCATGGGGTCACAGAGTTGGACATGACTGTGCAGGTACACATGCTGTACACTGGCTTGCTTATTTTTAAAGATTTACAGTTAGATATAGAGATCCCCTAACAGAAGTGCACCTTTCTACTTGCTCTCCTGATGTGTGAGCAAAGCAGGTAGGCATTTTTATGCCTACTTTACAGGAGAGAAAACTGGATTTTAGAGAAGGTAAGTAATTTGCCTAGACATGCATACAAAAATGCGAAACCCAGGATTCCAACCCAAGACTTTGTAAGACTGGAGTTTATTCTTTCTATGACCCCGTGGTACCTTTTCAGTCCATGGTGACTAGTATGGATGTGTGATGCTGTGTCTCTGGGTTTCCCATACCCAGCATCAATTCCCCTGATTTCTCATTGGGGAACTTTAACACCAAACTAAGGTATGGGCATATGACCAAGTCTTGCCCATTCTCAAGTACCAGCTGTGTTGAATTGCCAAGGGCATATTCTGTCTATATAATCTATGTTTATCCATTGTTTATGGAACATTTTGCCATGTCGATTTTGGAAGTGTTTAACTTCAGACTATTTCTTTTCTTGGAAACATAAAACTCCTCTTTAAACAATTAAAACTCTATAATTTGTTGAAAATCTCTTATTTGGCTTTCAAAGTTTGGGAGAGGAAGCAAGAATTAAAAACTCATACAGTCTTGCCAGCTGCGGGACAACTGAAGAGATACTACAAACATGTCCTAATTTGTTTCTTCATGTGTGTTCATCATATTTCTTGAGTACTCAACTGTAATGATGGTATTGAATAAAACATAAAACGTGGGATCCTTAAAGATGTAGCTCATTCAGGAAATGGGGAGTTAGAGAGTCCAGGTCTGGCCTTCTGGTTTCTGCCAGAAACTGTACTCCTGTGGGTTGGAAAGTTCTATCATTTCCAGAAGCTAAAGATCATGGAAAAGATTGCCAGAAAAGAGAGAGAATTTTAAAGATGATGTCTTTTCTTTTCAGGTACTCACTGTGTGTGGGTGTTTATATACCTTTATTTGAGATGATCCCTGCTAGTTTGTGCAAGAACCTTGGTGCATTAACATGCTTTTGGGAAACTGTGGATATGGGGGTTATTTAAGGACCTCTCAAACAGATGTAGCGGTTGGGTGAGCAGAAGGGACCCTAAGTCCACTTCTAAAATACTGAGAAAGAGATTTGTTTTCTTTGCAGAATAAATAGAAAGGGTTAGGGTAGCTCTGTTAGGTAGTATCCTCAGCCGTAGAGGATGAAGCTCTCAATGGCTCACATCACTCTATTCTCTGATGTAGCCACCACACCTGGTCATTATTTGTTTATTTTTTTAAAGGAACAAACAAACAGGCTCTCTCTACTCCCAGGCAGTGGGGAAAGACATTCGTTTCCTATTTTCATGAAGCTCCAGAGGCCTTTCCCCTCTTTAGAGCTATCAAACCCCAAGTTTGGAGAACCTTCAGATATGTCATCAGAGGCTGTGTCATGCTTTGTAAGTTACCTCCTGAGGAAGGGCCAGTCTTATTATTCCCATTTTGCACATTTTACACGGTAGATCAATTTCCAATTCCCAACAAGTGAACTTCCCAAAATTTTATACAATGAAACTTAACTCCGATCATATGGGCATAAAAATATGCATACCCACTGGAGCACTGTTAAGATTTCAGGAAGAAAATTTTATTTCACCTTAAAATACGACTTATAGTAGCCTAATTGTGAAAAATGCATTGTGTGTGGGCCTCTTTTGAATATTTAGATGTGGAAGAATGTGAGCAGTCGCCAGATAATATAATTTTCACCCAGGCAAATATCGAGCACTGTGAAGAAAATGCAACTTTTGCAGTGTGATTTATATATGCTTATATACCCTTCATTTTGAGTCTATGTGAAATGCAGACATTTATAGTTCTATAACCAGAGGAATAAAATTTGAATGTGTAGTAAAATGAGAAATGTATTTTAAATGGGCTTTCGAAGCAGAACTGGGGAAGTCGTCAGGAGGCCACAGTCACTAATATCATTGGTTATTTTGCTAGATGGCCGCTCAGATGGAAGCCTGGCAGGCACAGGATTGAATTCGGGCTGATGGGCATGGGAGATAGAGTGACGGCTTCCCAGAAAAGATTGAGATACAGCTACATGGTAATCCAGGCTGGCCAGAATGCATGCCACAAAGCCGCTGTGAGAAACTCCTCCTTTCTTTGTGATACATCCTTATTTTTTTTTACTTTTATAAAATGAATGAAAAAGAAAGATGATTTTATGATTTGGCACAGATCATTGACCATAGTTTTCTATTTCAAATATCTCCCAGCTGTGTTCTTGTGTCAAATTTACAAAAGATATAACCATTGTTTCCACAAAACATTGGAATACTGACTGGTTATTTGCCCATGGGCATCTATCGTGCCCAATATAACTCCTTGCATGATAAAAGCCACTCATGGGCCCCAGGTGATGTGTGGGAAATAGGGAGCTTTAAAGAGTGTTTCTTGCTGTGATGGGCAGCTGGTGGTGTTGGTTGTCCTCCCCTTCAGAGGGGCCCTAACAGAACTCGACATTCCAGTTGGAAATTTGTGTCATGTGATTTGAATGGAGATTAATCTGTTCTCCCTCCAATATCTATCACAGAGATGTCATGAACCACAGCTGGGCCAGTCAGAGTCTGCAGAATTTTTCCTACACTTTAAGGGAAGACTGGTTTATTCCAATAGTCTTACTAAGCTGAGGGGATATAGGCTAGGGGTTGCTGGCAGCCATTTTTATTAAGTACCACATAGAGAAAAATATCCTAAAGACAGCCAAGCCAAGCTGAGTTCAGAGATGGAGAGAAACCAAAACTCGTTACCTAATTTGAGTCTCTGGATCCAGCCATGCTTGATTCCAGTAACAACCCCCTTTTCCAGTTTTGTGAGCTAATAAACTTCCTCTTTTGCTTAATGGAGTTTTAGTTGGGTCTCTTCTATTATTTACCACCCCCCCACCAAAACCCTAATAAACTTAAAGTTTACAAGAAGACAATGTATTTCATTTATATTTGCCAGCCTTCTCTGTAGCCTAGGTTAGGGCCACATGACTAGTTCCTGCCAAAAGACTGTGAGCAGATGTGATCAAAAGCAGAAGCATTCAAGAAATAGTATACCTTGTCCAGCTCTCTTTTTCATTTTTGCAGAGACTTAGAGGCCATATCTATAAGATCACATGGCTAGAAGACAACAGAGCCCATATCTGCATGGATCACTTACACCATGCAGAACAGAGCCCCCTGCCAATCTTTGCTGTGTTACATCACCAAAATTTAAGGAATATTTTTTTATAGGTACATAGGGGCTTGTGATAGAAATTAGACTTAGTTATGGAAAAATTAAGCACTTTATTTTTTTCTTTGTTTTGCTGAATTTGTGGCTAAGATCCATGTTCATCGATTAGCTTTATGTAAGGCTTCTTCATAACATAAGAAGTGGAGGTAGGAGATGTCTAAGAAAACACAAAAGAACCGACAACAGGTAGATCATGACCATAGGAGCCATCCTTGGTGTTGTGCCCAGAGAGTCATAGAGATCACGGCCTCAAAGAAAACTAGCGTTCACCAAGTCCAGCTGTGGGATCCAGCACTTTACCTATGTTATTTTACTCCACTGTCACGAACAGACCAGGAGATGATATAAATACCACTGTATTGACAATGAAACTGAATTCCAGAGAGATTCAGTAGAGCCACAGATTACTGGCTAGAAAAGCTTTGAACTCTATCTGTCCAACTGCACAATCTAGCCTAAATTAGTCTGTTATTACTGCTAAATGTAATATAAATGTTACTTAGAGATAATCCTTTCCAGATGCACTCAAAATACCAGTCTCTCTGGTCCATCTTTCAAAACAGAGAAAGCAAGATTCTGTCACGTCTTGTTTGGGTTCTTGGGTTCAACCATGTCAAGGTTGCAAAACTCACCCCTCCCAGTCCCCTGACAACTTAATTTCCCTGTCCCTGGATTCTTATATTCCTTGTGTGTCCACCATTGAATATGACAGTCTTTTTCTTCAACACCCCATCTGGGATATTGCCCTTCTTACTTTAATCAGTTTTGCTTTTGGGTTCACAGTCAACTGAGGTCCCTCATTCCCAGCAGTTCATCTTCTCTAATCAATTTTTCTTTGCCCTGACAAACCTCCTAACTGTTCGTATCCATTTCTAACTAATTTGTCAGCCAAGGTGCGTCTTTCAGGCTAACGTACAGGTTTCCCAATCCAGATCTAATCATTTTCTGTGCTTATCAAACACTGCCCCATCATTCCTATATCTTTGCAGTATTAGCATTCTCAAAAAATATCAGTGACCATCTTCTGGGTGTCTGGTCAAATGGGACTTAAATTCATTTAATAGTATTTGGTGAAGAAGAATATTTCTTCTTAAAGGTCTAACTTATCTTTGACTCCATAGGGATATCTTACTCTAAATCATGCATTTTGTGCCAAATAGACATTGCTATGCAAAATGAAAGCTATGAAATTAAAGAGAAATTGGTCATTGTGGGGTTCCTCTCAACTAGACACCAAACACAGGAGTATACCCAGCAGTTTGAAGGGGAGTCTTGGGCCTTCAATCATACAGAACCAGACAAAACCATCTATTGCTTCCTTGCCATAAGTTAAAAACCAAAGATGTAGATGAATGTGTAACTTTCCCAGAGGTACATCTGGAAAGGAGACCAGGTTTAATTCTCTGAACTCCCATGAAAGGAGTTTATGATGTGTGATTATGATGTGTACACAAGGCATCCACGCAGTCACACTTGAGGGCTGTCTCTGTGCTGGGACACAGTTACTGTTCAGTTGCTCCGTAGACTCTTTGCGACCCCATGGACTGCAACTTGCTGGGCTTCCCTATCCTTCACTATCTCCTGGACTTTGCTCAAACTCATGTCCCATTAAGTCAATGACGCCATCCAACTATTTCATCCTCTGTCACACAGTTCTTTTATCTTCTGTCTTTCCCAGCATCAGGGTCTTTTCCAGTGAGTTGGCTCTTTGCATCAGGCAACCAAAGTACTGGAGCTTTAGCTTCAGCATCAGTTCTTCCAGTGAATATTCAGGGTTGATTTCCTTTAGGATTGACTGGTTTGACCAGTCAAAGGACTTGTCAAGGGACTCTCAAGAGTCTTCTCCAGCAGCACCATCAGGGCTCCTTATGGCCCATCACTGAAGTCAGTATTTATGGAAGCTCAGACAGCAGTGCTTGTGCTCAGTCACTGTGTTGTGCCTGACTCTCTTGTGACCGCATGGACTGTAGCCTGCTAGACTCCTCTGTCCATAGGATTTTCCAGGCAAGAATACTGGAGTGCGTTGCTATTTCCTCCTCCAGGAGATCTTCCTAACTCAGCGTTGAATCCCTATCTCCTGTGTCTCCTGCATTGACAAGCAGATTGTCTTTACCACTGAGCCACCTGGGAAACCCCTCAGGCTACAGATTAACCAGCCAGTTCTGGCCTTTTTCCCACCGCTGACTGAAATAATGCACCAAAGTGCACATCACTGTGAACATCACATTGTCATGAACTCATCTCTGAGACAGTGAATTCCTGGTGGCTCAGAAGGTAAAGCGTCTGCCTGCAGCGCAGGAAACCTGGGTTCGATCCCTGGGTGGGGAAGATCCCCTGGAGAAGGAAATGGCAACCCACTCCAGTATTCTTGCCTGGAGAATCCCAAGAACGGAGAAGCCTGGCAGGCTACAGTCCATGGGGTCACAAAGAGTCGGACACGACTGAGCAACTTCAGTTTCACTTTCATAGATTTTATTCAACAAACATCCATTTTGTAGTCAGACCGTTTTTGCCTCTGACATCTGCCAATTCATTGTCTAAGAAGAAATTACTGAACATACAGAGTTGTCATTTAAAAAATGAATATGGCTTATTATCTTTGTTTATATCTTTCAGATGGCTCTAAACTATCCAGAAGACCTCTGAAGCTTTTTTGGGGAAAAAAGTGTTTCTCAGTCAAAATAAAACAGTACACTTTGCCCATTAACAATGTGCTGATTTTTGCAATAAGTTCTCATTAATTTTATTGAAATTTGAGAGTAGGCAAAGGTCCCTGCCATTTGGACCTAAGTGAATAGCTTAACACTGGGGCTTCATAAGGGACTGGGTGGGAGGAAGGGGAACCAGGTGTCTAGTTTCTTCGTGGCCTGTCCCTCTCTAGCTGTCAGGCTTTGGTCAAGGTATCACATCTTTCAGCCTTCTGGTTTCCTCCATTGTTAAACATGGTGGTTGGAGCCAGAGTTTCTCTAGTGTACCCTCCTATTTTGTGACATTCTGTTCCTCTACAATAATTCCCTTTCTTCAAACAGCGTATCATTGTTCTCACTGCACAGCTTTCTTCCCACCTCTCTTTCAGGCAAACTCTTATTCAGCCTTCAGATCCCAGCTCAAACATTGCCCTTTCTTTGGTTCCCATTAGACTTAAGATGCCTTCTCCTAAGCTTACACTTTACATTATAAAGAGGTCACCACTTGTACTCTTGAACTATACCTACCATGGTAGACAGAATAACATCTTTCCAAAAACATCAATGCTCTAATCTAGAACCTGTGAATATGTTATTTTCTACCGCAAAAGGGACTTTGTAATACGATTAAGTTAAGGATCTTGAGAAAGGAATATGTATTATCCTGAATGATTTAGGTGATGGTGGTGGAGCCTATGTAATCACAAAGGTTTTATAAGAGGGAAGCAAGAAGGTCAAAGTTAGAAAAGGAGATATAACACTGCGTATGTGCTAGGTTGCTTCAGTCGTGTCTGACTCTTTGTGACCCTATAGACTATAGCCCACCAGGCTTTTCTGTCCATGGGATCTTCCAGGCAAGAATACTGGAGTGGGTTGCCATTTCCCCCTCCAGGGAATCTTCCTGACCCAAGGATCAAACCCACATCTCTTATGTCTCCTGCATTGACAGGCAGATTCTTTACCACTGAGCCACCTGGGAATCCTGATGTAATTTTGGAATGATGCAGTCTGAAGGTATAGAAGGAGCCATAAGCCAAAGACTGTAGGCTTCTAGAAGAGATGGAAAAGGTAAAAACAAAAATGGCAGAAGGAAAAAAGAAAACAGATCCTTCTTTGTTACTCCCAGAAAGAACACAACTGCTCAGTTGTTAACACTTAGCTTTAGACTTTTGAGGTTCAGAAATGTAGGAGAATAAATACATGTTATTTTAAGCCATTAAGTTTGTGGTAATTTGTTATAGCAGCAATTGAAAACTAGCACAGAGACTATGATATAGCATACCATATTATAACTATTTATGTGACTGCTTTTCTTCTTGCTGGTCAATGAACTTCTTGAGGGCAAGTACCAATTTTATTTTGATCGTTATATTCTCAGTTCTTAGACTAGTCCATGGCATATAGTTGATACTCAAAAGATATTTGTAAAATGAATGAATAGATGAATAAATTTTGTTTTACAAAATAATGTCAGAATTTAAAGGATAAGTGACTTGCTCAGGGCTTCACAGTAATGCTGCCCAAATGCTGTGCTTACTCTGAGATGTGGTATTTTTGTGACTAATGTTTTCACTGAGAGTAGACTAACAGAAAGGTTTAAGTATTGTTACTTTATATGAAACCACATTATACAAATCTAGATCCCTGGGTAGAGACTGGCTTTTATTTATTTCAGGAATAATTCTTGTGATTCTATAAGAAAAATAAAAAAGATTCAAACATTGGCAGAGTGTATCGTAGTATACAGTTTTCCTTGGAGCTCTTTCAATGATTCGATCTAATGCTAAGTAGTCCAGATTTTGAGTAGTAAAAATATTATGTGCACTTCATCTGTTTGTTTAAAATGGGCTTTCTAAACAAAACCTACACTTAGCTGAAAGTTACCAGTGTCAGTGGATGTGAATATGTATATTTACACATCACAGAATGGAAAAGGGATTGGATAGGGGAAGGGGAGAAAGAAAAGACCACCCCCATCACCTTCTAAGTAAAAGAACAGCTAAACTCCCCCGGCTTCTCATTATGGCTCCATCCAGGGCGTGAGGGGAACATTTTTGAGCAGGAGTCCTTGGAAGAAAGAGCAAACGTGACTGCCATTTTAACTGCAGATGGTCAGTGTTGTCTCAATCTTTGTGTGAACAGCTGCTTGTTGTCCTCTCACTCTTCAAGGAGAGTTTGTTCTGTTGTTTGGCAAGTTTCTTTGCCCAGAAGTTATTCCTATTTGACGAGGAGAGGAGTTGGCCTAACGACATTTTGTAAGAAGAGTTTAACTATTTTCAAGCAAGTCTCCCTGGGAGAGAAAAGTCTACAAATGTTCATGCTAGTGATGTACCTTCATTCAAATGGTTCAAACCTGCCATGAAGAACCTACTATTTTATTTTATTGCAGAAGTTCAGATTCAGCTTTTCATCAGAAAATCCATATTTAAATTTTCATTTTTACTTGTAACTAGAGAATTTAGGAACCATCAACCCACAAGTACTTTTTGAATGCCTAGTCCTCAAAGGTGAGACAAAAAAGAATAAAATACAGTATGTTCCCATGATTGAACTTTCAGTGTAGCTGAGGAGATAGGAAACTGCCCACACTAGTGAAAAATTACTGTCCCAGGCACATGTACTATATATTTTTTTGTAGATTTTTTTTTAATGTGGACCATTTTAAAGCCTTTATTGAATTTGTTACAATATTATTTCTATTTTATGTTTTGGTTTATTGGCCAAAAGGCAAGTGGGATCTTAGCTTCCTGACCAGGCATTGAACCCACACCCCATGCATTGGAAGGTGAAGTCTTAACTACTAAACTGCCAGGGAAGTCCCTATATGTTTTTATTGAAAAGATACACTAAAATCAAATAGTCTGGGGAAGAAAACAACGCTTACTCTCCTACCGCTCTGGCCCAACCATTTTCATTTACATATTTCTTCCTTGCCATATGTGGCCATAAGCACAAAAGCAATATGCAGTAACAATATGTTTCAGCTTCACCATTATCACCCCACAGTTTGTTTTTTGTTCCTCATGTGGTATGGGAAAGTGGTACACAATATGTTGGGAAGTTTTCAGAACACATTTTTAGAATTTTCACAGTATAGCAGTTAAGAAACTCTTTTTCCTATCTTTCCATGCTTGTCACTTTGTCACTCAGGTCTCAGCTCAAATGTTGCCTCTTCAGAAAGACCTTTGTTGACAGCCCAGTGCTCTAACCTGTCATGGTCACATTATACTATTTAATTTTCTTCACAGTCCTTTTTTCAATATAAAATCCCTTTTTCCCATTTATGTGTTTGCCTGTGTGTTCTCTCCTAGCCCATATTAGAAAGAAAACTATGTTCTCTGCTGTCACAGATACATTTCAAATACCTAGAATAGCACCCATGGTATTGTGGGATTCCCACCGTCCCCACCCCATACTTGAGACTGAATTAATGAAATACAAACTGTCGGTCTTTGTCTAATTCATAATTAATATTACTCATACAAGAAAACATAAACCAAAATTGACAATGACTAAAACTTGCACACAGGAAAACTTACTATAAACGAAAAATTGACTGACAGAATCAATCTTGTTGGTAACACTGAAAATTCAAAAATTGATCTCAGAGAAAATGCACTTTCTTGAAATAATTGACACAAATAAAACAGACAATAGCTAAAACTGCATTTATGAAATTTCACCGTGGGCTAAAAAGTGGCAGGAGAAACAAATCTTCTAAAGAAAATTTATATCTACAAAATCTGACCCTGGAGAATTATGCTTGTGGAAGTAAGGGTCTTAAAAGAAAACCTGTAATAGCAGAAGATATAATAGTAACATTTTATATGTTTGGGGAAAAAAACCCTGATGGATAAATCAAATTCTCATCATAAAATTCATGAGAAGGAATTGATTTTGAGAAAAATAATTTCAGTTAAATGAAAATAGAAAAAATGGAAACTGTTTAAATGGTTTATATAGAAGAATTGATCAAATAATGAAATTGCCTTAATGTAGTTTGATTCAAAAAAGTCTTTCTTGGCAATGGTGATATAATTCTGATTAAAATGATTGTGTTCATAAATATGGAATCAATATATTCTTATTGTTGAAATGGTGGGATAACATCTCCCTACAATCTGGCCATTTACACAGCTTTAGACCAATATAATAATACACCACTAAACTGTGAATCACAATTCACAGTGTGCAATATGCTAAGAATAAAACAATATCATCATAAATCATCAGGGGAGTCTCAGAAAACAGGGCAGCCAATAACCAGCTGACCAGCCTTGGAAAAGTCACTGAGTCCCTCTGGGTCTTAGACATATTCAATAAGAATTTGAGTGACAAATTTAGATTAAAGTCAACTCCAGAGAGCTGACAAAGAGAACATGTGTATTACTGAGAATGGAACAGAAACACTGGGTAACAGGATATCATGGGCTAACCTTTAGTGACCACCAACGTTTGGGTATGGGAGGATGACAAAGCACTGGAAAAGAAGCAGACAGGAGCAAGTAAACCAGAGACAAGGCTGGGATAATGTGAGGGGTGAAGAGCTGAGCATCTTCGAAAGCAGACAGTCTGATACTGTTGGGAGAAAATGTCAAAAACAAAAAGAAGGTTCTAGAATATGCCTAGACGACCAACTTTAAAATAGAAGCAATAGTCTTGGGACATCATAAGAGGAGGTGATCTCTGAGGACACAAGAATACTAGGAGCTTGAAGAAGAGACCTCCTGGTCAGAGCTTGTTGGTTTCTTGGTGACAGTACCTGAACTTGAGCAAACACAGGCAATGGGGTGAATTTATCACCTCACCTGTTCAAACCCCAGATGGGGCCTGGGTGGTAGCTTCAGGAATGGATATAACCAGGGACTGAAAGGCCTGGGACTGTCAGGACTTTCCTTACTCCATCTCTGCTTCTCTTTTAGTTTGGACTTCATTTTCTCTTACTGTAGACTAACTTTCTATACTTGGCACAGAGAATTGTGGCTGGTAGCTCTTACACCCCTAGCTTTGCCACCAAAGAAATTTCCTTATATCCAATAGGAAAATCTTGCAGGAATGACTGGACAATCACTATTGCCAGGGGGACAGACCATATGAGAAGGCACAAGAAAACAAGGCAGTCTCTGAAAGAAAGGAGATTACTAGCTCCCAGAACACAGAAAAGCATAGGACAAACACAGGCAATGGGGTGAATTTACCCCATTATGTCCCCGGCAAGCAGTTAGGAAATGTATATGCCTTTAAAACTGAACAAAAGAAGAACTTGTCTAAAGGCATAAGGCAAGATCACATTGAGAAGGAGAAAAGATAAAAATGAAGAAAAAGGAGATGGAGGAAGGTGAGAATACCAAGCCAATGCCCACTAGATGAGAAATGAGCCAGAATGGGGGTTTATATGCAGAGGGGCTGGAGGAGTCCCCTTTTCTACTTAGCCTCAGTCCTTCCTTGATTTCTCCATCTCTTACTCCTTTAGCTGGATGATCCCATTGGCTAGACCACTGGCTCCACTCTTTAGTTCAGAGTTTCTCTTCCTCCCTTCTGATCCAGGCCTTGATTCAGACTTCTCCTTCCATGATGGATCTGCAGAACTGGGTAGTGCCATGCACCTTGGATGGGTTCTCCTTCCCAGCTGGGCACTAAGAAGGCTGGGCAGGAGAACACTGGGCTCTCAGGTCCCAGGGAGGGACAGAATCAGGAGCACAGATAGAGAATTCAGCATTTTCAAAGAAGGCAGAGTGGGAATCTTTCTCACAGACAAATTAAAAGGAAAAAACGGTGGATATACTTCTGCAGAGACATATTTGGGGAGATAAAGAAACAGGTTAGAGTAAAAGAAAGGGTTAATGAGAGAATTAGGGAAGATGATTTCAGTCTCTTCAGAAAAGCAGAAGTCTGAACCATCAACTGCTAAGAAGGATGGAAAGAACAGAGGCATTATGAGTATGTTAGTTCCCTGTGTGTGTGTATGTTTAGTCGCTCAGTTGTGTTTGACTCTTTGTGACCCCAAGGATTGTAGCCTGCCAGGCTCCTCTATCCATGGGATTTTCCAGGCAAGAATACGAGTGGAGTGAGTAGCCATTTGCTTCTCCAGGGGATCTTCCTGACACAGGGATCGAACCCAGGTATCCTGCACTGCAAGGGGATTCCTTACCATCTGAGCCACCAGGGAAGCCTGTGTTAGTTCCCTAGTGAGTGAAGTCGCTCAGTCGTGTCCGACCCTTTGCAACCCCATGGACTGTAGCCTACCAGGCTCCTCCATCCATGGGGTTCTCCAGGCAAGAGTACTGGAGTGGGTTGCCATTGTTAGTTCCCTAGGCCTGTGCTAATGACTACAAGCCAGGTAGCTCAAAACAACATAAATTTATCCTCTCATGTGTCTAGAGGCTGGAAGTCCAAAATCAAAATGTTGTCAGGACTGCATTCCCTCTGAAGCCTCCAGGGGAGAATTTATCCTCATCTCTTTTAGCTGATGGTATTGCTAGCATTCCTTGCTTGTAACTGCATTCATCCAAGCTCTGGTCCTGTTCACAAGGCCTTCTGCTGTGTGTGTGTGTGTGTGTGATCTCCCTCTGTCATTGGATTTAGGGCCCACCAGATATACCAGGATGACCTCATCTCGGGGTCCTTAAATTAATCACTTTTCTCCAAGCAAGGTAACAATCACAGACTGGGGCTGAGATGTACATATTTTTTTGAGGACCACTATTCCTATAGTCATGTATAGATGTGAGAGTTGGACCATAAAGAAGGCTGAGTGCCCAAGAATTGATGCTTTCGAAACGTGGTGTTGGAGAAGACTCTTGAGAGTCCCTTGGTCTACAGGGAGATCAAACCAAGTCAACCCAAAGGAAATCAGTCCTGAATATTCATTGGAAGGACTGATGTTGAAGCTGAAGCTCCAATACTTTGGCCACCTGATGTGAAAAAATGACTCGTTGGAAAAGTCCCTGATGCTGGGAAAGACAGAGAGCAAGAGGTGAAGGGGATGACAGAGGATAAGATGGTTGGATGGCATCACTGACTCAGTGGACATGAGTTTGAGCAAACTCAGGGAGGTACTGAAGAACAAGGAAACCTGATGTGTTGTAGTCCATGATGTTGCAGAGTCGAGCACGACTTTGTGACTGAACAATATCAACAACAACCATTCAACCCATTATATGGGGAGTGGAAGAGGTCTGGATTAACTGATACAGAAAGGCAGCCTTGGGGCATGGAAGAAAAGAACAAATATGAGTGTGGAGGTGGCCAAGTTGGATTTGGACATGTGAATTATCATAGGTCAAGACTGCATGATTCTCCAGCAGTTTTTGGCAGCCGGGAAGCAGGAGCAGAGCAAGCAGACAGAGAGGTAACTTAGGTGGGATTAACAGAGGGTTAAGGAAGTGAAGTGAAGTGAAGTGAAGTGAAGTGAAGTGAAGTGAAGTGAAGTGAAGTGAACTCATTCAGTTGTGTCCGACTCTGCGACCGCATGGGGTGTAGCCCATCAGGCTCCTCCATCCATGGAATTTTCCAGGCAAGAGTGCTGGAGTGGATTGCCATTTCCTTCTCCAGGGGACCTTCCCGACCCAGGAATTGAAACCAGGTCTCCCGCATTGCACTGGAGAAAGAAATGGCAACCCACTCCAGTACTCTTGCCTGGAGAGTCCCGTGGACGGAGGAGCCTGGTGGGCTACAGTCCACCGGGTCGCAAAGAGTCGGACACAACTGAGCAACTTCACTTTCTCCCATATTGCAGGCAGACGCTTTACCATCTGAGCCACCAGGGAAGAGTCCAAGAGGGTTAAGGAGATGAAAGATCTTCCCTTTCTTCCTTCCAACTGCAGAATATGTGATGTCTGTTTATTGGAGTGAAATAGTATATGTTAGGAGGAAGGCATGGCAACCCACTCCAGTATTCTTGCCTGGGAAAACCCATGAAGAGAAGAGCCTGGCAGGCTAGCGTCCATGTGGTCACAAAGAGTCGGACATGATTGAAGTGACTTGGCAAGCAAGCAAGTATATATTAAATCATCTTGTAAACTGGGAAGTGTTTAATAAAATAAGGAGGTATGGTTTTTATTTTTACTCATCACTCCTCCCTATACCTTATTCTTATCTCCCAGACATATTCTTTTGCTTTTATTTTTGTTTTAGTATAGTTGATTTACAACGTTTTGTTGCTTTCTACTATACAGCAAAATGATTTGGTTATACGCGTACATGCATTCCTTTTCGCGTTTTTTTTTCCCCATTATGGTTTATCACAGTGTTTTGAATATCATTCCCTGTGCTATAAGTAGGATCTTTTTTATCCATTCTCTATATAATAGTTTGCATCTGCTGCCGCTAAGTCGCTTCAGTCGTGTCCGGCTCTGTGCGACCCCATAGACGGCAGCCCACCAGGCTCCCTCGTCCCTGGGATTCTCCAGGCAAGAACGCTGGAGTGGGTTAGCCATTTCCTTCTCCAATGCATGAAAGTAAAAAGTGAAAGTGAAGTCCCTCAGTCGTGTCCAACTCTTAGCGACCCCATGGACTGCAGCCCACCAGGCTCCTCCGTCCATGGGATTTTCCAGGCAAGAGTACTGGAGTGGGGTGCCATTGCCTTCTCCAATAGTTTGCATCTGCTAACCCCAAACTTCTAATCCACCTCTTCCCCTCCCTTAGCAAGCACAAATTTGTTCTCTATGTCTGAATCTGTTTTTTTTGTAGATAATTTCATTTGTGTCATATTTTAGACTCCATATATAAGTGGTATTATATGGTACTTGTCTTTATCTTTCTGACTTCAGTTAGTTTGATTATCTCTTCATCCATGTTGCTGCTTATGGCATTATTTCATTTTTTATGGTTGAGTAATATCCCATTATGTATGTATCACATCTTTACCCATTTTTCTTTTGATGGGCATTTAGCAGTTTTCATGTCTTGACTATTTAAATGGTGCTGCTATGAACTTGTATCTTTTTGTGGTGCATGTACGTTTTTTAGAGTTTTCACTAGACATACGCACAGGAGTGGGATTGCTAGATCATATGCTAACTCTTAGTTTTTTAGGGATTTCCATACAGTCCTCCACAGTGGCTTCACATTCCCGCCATCTGGGTAGGAAGTTTCCCTTTTCTCCACACCCTCTCCAGCATTTATTATTTGTAGACATTTTCATGATGCCATATTGACTGGAGTGAGGAGGTACTTTGCTGTAGTTTTTATTTGCATTTCTCTAGTAATTAGTTGTTGTTGAACATCCAGATATATTCTTATGATCCAACTCTACATTCCTTCCTATTTTCTCTCTGCTGCTGCTAAGTCGCTTCAGTCGTGTCCGACTCTGTGCGACCCCATAGACGGCAGCTCACCAGGCTCCTCCGTCCCTGGGATTCTCCAGGCAAGAACACTGCAGTGGGTTGCCATCTCCTTCTCCAATGCAGGAAAGTGAAAAGTGAAAGTGAAGTCGCTCAGTCATGTCCAACTCTTCGCGACCCCATGGACTGCAGCCTACCAGGCTCCTCTGCCCATGGGGTTTTCCAGGCAAGAGTACTGGAGTGGGTTGCCATTTCCTTCTCTTAATCCCCCATAAATAAAACTTTAAACAAAACCTCAATTCCAGTAAACCCAAACTTTTTTTATTCCATGAATGATGCCTGAAATGGCCACAGGACTGAATACAATAGTCACTGAGAAATACGCCAAGCCTCTTCAGGCTCTTCAATACCTTGGTGGTAGAGTGTTTATATGCATCACAAGGTTCTAAAAAACATGTTAGAAAATTTTCATTTATTGGTGGGATCAGACATTGCTTAGAAGTCAAGCCTCTAGTTCATATTTCCAGGGCAACGCTCAACAGTTCCACCCTATCTGGGAAGGCTGGCTGGGGGAGTGAAAAATCACAAGTTACTTCACAAGCTGCTAGAGCTGTGATTTTTAAAGTTCATTTTTCCCCTTTATCTTTGTCTTTCTTTTTTTAAAAAGCAGCAGAGCTCTTTCCTCAAACAAAAGTTTATATCAAATAGATACAAGTGGAGCTACCAGAGTTAAGGTGGGGGATGGGGACAAAAAAAATGCACCTCTCCTCCAAGTCTGCTTCCCCATCCCCTGGGGTCTCTCGCCATAAGTCCTCTCCTCTGGTAGCTCCTGAGCACTTCTAAGCAACAATTTCTGAGCAGCTGCATGAGCACTTGTGATGCAGGAGACACAGGTTCGATCCCTGGGCCAGGAAGATACACTGGAGGAAGAAATGGCAACATACTCCAATATTCGGCTACAGTCCATGAGGTCACAAGAGTTGGACACGACTTAGCGACTAAACAACAACAACAAAGTTGAAGGTACAGAGGACAGAAGCAGCCTTCTGGCCCAGAGAAGTTCAAGATCTTGTCCAAGGAGAGTCTGACTCAGACTGGGCTTGCACCAGTTAACTTTACTACTTAAACAGTGGAATTGCCAAATAGTAATAGTTACATTGTGAGAGACTTCAGATAACATCCAGTCCAATTCTGTCTTTTTTTTTTTTATCAGTTCTGGGAATATTCAGTGATAACTGAAGTTCAACTGTTCCTTTCAACAGGAACATGTAACTTCTTTTGTCTCTCTGTGAACCTTGGCAAGAACGCCATTTAAAAATATCTAATATAGAAGTTTACAGGATAAATGGTTCTATTTTCATGAGTATTGACATCTTACCATTTTTGAGAATGCTTACAGCCCAATTAAGGTCTGTGAAGGAAGGGTATGTCAGGTCAGGCTCCACTTTATACTAATAACCTCATCTCATCAAGCTACTTCCTGAAGAATATCCTTGTCTCCTTCCCTCCATCCCTCTTCAAGAGTTTTTTTGTTTTGTTTTGTTTACCAAATGTCTTTCTTCTAATCTGAGGGTAAGTTTTTTTTCCCTTAAACCTATTTATTTCATAGCCATCTGACATGCCCAAGATAGCATAGTTCTCACAAGAGCTGTTTTTACTGCACTGCATTTGGCGATTCTCCCTGCTTGAATAAACTTGCATGCATTAAAAGTTTTACTAAAGGAGTGAGGATTGCAAATAGGTGTTAATAGGGCAGGCCTCCAAAATGAGCCAAGTACAAAGGTATTTGGCAGAGGAATAGGAGTTCACTAACTCAAAACTAACAATGGAGTTAGATTCAGATGCCATTATTTTAGAAAGGCATTGAATAAAGTTCCTTAAGACAAATCACCTAATACTTATCCACAACCTCCTATGTGAAAGAAAATTATGCTGAACTCAGTTATGGGGGAAGGTGGGGATGCGAATACAAAGATAAGTAAGACAATTTCCTTTTCCAAGAAAATGACCATGTCACCAGAAAGGATTAGTCAATGAACTGTAACACAGTACAAAGTTATTTAAGATAGAGGTTCTTTTCACAGTATTGATTCTTGCAATCCAACAACATGGTATATTTCTCCATCTGCTTGTGTCTCACTTCAATGTACAGCAGAAACTAATACAACATTGTAAAACAGTTACACTCCAATTAAAAAATTAGGAAAAATTAAAAACAAAACACAATGTCATGGAAATTTTACAAGTAAAATATACTAAAAGTAAAATGTATAAAAGTGAAAACATAATTTAAAAATAAAGAATTCAGATAAATGAGAAAAAGATAGAAGTTCTTTGAGATAGCTATTTAAGTTATTTAAGTGAGAAGTGGGTCATCTGGATGTGGAGAATGTTGACCATCAGTTAGAATGGAAAGAGGAGAAGATATTCAGGACTGATTGAAGAGGCAAAAGACATATATTAAAATATCCACAGAGTATGGGGGAGAAAGATAAATCACAGGTAATGTCATGGTTTAAAGTCTGTATTTGTGAGAAAATGGAATGCCACCAGGAAAATGAGGCAAAGATAGCTGTAAAATAGTAAGTTTTGCTTTGGAAGGGGAAAGTTTGAGGTGCTAGGAAATCAATTCAGGTACAGATACTGATACTCGTGAAATTGGGAGAACAGTGTCTTGAGCTCACCCTCAGAGGGAATTTAGCTCAGATCATCTCCATACGATGACTGACAAGACAGTGGACGAGATCCTACAAAACCAAAATAAATAAATAAATAAATGAGGATAGAAGCAGAAAGGAGGAAGGATTAAAGCATTAGAGGAGAGCTTCCAAAGGAAACACAAACATATGCAAAGCTCAAAGGAAGATGAAGAGGCTGAGGTCTGAGATGTTACTGGAATTGGTCATTAGTAGCCACCAACCCACTCCAGTGTTCTTGCCTGGAGAATCCCAGGGACAGCGGAGCCTGGTGGGCTGCCGTCTGTGGGGTCGCACAGAGTCAGACACGACTGAAGCGACTTGGCAGCAGCAGCAGCAGGGGGCTTTTATGAGAGCTGCAAGAGGATGGGGTGTTTTCCTTGCCTCACTGTCCATGTTTATCCATGATCTCTGATATGTCAAAACTGGAGTCTGTAATGGCTTTGATTCAATCTCCTGGTTTCTCTCTATGTGATTTTCCAACTCCGTCAGAGAACTGCTTCCTTATTTCCTCAGAATGTGGCCACAAGTTGCTGGCCAAACCATGGATGAGTACCCCTGAGTCAGTCCCCTCTTCTGATCCAACAGCCTTTAATAGGTGGCGCTGGTGCCCAGCCTTAGTGTATGGCTGCCCTTCCAGCAGGAAGTGGCATGAGGCCAGCACCAAAAGTGCCATGTTTAGTGGCCTACGTCCACAGTAACATGCTGGGTCAAAATGTAAGGATTCAAACTCCAGCTGGCTCCTGGAATTTTAAATAGTGCCTGCAAGGGACGATAAGTTCTCTTTATGCCAATATCTAATTAGTACATAGGTCAATATTAATAACACCTTGCATTTGCATAGCACTTTAAACTTTTCCAATGCTTCTGTAAAATATTATTCTAAAGGAGTTCCAGAGACAGAAGGGCATGTATAAACGTATTCTACAAATGCAGATACTTTATAGCCTTATTTCATGCAAATGAATTAATAAAAAATTATGTGATGACAATGTCTAAACAATGCTCTATAACACACTGTCTGTTGTGGTACTTAAAATGATAAAATCTGTCAACCTCCTTAGTTCTGTACTGTTAATGACTCTTCTGCAGGTGAGCAATAGCTGTCATTAATTTGGAAGCCAAGGAATTTGCCTCTCCAAGAGCCATTGTTACCACAGAAATTGAAATTAGGCTGTAAAGACCCATGTCCCTTCCTCTGAATGTGATACCCTAGAGGTGGTGTTGGAAGTGGGAAGAAATCTCAGGTCCCGGCAGAACGAATCAATCCAATTCAAAGCATAGTGGGTCTTCTGAAATCTGAAGTAGCCATGAGAAAAACTGAGGCATTGTGAGTTAGTTGAATGAATTGAAGTCATTCCACTGCTTATGCACATCCGCTGGACAAAAATCCATATCTCCTAACTCTCAGCAGAGTAAGTACTCTTCCCAGTATTTCACCATTGAATAAGTAATGTGGCATCAGAAGATGGAACAAGAAGAGTGGAAGGAAAGAAATATTTTAACTTCTGACCCACTACAGTCTTTGTTCTATTAAATGGTCCACTCTCCACTCAATTATTTAAGCCAGAAGCATTTCCCTTTGCTTCCATCTGCCTAGTAACAATATCCAATAAATCACTAAGTCCTGTCACTATGTCCAAAATAGACCTTGAATACATTCTTTCTTCCCTGTATTCCTTTGAACTGCAAGGAGATCAATCCTATAGGAAATTAATTCTGAATATTCATTGGAGGGACTGATACTGAGGCTGAAGCTCCAATACTTTGGCCACCTGACGTGAAGAGTCAACTCACTGGAAAAAACCCTGATGCTGGGAAAGATTGAAGGTAGGAGGAGAAGGGGATGACAGAGGATGAAATGGTTGGATAGCATCACCGACTCAATGGACATGAGTTTGAGCAAGCTCTGGGAGATGGTGAAGGACAAGGAAGCCTGGTGTGCTGCAGTATGGGGTCACAAAAGAGTTGGACACGACTGAGAGACTGAATAACAACAAGACTATTGCAATAGCTTTAAAATTGGTGCCCTTGCTTCAAGACTAGCCCACCTAAAGTCCATACTTCACAGACTGACCAGAGTAACCTTTTTATGCAAAAATTATATCTTGTTCCCCGTACCACCACCTTTTCTTCACTGGTTTCTAGTTTCATTCAGAGTAAAATTGAAACTTCAAGCTCAGGCCCTGCGTGATCTTGGCAAGTCTACCAAGATCATTCTCTTTCCCCATCATTGACAACCCCAGGCACACCAGTCTTCTGACAATTCTTAGAATGTGCCAAGCATCTCCTACCTCAAGGCCAGCACACGGCCTTCCATATGCCTGGATTATGCATCCCCAGCTCCTTGCCTGTCTGACTCCTTATTTCATTCTCATGGGAAGCTGCTCCATGACAACCCCATTTAAGTAGCCACCTACATCCCCCTGATTATTCTCTGCTACACCACTGTATATTTCTTCCCTAGAGATTATCACAATCTCTATGCATATCTTAAATGTATATAACTATTTACTGTCTTTAGTTCCTATTGCAGTATAACCTCTGTGAGCTAGGTAATCTTATTTGTTTTATTTGCCACTGTAGCCTCAGGGCAAAGCCCAATGCCTAGCATGCAGCTTTAGCTGACAATTCTACCTCCAAAATATATCTTAAATCTCTTCCCTGCTTCCACCGTTACCATCCTAGTCCAAGTCACCATTTTCTTTCCTTGGAGGAAGGACGAATGCAATAACCTCCCAAATGGTCTTCCTGCCTCAACTCTAGCCCAGAACACAATAAATATTTGTTACAAAATAAATAAGCATATCACTGTGGGAGTAATACTAATATCTAAAAGAGATGGAAATCCAGACCCTGCAGGAAGATTACTTAGTTTTTTTTTCCAAACCATGAAAGAACATCCAATAATGTCACCAGCTTTTGCTGCTTGAGTGATAGAATATGACACATTTTATTCAAGCCCAGGCACAGCACAGCATGGGGACTAGAAAGTCTTTCATTTGTCTACCTGTGAGCTACTACTCTAGTCAAGTACATGGAGCTTCTAGGCTCCAAAGGAGGTGTAAGAAAACAACCCAAATGCCTAGGATTTCAACCATAAACACAAAAGTAATAACTTCAGAAGTCCTCCACAACCCAATCCTGACCCTGAGCATGTCAGAGGAAAATGGATCTGGAAACTTTTCTCTAATGTTTGTACCTGTAGGTTGGGGGTGTTATAGATCCCAGACAGAAAAATAGGAGCCCTGTCCATTAGAAAGGCAGTTCAAAAGCTTCTGCTGCCCTCTTTGAACTAGTGGCAAGTGGATTGTAGGACTTCGCTAACTGTCCAGTGGTTAGGACTCTGCGCTTCCACCATAGGGGGACATGGGTTGAATCCTTGGTCAGGGAACTAGTATTCCACATGCTGTGCAGCATGACAAAAAAAAAAAAAACAAATTTTAAAAATCATGTATGTGTGAGAGCATGTTCAATTGCTCGTTCGTGTTTGACTCTTTGCGACCCCATGGACTGTAGCCCACCAGGCTCCTCTGTCCATGGGATTCTCCAGGCAAGAATACTGGAGTTGGTAGCCTTTCCTTCCTCCAGGGGATCTTCCTGACCCAGGGATTAAAACTGAGTCTCCTGCATTGCAGGTGGATTCTTTACCGCTGCACCACTGAGGAAGCCCGTGTGTGTGTGTGTGTGTGTGTGTGTGTGTGTATTCCTGATAACATCTCCCCATTGTCAGACCCAGAAACATCATAGCTAAGAGGTGAGGGATTGGGGAAGAGAAGTGTGTGAGGTTGTTTCCATCACATCAGGCATATTGTACAGATTTAACTTGAATCTTACCAATTTCAAGAACCCCCAGGCACTATCTTTAATGTACTCTCACAGAGAAAGTGCAAATACATGTACATCTGGACCGTGGCAGCTGGCTGTGTGGAGGCTTTGGGTGCTTGAAGCTGCTGCGGCTAGGGTAAGAGGCACCTGCTTCTTGCCTCATCTGAAGGGACTTGGAGGGAAAAATCATCCTGAGGTGACAGAAATAATTATGTCAGTTTGTCTAAAACTGACAAAAAATGCATTTGATGGCACAAAGCAATTAAGGCTGCCCTCATCCGAGCTGGCACAGGGCAATCGCCCCAGGTGAAAAATTCCACAGCTATGGCAGTGAACATTAGCATCACCTCCACAGCACCCCCCTTTCTCTGTTCCTCCCCAGTTCATTCCCCAGGGCTCTGCGCCATAGCTGCTGGACGTCCGAGGTGGTGCCTTTTGGATACCACCAGTTAGTCTCATTTGGGGTCTCTCCCCATCCCCCATGTAGATTTGTAGGCTGGCCTTGACCTGAAATCCATCCCCGGAGTGAAACCTCAGAGCTTAATCCACTAAGTCGGTCTGGCTTTGAGCCCCAGAGAAAATGGGATTTCTATAAAATGTTCACTTTAAAGAGAGATTTGCTCCTTTCACAGCTCCTTTTCTGCGTCACACACCATTAACTCACAAAATGCTGGCTATCGTCGGCTGCAGAGACTCGAGCCGATTCTGCATAAAGGGGAAAATGCCTGCATTCTCTCCCTGTGTCTCTTCATGAGGCTCCTTCTGACTCACGCACGGTGGGGTTCTGGGCCTCAGACACCATATCACAAAGCATCCTTAACTGGCTGGCTTTCTTGTCTCCCCGGAGTACTGTAATTTGACACAGTGATAGAAACATGGCATCTCCACTGATTTTGGCTCTGCACCATGTCTCCATGTTACAGAAGCTTCAGGAAAGCTCTGCTCACAGACCAGCATAAATGCCCCTGCTCAACCAGGAGCCAGTGCTCTCTTCTTTGGGAGTCTGTCACGTGCCTCTGTCCCCAGAGTGCATTTCAGAAGCACCGTTGACTGGACATGACTGGATCCTTTCTAGCTGCTTGGGGGAGTCTGGTGGGTTTGTCTGTTACTTACCTCCCTCTATTCATCCTCCACTGTTGCCTGTCCTCCCTTGTGGGTGGTATCAGCTAGGCTCCTCACCCACTGGCTTCTGCCTTAGGGAAATCCTGGTAGGAGGTCAGAGGCTGGGAGAGAGTGAGATCAGGGTAGTTCTTTCTTTGCTCCCTCTCAGCTTCAGTGTTGAGTCTCTTGGAGTATCTGTGATCTCCAGGATTGAAAACACACACCAAGATGTGAAGAAAAGGGAAGCCTCTTATATAGAGGTGTCGGGGGAGTGTGTAATTGCCTCAGTTCTGTCTTGCTGCAGTAGAGATTTGAAACAGTGGACCAGTGTTACAGCTTGGTTAGAGCTCAGAGTTTTATTCAGCAAGCAAAGGAAAGTACACCCTCGAGGCATGAGGGCAGGCTGATCTCAAAGGAGAGGCCTCAGTCTGTCTTGGCTTCCTCCTTTTATACGTTTGTCTCCTACCCCACCTTGAGCCTACCCTATGAAAACTGGGCTAGCCAAGAAGGGGGCATGTTTGTTTCACTTCAAGTTCTCACTCTGGTTCATGGATTTTCTTTTGTTCCATTTTTGCGGGCTTTTCCTTTTCTTTGTCTTTTAGCCACTGCCATTTTGGACTCCTTTTTCCTATTCTAACTACTTAACAGAGGGAGACGTGAGTTTGAGTGAACTCTGGGAGGTGGTGATGGACAGGGAGGCCTGGTGTGCTACGATTCATGGGGTCGCAAAGAGTGGGACTCGACTGAGCGACTGAACTGAACTGAACTGAAGGCTTGTCGGCGGGAATGCAAGTTAGTGCAACCACTATGGAAAACAGTACGGAAGTCCCTCAAAACTAAAAAAGTGTTCTGATAGGATCTAGCAATTCTACTCCTGGACATATATACAGACAAAACTGTCATTCAAAAAGATACATAGACCCCAATGTTCATTGCAGCATTGTTTATAATAGGCAATAATTGGAAACAACCTAAATGCTCACTGACAGATGAATGGATAAAGAAGATATGATGTACATATATACACAATGGAATATTACTCAGCCATAAGAAAGAATGAAATAATGCTATCTGCAGCAACACAGATGGGTCTAGAGATCATCGGACTGAGTGAGGTAAGTCAGAAAGAGAAAGACAACTATCATATGATACCACTTATATGTGGAATCTAAAATATGACCCAAATGAACTTATCTACAAAACAAAAGCAGACTAACAGACTTATAGAACAGGTTTCTAGTTGCCAAGGGAAGGGGCGGGATGGGCTAGGAGTTTGGGGTTAGCAGATGCAAACTATTATATAGAGAATGGATAAACAACAAGGTCCTACTGTATAGCACAGGGAAATGCTTTCAATACCCTGTGATAAACCATAATGGAAAAGGATATGAAAAAGAATTGTATATATATGTATAACAGAGTCCCTTTACTGAATAGTAAAAACTAACACATTGTAAATCAACAATACCTCAACAACAGCAACAAAAAAATACACACTAGGAAATTCCCTCCTCCTAGGCTCTATCTCACATTTACCAGTATTTTCCCTCCTCGCCCCTTCAGCCCTGGGTGTGCCTCCTCTCTAGTCTGTGGCTGCCTCATTATCCTTTAATTGTCCCTTAATTCTGTCCACAGCTATGCAAATAGTCCCCCCATTAAGGGCTCTTTGTTTGAAGCTCTGTATGAATTGCTTCCCACAGATGCAGGAAGAACCACCTATCTGGGTTGAAAGGTCCATTCCTATTCAGAACTCTGGCTTCAATACTCAGAACTCTGTATCAAGATAGTCTTGGTATGGGTCTGGTCAGTCCTTGGATTTTTGCCCTAATAAAGCCTTTCCACATTCCTCTGATCATGCTGTGGCCTCATTCCACTAACTAGATGTGTGTCGTTTGGTCTTCATCCTGGTTCCTGGCCTGGACACCCTGTCTGTTACCCCAGAATTTCTAGATCTGGAGCTGTACTTTCATCTTGATAACTCTTCTGCCCCAAATCCTGGCACCTGAATTCCTACTAAAAAACTTTTCTTTTCAGCATGCTCCCCTTCTCAGTATTTAGATATCTAAATAGTACCTGCTTTTTGTTTCCTTGCTGCTGTGTTTTATGACCAGTGATTGTATATCTGTAAAGACAATGGTTTGCCAGTTCAACCAGGACAACCATCTGTTAGTTTATTACGCTCTCCAGGTGGTACGTTCTGTCTGCTTCCCTGGACTTCCAACCCTAGATCTGCTTCCTAAGACCAGGGATCTCCCTGCATCTGCCATTTGGCTCACATTCTTCTGTACATCTCTAAAGACAGCTGCTTGCCAGGAAAACCACCCACTTTTCCCCCCAGGTACCATATTATGGAACTTCCCAGGTGGTACTAGTGGTAAGGAATCTGCCTGCCAGTGCAATATATGTAAGAGACATGGGTTTGATCCCTGGGTCAGGAAGATCCCCTGGAGGAGGAAATGGCAAACTACTCCAGTATTCTTGCCTGGAGAATCCCATGGACAGAGGAAACTGGCAGGTCACAGTCCATAGCGTTGCACAGAGTCAGACACGACTAAAGTGACACACACATACTATTTAGAGAAGAAATATATCTCAAAGGAATCAATGGTGAATCCTTAGAATGCACAACACTGTCACATTTTGGGACTCATATGTAGCCATCTTTGGGACCCCATGGTCCATTGGGTCCCAAAGAGTCGGACACAACTGAAGCAATTTGGCACTCACACACCATATTCTACCTGATGCTTGATCAATCAGTGACAACTCACCACGATCTAAATGATCAATGGCCACCCGCTTCACTGAACCCACATCTGAGTGCCAAGTGAGTGACCCTCTCACACTTTTGAGGGTCAATTAATAGAGGAACTGTCATTGGAACTCTCATTCCAATGACAGTTTTGAAACCAAACCAATTAATGAGCTTTTCTTTCCCAAAACACACTTTCAAATTTGATGTCAACTAACTACTGCTATGTTTTCCCAGTAGTCATGTATGGATGTGAGAATTGGACTATAAAGAAAACTGAGTGCCGAAAAATTGATGCTTTTGAACTGTGGTGTTGAAGAAGACTCTTGAGAGTCCCTTGGACTGCAAGGAGATCCAACTAGTCCATTCTGAAGGAGATCAGCCCTGACTATTCATTGGAAGGACTGATGCTGAAGCTGAAACTCCGATATTTTGGTCACCTGATTCATTTGAAAAGACCCTGATGCTGGGAAAGATTGAAGACACGAGGAGAAGGGGCGAGAGAGGATGGGATGGTTAGATGGCATCACCGACTCAATGGGCATGAGTTTGAGTAAGCTCCAGGAGTTGGTGATGGACAGGGAGGCCTGGCAGGTTGCAGTCCACGGGGTTGCAGAGTCAGACACGCCTGAGTGACTGAACTAAATGATGACTTCCTCCAAGAGGTCTTATGCCACATGCGGCACCTCCCAGGTCTGCTGCAGCCAGAGCCCGTTTCTGCGGCAGATCACTGCTGACTCGAGCCTCCACAGGAGATGCTCAGCACTCAAAGGCAGGACTGGTTCAGACTCTTGTGGTCACTGCTTCTTTCCCTTGATCCTGGTGTGCACAAGGTTTGGTTTTTCAACCTCTGAGCATCTCTGGCAGGTCTGATGCTTGATTTTAAATGTCGTTGCTCCCCTCCCACTGTGTTGTTGGGGCTCCTGGACACGCAGTATCTTTTTTGGTGGGATCCAACATTCTTCTGTCAATGGTTGTTAAGTAGGTAGCTGTGATTTTGGTGTTCTTGAAGAAGTTGCAAATCATAGCAAATACATGGGGAAACAATGGAAACAATGACTGACATTATTTTCCTGGACTCCAAAATCACTGCAGATGGTGATTGCAGCCATGAAATTAAAAGACGTTTGCTCTTTGGAAGAAAAGCTATGACAAACCTAGAAAGCATATTAAAAAGCAGAAACATTACTTTACTGAAAAAGGTCCATCTAGTCAAAGCTATAGTTTTTTCCAGTAGTCATGTATGGATGTGAGAGTGGGACCATAAAGAAGGCTGAGTGCCGAAGAATTGATGTTTTTGAACTGTGGTATTGGAGAGTCCCTTGGACTGCAAGGCAATCAAACCAGTCAATCCTAAAGGAAATCAATTCTGAATATTTATTGGAGGGACTGATGCTGAGGCTGAAGCTACACTACTTTGGCCACCTGATGCAAAGAGCCTACTCATTGGAAAATACTTTGATGCTGGGAAAGATTGAAGGCAGGAGGAGAAGGGGACAACAGAGGTTGAGTTGGTTGGGTGGCATCACTGACTCAATGGAAATGAGTTTGAGCAAGCTCTGGGAGATTGTGAGGACCGAGAAGCCTGGCATGCTGCAGTCCATGGGATTGCAAAGAGTCAGATACCACTGAGTGATTGAATAATAACAACTACTGCATCAAAACAAGCCTTGACTCCAAACCCCATCTAAGATCAAAATAATCCTTGACCCCAAACTCCATCTAAGATCAGCAGACTTCTCTGCAAAGAGAGATTATATCTAACCAGTTAACTCTTTCTTACTTAAGTGATGAATTCAGCTTTTCATTTCAGTAATTGAATACTGATACCTTCCATCCACAATACAAAATAACAGCTCTTAGTAACCTAAGATCAAAAGTAATCTTTCTTAGCTTGATGAAAGAAATGTGCTAGATCTTTAGCAAATATCATACTTAGTGGTGATACAGTGGTGGCATCTTTTTTAAAGATGGAAATAAAATCACATGCCCTCATTATTTAAGTGTGAAAGCAGGGCAGTATGATGAGACAAAAAATAAGAAATTCATATTGGAATTGTCATGTTTGACAGGAAATGACTGTTGATTAGGAAAATCCAAAAGAATCCATTTATATACTGTTATAACCAAAAAGAAAGTTCAGTAAGGTTATTGAATGCAAGCTCAACACAATACTAACAACATTAGGTGTAATTGTTAACCTTTATTGAGGGTTTGCAATTTGCTGGGCACCATTCTGAGAGCTTTGCAGGTTTTATTTAATCCAATACTCACAACAACCCTTTGGAGAAAGTACTGTTATTCTCCCTAGTAAAGAGGTGAGATACTGCAAGACTGAGTACATTTCCAAGAGCATCTGGCTTGTACATGATGAGTTGGAGATTTGAACTCAAGGAAATCAATATATAACATAATATTAAAACATCAATATATAAGATAATACATTATGCTCTTAACTACTGTGATGGTGGTCTCCAAGCTTTATATTCATAGGTTGAGTGAAAAAGTTTGAGCAATCATCCTATATATATATATGGAAACACCCTATATATATGTATATATAATGTTCAAATAATTTTTAAATAATAAAAGACAGAAATGTTTAAAGGAAAAGATAAACAATATTTTTAAATAAATTCTATTTGAAAATAAAATTTTATTTTTCTAGCGGCCAAAATATTCCTTTAGCACTCCCAGAACTAGTACTGAATATATGTAAGCAATGTAACTGAATATATGTCTTCTGATTTTTTTTAATGTGTCGATTTGACAGTATCAGACCATCCATTTGCTCTACCACCAAATTCAGTTTCTTTTGACACAGAGGTAGCATCTGTGAGAATAACTGGACTGGGGAAGCTGATACAGGCAAACTGCTGAATTACATATATTATTTAGATTTTTTAAAAATAAGGGTATATTCATTATTACTCATAGAATTAAAGAAAACTTAAAAAAAAAAAAAAAAGCCCAACCTTCAGCTGATTCCTGTTGCTCTTAGGATAAAGACAAACATTCTTGATCTGGCCCCTGATTGCCTTTCTAGTTTCCCTGAAACCTCCAAGTTTTCTTACTCTGCTTTTCAAACACACTGGTTTCCTGTTCCTTCAACAGGTGATTTCTCCACCCACTCCCTGATTAAGGATTTTGACATGCTCTCTTTCTTCTGGGTATTTTTCTCCCCCATATCCATACTTAACCCCAACTCTTCTTTATCCCTCTGACATCACTTTTCCAGGAAATCCTTCCTAGTCACAGCAGCAGAGATCCAATCTCTGTGATGGCTCCTTTCACTTAGCAGAGATTATAATTATACTTTGATATGGACATGGGTCTTTATTTGATGAATATCTTTTTTTTTTTTTTTTAAAAGAGTAGAATAAATTTTTATTATGCAGCATTTTATTTTTTTAAAAAATTACCTTCATGGAATACATTTTCACAGTAGGAATTCCCAGTGGGAAAACAACAACTTATCACTTATAATTTTATATTTGTGGACAGATTATTTTAGGACAAGTAAAATAAACACATTTGAGGATTAAGTCTTGGTTTAGAATCTGTAACAATTTGAAACATCTATAAAGGGACCTCTTCCCTAAATAGAACTTCTCTACATTCAGAAACTCTCCAGGCTCTTCTTCCTAGGATTTAGAAATCAGTAATGTGAAATATCAGCATTTCTAACTTTTAAATTTCCCTAAGACATGTAACCATCAGTAACTGGTATCAAGTGAACAGAGGGGGAGGTTTACAAAAACTAAACACTGCCTAAGTTTCTGCAGTCTTTACTTGTGAATTAAGTCTTTCCCTTTCTCCATCATCCTAGGACAAATACAGACGTTTGACCAGATATCAAGAGTAATAAAGCTGAATTCCCTTTAAGAGCTTGATCAATTAAAAGGCAAAAAGCTCATATATAATGTTCAGTTATACTATGAGACTTGTGAAAAGCTGAGACACTCCATTAGCTCCCCAGAATATATAATTCAGTCTTATAATTTCTTAAGATACAACTTCTCTCAAATATTTCTTCAAAGATTAAATTCTAAAAACAATCAGGTGATTAGGAGAAGAGGTTTGTCTCACCAATGTTTTTCCTTCTTATTGTGAGTTGAAATGGCATGACAGAGCAGAGGCAAGGAGGTGTACAATCAATTCTCAAGGTATTAAGTCTAAAAGGTCAGAGCTTCCACAGCATAGCCACAGCTTTGCAGATGCCCACGTCATGATAGTTGAAGTAACAGAGCCCAGCAAAAGTGAAAGCTGAGAGCACCAAAAGGCCTGTCTTGGCAGCTTTCTGCACTGCATCTCCATGAACATAGTCAGTAACAACTTGTCCAATGCCCCAGTGACTGTGAAGAGTGAGGGTTGCGGCCAGAGAGTAGTCCATCGCAGAACAAGGATTCAAATAGGCAGCTGGAATTAGGCCCAGGAGCAAAACACTGACAACCCTCTCACCAGTCCAATGGAGAGATGCAGCCTTGGAACCAGAGTGGTGGCTGGGTGACAGGTGAATATGCTGTGTTCCACACCATCCTTGAGCAGGTCGGTCCTGGAGAAATGCTGAGACAAGAGCTGGTCTGACCAGTGGGGTTCGGAGGAACAGAGCTCGCCCTTCTCTGGCGCCGCAGAGGACACTTAGCCTCCAGAGAGTCGCCATGTCGCTCTCGATGAATATCTTTTTAATCAGACACTAGGTTCCACCAGGCAAGAGCTCTATGTTTTGTTTACCACTGTGTCTTCAGACACTAGCACCATGCCAGAACATTTGGTAGAGTTTCAGTAAATACTTAATGAATTTAGGGTTGAATGAATTCGTTCCCTTTTTGTGATGCCAGTCTGGCTGTAGGAGGGTTAACAACACATTTCTTTTGTGTGTGTGCCAATAAAACATTATTTGGAAAACAAAATAATGGGCCAAATTTGTAGTTTAATAATCTCTGATACTGGAGTAGGAAATGGCAACCCACTCCAGTATTCCTGCCTGGAAAATTCCAAGGACAGAGGAGCCTGGAAGGCTACAGTCCATGGGGTCACACAGAGCTGGACATGACTGAGCAGAGCACACACACACACACACAGTCTGTGACACAGAGACTTCTAGAATAGCTGGAAGGGTGGAGAAAACTTTGGAACCTCAGTAGCAGAAACAGTCTGATCAAGGTACCACAGCCGCAGCTAGACTACCATCATGGTTGAATTCTGACTCATCATCTTAACAACCCATTTCTACACTTGCTCCCCTCCCTTGATAACTGGAGAAGGCATCTGCAGATGCTCCCACACCCCTGGATGTTGGCTGGCTACTGTACCACATCTCTTGCCAGCTTCCTCTCACTCCCCAGGCCACGGTGGAGGTGACCAGACAATGACCAGCTTTAGCAGCTTGGGTCTTAGATTTGAGAGAGGAGGCATTGGAACAGGATTCATTGATGTCTGAGTGCTTCGGAAAAAATAGACTTGCTCAGTTGGTGCTGTCTGCATTTGTTTTGCCCAGGAAGCAGAGCCCAAGATAAGGACTGAAGGTGAAGGTAGTTTATTTGGGAAATAAACACAGAAGTAGGAGCAAGGGCAGAGAAGGTGGATGGGAAGGAAGAAAAAGCCTATATAAAGATGCGTTATCAAGGGTGCTGCTCTTGGCAACAGGACTCCATTTGGCTGGGATTTCTGAGAAGTATAAAAAAATGCTTTCTAGAAATATCTGGATTTCCCTGGTGGCTCAGACGGTAAAGCGTCTGTCTACAATGTGGGAGACCTGGGTTCAAGCCCTAGGTTGGGAAGATCCCCTGGAGAAGGAAATGGCAATCCATTAGGGAATTCATCTGTAGGCTCCCATCCTCCTTTGATTAAGAGCAATCCCATGGACATTAGCTCCTCTGCAATTCCAGTCTACACAACTTGTCAGATGGTAACCAGAGTGCTGCCCATGGGTGTTCCATGATGGTCCTGGGAGTAGCAGTGAACAAGTGGCTCTGATTTGTAATTGCAACCCAGCCACCAGGAAGAAACCTTCTAGCGCAGCACACTTCATACGACAGACATGCAGAATAGGAAATGAAGATGCTAGATTAAGACACTCTCCCTGTGATGATGATTGCGGCTATGCTCAAATCGACAATTTAAGCTGGCAACGCTGATGGCTACAGAGCAGGCTGCCCAGCATGTCTTGCCACCATGCATTGATTTTAGTTCTCCCACGAGCCTCTTGACTTCTTTCTCCTCCTGTATCAATGGCAGTGACAAGTCACAAGCGTCCCGGTGAATAAGGTCAAGAGGAATAAAGAGAGGCTATTTCCTGCCCAAACTTCATATCCTTCATGTGCGATCGCACACTGGTGGCTGACAGCTACTGCCAAACTGAGGGCGAGCAGGGGCTGAGCTCTCAGACAGACTCAACCTGTAACATGGCCGAGCATCCTCTCACTCAACATCTGTAGCTCTGTTCTTTCCTGTCTCCTGTAATCTCCCTGCCCTCCCCTGCCCCCATAGCTGTCTGATTGCAAAGACAGCAGAACCATCACATTCCTGGATTTAAAGATCACCCAATGACACTCCCAGGCTCTGGCCACTGTCCGTCAGCCTGCTGATTGCCCATCTCACAGCCCCACCTCCCCCCAAATCTCGTTAGCCCCCCCTGGGACCAGGAATCCTTCAAAAAGCAGGTTTGCAACCTGTTAATATTTGCAAACACTTATGGGGATCTCCCTCCCACTCTCTCCTCTGCTTCTCATTTGATGAGTATTAAAAATCACAAACCCACCCCTTGCCCTCAGGTGATGGATGTACTTGAATCTTTCTGCAAGCAGGAAGTCCTCTTCCTTCAGGCCACAACATTTGATAAAGAAATGAATCCTTGATGTTATTAATTCCCTCAGCTAAGATTTTGTTTAATAACTGTATTGTCAGTGATAGATCTGAAGAGGTAGGGTGTGAGTGTGCATGTGTGTGTGTGTGAGAGAGAGAGATGGGGGTGAGGGAGGGATGGGGAAGAAGAGATGGGGGGAGGGGAGGGTAATTTGATTGTGGCCTAGAGATTAGGCAGGCTGGCATTACAAAGCACCTCTTTATCCAGGGCTGGAGCTCCAGTGTGACAAATGACTGCCTCTCCCCCTCCCCCGTTCACCATCTGATTAGGCCCAAGCCAGCCAATCACAGTGGATAATTTGGAAAATATTTCCTCCTGACATTCCGAAGAACAATCCCTTGCTGAGGAAAAAAATACATTATAAAATAAATGGAAAAGCATCCATCAGCTGGGAAAATGTATTCTACTGGTTGGAGGCAAGTGATGTTTTTATTTAAATGGGACCAAAGACAGGGAGGTTTGATTTTGCACTAAGATACCAAAACAGAGCAGAGAAGTATTTGCATTGAGGTTGTTACCCCCCAACCTCGCCCAGATGGTAGTTTTATACAGCAAGACGGGCCAGCGGATAGTTATCAGTAAGGCAGGCATTGCAAGGTGGCCCATAAATTACCTGTCCAATTTGGTGTGATTTGGATAAAAGTACAAAAGTAATTTTGTGGCCAGCAGATGGTCTCTTCCTCTCTTCCTCTTTCTCTCCTTCACACACACATTTACACACCCTCCTCAGTTGAAAAAATGGTCAAACTGCAGAAGAGGGAAGCCTTTCCCTTTTGAAATGCATCTCAGCCAGGGTTGTAGGGATTGGCTTGCAAGCTTTCATACCAGAGAGGAAGCAGGCCTGGCTTCTAAATCCTTGCAGGGCCTAGAATCTACCAAGACAGGATAGGTTCTGCCATGACCCAGACCTGCTCGATGAGGTCTTGAAACATTTATCAGCCCATCCTCCCCTTCCCCCCAGCTCCCACAGCAGGACCTTCTCCCCTCTTCCTGTCCCCCAAGATAAAGCAATAGATGTGTTTATATGACTCATAGGTCCATGAACTCAATCCAGAGGGTAAATAACTCACTGAATGAATGAGATATGTCATTTCCAGGCTATAAAAATAATTCACGGCCTCACCTTTTCCTAATGGGGCTTCATGGCCTGGTGCTTTCATGTCTGCCCACTGCAGCTGCTGCCTCTGCAGAGTCCCTTCAGGTCTGCTGGTGTCTGTGGTGAAAGATGAAGGGCTTAAGATGCTCTGAATAGCACTTGTCTCTTCCTGCGTATTGAAAAAAGAAATATATTTCTTTCTATAGGGACTTTTTTTTTTAACTCATGAATCAATAACAAAATGCAAATATGCTATAGTTTTTTTTTTTTCTTCCCCTTTCTTAGTTAAAGGACAGAAACTTCCATGAATGAATGTGTATATTGCTAACCTGAACTGGTTCTTGGCAAAATTTTGAGAAAAGCTAAATTGATTGTTCAGTTGCTTTAGTTGTGTCCGACTCTTTGAGACCCCATAGACTGTAGCCTGCCAGGCTCCTCTGTCCATGGAATTATTCTCCAGACAAGAGTACTGGAGTTGCCATTTCCTACTCCTGGGGATCTTCCAGTGATTGAACCTGTATCTCTTGAGTCTCCTGCATTGGCAGGCAGATTCTTTACCACTGTACCACCTTGATTATCAGTTGCTTTTCCCTCTCTTTCTCACCTTCCATTTGGCCACCTCCCTGCCACCTATACCAGACTCAGCATTGAGTATAGACACAGACCCACATGCTCGCATGGCCAAAATCTCGGTTCACACACCCCCCTGCCCCCCGTTCAAATCCCCCACTACCCTTTCATAAGGGTAAGAATCTGCCTGCCAATCCAGGAGACACAGTAGATGAGGGTTCGATCCCTGGGTCAGGAAGATCCCCTGGAGGAGGAAATGGCAACCCGCTCAAGTATTCTTCCCTGGGAAATCCCGTGGACAGAGGAGCTTGGTGGGCTATACTCCAGGGGGTTGCAAGAGTCAAACATGATTGAGTGACTGAGTATACAGGTACCCTTTCATAAAATGGTCCATGTTATTACCTCACTTAAAGTCTGCCCACTTTCCGAGGACACCTCAGAAAGCCAGACCATTCAAAATTCCTTTCACCCATCCAGAGTCAGCTCAATCATCAGTTTGGTTGTATCTGCCTTCTAACCTTAGATCAGGAAAGACTCTCTCTCCAATTTCCTGAAATACATCCAGCACCTACCTCCAGTGTTCTAGTTTGGGTAAGTTACTCCCTCAGCACCTACCCGCAACATTTCTTCACTCTTCAATTTTTCAGACATATAAGTGTTTTACTATTTCCTCATCAGCTTATTTTTTACAGGTTTCTGAGTTCCACTAGAGGCAAGACACATGTCTGCAATTATACGAACACACACTCTCATCCAAAAATGTGTCATTGCACAGAGTTGGTGTTTTGTAAATTTTTGCTAATACATCTTAGCAATTTCAAGTCCTCTGAGAGGCCCTGGAAGAAGCTATTTAGAGGCAGACAAGAGTTTGAAATCAGACCAAAAAAAAAAAAAACAAACCCAAAACAAGGGCATTAGCATTTGGCAAGTTCTGTAACCACTCTGATGCTTGGTATTCTTATGTTAAACAGTGATAATAAGGCCTTGTGTTGGGTGAGTGTAAGCATGAATAGGATGGGGTGTGTAAGAAGCAGGCAGGGTGGCTGGCACATGGTCAGCCCTTAATAAAATATGGTTAGTAGAAGTCACATTGCCTTGGTGTTTTGGTCCCCATGGGTCACACTCACCACTGACTCAGGACTTTGTTCAAGTATTACTAGGTGGGGTGTTGTCTCTGGCTTTATTTCATTGCCCAAGCCTCCCCCAAGCTGCCCATTCTCAGCAGGGCTCTCTGCACATGTTTTCCCACGTGCCCACTCTTCCTTTCCTTTCTTCCTAATTTTGCCTTTGAAAATCAGTCACACAAGCACTGTGTCCCTTCTTTCGTGGACACACAGAAAAATTAAATATTTGAAAACCTTTCATTCATGACATCAGTCCAAAGGGTATCAAACAAGCGAAGGGGTGGGGGTAGGGGCAGGCACTATAGCACCTGTGCCTGGTAACCATCTCCCTAGCAACAGAGGTCCCGGTGGCCAGTGGACGTTCTTTAGAAGCACTAACAGAGTTTTTGTTTCCAAAGCATGTCTGCTTCTCCCACTTTTGATTAATCAACATCAGCTCTTTTAGTGTGTGTTTAAGTGAAATAATAGATTACTGCTCAACCACAGTTGAATGACAGAGGTTTTGATGACTCTCATGAAGAAAAGGCAATACAAAATAGTCTACAATGGATTTTTTTTTTTTGAAAGGGAAAAACTTAAAAACCTCTCTTTCTCCTGTTGCCTGGATTCTTGTAAACAATTATGTTTAGAACAATGATCTTTTGAATCATGAACCATTCCCCCTATCTCACCGAGGCTTTAGGAATGGTTGACTCTTTTCAGCTTTTTCTTCTGCTTCAAACACTTAAAGCCCTGCAAATACAATCCATGCTTGGCTCACAAGAGCAGCACAGCACAGTGTCCAAAGTCATCCCCCAGTGATTCTTCCAATTCTTTCTGAGATTCTGACAAATACTTTGGACTGTGCTTTTTGTTTTCTGGCAGGAAAGGTTAAAATGTGTATTCACAGATACATTTTTCAGGTAGAGATTTTTTTCTCTCTCTTCCTTTGGACTCCTTTCCTCAGCCTCTGAAAGTTCCTAGAATTCCGTGACACCAGGAATTTGTCTGTTCCTCCTCTTCTCCGTTTTGTGTTGGGGCTAGAATTCTTGACCTGTTCTAATATATACCTAAGGTCCTTGTCTACATTTGACTAAGGTGTTTAAAACAAACGGAGGGACTCCATTAAAATGTGTCATCCCTTAGTTTCTGACTTTTTCCTCTAAATCCCTAAAAATCTGAAAATGTTAAAATAAGAAAGTGGAATCAGTTCTGCCGTGTATTCATTTCTAAATACTCACGGGATAATTCTTGACTTCTATGCCAAAAGGGTCACTCATTTTGCCTGGCAAGGAAGAACACGAAAGAAGTCACATGCTTGATTTCGTATTGCTCACGTGTGCTGAAAGTACATTTACTTTTGTCTTGCACACATACTCATTCTAAAGATGATTCACAGAACAGATTGACAATGAAATTCTTTCTAGGGTTTAGAAAGGATGCTAAAATTAGGGGCAGCTCTATGAACAAGCAGCTGGTCTTTCATGGACTTCTAAAAGTCACCACAAGGTGGCAGACCAACACAATAGAAAGAAGAATTAAGTCCCAGGGGGCCAACCCCTAGTCTCTGTTAACGGCTTGATTTTCCACTTACAAGCAAGAAAATGCCATGGAAACTTTTGTTTTCCTCTTCAAGTGAAGGAGGAGAGCCAGGGATGGGGAAGGCACCAAGCCCCCTTCCACTGTGTGTTGTGCGTTGCCCCTAAGCTACATCTGGACATTATAAGTCACCCATTGTACTTTCACTTTTCACTTTCATGCATTGGAGAAGGAAATGGCAACCCACTCCAGTGTTCTTGCCTGGAGAATCCCAGGGACAGAGGAGTCTGGTGGGCTGCCGTCTATGGGGTCGCACAGAGTCGGACACGACTGAAGCGACTTAGCAGCAGCAGCACTGTGGAAGCCTAGCATTTTCTGATTTTAGCAACAGCACCATTCTGAGCAGAAAAGAACCAGTATGTTCTGTTCAGCTTAAAACCAACTAAAATCACAAGTAAAGAGAAGGAAGAAAGTCATTTTCACAGAGGGGGAAAAAATCCGTGGAGTTGACTTAGACAGCAGTCCTGAGCAAGAAACGAGACCCTCACAGGTTGCTGGTTCCAGATGCCAATGAATCCTCACCTGTAACTGTTCTGCTTCTAAGATGCAAAACCACATCAGAGTGTTTTACCTTAAAACCTCATCTCTGTTCACAGCCCCTCCCGCTGACACCTGGCCCCTAAAATAATCACCTTTTATTACTCTTGCTTTTCAATCTAGGCAATTGCTTGAGATTCCGCAGAACCTGCTTAGGAAAGGTGCACCCCTGCCTATCTGAATGAGACCACTTCTGGGCATTCAAGTGGCTGTGTTCTAGCTCAGCTGAGCTGATGCCTCAATCTGCCACCTCCTGCATTCCCTAGCTCGTGGGTCTCCATACAAAGTGCCTTCAGACCATGTGCACCAGGATCTGTCTAATCTCATTAGATTTCTCATTTTCAGCATAATACTGTCATGGCGCTGTGCACCAGTGCCCCAGATTAGTGGCTTGTCAGAACTGGTGCCCCACTAATGAGCTAATCCAAATAATACTCAAATCCCAAATCAGATTTAAGACGATCCAGTCTGGGTAGAATTAGGGAGTGAGCAATACTGGCTAAAAGAACAAGCTTTCCTTTTCTTTGTTTTGCCTTAAATGAACATAGGTAGAGTGCTGTCAAACTCTAGAGGTTTGTTTTTTTTTTTTCTTTGCACAACATTAACTGCCATTACACAGTTGGGAATAATAAACAGAAAGGAGTACATCTGTATGGATTGGTATAAATTTACCTTAGAGGATTAGAAAACACACATCCACACACATATGCGAGGTTAATATATTCAGCAGATCCGTGTCCTTCACAGCTTCTAGTTTTCCTGACTTTCCTGTGAGTTTGGCCTGAAGACCTTGCAGATTTTAAATCTGATGTATTTCAATGGCGACCTTAGGGTGTAGGGTTAGGTCAAAAAAAATTTTTTTTAAGCTTATTTCTTTCCTTATTTTCCCTCAGGGTAAAGCTGGGCTCCAGAAATTCCAAAATGCATAATAGCAAAGTTAAGGTCAGACCCTGAACAAAGGAGCTAGGCAAACAGAATGCAATGAGAATCATTGATGTTTCAGGTGTTCTTGAAAAATGAAGCCTTGGCTTATAAATGGATGCTTAAATGGTTTCTTATTTCTGTACTTGTGCAACATTTCTGAGAATGAAAGAAATTATTTTCTGTTGGTCACAGGGCAGTTATTATGATGGCAGAGTGGGCCAGCACAGAGCAGGAGGAGGGTGAGCTGTCCTGCACTCTCTTCCAAAGCACAGCAACCCATGTGGCATCGCTGCCACGGAGCCTCCCATCTTGCTGCTGGATGAAGGCCAAAGAATGCAGTTAAACTTTTTGAGTCAAGTTCAGCAAAGCGTGGCTGTTTGCTGTTGCGTTTTGATTCATAAACCCAATGGATCTGATATAGGAATGGTACCTTCAGAATCCAAACATGGGCCATTCCATACTTTGATATTAGTCCTCAGCTCAGTGCTTTGTCATCAGTGTATAAAAGACAAGTTCTCAGAGTCATCTTCTATTTTTTTGAAGTAAGAAAATGTTTCTTATTTTTTGTGTGTGAAGCACAATGTACTCACTCCAGATTTCATCATTTTTCATTTATTTGTCATTTCCATCAAACATTGTGTGTTCAGTTTTATAACTGCTAGCATTTTTAGGTGATAAGCTACCAGAAGGAAGTCTGGTTTTTAGAGTTTTGTGCTTAACAGAGCCATCATATTCCCAGGTGGTAAAGAACCCGCCTGCCAATGCAGGAGACATAAGAGACACGGGTTCGATTCCCAGGTTGGGAAGATCCCCTGGAGGAGGAAATGGCAATGCACTCCAGTATTCTTGCCTGGAGAATCCCATGGACAGAGGAACCTGGAGGGCTACAGTCCGTAGGGTCGCACAGAGTCGGGCATGACTGAAGTGACTTAGCATGCATATTTTATAACTGATGTGAGCTTGCTTTCACTGACCTCAAACGTGACCACGTCACACAGTCACACAAATACTGAACTACTACCTGGAGCTCAGGGTGCCTGCCCAGTGCCTGTGCAAGAGACAGCACCTGTGTGGTTGCCTGCTCTTTCCTCTATTGTCACATTGTGAAACACAGAATTCCGCTTGTTCCTGCACCTTAATTAGGCCAAGAGCCACCTCCTCCCTCTTTGGCTGGATGATCAGTCAAAGGGATCTGATTTTATTTATTTCCCTATTTGACAACAGAGGGGAAGACCGCCAAAAGAAATGAAAACATGTCTCCACAAAGACTTATACTTTAACATTCAGAACAGCCTTATTCATCACAACTCTGAATCAGAAGTAGCCCAAATATCCATCAACCTGCAAACTGGTAAATAGATTGTGATGACATTCCTACAAGAAGATACTACCCAACAATTCAAAGGAACAGATTGCTGAAACATGCAGCAGTGTAGAAGAATTGAGAGAGGCCAGACTCAAAAGGCTGCACTCTATGGTTCCACTCATATAAAATACTAGAAACTAGAAACTGGCAAAGTCAAAATAACTGAAATCAGGCCACTGGTTATCTGGAGGTAAGGGTAAGAGGTCAGGAAGGAGACTGACTCCAAAGGGGCAAGAGGAAACTTCTGGATAGATTGAAACATTCTGAACATTACTGTAGTGATAATTACACGAAGGTCTACACTTGTCAAAACTCGCCAAATAGTATACTTAGGTAAATTTTATCGTGTATAGATGACATTTCAATCACAACACAGTTTTTAAAATCCATTTTGGATGTATACATTTTCATAATTTATAAAACTGTCATAAAAGGCAAACACAATAGCTAGAGTGAGCCATCTTATGGGCTTTGCCTACAGCACAGGAGCTTTCACGTTGCAGTGGAGTTGAAGAAAATCAGAATGACATACTGTAATGAGAAAGCAAATTGGGATCCGTAATAATGCCACCGTATTTTGTCATGGCTCCACAGCCTTTGCAAGTTTCCTTACCCGGTGCATAAGGAATGTGAATCTATTCAAATTAACTTAGTAGAAGTCGATTAGGCAACAATCTTAAATTTGTTCCATGAACTGCACCCAAGGCAACGGGCCTCGCCCCGTCCTCTCCCTGCTCCACCTGTACCCTGATGACTCTGGTAACCTCGGTCCACCTCCCCAGTTTACCCCGGGAGCAGGGCGCAAATTGACGATCATTTTCCTTTTTGAGTTATGACCCAGGCACATGCCTCGCCCCTGGAAGGAAGCGGCCCTGCCAATCCTCCACAACAACCAGGAGAGAAATGAGAGGCCCGCTAGGGCCCGGTTGCTTCCCTGCTGACTCTAATTACCCAGCCGGGAATTTTACAATCCCTCCTTCCCGCCCGCCCCCGCATTGTAACCACGACCCTGCCGCTCTGCAGACTTTGGCTGGGTCTTTCTTTTGTGTGCCCACTGCTGCCGAGTGGATGGGGCTCCTAATGAGCTTTGACACTAATGGAACTGTGAGCCAGTGTGATTATGGACCCTTCCCCCCGCGCAGCACAGACCTGGCAGGAAATGACCCGAGAGTCTGCACCCTTCCACCCCCCAGTGAATTCTGTTGAAACCATCTTCAGCCGCCAGCTGGAGCGCTACCCACCCCACCCCCACCCTTCCCTCAGTCTAGTTTCCTCTTCTCTCCATCATCCCGCAGGTGGCTGAAAATAAGATTTTATGGCCTGACACCTGGTGGGTTGGTTGACAGCCCTGGAGAACTTCTCTAATTCGGGGCGGGGGCGGGGGTGCGTGGAGCATGGAGGTGAGGTGGGGAATGGAAACTGGCGCCCATAAAAACAAAGACTTTCCCGGGCTTGCCTTTTAAAAAGCCTTCTGAGGAGGAAGGGAGCAGGGAAGGTACGGTTGTTTTCTATTAGATGCTTAACAACGTGTGTAAGTGGAGGTAATTTAAGAGAAAAACAACATGTGCTTCTGTAATTTCCATGTTGCGTGTGGTACAGGTGTAAGGGACTGGGGGCTAACTATTGAGCTGTGAGCTAATTATAGGGAGAAACAGCTGTTGTCCTCTAATGAGGAGACAGAGCCTCGGCGTCTGCTCCGCGAGGGGGCCTGAGGAAGCCTGTTGCAGGGCGCTGTGCGGAGATTGCCTCTTCGTCACCAAATACTCCCTGCCACACACTTGCTCACGGGCCGCTTCTCACGTCCACTCCAGCAGGTGATGAGTAATTTTCGCCGACTGTGTCTGGAGAGAGGACTATGTCCCCATTTTATTAACCTCGGTGCTCCTTTTATTTCTGTTCCCCACGAGTGTACCGCTCCTGACCCCAGCTGTGTGTTGCCAGGGTCCCTTTTCTCCCCCCTTGAGTTCTTTCTGTTCGTTCCCATTTTCCTGTGTTTCCAGGACAGTCAGATATTCCCAGAGCTGTCAGCTATTTATCGTGTGATGAAGAGGCTCGGCTGGACCACGCTTTCTGTTTCTCGGTGCTGCGTTTTTCTCCCCAGGGTCCCGTAAATGTGACCAAACATCTCTTCAACGACCCGGCAGGTAGAGTTTAGAGGGTCTGCTGGGGAGTAGCTATGCGACTTCCCACTTAGATTTCATCCCAAACAAATAGGGGAAGTGTTTCTTTAAACTTTTTAAAAATTAAATGTACTTTTCTTTTCTGTTGAAGTCCAGTTGGTTTACAGTGTTGTGTGGGTTTCAGGTGTACAGCAGTGATTCAGTTACATATACATGTATAATTTATTCTTTTTCAGATGCTTTTCCCTTATAGATTATTATAAGATATTGAGTATAATCCCCTGTGCTATACAGTAGGTCCTTGTTTATCTTATATAGAGAAGTGGGTACCTGTTAACCCCAGGCTTCCCTGGTGGCACAGATGGTAAAAGAATCTGCCTGCAATGCAGGAAACCTGGGTTTGATTCCCCTTGAAGAAGAGAATGGCAACACACTTCAGTATCCTTGCCTAGAGAATTCCATGGACCGAGGAGCCTGGTGGGCTGCAGTCCATGGAGTTGCAAAGAGCTGGACAGGACTGAGCAACCAAGGCACACACATCTGTTAATCCCAAACTCCTAATTTATCCCTCCCCTCCCCTCCCCCTTTGGTAACCATAAGTTTATTTCTATGTTTGTGAGTCTGTTTCTGTTTTGTAAGTCAGTTCATTTATACAATATTTTTAGATTTGGAAAAAGTAATATAAATTAGCTAACACTATAGACTGAGAGACATTAGAATACTATTAAGATAATAATACTATGAACCACTTTATGCCAATAAACCCAACCAGAAAAAAAGTTATTCTTGTGGAATGTTAATACAATCTTGATGTCCATGTTGATATTGGCGTTACAAACCTCCACACCACTGCAAGGAAGGAAAGCATCAAAGTCCAAGGAAGCTGGAGAAGCAGGTGCCCTGCTCTGCTACTCAAAGCCTCATGTGCTCCTTTATGATGGATGAGGAGGAGGCAATCTAAAGGGACCGTCCACCACCCCCCACTGTGGATAAAGTATTATTTACTGTGCAATTGAATTAAAAACAAGGACTCGCTATAGCAACCACTCTAACAAGGGGCACTATTCATAGGCTGCCTTGCTGCCTGGGGTCCGGCGCCCATGAAGCACCTTTTTGAAAGCACTTGTGGGCAAACCAGTGGCATATGGGGCTTTTACAGCATGTACGAGGCGGGGCTCCTGCCATAAAAGGTTTCTCTGCAGACTGTATTGCTTTGGGAAGGGAAATGGGAGTGCCAGCAGCTATGTTTTCCTGCAGTTTAGGATTAAGAGAAATTTAATTGAAAATAAAACACAGAGGCACTGTGGTGGCCACTGAGGAAAAACAAAGAGCTCTTCATGGAGCCAGGCCACCACGTGGCAGCAAGGGACACACTGCCAGCTCCATCTGCTTGTGTCCACAGGACATCCAGGGGCTGGGAACAAGCCACTTTGTGATCACCCATCCTGTGGCACCGGTTTTGGGGATCTGAGCATTCCTGAAGAACTAGGGAGGATTCTGCAACATCACAGAGAAGGGTGTGTCTACTTAAGGTCTCTGTCATTTCTTCTCACTCCAGCAATCTTTTCTTACATCTTCCCCCTGTGCTTTCTAGAGCCTTCTTTGTTTCACATAATATCTCTGGAAATCTTTGTTTCATTGCATTTTTTTTAACCTCAGGGAAAAGAATCATGCAATCTCTCTCTCCCTCTCAATGAATTTTTAAGAAGACAGAGATATTCATTATAACATACTGTAGGCAAAATTAGATAAGAATAAAGGGCTGAGAGGATTTTATCTTCTCAAAGACAGTGACCTGAGGTCTCTGGCTGATCTGAGTGACTCTCTTAAAGCTTACCAGGTATTAGAGATGAGCAATTTTTTTCCCTCTGTTTGTGTATGTGTGTGTTTATCCCTTTCTATCCCCAAATAACAGCTTCTGGTATATTCTGGCATGAACTCTTCCAGCACCCAGTCTCCATGTCAAGGTGACATCTGTCTTAAGTGTCTGTTTCCCTCCTGCTTTCTTCTTTAGAACTGCGAAGTTTACTGCTAAGTATTACCACTGCCTCCTGACAGAGTCTAGAACAAAAAGCACCCTCTAGCTTATTATGGCCAAAGAACTCCAGGAGTCAGACCCCTGGTTCTTGTGTCAATTACATTAGCTGCCTTGGTTGAAAATGATTACCTTATAAGTACTGTTTTTTCATATCAGTCTTGATAATTTAAATTCATGCATTCTGCTGTTTTTACTCACTACCACTTCCACACCACTCAGAGACTGTCAGAGCCTAGCATGGTGTTTTGCACATATCAAACCTTAAGTGTTTTGCTGTGAATGAATGGTTGGATAGATAAAGGAATCAAAAGGTTGTTCTGCATTGGAAGACAGCAGTTTGTTTTAACCTAACTGCAGATGGAAGAAAGCAGCCTAAAACATAACTTCCTAAAGTGCCAGCTAACTTTTTCGAGGAGCTAATACATAAAGGACACTTTGATTTAATTCATATTTTGAGATGGAGAAAATAAGCAAAAATAGCACAGCGAAGCATTCCTAATTTTGATAATCCTGCTTTTGGAGAAAGACAGATCCCTTACAGAATACAGGCCCCAATTCCTTATCCGTAATTCCAGAATCCAGAGAGTTTTAATAAATAGAAGCTTTTCATAAGATGTCTAGGAGTAAACCTGGCTTGAACTGATACAAAGCTATTTGGAGCTTTTGTTTACATTTATCCTACCAAGAGGGGCTATTCACACACTTCTGCAGGAATGTTAATGTTTGATTATAGGGAGTTCCAGATGTCCCTGGAGTGTTAGGTAATAGGTGGTATGCTCACGGTATTTATGCCCTTTCTAAAATCTAAAAAATCTTGAATATCAACACATATGCCCTCAAGGGTTTCAGAAAAGGAATCAGAGATCTATATTAGCAAGATATTGCTTTACTATGTTGAGGTTTATTCAGTAACTGGAACAGATTGCCAGCAAGACATCCAGACATCTTAAATATTGTATACAAAAGATCCTAGGGCTTAGGATTTTACAGCATTGTATTTTTGTGGAATTTGCTCAGCGTTCAAATGATCTTTCAATGAATTTGTGGGGGAGAAAGTGGTCTCCCTGTCCTATTCCTCCGCCATCCTAGGACTGCCCCACCCCCAGCATTATACTTTTAAAGCACAAATTCTTCATGCAACAAATAGATCATGGACACAGATCAGGTATCTGCATGATCATATGGTAAAGGAAGTTGCCACCTCTCCTTTCCTCAAGGAGCTGAGTCTCCTGAATAATTTTATAAGAAGTGACACAAAAATTACTTACCAGAGGCTTTAAAACATGCTTTCATTGTGGATCCATTTGAAGCTTTGCTGCTTTTAATTTTTCACCATTAAGACTTGCAAAAACCATCACACGATTCCTTAATTGCAACCACATTAACTGAGGCAGTCTTTTAAAATCTGGGATGTTTTCTATCACAATGGGGACTGTCTGGGTGCTTCCATTACACCATGTCTTCTGTGGACAAACAGCACCACTGATCACTCAGCATACCAATCGGAGACGGCAGATGCTGGTGAAGGCTTGGATCAAAGAAACTTTGAAGTTACAGCTCAAGCCCAAATACCAGCTCTGGCAGGATGCGTTTCTGTTTCTAAAAAGTCACAGTTACTCCTGAAAGCTAAATGGGTTTGAAAAATTCAGCCACCAGCACCAAATCCCAAGTCACTCTTTTCAAAGTGGGTGGAAAAACAAATGGGGAGTTCCTGCAGTGGGGAGGGGGGTTGAGGGAGGAGGAAGCGAGGGGAGCCCAGCTCACTCAGTGACATTGTCTCAGACAGAAGCCTTTGCATCAGATGTTCAGGCCTTCAAAGCCCAACTTATAACTAGTTTGATGAGTGTAAAAGCTACAGATTCCACTCTATCAAGAAAAACTGATGTTAAGCAAATTCTGTGTCTGGCAGTTGAACGCCATATACTGCAGTCTGGCCATATTCATTGGGAAGCTTTGTGGTGTCCTGGCACTTAGACATGCAGAGCTTCTGGACAAAAGTGACTTCCGTGTCTGTGTTTCTGAAGCACAGAAGAGTCTTGGCATGTACTTAAAGATTTTGGTGCACTGTGATTTGGTGATCTTTTAAGGAAGTGCTTCAGCTGGTGTTTCACTGTTTCCTATAGTAGTAATATGGGAACCCACTCCAGTACTCTTGTCTGGAGAATCCTATGGGCGGAGGAGCCTGGTAGGCTGCAGTCCATGGGGTCGTTAAGAGTCAAACACGACTGAGCGACCTCATGTTCACTTTTCACTGTCATGCATTGGAGAAGGAAATGGCAACCCACTCCAGTGTTCTTGCCTGGAGAATCCCAGGGACGGGGGAGCCTGGTAGGCTGCCTTCTATGGGGTCACACAGAGTCGGACACGACTGAAGCGACTTAGCAGCAGCAGCAGCATAGCAGTAATAAAAGGTCCACAGAACTTCATAAGCAGGGCAAGAGGAACCAAGGGCTCATCTAAACCTTGACTTAAGGGATACATTTGGTTCTCCCCACTATGTCCCACGACATCTTTGTGAATGGAAATTTTGTTCCACCCTTGCAAGCTACTGGCACTCGTATCTCCAGGGGGCCAAATTCTATTTCAAGGAAAATAGCTCCTCTTCTCTTGCAACAATAGATCGGTCACTACTGCAGAGTTTGGAAGATGCTGTGCACAGCCCTGGGTGGGAAGATGGTGCACTGAGTCCACCCTACAGAGTGTGAGTGGTGCACGGTCATTAGGGTGATGACTTCCGTGGGAAATGACCTGAAGAATTCCAGTAATGAAATTCCAGGCAGGAGTCTTGAAAGGCCTGTGAGTACCAATCCAGTCAGTTCAGAACCGACTTTGTCAGGCGTGAAGTTGGGCACTTTCAAGGCATGCTTTGACATGGCTTTAAACAAAGAAGAGCAAGTCTCTACTTCTGACTTTTATTCACTCACAGCATATCTCAAGAAAGGAGACAGACTCATCTCCTTTGTCAGAACTGTCACAGTATTGAATTTCTGACCAGTCAGAGGTCACTGGGGTGATTTTGCAGATGGTGGTCAGGGAAGATTTCTAATCGTGAAGCTTTGGAGGAGTCGAGGGGGTAAAGATTTGTATGGAGGTGGGTTTTGATTTTGGTCTGGTTTTCAGTTTTCCAGGAAGGTGCCAATCTGGAATTCTGCTCAGGGACAAACTTTGTGACCCAAACCAACCACAACTCAGTAACAATTCCTCCTCTGGTTTCTATACCCTATTTTCTTAATTGGGTGGGCGGGAGAGCACAGTTTCACATGAAGCGAGTAGGTGGCACAGGCTGCAGAAACCCATACTTGCAATCCTTGGCAGAGATATGTGCTGCCATTATGCCTTCTAAATGTCAGCTGAGGTAGGAACCGGCTCCAGATCTGAGAGGCGCCAGACACCTGCTCCCTCGGCTCCAACACAGGCTTCTGCTGGTATGATCGGTAGCTCATACACAACCCTTTCTCAACACTCTCTGAGCCTCTGACTCCAGCAGTAGTTCAGAGTTCTGGGTATGTTCAGATTCTCCTCTCAGTTCTTAACTCCCATCCTCCTTGCCCACACTGTGGTCTCGCCCAGAAGAGGAATGGGCCAGGAGGAATGGGCCACCTGGGCTTTCATTTGATACTTAAGTCCTCAAAATCCTTGAGATGCTCCTTGTGCTGTCCTGCCCCTCTGCAGAAGCTGCGACCTTGCAAAGAGCCAAATGCCTCCACCAGGAAGCAGTGGCTTTCAGGACCACCTTATGAGGAAAAGTTTCTGACTTAGAAGATAAACTAGGCTGGCTGAGTTGCCCATGGAAAAGAACAGTGGGACTGACTTAATTGACAGTGATCATATTCTGGGTTATTTTCACTTCTTTTCACTCACAAGTAATTTTTATAAATGGTTTTGTTCAGTTTTTCTAAAATTGAGAATGTGTGTGTGTGTGTACACTCCGTCGTATATGTCCAACTCTGCGACCTGGTGGACCATAGCCCACCAGGCTCCTCTGTCTATGGAATTTTTCAGGCAAGAATACTGGAGTGGGTTGCCATTTCCTACTCAAATGGCTCTTCCCACATCTCAAGTGGGTCAAACCTACATCTCTTGTGTCTCCCATACTGGCAGGTGGATTCTTTACCACCACACTACCTGGGAAGCCCTCAAATTGAGTATGGGTGCAACGATATCTAAAATTAGATGGACCCAGCAATTTAAATATAGTTACCAGCCCCAGATCCATCAAGTTAGGATCTAAGACAATGATAATTAACCTCATTTGACCATTTACAACACGCCAGATACCAAGATCTTAAGAGTATCTCCGTCATACTCATAACAACCTTATTAGGCAGACAAAGTTGTTATCCCCATTTTACAAATGAAAAACTAGAAATAAGGGCACAGAGAGATTAACTAAGTTACTAGTTAGTTACATAGCTGTATAGTAAACATAGCAATATTCATAGAGAATTTACTCTGGGTTGAGCCCTGTCCTAAGTGCTACAAAGCAATTACCATGTACAAACATGTTGACTCATCCATTCTCAGAACAATCCTGGAAGTAGCTTCTCTTCTCATCACACTTCATATATCTGAAAATTGAGGCACAGAGAAGTTGTCACATGCCCATGTTAGCACAGCTAGTGTGAGGACAGGGATTTGAACCTAGACTGTCTGGTTCCAAATTCTATTCTCTTAATCAGTATAAGAAAGCTGAGTGCTGAAGAACTGATGCTTTCAAGTTGTGGTGCTGGAGAAGACTCTTAAGAGTCCTTTGGACAACGAGGAGATCAAACCTGTCAATCCTAAAGGAATTCAACCCTGAATATTCACTGGAAGGACTGATGCTAAAGCTGAAGCTCCAACACTTTAGCCACCTGACGTGAAGAGCTGACTCTTGGAAAAGACCCTGATGCTGGGAAAGGTTGAAGGCAGGAGAATGTGGGGTTGACCGAGGATGAGATGGTTGGATGGCATCACTGACTCAATGGACATGAGTTTGAGCAAACTCTGGGAGACAGTGAAGGACAGGAAAGCCTGGCGTGCTGCAGTCCATGGGATCACAAAGAGTTGGACATGACATAGGGACTGAACAACAATTAAGATGCTATATTGCCTCTTATATAGTCTTTATATATTGTTATTTTAGTAATTACTTTTAAAATAAATGCTTCATATTATTAGGATTACATAGTATACTCTATGTGAATATAGCATAGTACCTGACAGGAAAACACCACCATAAATTTAAGTTACTATTATTATTAGCTGTAATAATATTCAGGCTGTAGAAATTTTTCGCAGTGGGAAACAGAGAAGAATACATTGTTATCTTCCTTAATGCAGTTGTACAAGAGTGGCCAGCTAAAGCTAATAAATAAAACATATTTTTGATAAGTAGAAATATTGATAAACTATATTATTTTCTGCTCTTCCTATGAATGAGAACCATTGCAACCATCTCCATTACCCTTTAGAATGTTCATTACTGACAAGCCTCAAAGCCAAAAAGTCAAGTGAAAAGAAATGATGTCCTATTAGATTTTAAGTAGGAAAAAATGTAATAGCCTCTTCATATCCAAAATACAGATGATAAGGCCACCTTATCTAGTTCTCAGAGAGGGTATGAAGCTCAAATGAGATAGCAAATATGAAAAAGCTTTGAAAAGTGTGCCCCCTGACCACAGCGATATCATTCATGTGAGATGATGGCCTGGAGAAATCCCAGATTTATACAAGTCACAGATGCTGTTGGGCATAAGGGCCGTGCTGGGAAGCTCAGACACAAAACGAGAGGCCGTTGAGAAAAGGGAGCCAGTTTGGGGAAGGAAAGAAGAGAAGGTTTGCTTTGGGGGAGGCCAAAAGGGAAAATCCACAGGATAACAATTGCAGGAAGAGAGGTTTCTGTGTAGGGAGCCAGTACCGGAACATCCAGCGTGCTGATGTCAGACACTTCCTCCTGCACAGTTGCAGACATCTCCGCCCTTAGTTAGCCTCTGCCCTGTAGCTCAGCCTTCCCCCTTGAAGGAAGAGACCAAGACCAGGAGCAAATGAGGGACAAGCCTTGGTGGCGGTGGGGGTGGGCAGGGCAAAAAGTCAGCAGGCAGCCCATTCCTATCCAGCCTCTGGAGCCACCTCTAAACAAACTGTGGAACGTGTGTCTTCAAAGAAAGGATTCATGTGTTTAAATGCTATGTTAGATTGCTTCAGTTGTGTCTGACTCTTTGCGACACTATGAACTGTAGTTCCCCAGACTCCTCTGTCCATGGGATCCTCCAGGCAAGAATACTGGAGTGGGTTGCCATGCCCTCCTCCAGGGGATCCTCCCGACCCAGGGACAGAACCCACGTCTCTTATATCTCCTGCGTTGGCAAGCGGGTCTTTACCACTAGCACCACCTGGGAAGCAAAAAGAGCCGAGAAAACACAGACGAACGGCTCAAAAAGAAGCCGCCCTGCCAGCCTCAAGAGTCATAGTCAAGGAGACACTGGCATTTGGTGCTTCGTGGAGCTGCCGAAAGTGAGAGATGCTGGCCAGTCAATTAAAAAGGATAAAGGATCTGCAGAATGGGATAATTCGAAATCTCTTCAACAACATCACCAACTCAGATCTTATCCCAGGGCAAATTCCCTCCAGTCTGTTTCAAGCCAATTCTGGTAGAGGCGTTTGATCAGCCAAACTGGGTGTCAGAGGACTTGCAAATAGGCTTATTTGTTAAAATGGAAAATTGTGATTTACCATCCCTGCAACTAGCCAGATTAACAAATAAGAATGCTTTCTAATGATAAATTGTGCTAATTTGGGTTTCACTGGTCAAATGAGATGTTACTCTGTATTTCACAACCAAGTCTGACGACAGGAATCACTGAAGATGTTCCAATCATATTTGGGGGAGTTTTTCTGCCAAGACTCCAAACAGTTGAGCAATAACAGTTGTCTCAAATTTCCTCTTAATAAGCAAAGTTATTTGGGTGTGTTTATGTGTTCCTTGTGGATTTTTGGAAATCATTTCTAGCTTATTTGGATAAACTGCTTCGTAAGGATTAAAATATCAACACAAGCAAGAAAAACAGAATAGAATATCATTTATCATACTTACTTTTCAAAAGTCTTTTTTCCTCCACTTTTAGGAGAAATATATACACATTTTAGAAGTAATAAAAATTCATAAAAGCTCAAAATTAGTCATTGTTTGTTTGGTAGTAACAAAAACCCAGCTCAAATCAGCTGAACTGGCTCAGCTGGAGGAAATTCAACTGGAGTGGATAGCTTCAGGCATGGTTGGTTCCAGGAACTCTCCCCCTGTCATATGCTGTGGGAGGGGCAGATTTAAAAAAAAACAAACAAACAAAAACAAAACTGCTAGCTTCACGGTTCACTACAGACAGCCAGAAACAAAATAATAGCCCATATTCCAACCCCTCAAAATAATCATGCTTGATATTTTAACATATTTTCTTCCTGTCTCTCTCTCTGTTTGTTTTTTTTTTTTTTTTTTGCCCTTTTTACATTGTTCACTTGTAAATTTTAAGCCAAGCCAGCCATTGCACAATGGAAAATGCAATGAGGACATGAGTGTATTTGCATCAGCTTCATCAAGATAGGTCCTTGGACAATCCTTGCTCTATGGCTGTCTTTCTTCAGGGACAGTACCATCCGAGAAGATTTTTGGCAGTGATAGAAATGTTCTGAACCTGCACTGTCCAACATGCTAGCCCCTCACCACATGTGGCTGATGAACATTTGAAATGCAGCTAGTGTCACTGAGGAAATGAAGTTTTCGTTTCAATTAATTATGACAGATTTAAATCTAAATAGCCACAGGTGGCTAGTAGTCACTGTATTGGACCACACAAGGTTGACATGACAAATTACACAAGTGGAAGCCGCAGCTTAGAGTTGAATACACAGCAACCATAGCCCTCTCGGGATGAAGCAGCACTGAAGGGTCAGGTCAGAAAACTCTAATTAAAAGACACTTAATGAGCTCAGGCTCCTTTTGTTCTTGAGTGAAGCCCTTTCGTCTGGTGCAGCCTGGAGCATGGGTCTCCCTGCTCATCCAGGGCCAGTCTTAAATGCCAGCCTTTCCCCCACACAGAGCAGAGCTCCCAGGAAAATTAGCAGGCTTTCCAGTAAGGTCTTCATTTGCAAGTTTCTTCCTGTTTTGTCCCGAAGAGGAAAATATAAGAAGGTAAGAAGAAGCCTGTCTGGATCTCAGACCTTGGCTGTGAATTCCTACAGCTTTAAAAAATTGCTAAAGAGGGTGACATCTTTGTGATTTTAGGGTTTCCACTGAAACAGAAATGTGTATCAATCATGTCATGACTCTGCTTTCTTTCACGTTTTCTTTTTCTGTTAGTGAAGTTTTGCAGTCCTTTGGCAATTAAAATACAGATCATTACTGTCACTGTGGTCTTTATTTTTATCAGCATCAGTGTTGTAAATACCCTAAGTGATCCAGCAGAAAATCCTAACCTTCGAGGAGTGCCAAACACGAGACTTCAATGGCAAACATACACTCCAATATGTTAGTCTTAAAGATACAATAGCGAAACCCTTCAGGAAGAGCCGTGATAATGTGAAATCTGTTACATGCCTTCTGTTCTAGATTTCAAGCTCTTAAAAGGCAGGGGCCCATCTGTCCACTGCCCAAGATGGTACACCCACTGGTAGGTGAGCAGGAGCCTGAAGACAGGGCTGTCTGGCTCTGAAGACATCACGCTTTCCCAACACCAGCCAATCACATCTCCCCTGGGTGATTATCGGCAGCCCTAGGAGGGGCAAAGAACTGAGAGGCTGTGGGCTTTCCAGAAGGGCTAATGGTAAAGAACCTGCCTGCCAATGCAGGAGACATAAGAGACTTGGGTTTGATGCCAGGGTTGGGAAGATCCCCTGGAGGAGAAAATGGCAACCCACTCCAGTACTTTTGCCTGGAGAATCCCATGGGCAGAGGAGCCTGGCAGGCTACAGTCCATGGGGCCACAAACAGTCGGACATGACTGAAGTGACTGAGCATGCCCTCAAAGAATGCAACCAAGGATTACACAGGCTTTGTTCCTTATATCCCATATCTTCATCCCCAACATGCTTTTGAATCATCACATTTGTGGAGACTGTTGAATGGTAGAGTTTGAGTTTGTGGCTGGGTTTTTTAGTCCTAATGTGAGGGCTACTTGAAGAATGCCAGGTGCATGCCAGGCACCTATGCCCAGTGCCATATTGCCTAGCATACCTGGCATTCCACAGGTCTCTTCCAGATGAACTCAAGCTCTGTGGTGGTTCCAGCCAAGGGAGAACCAGACCACTCACTCTCCCTCAATCCTTCTGAACCTCAGTCTTCACGTCTACCATGGGGACAATCATACCACCGTCTCTCTGCATCAGGTAAAGAACTAAGGCCTGGGGAGCAAATACAGCCCTGCCAATTCCTTTATTTATTGCGTATGGCTGCTTTCTTGGGCAGAGCCGAGTAGCTGTGACGGAGACCATATGGTCCATAAGACTACCTCGTTCTTTCCAGGAAAAGTTTACCAATCCTGTTTGTGAGACCTGAATGCACAGTAAATACTACATAAATATGAGCAGCTAATATTATCATTGTCAGGCTTCTCTTCCATCTTGAACTTTTGTCCTTTCCTGTTTGTTTCCCTAGTTTCATCTCTTGCCGCAAGTTGACGTGTGTATGTGTGTTTTCTCTTCTTCTCCCACCTCACTCCTATAAGAATGTGTTGAACATTCTTCTTGTAATAAGTTTAAGTGCTGTCCTTTCTCTCTAGATCAAAACTATGCTCTCAACCTGAATTCTCTGGCTTTGATGGAGTGTGCTCACCATGATCAAGTCAGGTCAGGCTTTCAGTCTCCTCTCTGTTGAGGTCATGTCCCTATTCCATTACCCACAGCTTGGGCATGGGCTTCTTGAGGACATGAGCAGGGAGCTCATTGTGTGTGTTGTATGGATTGACCATTGCTCAGCCATATTAATGGCAACCCACTCCAGTGTTCTTGCCTGGAGAATCCCAGAGATGGGAGAGCCTGGTGGGCTGCTGTCTATGGGGTCGCACAGAGGCAGACACGACTGAAGCGACTTAGCAGCAGCAGCAACAGCAGCCACAGTTAGGGGCTCTAGGGCATATGAACACCAGCCTTGGGCTCCTTGTTTGTTCTGCTTTGATTTCTGACTTCCTGTCTGCTTTCCTGCTTGGAGACAAAACCCCCATGGCCTTTGTTGTCTTTCTCTCTTAAGTTTGTATCCCCACTGAGCAACCAACAAATGTTTTCTTTTCCCTGTGGCCTCTCTGATCTGCTTTGCCCTCCTAACCTGAGAGCCTTCCTAGAAGAAAGCACACCCAGTCTAAGTTATTATTAATTTTTTCTTTCTCTTATATCTTTTTTTTAAAAATTCAGGTGTAGTTGCTCTATAGTATTATGTTAGTTTCTGCTGTACAACAAAATGAATCAGCTGTGTATACATATAGCCCCTCTCTCTTGGAACTCCCTCCCAGCCCCCGATCCCACCCTCTAGGTCAACACAGAGCACTGAGCTGAGCTCCCGGTGCTATACAGCAGCTTCCCACTAGTGTCTGTTTTACACCTAATACTGTATATATGTCAATGCTTCTCTCTTAATTCGTCCCACCCTCTCCTTCCCCTGCTGTGTCCACAAGTCTGTTTTCTAAGATATCGTATGTGTATACAATGGAATATTACACAGTCATCAAAAGGAATGTGATTGGGTCATTTGTAGAGACATGGATGGACCTAGAGACTGTCAAACAGAGTGAAGTAAGTCAGAAAGAGAAAAGCAAATGTGTATTAATGCATATTTGTGGAATCTAGAAAAATGATACAGATGATCCTATTTGCAGGGCAGGAATAGAGATGCAGGTGTAGAGAACAGCCCAAGTTTTCGCCATGTCAGATTAGTCATGGAGGTGAACACTCTGCCAGAGGAGGAGGGAAGGTGGTTCGTCAAGAGCTGCTTTCCCCAGGACACTGCCCCAGTAGGCATTTCTGGGATTCAACTACAGCCCTGGTGAAAGGGAGACTGTGATTTAATGATGAGGGAAGGAAATGGGTAGCCAAGAGCACTCTCTGGATCATACTTTTAAAATCCAACTCGGCTTTCCCTATGTTCTACACCAGGCACATTTTCTCCATCCTATTATCTCTAACATTCCTGAAATATGTCTCAGTTTAACAAACAAAGCAATATAAATTCTAATCTGTAACATCATGTATTACATCCTCCATTGGGCTGTCTTTCGTCCTATCCTCAGGAGTGTTTTTTCTACCAAGTGTTTTAGGCACAGTAAGGACTTTGGATAGACTTCCCTCTTGGCTCAGTGGTAATGAACCCACCTGCCAATGCAGGAGACGTGGGTTTGATCCTTGGATCAGGAAGATTCCCCTGGAGGAGGAAACGGCAACCACTCCAGTATTCTTGCCCAAGAATCCCATGGACAGAGGAGCCTGGTGGGCTACTGTCCATGGGGTTGCAAAAGAATCGGACATGGCTTAGCTACTAACAACCACAAGGGCTTTGGATAGTGATGTTTCCTCAATAAAAGTAAAGATGATCTCACTGTTCCCAGTCACACAGTGGCAGGGGTTTTGAGAAAGAAGTCAACTTTCAGACTTAAGGATGTTATTTTGGGGCAGTTGTTTCCAATTGGTCTGTGTTTCGGGGGCTATAGGTGGAAGAGATAGTGGGGAATCACCTGGAGGACTTTTGCAACTCTCTATGGCTACCAAAGGCTCTTATGCACCTCAATTCAGGTACGTTCCTCTCTAAATTAAAACCCCTTTATAGATGAATAAGGGCTTCCCAGGTGGCACTAGTGGTAAAGAACCCACCTGGCAATGCAGGAGAAAAAAGAGACGTGGGTTGGATCTCTAGATTGGGAAAATCCCCTGGAAGACGGCATGGCAACCCACTCCAGTATTCTCGCCTGGAGAATCCTACGGACAGAAGAGACTCACAGGCAACAGTCTGTAGGGTCGCACAGAGTCAGCACAACTAAAGCAACTTAGCATGCATGCATGTATGCACGGATGAATGAAACGCAAAGACTGTGAATTAAGTCTGTGGGAAGCTAAGCTTAGCTTAGGCAGCTCTAGGTTATCAGAGGGAGTTTTAAACGCTAATCAGTTGTTTTCTTTGCTCAGGAGACTATATCCCCAGGATGAAGACGATAAGGTAAGACAGAAGGGCTCAGAGACAGCCTGCAAGCCTAGTTTGCTTTTTATCAAGGCCATCTCAAAACAATAGCAACAAGAAACAAATTCTTCAATTATGTAATCTGGTTTGATTCAATTGCATTAAATTCCAACTCAAACTGTCCTAGGTATAATTAGACACAAAGAGAAAGTTAGAAGTGGCTTGGCCCTCAGGGAGTTTGCAAGTGGGTTGAAAGCCATTTCCAGTGGGAGATTTTCCTCTCTTCTTCTGGAAGACATAATCTTAATTGTGGAGAAAAAACTTTTTAAGAGTCTAACACAGTATACATGAAAGATAGTTTGTCCATGGAAAGCACACAGATTGATATAGTCTTAAATAAATTTCCCCTAAAGGGACTTTCCCCTTTCAAGAATTTCTAAAACCTGACCCCACACAATAAGAAATTTGACCCACCCTACCATTAGTCTTGGCTAATCCAAATCCAATTTAGTTCTATCCATGATGTGGCCAGTGTTCTCATCCTGTTAAATCCCTGAATAAGACAATACCAGAAGTTTAATCACAAGCAGAAAACTGCTTTTCTGCCCATACCAGTCTTATAGGGATTTCTGTATATTGGATATATGTGCCTTTTCTCTAATCAGATTGCAGGTCCCTGAGGTGGGGATGTGTATCTTTTTATTCCTTTGGATGCTCTCTTCTTTCTAAATACCCCCAAAATCTTAGCATATATTTCTTAGTAATAATATTACAAATAAATATTTACTCTTTACCAGGCACAGTGCTGAATGGTTTACAATCATTACTGCTTTTGTTCATTACAATTACCCCTGGAGATTTTCCATATCCTTGGAAAGGTTAAATTAGTTGACATGTACACACTGGTATATTTAAAATACATAACCAACAAGGATGTACTGTATAGCACAGGGAACTCTGCTTAATATTCTGTAATAGCTTAAATGGGAAAAGAATTTGAAAAAGAATAGATAAATGTCTATCACTTTGCTAAATACCTGAAACTCACACAACACTATAATCAACTGTGTGTACTTAGTCACTCAGTTGTGTCCGGTTCTTTGCGACTCTTTGGGCTGTAGCCTGCCAGGCCCCTCTCTCCATGGGATTTTTCAGGCATGAAAACTGGAGTGGGTTGCCATATCCTCCTCCAGGGGGTCTTCTAACCCAGGGATCAAACCTGCATCTCCTCTGTCTCCTGCATTGGTAGGTGGATTCTTTACCTGCTGAGCCATCAGGAATCAACTGCACTCCAATTTAAAATAAAAATTAAAGCAAATATTTTCCTAGGGCATAAAGCAAAAAGTGGAGTATCTAGGATTTGAACCCATGCAGTCAGACCAGAACTCACATGTTGGCATACTACGCTGTTGTGTTCTGCACCGCTCTCTGGGGAGGCTGACCAAAATGCCACAGGCACACGGCGTTTGCTTGCATAAGGAGAACACTTCTCCTAAGAACATTGACAGGCATCCACAGTGAGGTTCCACGATGAGATAATGAACATCTGCAGCCTCCCTGTGCTGAAAGTCTGGCTACATCAGCCTCACTTATTCTACTGGAGATGCACCTGATGCTGTTTTTATGAAATATGTTTTCTTCGTTTACAATCATCCAAGGAGGCAACTCACTTAAAATCTTCCCTTTACTGATAAATAAAGGCAGAGAAAGAAGAGTGGATCACCTGAGATTAGGAAGAAAGTCAAGGAAAGCCAAGGTTTGCCTCTGCAGTCCTCGAATTCTTGCCAACTCTTAATCCAAGTTTTGTTTTTCCCTCAAAAAGCGCCCCCCGCCTCCCCTCGAGACCTGTAATCGTGAAAACACAGGGTTAGGAGACTCCAAAAAAGAAACAAGATAAAACCATGAGGGAAAAAAAGGAACAAGATAAAACTATGCTGGAGAAGAAACTATAGTCATTCACTAGTATACTGGTAAAAATATTTTAATGTATTTGTCTATGTATAGCAATCATGTTTAATATTCTTGGGATTCAGACTCCATATCAGCTCTTTGTGCTAAAACAGTTTCTAAATTATAATTTAAGATAGAGTTGTAAAAATCACTCTGCATAATTTGTTTTCCAGTCTCTTCTTGGAAATATCGAGAGTCTTGAAAGATGTCCATTACACCCAATTAAGCAGCACTGGTATTTATACCATGTTCTATGTGACGTGTCTTTTGCATCTCATTTAGAGTTATTACTGATATGGCCCAACTATTGCCTGATTTAGAAGGTCTGCGTGCAAATGTAGAATATGAAAATGGCCCTAGAATAGGAATAATATATTTAGGATACTTTAAACAGTGTTAGGTATATTTAGTACATCCACTTAATTCCGTTTTGGATGATTTATAGCCTGGGCTATGCTTGCTTCTTAGAAGTTATTCTGGTTATATTTCAAATTTTAATTTGAAAAATGTTTTAGGGAGTATAAAACAAACAGAGGTGGGTCCAAGTTTTCTGGGATTGCTGAAGCAGCAGTGACAGAATCGGATACAAATTCTGGGCACAAAGTGGGCTCTAGTGCCATCTCTGCCTCTTCATAATTTTTTACTATCTCTGGCAGTAAGAGTGAGGAGACAACTTGCTGAATTTCAAATGTCCTTCAGTAACTGGAACGTTGCATTCTAATGCATTTTGATGAGTCAGATTAGTTATTTGTCACATATGTTGGTAATGCAAGGAAATGTATTCAGTCTAGAAAATTAATCCAGGCAGCCAGCCATGAGCAGATGAATGAAACTGACCAGAAGCACAATGGAAGAGAAAGCCAAGGAAAGTATTTTTAAGGAGGTTATTTAGTAGCCAAATTCTCTTAATGTTGAGTCACAGGTTTAAAAGGTTGAAATCTCTACCTTTTTGTGAAGAAGGCAGAAATCTTTTCCTGGTTTGGGGGCTGAGGAGGAATCAAAGATTTGGGTTGAGAAGACTAGATAAATTTCTCTTCCCTGAATGTATGTATCTCACTTCCCGGACATATGTGGGTTCCACTAACCTGTGGAAAGAAGGTGAATGGGGATGGCTCCATGGCCAGCAAACTGTTTATTAGAGGTTAGGAAAGAGTTTGGACTCCCTGACACAGCTGGCTGGAGACCCCTTGCCTTGGAGAGCAATGGGAAAGTGAAAAGTCTGGACTAAGTTTTGCTCTGTCGCTGGTCAAATTTCTCCCAGAGCTGAAAATGACATCGCTCTTCCCAGGCTGTTGAAATGAGATAGTGTCACATCCCGAATGAGATCACCAGGTCATAATCTCATCCTCAATGTGATTTTCTTGGCATGTGTGAGCATCACTGGGAGAAGGGGGAAAGGATGAGAATGGATTGAACAGAACCGTTCCTTTAATTAAGCTCCCAGCCATCTCACCTTCTGCTTCGATTCCATCAGATCTCAGCAGTTAAACAGGGTTGGCCTGGGGGTCAGCAATTACTTTGTGTCTATGGCATGTACTATTGTAAGGTGTAAGCTGAAGCCTTATGCTCCTGGCCAGGTGTGTGCTGCTTTGTGGACTTCACAGAAAAGAATATTAATAAGGCAACATCCAAAATTTTGACATGGCATAAATGCAGGTGATGTGTTTCACTGTCAATATTCTGATACCTCAATCTAGAGATTCCTGAAGGCAAAGCTTCTTTCATAAATCAGAGAGGATTTGCAGTCAACTGAGAGAAATTCCAGCCTCCTTGGATGTTAGGAGAGTGGAAACACCATCAGGATTCAGTATTTGGATGAGGGAGGGATGAATTGGGAGGTTAGGATTAGCAGATGCAAACTAATATATAGAGAATGGATAAACAACAAGGTCTTACTGTAGAGCACAGGGAACTATACTCAATTTCCTGTGATAAGCCATATGGAAAAGGATACGAAAAAGAATATATACTTTGGCCACCTGATGCAAAGAGCCGACTCATTAGAAAAGACCCTGATGCTGGGCAAGATTGAGGCAAGAGGAGAAGGGGATGACAGAGGATGAGATGGTTGGATGGCATCATTGACTCAATGACATTAGTTTGAGCAAACTCTGGGGGTGAGGACAGGGGAGCCTGGCGTGCTGCAGTCCATGGAGTCGCAGAGTCAGACACAACTTAGTGACTGAACTACAAATACATATGTGTATATATGTGTATATGTAGCTCAGCTGGTAAAGAATCTGCCTGCAATGCGGGAGACCTGGGTTTAATCCCTGGCTTGGGAAGATCCCCTGAATTGGGACGATCCCCTGGAGAAGGGAACAGCTACCCACTCCAGTATTCTGGCCTGGAGAATTCTGGCCTGGAATCCATGGGATTGCAAAGAGCTAGACAAAACTAAGTGACTTTCACTCTCACTTTCATATATATCTGAAACACTTCACTGTACAGCAGAAATTAACACAACATTGTAAATCAACTATTCTTCAATAAAATAAAGTTTTAAAAAGATTCAGCATTTAGAGGATTGTCTCTGGCAAACAAATCTTTCTATCCTGGCTTAGGAAACGATTGAAACCCAGGAGTTCTAGGTGTGTTTTAGTCATTTAAATGTGACAGAAACTTGCTGAGACTGACTATGGATATTGCAAATCCCATTAAATGGCTAGGTAGCTACAATGATATTTTGCTGTGTCTGCCTGCAAGAGCCATCTTCTCTCGATAGACAAGGAGCTCTCTAGCGCAGACAGCCGTGGCTTTGGCCCTTAAACTCGGCGAGAACCTCAGTAAATGGAAGACCCATTCTGCTTGGCTAGAGAAGATCTAGAAGCAGACCACGCCTGCATCTTTGCCCCCAAGCCTTCACACTGGAATGGTAGCATGAAAGCAAGCAGAAAAATCAAGGCCATCTTTGAGAAGGAAAAATAGTAAGGGAGCATCCATTAACTGCTGCTTCATTTAATGAACGCCTGTGATATGTCTGGCTTCGTCATCTCCTTTATTTTTTTTTTTTCGTCATCTCCTTTAATCCTGTACCTCTGCGATTTCTGCAAGTAAATTCCAGATAAAAGTCCATCCTCATGGACTGACTTTTAATCCCTTTTTTCCTTTCAAGGGAAACAGCAACCATTGGCATTTTGGTTCAATAAATATCCTCGCCCTGGACTGTCTTCAGAGAGGAGTGAGGAGGAAGGAAAGTCCTGGTGGAAGGGGAAGAAATAGTGGGTGGTAGCGCCAAGATGCCATATCCCCCAGTTTTGTTCACAGTAGCCCAGTTGGGTGCCATGCACAGACCAACGATAAAGAAAGTGGGAGACACTTGTCACTTTACTTTTTCACTTCATTGCTCCTGAACCATTTTGATTCTTCAGGCTTCGGCTTTCTTCCTCTTTTAGTCCTGGCGCTTTAGGGTCAATTACCAGAACCAGAAGAGACTATATTTAGAGAAAGAGCTGCCTGAAAGGAGCCAGGACTCTATATAGGAATGCAGCTGTCCCCAAACTGACCGGAACAGGAGGACCGACTCTTATTCTGGGATTTAATCCAAAGAAATCTAGAGAGGTAAAAGATGAAAGGAGGTGTTAGTGATGATGAAACCAGACATATAGGATAAATACCTGGCCTCCCAATCTTCTTACCCTCTGACCTCCCACCAATGCCTTCCACTAGCCAAAGTCAACCAGTAACCAAAGGGCGAGGCAGCCCACAAATAGGCCAGCCCCTTGGGGCATGCAGCTGGGCGGGGACAGGGCCAGAGCAGATAGACAGTATCAGTAGATACCACACTCTGCTGGCTGTTTTGTTTGTTTGATTTGGGGATCTGATCCGAGATCCAAAGGGATATCTTAAAAGCAAAAACAATCCAGAACAGAAGGACAATGTTTATTACTCCAGATAAGTATACAGGTTTAACACACTTTCAACCCCAAACCCAGTGGGATTGAGGCAAGGAGAGGGGGAGGGGTGTACTCTGTAAAGTTAGCCTTTATTCTTCAGAAGGATTTCTTTCTAACACAAGTTTGCCTACAAAGCTACTTTTACATTCCAAAAAGTCCCAAATGTATGACCACTCGCTCCAGATGTGCTAATAGTGTGAAAGCAGCTCACAACAGGCTACTTGAGTTATTGAATAAAAGAACTCAACAGGCAGCTAAGTCTTCCAACCACACTTTTTGACCTTTACACACTTGGTGTCAGCTTTCAATAGGCATTAAATTCTCCCCTTGTTTTTATTCTTTGCTACAGTAGCATTAGTGGGGAGACCTGAATAGCTGGACTACAGCTAAGTATCCTTAAATACAGGTATTTGAGAAATCTCTGTGTGTATGTGAGTTCCAGACATAAGTAATGTCCAAGGGGGAGACTTAAACACTGAAATATTAAAAGAAAAGGTAGGAAGCTTGCGTCCTACCTCTGGTTTATTATTCTTAACTAGTCCCACGGGGTCATCTTGAACAAATATCTTTACCTTTGTAGGATTCACATCTTGCTACTGCAAAGTGGAAAACTTCTATTATCCGGGAGAGATGTGAACTAGAACAGGTCCACGTCTACCATCCTGGGCTTTGCTGAAAGTGGACCATTCTTACGGGGCAGGGAAAGATGAATTTTGTTGTGCCAGTTGCTTCTAGTCAGTTGCTTCCAGGGGATTCATGGGTTCGCAGTTTAAGAGACAAGCAAGCATGAAGATAAAACTTGCATTCAATGGCGCCTGTATTTCTGGTACTAAGACAACCTATGAAGCTGTGTTCCTTGGCTTGGTTTATTAATTTTCACATCTGAAAATTTTTCCATTGCTCCATTTCCTACTGCAGTTTAGAGTCTTCCCCTGAAAGTATTTCATGGTGAGTTATTTATTTAGTGTGACAGGAAAGGGATTAAAAATATGAAAATCATATCCTCATCTTCTGCCTGTCCGTGTAATGCACCAGAAGCAGCAATAAGGTGATAGCTCTGGGAAGGTAGCCAAAAACAGGTGGAATCGAACCCTCCTTTACCTTTCATCAAGGCTTCAGGCTGCTGAAACCCATTTTCTATCCTTCTCAATACGTGTCTGGCCGGTGCCTCCCGGGGCACGTTTTTCACAATATGTTCACATCACTAGAAGCATTCAGGGACTTGCTAGATCATTTTTAAATGTTTTCTAATTCAACATCTTCGGTATGGAAAACTCAAAAGCATCCACACATCTTTTAGAACCATTCTTATGATTTATTTCACGTTTGTAGTTTTTATTTTAACTGGGATTAAAGGATATAATGACAGGTCTGGGATGTCACTTCAGCAACTACAAAAGGAGAGAGAGATTGGGTAAAATGGATTTATCCACTGTTAAATGAATACCAACATACCTGCTTCAAAGGAGAAATAATTAACTAAATAGGTATTCATTAAACCTGTTATTACTACCCCCACAGTCAAATAGTCTTCAGAACACTATCTCTTGGAGGAAGCTCTTATTATTCAGATAACAGCATTTTTTTTTTCTTTGTCCATGCTTACATCGAGAGAGCTCCTCTGCCGACTGAGAAAGAGCAAATTAGAAAGCCAAAGAGAGAGACACGTATGAACTTGAGTGGGGAAGGTGAGAAACGAAATAGCACAAAACAGGAAAGTGAGTCAGTCAGTTCAGTGGCTCAGTCCTGTCCCACTCTTTGTGACCCCGTGGACTGCAGCACGCCAGGCCTCCCTGTCCATCACCAACTCTCGGAGCTTGCTCAAACTCATGTCCATCGAGTCAGTGATGTCATCTAACCATCTCATCCTCTGTCATCCCCTTCTCCTCCTGCCTTCAATCTTTCCCAGCATTTTCCCAGTCTTTTCAGATGAGTCAGTTTTTTGCAGCAGGTGGCCAAAGTATTGGAGTTTCAGCTTTAGCATCAGTCCTCCCAATGAATATTCAGGACTGATTTTCTTTAGGATAGACTGGTTGGATCTCCTTACAGTCCAAGGGACTCTCAAGAGTCTTCTCTAATAATACCACAGTTCAAAAGCATCAATTCTTTGGTGCTCAGCTTTCTTTATAGTTCAACTCTCACATCCATACATGACTACTGAAAAGCCATAGCTTTGACTAGACAGACCTTTGTTGGTAAAGTAATGTCTCTGCTTTTTAATATGCTGTCTAGGTTGGTCATAACTTTTCTTCCAAGGAGCAAGTGTCTTTTAATTTCATGGCTGCAGTCACCATCTGCAGTGATTTTGGAGCCCCCGAAAATAAAGTCTGCCACTGTTTCCACTGTTTCCCCATCTATTTGCCATGAAGTGTTGGGATCAGAGCCATGATCTTAGTTTTCTGGATGTTGAGTTTTAAGCCAACTTTTTCACTCTCCTCTTTCACTGTCAAGGAAAAGAAATATCCATTCACTAAGTCTGGAGCAGCTTTGTAAAGAAACCAGCTCAAAACCCATTTGTTCCTTCATGTGCAAAGCCAAAAGTGTCATCCTTGTTTGGAGGTTGAATTTTAAGGACTAGCATCTTGGAACAATGTCCATGTGCAATATGTTTCTCGGCAATTGTGACAGGGCTGGATTTCCAAAACTTCAGCCATGTGTTTATTGCCTTCATCATTTTATTGTATGTGCACAGCGGTGGCCATGAGAACAGACTGCTCAAGCCTCTAATTTTAGGGAGGAGGGTTCCAGCTGCTGCCTCTGAAACCTGTAGCCACATTTGCAATGAGCTGGGCTTCCCATGGCTCCTCCCAGCCAATGGCAGAACACACCAGGGATATTAAGGCAGGTCCACTCCTGGGAGATGTTTCTAAAGTGAGAACACATGAGACAAAGGCTTGGTTGGGAGTTCACTTAGAAAAGTATCCCAGGAAGCAGAAGTGGGTCTGAGAATTTGAAACAGAAAAGAAGGGACACCAATACAAGGATGTGTGATGGAGGCCTCCAAAGATAGTCTTGCCAAACTCTCCATAGAACTGCTCTGTGGTCTGAGACTCAGCTACCTGATTGTCCTTCCGTCCTTCTCTCTCTCCTTCACTCAGGGTCAGCCCTGATCTCACCCTGATGGTTCTCAGGCTTTCCTGGCTCCCTCTCCACTTGCTCTTATAAATCTTTCTCCTATCAAGTTTCCTGTATAATCAGCATCATTTTGTGTCTGCATCTCAGAAGGACAAGATTAACACATGGAGGTAATACCACTCGCATTTTGTATGTGATTATACACAATTATGTACAATTATATTCTTATATATAATTACATACCATTAAGTATATAACTTGTATGTATTTATACCAGACTTTCCATGTCATGGGGACACCTCCAGATCGTGATTCAGTTACTCTTGGTCCCACTTCTTACTCCAGCCATACTGCTGAAGCAATCAGGTTCAAGTAGGTTTTAACCATCTTTGCACAGTTACAGCTTGTGTAGTGCATCAGAACACCTGGCAGAACTGCTGTCCACTCATACCCACGCAACCTGGAAGTGTGGGGTGTGAATGCTCATGGGGCCATCTTTGACCAATGGGTGATAGATACCAACGGGTAGATATTTTCTCCTTTCATCCCCTGAGATTCATGCCATGGGTGCCTCAGAAGGTCCTGGGGATCAAGTGCTAATAAAGCACAGCAGTGGTCAAATCAATCATGCATCCATCTCTGGGGTTTCCTCCATCTCTTGGGTTTCCTCCATCACTGTTTTCTCCCCTAGACTCACATCTGCTTCTGAAGTGGTATACCTCTCCAAGTGAACACGCTTTGCTGTAACTTTCACGGGAAATCCATACTTAGGATTTTCCTCAACCATTTCATGTATGAAATTACGTATAAAAATAAGTGTATAAGTGTCAAAACTAAAAATAATTAGTGTAGCACCTAAAACTAACTCACATACCTCCTGGTACCCCATAGTTTAGGAACATTCTAATAAAAGATATTGAGGTATTTATGTTCAGACACTACTCTCTCTTCCTATGGCTATAGCTAAAATCTGTATTATACCACTGAGTAAAACTGTCCAGTGACACTGAAAAAAACTAATATTCCCTGGTATATTTTGCTTTTGTGTGTTTTAGACATACTCAGTGACAATGGACTCCATAATATTTTGTTCTGTTTGGTTTTGTATAATCTGAGTACATGGTGATTTACTATTTTATAGCCATTTGGTTACAGCTTTGTTTCTTGGAAAGGATTTTTCCAGGTAGCTGAAATTATGGACTGTAGGCTTCTTGATGTGGTAGACAGCATTCTGAATACATCTCCTAAATCCTGTCCCTTGGCTAGTCAGTCAAATACTAAATTATAAACTGCCAAGGGACTTTGCAGATAAAATTGAGGTTATTTTTGTGTGTGAGAGTTGAGTTTTATTTGGGGGCAAAACAATGACTACAGCCCAGGAGACAATAGCTCAGATAGCCCTGAGAAACTGCTCCAAAGAGGCAAGGGGGGAAAGGTCAGTAATCATGTGATTTTGGTGAAGGGGGAATGCATGCAGTTAAGCACATATTTTTCTAGACACTTTCTAGTAGTCTTGTGAAGCTTTTGCTAGTCACCAGGAACAGTAGTCCCCATGAAGGATTTTAATGCTTTTCTAGATATGGGGAGATACAAGAATTGGGCTCATAAAATCGGCTCCTGAAAATATCCAGCTATCTGAAGACCTGTCCTGCAAGTTTTTCCCCAAGTACAGAGTGCCTCATTTGCAGATAGAACTAAGGTTATTAATCAGTTGACCTTAAGAGAGACAACTCTCCTGGAATTATTAGGGTGGAGGTAGGCAATGTAATCATGGGAACCCTTAAAAGGAGAAGAGGGAGTCAGAGAAGTGGCAGAAATGGAGCATGGAGGAGAGAGGAGGTAGAAGGGGAGGTTGAAGATAAGCAGCTGTTCTGCATCACCAAGCAATGAAAGCAATGAATATGCTCAAGAGGAGTGGAGGCAGCAGAGTCTGTTGCAATGACATCCAGGAGTCCCTGGCCTGATCCTCTGCCACCACCACACCTCTTGTTGTACAAGGGAATCAGAATCCTGTTTGGTGAAACCACTCTTGATTAGGCTTTACAAATACCAAGTACATTGTTCAGTAACACAGGTCCCTTCCCCAAAGGGCTCACTAATGTCCAATGAGAGTCTCTAGTACTCTTATCAGTAAGATGCTTTTACGTTTGCTTTATTGTATAATTAGATGTTACAGGGGGCTGGCTGGGGCAGTTTCCCTGGGCCTGCCATGTCCAGACACAAATGCCTGATGATTCCCCTGACCCCCACCAAGGTGTCACATGCCCGTGCAAATGGCTTCTTTTTTTTTCCCCACAGTTACATGTATTTACAAATATATTGAGTTCATTTACAAAGGCGGAAAATGTCTACCTCAAAGTAGCAATGAATAACCCGAGATCATTGATTTATCTGTATTGAGATTATTTCTCTTTTCAGCCTAAAACTTGTAATTGTTGATTGTAAGTTTTTCCTCTAGCCCCAGTGGTATGGCATCATCAGGATTTTGCCCATGTGGTGGTTACCTCCTGGGTAAAGTATGCACAGCTGGCACAGAATTAAATCACTGCTGCCTCACTGTCCCCCTCAGAACAAAAGTACTTCCTGTTCGCAGTTGAAATCACCCCATGTGGTTATTTGTCAGCTAGTTGCAATACAGCTGACAAATCCCGAAATCCTGTTGTGAAAGACAACCCTCTCCTGACTTGTCCAGCACATCCACTTTGCAGCCAAACCATAAATGCCATCCCAAAGGTATTAGGTGGCTCTTTTTCTATGTTCATGACAAGAAACAAGAAAATGAAAAGTTGCACGAAGCTGGGAAAATTGCAGAAACCTGGCAGGGGATGACTTTCACCTGAGCAATTTGTCAGTTCCAAAGGGACATCTGAAGCAAGTTTTAAGAATAAGAAGTATCCGGTTCTCATTCCAACCTGTTTGCCTGGCCATAATTATTGCAATATGGACTAACATTCCCAGCCCTGCAATGCACCTGGGCAGGCTCAATAAATACAACCAACCTGCAGTATTAATTAACGTCGATGACAAAAGTCAGAGAGGTCTTATTTATTGCAATATGTTCTCTTTTTAACAGGGGACATATTTTGTTTTCCTCGCTCCAGTCTGTCAAATTATCCTCAAATATATACACCTTTCACCTTGAGTGCTGCCCCCCAGTCCTGTTCCCAGGCTTTCCATCCCCTGGGCCGAGAGCGGACTAATCCTGCAATGGTGCAAAGTGGTACAAGCCCCTCCAACGGATATGAATCTTCTGGAACTCAAGTCGCTTGGTGAACACATGCCCAGAGCTTGAGAAATCTAATTTTAGTTCCCTCCTGCCCAGACCCCCAATCCTACTGGATTTGTCAGGACCTAATGGATTAAGATAATACCCAAAGTGAAAGGTCAATTTTTTTAAAAAAGGTAGTGGATTTGAGAAGAATTCAGGGTCAAGGACTGTAAATTCTAATCCTTACTCAGTCAATAGTTTACAGACTTCTCCAAGCCTCTTAATTGCTATGCCTTTGTGTGAAAGAACTAAAACTGCCCTTTCTTACACTAATGTTCTGAGGATCCATAAGTGCCAGGAATCCCTCTGCAAATATGAAGTGAAATGTAAATAGTAGCAAGGTGCTTGAGATATTACTGAAGAGATCTTGAAGCCAACTGGCCCTTCCTGACTCTGCTCAGCACTTGGAACAGTCATACACACACACACACACACACACACACACACACACTCATACAATGGGATTTATCAATGACAATTCGCATGACAATGGATAACTTGAGTGCAAGCTTATCTGATGGTTGCCCCAAAAACCAGTTGACCTCTTGAAGCCTATAATTTCATGCTGATGATGCTAACTTTAATGAATACAGAGTGAAGACCGTATCCAAAAGCACCCTTCACAGTAATGACAATGCTTATCAGGATTACTAAATTTTGGTCTTCATTTATAAAGTGTACTAGCATCAACCATTTTACAAATATGTTTCCCAGAACTGCTGTACTATGCAAAACAAAAGAACTGTGCAAGATTCAGTGCATATTATAATATATGGCACAATGCTGAGGGTAAGAAAACAGTTGTATAATTATTCCTAGCATGACATGATGATACACAAAAACTTTCCCTTTAAACAATGTCTGTCAATTTACCTACATCAGCGAGGGAATCACTGACATGCATCATTTTATCCATCAGAATGATACCCGGTTATTTGAAAAGAGTGAAAACTTTATGCCACTTTCCAACATGACGGCCGTAACCTTTAAATACTAGCAATAGCCCAGATGTTTCAAGTTGCAGATTTTCTGAGCATATTTATGGGTTTTCTCTCACCATCAGCTTCACTCTCTCTTCACATTACAAGGTCTTAACAAAGTTTTGCTGGTCTCTCTTAAGATTCACATTTGTAGTCACAAAGGGTGCTTAATTTTACTAAAATGGTTATCTGATTATGAAGAGAGATTGTGACATGTACCCTGAAGGATATTTTAAAACAAGGGTTTCTGATAGAATAGATAAACAACAAGGTCCTATTGTATAGCACAAGGAACTATATTCTGGAAATGAATATATATAGTCATATATATATACACACATACGTATGACTGAATCACTTTGCTGTACCCCAGAAGATATCACAGCATTGTAAATCAACTGCAATTACAAAAAAAAGTTTCCTTCCTAGGTGCTTCCTTCCTACGTGCTTCCTTCACGTAGCATGAAGACAGAACAGGGTGTCACATATACTCTTCCAGTCCTATTTGGATGTCTTATTCAACTTATTATTCTCATTCAAAATTCAGACCTAGCCACACATAAACGTAGTAAATGTTTGGCTCTATGTTGTCTTGAAAGAGTTAATAGTCTTTTCCAAGTGATATACTGAATTCTCAAAATGTAAATTTGCCTAGAAAATAATTAAAGCTGCATATTTGCATATGTCACATAATTCAAATGTGCATTTATATGCTTGGAGTGTATATGCAAATGAAATTCATTTCAAATTTTCAGGGCATGGATGACCTCCCAACTGTAATGCCCAATGACTTCTTCCCCGACTTCCTTTATGTCACAGCAACATTTGAGGCTCTTCTCTTAGAAATTCTGTCCACTTTTAGTGACCTTGCATAAACGTGGCTTCATCTAGGATTCTATGATGGGGCTCTTGTTGGACTTTCTGACCACCTAACATCTGAATTCTCTTTCTTGTTTGGAGACACTCACTGCAGACATAGAGAGGACCACACAATTGTTCTTTGGGAACCTTAGCAGGTGAGGGCACGTGACCTAAGCTTAGTCACTCAGATGACCCATCTAGAACTCTGAGCCTGGACGAAAGGATGCAAAGAAGAAAGAACAGTTTGCCATCCACTGTGATGGCAGCAGTGGGTTTACAACCTGTGTCCTGAGCGATGGTAGCATGGAGTCAGGAGTCCAAGAGTGCCCACCAGCAATATTGCAAGTGGGCGTAGGGGGTTCTAACCCAGTGAGTCCTGCAGCACAGTCAGCTATGTCACAGCATCGTCCATTGCCCATATCCCAAGTCTCCTCAGCCTTCTTGTTGATTCCCTGAGCTACCAAGTACACTTCCAGTCAAGCTCTTTCAAGCTTAAGTTAACCAATTTCTTTGTTTGTTTGCAAACAATAAGTTGCAATGCTGATTATTTGATGCACTCCCCTTCACAAAGAGATGGCTGAATGGCATCACTGATGCACGGGACATGAACTTCGGGAAATTTCAGGAGATGATGAGGGACAGAGAGGCCTGGCATGCTGTAGTCCTTGGGGTCACAAAGAGTTGGACATGACTGGGTGACTGAACAACAACAACAACTTTCACAGAGTCATGCCTTGGATCATGTACTAAAATAAAACCCTCTTTATCCTAGTGATTTAGGAGGCTTGGACAGCTTTCTCAATTTAACTTGCATCTCCATTCTTCACATTTTCTATTCTCCAGTCAATACTCTGACCACACTTTGTTCAATCAGGTGCCTCCATCTGCATCAATATCCTTCCTTATTAGACTTACATACCATTCAGATTCATATTAATTTGGCTAGAAATTAGACAATGTTTAATATTTGCTGTAGCTATACATATTGGAGGTTTCAGGCTTCCCTGATGGCTCAGCAAGTAAAGAATCTGCCTGCAACACAGGTGATATAGGAGATGTGGGTTTGATCCCTGAGTGGGGAAGATTCCCCTGGAAGAGGAAATGGCAACCACTCCAGCATTCTTGCCTGGGAAATCCCATGGACAGAAGAGCCTGGCTAGGTACAGTCCATGGGATCACAAAAGAGTCGGACACGACTGAAGGAACTGAGCACACACACTGGAGGTTTCAGATTCTTCCAGATTCTAGCTCCCCTATCAAGATTTCTCTGACTGCTCCCAACCCATGGAAAACAGATGTGGCCTCCATCTTCTTGATCTCTTACAGCATTTTACATCGATCTTATGTCAAATATCATATTCTGCTTTGGAAAAAATAGTCATTTATTTTGTATTCAGAATCTCCTAGATCATAAGCTCTTACTAATGTCCTGGAAGATATATCTTATTTGCTTTTTATCTGTACATTTTCTGTTAGAAATCTCATGATTCAAAAATGATGGTTGAAAACCCAAATGGATATGCACACATTTTTCTTACTCAGATGGAGATTATTATTACAACTTTTCAAATATGCAACTTCTTATGTCTCTAAAATTCCACCACCCATTCAATTCAGTTCAGTTAAGTCCTCAGTCATGTGTGACTCTTTGTGACCCCGTGGACTGCAGCATGCCAGGCCTCCCTGTCCATCACTAACTCCCAGAGTTTAGTCAAACTCATGCCCATTGAGTCGGTGATGCCATCTAACCATCTCATCCTCTGTCATCCCCTTCTCCTGCCTTCAGTCTTTCTCAGCATCAAGGTCTTTTCAAATGAATCAGTTCTTCACATCAGGTGGCCAAAGTATTGGAGTTTCAGCTTCAGCATCAATCCTTCCAATGAATATTCAGGATTGATTTCCTTTAGGATGGACTGGTTGGATCTCCTTGCAGTCCAAGGGACTCTCAAGAGTCTTCTCCAACTCCACAGTTCAAAAGCATCAATTCTTCAGTGCTCAGCTTTCTTTATAGTCCAACTCTCACATCCATACATGACCACTGGAAAAACCATAGCTTTGACTAGACAGACATTTGTTGGCAAAGTAATGTCTCTGTTTTGTAATATGCTGCCTAGGTTGGTCATAACTTTTCTTCCAAGGAGCAAGTGTCTTTTAATTTCATGGCTGCAGTCACCATCTGCAGTGATTTGGGAGCCCCCAGAAATAAAGTCTGTCACTGTTTCCACTGTTTCCCCATCTATTTCCCATGAAGTGATGGGACCACATGCCATGATCTTACTTTCTGAATGTTGAGCTTTAAGCCAACTTTTTCACTCTCCTCTCTCACTTTCACCAAGAGGCCCTTTAGTTCCTCTTCACTTTCTGCCATAATGGTGGTGTTATCTGCATATCTGAGGTTACTGATATTTCTCCTGGCAGTCTTGATCCCAGCTTGTGCTTCATCTAGCCTAGCATTTCTCATGATGTATCCTGCATATATGTTAAATAAGCGGGGTGACAATACACAGCCTTGATGTACTCCTTTCCCTATTTGGAACCAGTCTGTTGTTCCATGTTCAGTTCTAACTGTTGCTTCCTGAGCTGCATACAGATTTCTCAAGAAGCAGGTCAGGTGGTCTGGTATTCCTATCTCTTGAAGACTTTTCCTCAGTTTGTTGTGATCTATACAGTCAAAGGCTTTGGCATAGTCAATAAAGCAGAAGTAGGGCCACCACCCATTGACTAACTTAAAAGAAAGTAACACATTGTATTTAAAATTATATTCTATGATTTCCACCTAAACATGGAAATAATATTTTAAAAAGTAAAAAGTTTAACCACTAAGCATTTAGGAGGTGAATGAGTAACTTAACTATATTTATTTTGATTTACTTAACTGGATTTTTAGGTATTTCTAACATTTAGGTATGTATAGTCAGTGACTACAGGTAGGGTTTTCAGGCAGACATTATACATCAATGAACAAGTATGGTTCTCATGGCAAACATTTGCCATTATAAGCTTGTTCCTAGCCAGTATTATTTATGTATTCTTTGTTGTACAGAGTTTCAGAGATAGCAATAAAGGAACTTAAGACAAATTTAGGGGAGAAAGTCAATGAACTATGTTTGTATATTTTATTTCTCAGAGGAAAGATGTTTGAAAAAAGCATAGTTGTATGCCATTAATAATTAATATGGATAAGATAGAGTCAGTCAGTAGCAAAGAGGAGACAGAAAAAGAACCAGGAGTCCAGAAAGGGCTTCAACAAGATGGACACATAAGGCCTATGTGAAAAAAATTACCACGCATATAATGCATTTCTGGAAGGTTTGGTAAAAAACTTACTTCTTGTGGGGATTTTGTTTTCTTTGAAAAAAGAAAGGTATTTTTCTCCTAGCTATTTTCCTATGTGAATGCGCTTAGAAAATGGTTAAAGGATAAGTGTATTGGGGTGATCCAGAGAGAAAGGGTTCTAGAGAATTTCTTCCATTAATATTATTTCATCACAATGCATCGATGACAATTCTAGATTAGATGGTCTGATCACATTTGGGGAAGATTTCTGTATAGTGAGACCAGTTCCTACAATTGTCTCATTCCCCCCGTACCCCCCGCCCAACCCCAGCACTCTAACTACAAGCGTCTGTCTTTGCTCTTTCCTTTCAATATGGCTTCCATCCAGAGCCAATTACAGAAAACAACAGCTCCCTAGCCCTACTGCCTACAATAATCTCAAAGAAAGAATTGCACCTACTCAAGCCTGAGAACATATTCAAGAAGTTAATTATTTTCCTTGCGTGGTTCTTGGAGCAGCCTTTTTTTTTTTTTTTTTACCTTGTTTCACTATAAAGTGCCATAGGGTATTATTCCTGTGGAACATATGGGGTACTATATAAAACCAAGTTGTTGCTGATTTTACTTAAAATCAGTTTTTATTTCCCATTTTACGTCTGCTTACTTACAGCACCTTGCACCATCTTCCACTTGTCTGCCCAGTTCTGAGGTTCTTCCACTCAGAGCAACTGCTCCCTAGTTCCGAGCCCTCTCACTTCAGGGTGCTACGTGATCCCGCATGCTGAGACAAGAAAAGAGGGAGTGCCAGAAACTCATTTTCCAATAAAATGGCAACATGATTGAAATGCATTTCTCTAAATTCAGTATCAATTAAGTTTAATGGTCACAAGTCTTTCATCGATTTATAGAGCTGTGTATATCATGATTTTTAGAGAGAACATTACTCCCAAGACAGCTCTCTAATTGAGAGGAGGATTCTATAGCACAGAGACCTTCGATGAATGTTCTATAGAGATAATTTGTAGCTTTTTGTACGGGTGGTCACTGGGCCAGCCACACACACACTTCGGTTAGCAGGCTTACGAAATGTGTCTGGAATCACGGTGGAGACTGATCACTGTATCCTCCATGACAACAGAAACCTGGAGAAAGCGGTTGTAACTGACAGGGCTTTTGTTCAGGCTCATTTTCCATTATGGGCAAATCCTCATGGCAGTATGGAAATCGTGAATAGGAGACACGGAGGCCTGCCCCCAAGAGACACAGTGGAAAAGGAAAAGAAGGGATGTGACATTTGCTTGATCAGCAGCGTGCTAACAAAACAGGCGAGGACTTGGGACTGGGTTCTAATGCTAGCCGATGATGCTGTCAGTGTGGATAGGGTGACCTGCTACTAACTATTCATTCCCGGCTTGAGGCAAGTTGTTTAATTTCCCAGATGCTCAGTCTTCTCAGCTGTAAAGTGAAGTCGTAAGAATGAACATTGGTAAAGCTGAGCGAATGTGTCCTCACATGGTAAACCATCTGAGAGTCAGCTGACTACGCTGGTGGGTGTGCGACTTCGCTGTCCTAGGGTAACCAGTTGGAGATCTTAGGAGTGGGAGAGGGTGTGCCCCCTCCCACCTGCAGACAGTTGAGTTCTAGTTGCCTCTTGGCTTTTCTGGTTTTGTTGATGGTCGCTAGTGTGCTGGTAGGACTTCCTCGGTGGCTCAGACAGTAAGGAATCTGCCTGTAACACTGGAGACTCAAGTCTGATCCTTGGGTTGGGAAGATCCCTGAAGAAGGGAATGACTACCCACTTTAGTAGCCTTGCCTGGAGAATCCCATGGACAGAGGAGTCTGGCAGGCTGTAGTCCACTGGGTCAAAGAGCTGGAAATGACCGAGTGAGCAAGCATGAGCATGAGTGTGCTAGTGTTGGACTCAGTGGCCTACAAACTCAGCTTCCCTCAAGAACTATCAAGCTAATTGGAGCCTCCCAAGAATGCAGGGCAGATATTAAAATGCCATAGGTATGAGCCAGTCAAGATCTAAAGGAGTCCAAAGACAGAAGAGTAAGAAACTGGGAAATTTGGAAAATCTAGAACACCTTGATAGTGAAAGTTGTTCAGTTGTGTCTGACTCTTTGTGGCTCCATAGACTGACCATAGGCTGCCAGGCTCCTCTGTCCATGGAATTCTCCAGGCAAGAATACTGGAGTGGAAACCAGAATTGAAAGAGACACGTGTACCCCAGTGTTCATCGCAGCACTGTTTATAACAGCCAGGACATGGAAGCAACCTAGATGTCCATCAGCAGATGAATGGATAAGAAAGCTGTGGTACATATACACAATGGAGTATTACTCAGCCATTAAAAAGAATACATTTGAATCAGTTCTAATGAAGTGGATGAAACTGGAGCCTATTATACAGAGTGAAGTAAGCCAGAAAGAAAAACACCAATACAGTATACTAACACATATATATGGAATTTAGAAAGATGGTAATGATAACCCTTTATGCGAGACAGCAAAAGAGACACAGATATTTAGAACGGACTTTTGGACTCTGAGGGAGAGGGTGGGATGATTTGGGAGAATGGCATTGAAACATGTATACTATCATGTAAGAAATGAATCACCAGTCTATGTTCGATACAGGATACAGGATGCTTGGGGCTGGTGCACGGGGATGATCCAGAGAGACGATATAGGGTGGGAGGTGGGAGGGGGGTTCAGGATGGGGAACTCATGTACATCCATGGCTGATTCATGTCAATGTATGGCAAAACCATACAGTATTGTAAAGCAAAATAAAGTAAAAATAAAAATTAAAAAAAAATTAAAAACAACAACAACAACAAAAAAGAATACTGGAGTGGGTAACTATTCCCTCCCCCAGGGGATCTTCCCAACCCAGGGATCGAACCCAGGTCTCCCACACTGCAGGCCAATTCTTTACCATCTGAGCCACCAGGACACCGTAGGATTTGACATATTTCCTTGGGTAAGTCATTCTCCCCCCACCACCCCGCTATGTCTCCAAGCCTCTAAGGCCTCACCATGCCCTGACATCCTGCAATATAAGCAATAAATGGCTCTCTGCTGGGGAGTCAGGACAGTGGCCACCACTGAGCACTCTGGGAGACTGGTGCTGACAAAGGCTGTCCGGTGTGTCAGCTGCAGCTGGGTTTGGACCATATCTCTGCCACTGGCCGGCTGTGAACTTGAGGACGCTCTTGAACTCTCTGGGGCTTGGTTTCCATCAGTATAAAGGGGCATTCATGGGATTGTTGTGGGGATAAAGTGAGCAAACGTATTTAAAACGAAGGGCCTGATGATATGAAAGATGTTATAATTAAGGTCATCAATTTAGAGAAGTTCAGAAAATCTCTCCAAGGTTCCATCTCCCCGCTTTGTAAAATGATTTTGTAATACCTTCTACTTTTTAAGGCTGTGGGGAGGATTAAATGAACTAGTCGATAAATGGCACCTGCAAATAGCCCTGATGTTTATATCCTCCTTATTGGGCCTCCTGGTGGCTCAGCAGTAAAGAATCCACCTGCAATGCAGGAGACGTAGGAGACACAGGTTCAATCCCTGAGTCAGAAAGATCCCCTAGGGGAGGGCATTGCAACCTTCTCCGATATTCTTGCCTGGAGAATCTCACGGACAGAGGACCTGGCGGGCAACCATAGAGTCACAAAGAGTCAGACACAACTGCAGCTACTTAGCACACATGCATCTCATTATTCATTCCCTGGACTGTTAGTCTTCCTCTCTTCACCCATCCCTCTGCATCATGCTTGGCCTCCTACAGAGATCTCTCTTTTAATATTCAGATAGGATTCCCCAAAGAGCCTTAGCAACCCTCCAGTGAACACCAGGGCTCCCCAGTGGGGTAAGTTGGCTATCTCTGTTTCAATAGTCACGATGAGCTACTTCGAAGTTAACTTTGCCTTTCCTGAGAGCAGAGGCCATTAGCCAAGTAAGTAGGACTTTTCAACTTTTTGCAAAAGTGAGGAGCATGCTAAAAACATAACTGACCATTTCACAGTTAATGGGCTTCTCCTTGAAGAGATGATGTGTCTCTGTCCTTGTGGGGAGTCTTGTGTTCACTTCTTGTCATGTTGTTTTGAGGGAAGGGGCACAGAGATTGAAAAATGCTGGCGAAGGGCCTGACCTCACTTAGAGGTTGAGGAAGACTGATGGACTATGAGAAGCAGGAAAGAATAGAATTAGGTGAAGATAAGGATGAATTTGATAGCAGGACTCAGCATGGTGAGGGTTTAATAAAAACTCTGTAGTCCTTCTTTGTCAACATAAAGAAAAATGTAAAAGCAAGTGACTGCTTCACAATCAAAGAGCAGCTAGTGAGAATCCATTCTAGGAAACAGTTATTTCCATCCAGTGTTTACTTGTAGAAATGTCTATTGTCAAAGACATCTCTGTATCCAGAATTCTGTCTCCATATTTTAAAAGACTGAACAGTTTCATGCAATAAAAGTATGTGATTATGCAAGTATGTCCAATATGGGTAATTAAATTTCATGCTTCAGGAGACAAATTAGTTGTTGAGGGATATGTGGAAAACAATTCTTCTGCATGTGTGTCATTTCACAACCAGCCAGCCTCCCCAGTGGGGCTGTGCCTTCCTACTGGGAAAAGAATAGGGGGTCTGTCTCAAGGAGCATTTAATAAGACAAATTCTTTTATTTTTTTACTTTTTATTCTTAACATCTCTCACCCTCAATTTGAGTGTCTTTTACCCCTTGGAGTCTGAGTCTATTCTAGTTTGAAGAGACCAGGTCAGTCAGTGTATTTAGTTTTCTAGTGTTGCCTGGAAGATCTATCTAGAGGTCCTGAACTAAAATCCTGAGGTGACCCCAGGAAAATCCCATTTCCCAAGTCCTTTGGGCCTGAATGTGTCAGGCAAGGGCTGTCACTGGGGAGCTTTAGTTTGCAGGAAAGGAGGTCTGGGAAAAGAGCTGGTGATACCTGGATTGTGGGCTTTCTGAAACTCTAGTTAATTGCAGCAATGAAAATGCACATTTTCACTTAGTTATCCTTTGCTGGAAAAAATATAATTTTTCATTAAAACTGAAGAGTGAATTGGGAAGAAATTAGCAATAAGATTTTATTTCCCATGAAAGAAGACTGTATCTTTTGAGGAAGAAGAATATTTTGAGAGACTCTAAAACAAGGCTCTTTGCAGGGGAGATATAGCAGAGCCAAATCAGATGATGCTTGGTCCAATAGATGGCATGTTTATACTAATTCATACAGATCAAATAGAAATATCAAAAAGTCATAAAACATTTGAGATGATAACTTTATTCAGATAAACTGCTTCTTTCTGACATCTATATTTTCATATTATTTTCCAGGGCTATAAAGGACAGAGCGATTGTCAGTTTTGAACTCACTTTTGTACTGAAGCTGAGTACTAAACTACACTTAGCTTTCAGTACCTCACTGACTTCTGTGAAAAGATCTGTAGATGTAAGGAGTCCTGGATCCTATCTGCTCATGATCAGATTTGAATTCTTGACCCACTCATGTCAGCTGTTATGCTCTGTCGCCCTGAAGTCCAGGAACACATGGTGGCTATAACCCCATGGCCATCAAGGCTCAAGGAAACTCCTGGGGGCACGTCAGGTATGGTAAGAAATAATACTACACTCTGTTGGGTTAGAATCCTCACCAAAATCATTTAGTTTTCACAAATGCCTGCCGTAATGTGTATTTATATTTTGTGGATAAAAGTTAAAGCTCAGAGAGACTGAAAGTCTTGGCTAGGAGCACATAGCCAGTCAATGGTAGAGAGGATTTTAATCCTCATCTGAGTGGCTTCAAAGCCCACGTTCTATTCACACTCAGATCAGAGCAGAAAGAGAAAGAGACTATGGCATATTGTAGTTTCCCAAAACGGCCACAGTAATGTTTCCAATCCCATGTGCTCTTTTATAAACTTGCCCGTGTCATCAGGGGGCAGAGTCTACATCCACTTTCCTTGGATGTGTGTGGGGCTCTGCAGTTGTCTTGATGAACAGCTGTAACAGAAGTGACACCATGAGGTTTTCAAGGTCAAAAATGGCAACCTGCATTCTTTTGTCTCCCTCTGAGCGAACCTTCAGATGATTCAGCTTACGGCCTTTGAGCTGGCCCAGGTTATACCACCTGGAGCAGAGATGAGTTAAACCTCACAGGCCTAAATTACAGATTGGTGGACAAAATCAGTGTCACCATTGTTTAAGCCACTGCCATCTGTCCTGGTAGTGCTAGGGGTAAAGAACCCACCTGCCAATGCAGGTAGACATAAGAGATGCAGGTTCGATCCCTGGGTAGGGAAGATCCTCTGGAGGAGGACATGGCAACCTACTTTAGTATTCTTTCCTGGAGAATCCCATGGACAGAGGAGCCTGGCAGGCTACAGTCCAAAGGGTCACAGAGTTGGACATGACTGGAGCAACTTAGCATGTGTGCATGTTTTGAAGTAATTTGTTACACTCAGAGTAATAGTGACAATCACAGAAAACAGATCAACTCAATACTTGGAATCATGAGTTTAGCATAAAGGACAAGTTCATGCCTCTCTCTTTCTCTCTGAGCACATGCATGTGTTTGCATGCATGCATCAGTTCAGTTCAGTCGCTCAGTCGTATCCGACTCTTTGCGACCCCACGAATCACAGGACACCAGGCCTCCCTGTCCATCTCCATCCCCCGCAGTTCACTCAAACTCACGTCCATCGAGTCAGTGATGCCATCCAGCCCTCTCATCCTCTGTCATCCCCTTCTCCTCCTGCCCCCAATCCCTCCCAGCATCAGAGTCTTTTGCAATGAGTCAACTCTTCTCATGAGGTGGCCACAGTATTGGAGTTTCAGGTTTAGCATCATTGACTTCCCTGGTGGCTCAGAGGTTAAAGTGTCTGCCTGGAATGCAGAAGACCAGGGTTCAATCCCTGGGTCGGGAAGATCCCCTGGAGAAGGAAAAGGCAACCCACTCCAGTACTCTTGCCTGGAGAATCCCATGGATGGAGGAGCCTGCTAGGCTACAGTCCATGGGGTTGCAAAGAGTTGGACATGACTGAGCGACTTCACTTTCACTTTCACTTTCACTTCCAAAGAACATCCAGGACTGATCTTCTTTAGAATGGACTGGTTGGATCTCCTTGCAGTCCAAGGGACTCTCAAGAGTCTTTTCTAACACCACACTTCAAAAGCATCAATTCTTTGGCGCCCTGCTTTCTTCACAGTCCAACTGTTACATCCATACACGACTACTGGAAAAACCATAGCCTTGACTAGGCGGAACTTTGTTGGCAAAGTAATGTCTCTGCTTTTGAATATGCTATCTAGGCTGGTCATAACTTTTCTTCCAAGGAGTAAGCGTCTTTTAATTTCATGGCTGCAGTCACCATCTGCAGTGATTTTGGAGCCCCCCAAAATAAAGCCTGACACTGTTTCCCCATCTATTTCCCATGAAGTGATGGGACCAGATGCCATGATCTTCGTTTTCTGAATGTTGAGCTTTAAGCCAACTTTTTCACTCTCTTCTTTCACTTTCATCAAGAGGCTTTTTAGTTCCTTTTCATTTTCTGCCATAAGGCTGGTGTCATCTGCATATCTGAGGTTATTGATATTGCTCCCGGCAATCTTGATTCCAGCTTGTGCTTATTCCAGCCCAGCATTTCTCATGATGTACTCTGCATAGAAGTTAAATAAGCAGGGTGACAATATACAGCCTTGACGTACTCCTTTTCCTATTTACAACCAGTTTGTTGTTCCATGTCCAGTTCTAACTGTTGCTTCCTGACCTGCATACAGGTTTCTCAAGAGGCAAGTCAGGTGGTCTGGTATTCCCATCTCTTTCAGAATTTTCCACAGTTTATTGTGATCCACACAGTCAAAGGCTTTGGCATAGTCAATAAAGCAGAAATAGATGTTTTTCTGGAACTCTCTTGCTTTTTCCATGATCCAGCAGATGTTGGCAATTTGATCTCTGGTTCCTCTACCCTTTCTAAAACCAGCTTGAACATCTGGAAGTTCACGGTTCACGTATTGCTGAGGCCTGGCTTGGAGAATTTTGAGCATTACTTTACTAGCATGTGAGATGAGTGCAATTGTGCAGTAGTGTGAGCATTCTTTGGCATTGCCTTTCTTTGGGATTGGAATGAAAACCGACCTTTTCCAGTCCTGTGGCCACTGCTGTGTTTTCCAAATTTGCTGGCATATTGAGTGCAGCACTTTCACAGCATCATCTTTCAGGATTTGAAAGAGCTCCACTGGAATGCCATCACCTTCACTAGCTTTGTTCATAATGATGCTTTCTAAGGCCCACTTGACTTCACATTCCAGGATGTCTGGCTCTGGGTGAGTGATCACACCATCATGATTATCTTGGTCATGAAGATCTTTTTTGTACAGTTCTTCTGTGTATTCTTGCCACCTCTTCTTAATATCTTCTGCTTCTGTTAGGTCCATACCATTTCTGTCCTTTATCGCGCCCATCTTTGCATGAAATGTTCCCTTGGTATCTCTAATTTTCTTGAAGAGCTCTCTAGTCTTTCCCATTCTGTTCTCCTCTATTTCTTTGCACTGATCTTTGCATGAGTGCATAAATACATGCCTATGTGAAGGCTTTGAACTGGGCACTGGTCAAATTTATGACAAGGATGCACAAACCTACGCCTCCGGTGCCTTCTCTGTTCCTTGCTCATCTCAGAAATAGTTCCAGGCAGTTGAAGGGTAAACACTCCCTTGCAAGTGGTAGTTTTGAGCCCTTTTTTGGTTATAGTGGGTAATGTAAGGGCTTTTACCTGCTCTGCATTTTTGTTTCAGGTCCCTTCTTGTTCCACTGGAGAATTCCTTTTGTGTCCCATGTGTCCTCGGGAGGTATCAGTTATGATGCCTCATTGTTGTACTGACATTAACACCACCTCCGTAGGATGCACAGGATCACAGAATCACTCAGGCTGACCCAGAGTTCACCATTTCCATTGTAGAAATTGGTTTAGGGATGCCCACGCCCTTCAAACAAGGCCCAGTTGTGGGTACCCTGGGATGGAAAACTAAACCCTGGAAAAGAGAGATCATCTGTGGTCATCTGAATTTATTACTTCTAATTCTTCACCTGTCTTCACACTCACCTTCTTTGCTATGTATCTTTGCAGTTCCTCCAATTACCTTGCCCCTCCCTTTTGGACTTGATCATACGGCTTTTTGGTCAACGGAATATTGGTGAACTCACCCACTTGTATTTCTGTTTTTGTCTTGAGAAGAACTTCCTTGGGGTAGCTTCTGCCTCTTCACCCTTGGCCGGAGAAGAAGCACACATCCGGCTGCCTTAAGTGAAGCAAAGTCTCTGCATGGTCAGATGTCAAACTGATAAGAAATAAATGCTTTTTAGTGTGTGTTATTAAGATCTCTGGATCTTATGCAGCATTTTTGGAAAACAAATAGCTAACTGATATACCTTCTTTCCATGGAGTGGCTAAATCAGGAAAACATAAATTCAGATTGCTTACGGTTGTCTTGCGGAGACAGCTCAGCTGAGAATGAGGCCAGGCAGGGGCCAGAGGAGCCGAGATGGAGAGCAAAACAAATCCATTTGAGCCCATGGATCCAGCTGCTGCCTAAAGCATTTGGATCTACCCTTGGCATTTCCAGTGACAAGGAAACAGATTCCTTCTTTTGCTTAAGAGAGTTTGAATATAGTTTCTGTCACTGGAAACAAGAATAGCCTAGGCCAGTACACGTGTCACATATAAGCCATGTCTGATGTTTTCCCTGCCGGTTGAGTTCACTACTCCCTCCTGCCCACACTCTTTCGAGGACCTGAATAACCTGCTTTTATACAGATACCATTCCAGAAGATATAAAAGATTTTACAGTTGAAGTTTTCTCACAAAAGTACATTGTCACATCTCTCCTCCCCTCCTCCTGTATAAAAAGTAACAGAGCCTGACCTGCAAAGGACATGGCTTGATGTCCACCTGCTGGGGCAGGGTTTGGGTTGTCATTTGAGAAGACTAACTGGGTTCTGACTCTCCTGGGGTCTCTGCAGGACATAAAGTTGTAGCCGAATACAGGAGACTTCAGCTTTCTCCTTCTTCCTGGAGGCAGGCAGCAGCCTACCAAATTTAGTAAACAGAACTGGCAACTTCATGCTTGATTTACAGTTCCTAACCCTACAAAGTTTATTTATGTCCCAGTGGAGTACAATTCATGCTCTACCATGAATTTCTAAATGAAGAGGCCCCCCAAACTGTATACCTGTCTATTTCTCCCAGTTCTCTGGGTACTTTCGCAATGTAGACTATGAAAGTGAAAGTGTTAGTTGCTCAGTCAAGTCTGACTCTTAGGGACCCTGTGGACTTTAGCCCTCCAGGCTCCTCTGTCCATGAAATCCTCCAAGATGGAATACTGGAGTGGGTTGCCATTTCCTTCTCCAGGGGATCTTCCTGACCCAGAGATCGAACCCACCTCTCCTGCATTGCATGCAGGTCCTTTACAGTCTGAGCCACTAGGGAAGCCCTGCAGACTGTAAGGTACACCAAACGCCTCATCCCTGAGTGAACAGCATGGCCATATTTGGAGGGCTGCATTTTCACCAGTGCTCAGGCTCCTAGTTTAGTCTCAGGTTATTCTTTTCTCACAAGTCTCTTTCATCTCCCGGCCATCCCACCCAGCTCAAGGGCTGTCTATCCTACACCTTCCCAGCAAGATCACAAACCCAGCTTCCCATGCACATACATCTGCTTTGTATGTGAAATGGAAGGAGGGTGCATGGACAGGCCGAGCGGAGGCCCCAGGTCCCTGCCAGCACCTGAGCCGTGTGCTGTTCCCTTGGTGGCGGCCACACTGCCTGCTAACGAGCGGTCCAGCGGGCTTGCGTTCTTTCAACTTTAATCATGAAGCAGGAGTGTAATGAGGCTGCATGGCAGAGAACCGCTGTGAAGCTTGACAAGGCATTTTATCAACATGTCATTACATTCAGACATCGGTGAGGCCGGAGGATGACACGCAGCGCCAGCACCCACGGAGGGCTTGGCAGACCGATTCTTCCTGCGCTCCTGGGAGAGCTGTCGGGGAGAGAGGCTGACCACCCTGAGCAGGAGACTCCCTGAGTGTCGGGGTGGGGTCGGGAGTGCTGATGGCAGCCCGGGTTCCTGTGGAACCCCTCAGGGCATGCTGAGCCTCCTCCTGAACTCACGCTCCCACGTCAGCAAGAGGGATGAGGCCCCACCCCAGTCACGTTGTGAAGGGCCCTTAGGTGCGCTGGGCTTCTACACAAACGTCTCCGGAAATCTTCACAACGTGCTGTGAAGGAGATGGATGTGCACCCTGCCATGGCCTCTCGCATCCATCCACCCCTGTTTTCTACCCAAAATAAGAGCAGCTTGCTATTGTTCAGGCTGACAAGCTGCCAAGGAAGCCAGCTTGAAACCGCAAGCTTCCTTGCAGCTGTGGGAGACCACATCACATAACCCTGGCCGGTGAACAGTAAGTGTAAGTCTACCCAGGAGGGCTCTCAGGGGAGCTATTGTTGTCCTGACCAAAAAAATAAAAATAAAAAGACACATTCAGCTGGCATATGCTTCTAGCCTATTACCTACCCTTGCTCCTTCTTTCCGCATGGAAGCAGATCAAGATACCTGGAGAAGCAGTGACTGTCTCGCAACCAACCAAGAGAGGATGGCAGGGCAGGAAGCTAGAAGGACCTGAGAACCCTGACGAATGCAGTAGTATTGTCATCGTCTCCACTTTGTTGTTGTTTAGTCGCTAGGTGGTGTCCAACACTTGGTGACCCCATGGACTATAGCCTGCCAGACTCCTCTGTCCCTGGGATTTCCCAGGCAAGAATACTGGACTGGGTTGCCATTTCCTTTTCCAGGGGATCTTCTCGACCCAGGGATCAAACCTGTGCCTCCTACATTGGCAGTTAGGTTCTTTACCACTGTGCCACCAGGGAAGCCCAATTCCTAGGATAGGGAAGCTAATTAGCAAGCATGAAGGAAAGGACATTAAGCGTGGAGGGCTCAGAAAATGCTGTCACAATAAGACTGGAAATTCCTGGCAATGCAATGAGGTTAAATAAAAGCTACCATAAAGAGAGAATGAGGGGTGTCACTCAGTAGGAGTTATATGTAAATCTAAAGGAAGCAAGTGATCTCCTAATAGTGTTTTAGGAATAACCGAGAAGATTTTCCATTTCTTCCCTACCTCTTTCTTCACCCTATTAAAATGAATTTCAGAAGCACTATTAAACCAGAGAGGAAACGAAAAAAAAAAAGTTTGTGTTGAAGATACTGACTTTAAAATTTTTATTCTATTTAAAAGGTTTAACTTTCTGTGCCCTTTCTACCCAAGTAGGGGTGAAGTTATCTTGAAACATCACATTCTTACTACCTTGAAAATTGGATCTGTAAAAAAAAGGTGGTGGGAGGGGATCTTGTGAGGGACTTCTTTTCCTTTAATGAGCTGTGGTTTCCTGATGTAGTCTGGATCTGCTTTAAAAGCGTCTTCATTCACATGCAGTTTCACTCAAGGAGAATTAAGCAGGTCAAACCCAAACAAGTTTTTCATTTATACCAAGAATAAATGATTTTCCCCTGGAAGCTCCTGGAGAGGAAAATTCTAAGGAGAGATTTGATCCTAAACTCCAGCACCCCATGAGCCCTGAATCCAGGGATATTGTTCCTGCTTTGATCACAGGTATATGAAGGAAAAGAAGAAGTAAAGACCCAATATGTTCTTAGCTATGTCTTGTCTTTAGATGAGAAAGACCATACTGAGTTTCTCCCAAGAGGTAAGAAAGACAGTGAAGTGAGGTCGCTCAGTCGTGTCCGACTCTTTGCGACCCCATGAACTGTAGCCTACTACGCTCCTCTGTCCATGGGATTTCCAGGCAAGAGTACTGGAGTGGGTTGCCATTTCCTCCTCCAGAGGATCTTCCTGACCCAGGGATCAAACCCAGGTCTCCCGTACTGTAGACAGATGCTTTATCATTTGAATCACCAGAGAAGTCTAAGAAAGACAGGCATCATTTAAAAGTAATTTCTGAAGGGATATATGGCTTAATACCAACTTTCCCCCACTTCATTAACTTAGTGCCATCTTTTCACAATCATCAAAGCTGTCTACCAGCAGTTTGGGACTATCCATGAGGTGAAAAGTGAAAGTGAAAGTTGCTCAGTCATGTCCAACTCTTTGCGACCCCATTAGACTACATGGTCCATAGAATTCTCCAGGCCAGAATACTGGAATGGATAGCCTATCCCTTCTGCAGCAGATCTTCCCAACCCAGGAATCAAAGCGGGGTCTCCTGCATTGCAGGCAGATTCTTTACCAACTGAGCTATGAGGGAAGCCCATCCTTGAGGTCAGTCAGTCAGTCAGTTCAGTCATTCAGTTGTGCCCGACTCTTTGCGACCCCATGAATCACAGCACGCCAGGCCTCCCTGTCCATCACCAACTCCCAGAGTTCAGTCAGACTCACGTCTATCAAGTCGCTGATGCCATCCAGCCATCTCATCTATATTTATCTAAATACCACAGTGCAATTGGAATAAACTCAGAGCTATAGGAAATGACAAATATCTAAAGGAATGGTTCCAAATGTCAGGATTCAAAGCCAGTCTGACTACCAGCATCATGACAAGGTTGCATGAGGTCTAGAGCAGGTCATTCCACGTGCCCCTTCTCCTTACTGTAACATTTTTATTTGGGAAAATTCAGATAAAGCCAAATACAGCCTTAAATAATAGAATTTTGAGCAAGGGCTGTAAGCAGAAGTGATTCAGGGCCCCTGAAGATGTCTGAGGTAAGGCCACCACCCTCAAACAAAGAACAACTTGAGAACACAAAAGCTGCTGATACACAGAAGATGTCACCCACATCCATACCGCGCAAGACAGTATGAGAGGCCTCAAAGGAATGAAGGCATGGCCTGGACTGATACATCATCATTTGTTCAGACATTTTAACAATAATACCAAATAGTGATTGAGTCCTTGCCTTGTGTCAGGAAATGTTTTAAAAACTTTGTCTAGAGTGTGTTGATTTGCTTCCACATCTCAGTGGGGGTGAAATCTATGGGATTCTTATTAGATCCTTCAATAGAAGAGAACACTAAGGCTTGGAAAAGTTGAGTAACTTGAACAAGTCACCATGATGGTTAGTGGTTGAACCATGACTCAGATGTGGGCAGCTAGATCCCAGCTCACCAAGAGTCAAACTATCACATGCTAGACAGTGTCTTGGGCACTGGGATACAAACATGATGGAAACATTTCTTCCTGGCTTATGGCCACTTTTTTCTACTTAAAGATTCATACAATTTAGTTATGGCTAATTTTTTTCTACTCAAAGATTTATAAAATCTGGTTACTTCTTGAGATCTCCTAATGTGTAAAGGCTTTCCCTACCTCATACCCCTCAAATTCTGGAGCTGCTTGTGAAATCTCCTTGGCCATGACTGTCCCATTAGTGGTTCTCAATTTGACTGCAGGGGACTCTCAATCAAGGTTTCCAAGGGGTGTGGTCAGGGCATGGGTAATTTTTGTAAATCCCCAGGTTGTTTAATGTTTAGCCAGAGTTGGGAAGCTTTGCAGTGGTCCATGGGGTAGCAGATAATCCTCCCTTCTGACTGTGCCCCTATGTCTGTGTTAGCTTTCTGCCCTCAATCTCATTCTCTGTGGCAGAGAATAAGGCCAGGTCTGCACGTAGGACCATTTTCAACTCTGGGCTGTGAATTGCTTTGCTTTCTGTTTAGGACATGGTATAGCCAGGGCCTCAATAGCAAATATAAAGAAACTGAAGTCTGGAAAAACTGAAGCGCAGTTCTCACAGTCTGGTTGCCCACAGTTGGTTTTGGTCAAGGGTGGGGCAGGGGCGGGGAGGGGGGGAAAGATGTCAGGTTGTTAACAGCAACCCCAGCCTTTTGCTTCTCTTAAACCCCCTTGGGAGGAATGAAAGAGCCAGTGGAAATGAGATGACACTGTGTTAAGAGGGTCATTTACTCCTAATGATAAGATAAACAAAGTAGGTAATTGTTTCCTGACTAGAGAAAGGTCACTTGGTGACCTTGTGAATAGGTCTTATGAAGAGATACTTTTTAACCTCCATTTTGTCTTCCTTACCAATTACCTCTCATTACGAAAACAAAACTTCTACATGGCACATGTTATTTCTCTTTTACAAAAAGATTTCAGTAATGACCATATTTGGCTAAAAAAAATAAATTCAAAGAGGGGGAGTATTTTGGTGAAAATTACCAGCAACCAACAAGGCCACTTGGGATAATTCTGAGTTATAATCTTTGACTCTCTGTGGCCCATTTACTTCTCTTCAAGTATCTTTTCCCAAACATCATGCCAGTGGTCTACCGACTTCAGCTTATTGGCAAGTGCCAACTGGGTCACCAACTATAGTTATTAAGTGGTTGTGCAACCTAATTTAAGACCACTAGACCTGCTACCTACCCAGCCAACCCTAGAATGGCTAACAGATGTACAGAGTGCTTAGAAACTACCCCTGAAAGGATTTATTCCCATCGCCACAGCCTTCACATGACACTCTGACCTCATTCAAGGAACACCTGTAGCTATTTCTCAAGGAATTCAGCAAGGACATGAAATGGTCTCAAGTTCAAAGTTATCCCATAGTTTTTATTCTTTTATAGGAAGCTGCTTGACGTCTCAGTCCTATTCACCACGTGGATTTTATAATAATTACCTGCTAAGTCCATGGCTAAATATAAAATACAGGAGTAAAATCGTATTTTAAATACAGGAGTATATAAAGCCTGGGCCTTCGTGAGTCCATTTTGAACTATAGTAAGGATGTAAAAAGTGTGTGAAATGTTAAATAACTAATGGTATTCTGGACCCCTCCACCCCACAAACATTCTTCAGTGAGTCATCTCGACAGCCTTTGAGACAGTTCAGCCCAAAGAAGTGGATCCATTGGGAACCAACAGAGATATTCAAGAAGGCTTTTGCCAAATATCCTGTTGCTATTCAAAAGGTATTTTGGCATTTAATAGACTAATTATCCATTTAGTTCCTTGAGAATTGGATTTCTGAGTGCCAGGGCCAGGGACACCATCAGTATTCATGTTGGGAATGAGTCCGGCCAGTATGAATGAGGTTTGGAGGTTTCTTCCCCTCTGCAGGACCCCCACCCCAAGAACAAAAGCTCACTTCTCCCCTGCTCCCGCTGTCTTAACAGAAACTTTGAGTTATATGGGAGAAGGCAGAGAGACGATTAAAGGACTGGAAAATGAGACCTATGAGAAATAGCGAAAGGAGCAGGGATTATAGAACCCATGGAAGACAAGGCTGAGGGGGCCTTTAAGAGCCTGCTGCTTCTCTCTGGAACAAACTCCCACACCAAGGAACACGGCCAGCTGTTCAGCATCTCCACTGAAGACCAACCGGGAGGAAACGAGTTCAAGCTACAGCATTAGGGATTTAGGACACAAGAAAGAATTTCCTGACTTTGAGAAATGTTTAACATCAGGAAAAGTTACCCACAAGGGTTGAAGAATCTCTTTCTCTTGGGGTATTTTAAAATAGGAGATTTTTGTAGCTGTCTTGAATGATTTAAAGGCCCAGACTAATACTTGGGGGATGGAAGAGATATGACCAAATAATCTCTTTCGGGGGATCTTCTGGTATGAAAAACTAAGAAGGCATTTTTAGAATTGTTTTGTAAAAAAAATAAGATACTTAAATAGAGACTTATAATCTCTACTGATGCTCATTTGTCAATTTAGTATAAGATTTCTGTTGAATTAGTATTTAAAGAGGAGGAAACATCAGGATTTCAGGCCAAAAAAACCTTCCTCATTTACAGTTTCATCTTTTTCAGTTATTTGTGCTTGAGAAGACAGAATAATTACCTCAAGCTCAGCGTTCTCACCTGTAAATTGGAGCCCAAAATAAATAACTGCATTGCTTACACCATGAAGTTACTTGAAGTACCAATTAAGAAACGAAAATGCTTTTAACAGGAAAAATAATTATGTTATACAAGTGCAAAACATCATTATAAAGGTATTTTTATATAAACATCATATTTCTCTTTCTCTCGATTTCATTTCTTTAAGAACTGACTCAAGTCTGACAAAAGAAACCCTAAACTCTCAAGGTACACCTGGCTATTCTTGCCATACCCCTGACCCACTGTCAGGAGGAAAGTTAGAGAATTTCACTTTGAAGTCAGGCCTTGGAAGATTTCCTGATAGTCTGACAAACACAAGGGCTTCCAACTAGAATTTCAAACCTGGGCAAACATCTGAGCTCCCAATCAACGACTTGGCTCCGTTGGATCCAGGTGAATGGGCTGTCATCCTGTTCCAACCATTCCCAAATGATTTTCTTGCGAGTTGGGGTGGATCACATGGCTTGAAAGGCAGCTAGGGAAAATCGCCCAAGAGACCCCAGTGCAGGATCTGGAAAATGGCTCACATTACAACATGCTGATGCCATTTGCTTGGCTAAGAGGCTGTCAGAGGAGACCGCTGACAAGCCTCAGAAGCTCAGCCTTTTCCTCTCTCCTCTTGCAATGTCTCTTTAATTTGGTGAGTCTCAACTAATTGGGAAAGTGTTAAGAAACCACATCACCACTTTCGGGCCTGTTCTCAGGAGACCCGTATTTAACACAGAAGACCCGCCACTCTCCCACTGCTGTATATGTTCTTGCTGCCACCTTCCCTGTCAATTTTTTTTTTTTTAACAGTTGCTTTTTATTTACGTATTTATTTTTGGCCCTGCCAGGTGGCATGTGGGACATCTAGTTCCCCAACCAGGGATGGAACCCACGGCCCCTGCATTGAAAGCACGGAGTCTTAGCCACTGGACCACCAGGGAAGTCCTTACCTGCATTTTCCTTTTTTTCAAAACTACCTCCCCTGATGAGATAACTTCCCAGAGTTGGTTGTTCTCCAAGTATCCATGTTAATCTACTGGAAGAACTTTGTTGAGAATCTACTCCAGAAAAATCCAAACTCAGTTATTTTCAGGTTTCCCCCCTTGCTAATGGAAAATTTATTTTATCCCCAAAATACTAAGCAAAGAGGAGAAAAAGTCTTTTAGTGGAAGGAGTTGGTTAATAGCTAGAGAACCATAATGAGAACTGCTATTAAATCTTCAAGCTCAGGAAAACTCTGCTCCCTAAAAAAATGGAATAAAAAATGAAAAGGGCAGTATTTATTTGACAGCAACTGGGCTACATAACCCATCCAATTCAACATGCAAACAGTCGTGGGGCGAGAACATGCATAACCACAGCCTGAAATAAGCAGCAGTGACCCCCAGTGTCACCCACCTGCCCTCCAGTCAAAACATGCGTTTGCAGCAAAACATTGAATCTCAAAAGGGAATGCTACTGAGTATTTCCATTTGCATCCTGAGATTAGCCCAACTTTTTCTAGAGCCTGACTCTTAAGAAAAATTTTTTTCCTCTCTGCTGGTCCCTTGACAATTTCTTAGGTGTGAGAAGGAGAACAAGAGCTAAAACAAATGCTACTTCTGGGGAAAAGCCACATTGCAGATGAATTTCTATTGTTTAGCTCATTCGCATGTTTTCCCTTCTCCCTGGGGTTGAGAGCATTTTTTTTTTTTTTATCCCATTGTACATGCGGCAGAGTTATAACTCAACATAGTGAAACTCACACCAAACTGAGTGTGAGGGGCGTGAAACAGATTTCCTGACTCATGCAGTTTTAACTTTCGAATTAATCCTTGCAGGGGAAGGTGGGAGGGTCCCCCTCCCCATATAGTTAGCTACCATAGCAAGTTGTTGGAAGGAAATTACATTGATGAAATGCTTAGACAGTGATTAATATGCGCCATAACTCATGACGAGATCCCTGTTTCAGCATTCTCCTCATCACAGAGGGATGTCCAATTACTCACTATTGATCAGCGATTGCATTGCATGGAATAGAATGGCAGCCTCAATTCATTTCATCCTATTGAGTTTTAGCCAATAACAATTGATATTTGGCACATGCTTCCCAGAGACATTTGTCTGCCATCAGGGAGTTGATTAACAGGTTGGCAGTTTGGATGTTTGTGAAAAAGGGAGGAAAAGTGTAAATTCTGCTTGTGAATTTGTTCTCATACCTGATGTGAAGGAAAAGGCAGTGTTCTCCCCTCCTCATCTAAATTTAGTCTCTACAATCAGCTGTTGGCCCCTGCCAACCTGTTCACATTCAACACTGTTCTGCCCTTATTTTTTATTGATAATCATGTGAATAATTAAAGTCCAAGTACATGAAACCCACATAAATCATCTTCAGTGGGCACATAATGAACCTGGGCTCAGCCATTGCTCACAGCATAAATTAAGGCCAAAACATTCACGGTGTAAACTAAGCAAGTCGTTGCCTGCTGCAGAATTCATACTGACCTGCTTGTCACTCAGAACCCATCACCTTCGAGTGAGTCAGCTAGCAAAGCACCCTCTTTTCCCCAACCGTCACCACAACCACTAACGTTTTTGGCTTCCATTTGACTCCACCGTGGATGTTACATAAGCAGATGACATGCTGTTTGTTTTGAAAGCCCCACTTGCTTCATTTGGCCATGCTTGCTGCAGCCTTAGTGTATGCTCTGTGCTTACTTTTTTCAAAGCCCAAGCAGCGCTGTCCAGGGCTATTAACCTCTCTCGCTAATGTCATCAATCATGTGCTTGGCACCTGGGCTTTGCTAGACAAATCTAACAACATCTGCCATGCATTCTGCAACTTCCTTTTGATTCCTCACACCTTATTTTCACTTTCATCTCTTGCTGGTGAGATTTATATCTGATCCCGTTCAGATGCCAGGGAGCTGGTAACATGCCATTCCTCCACAGGGCAGCATGCCTTGTGAGAAATTGGGGAGGCCCCTAACTAGGGGCTGGCAGGTATTCCTGGTGCCAAGATCCAATGGCCACTAAAGCCTTTGACTGGAGACGCTCCTTGATTGAGAGGATGCTGCAGCCTGAGAAACTGCTCATAAGCATACACAGGAACACGGCACAATTAAAGCATCTTTGGAAAACATCTTTCAGTTCAGACAGTAGGTTACACACTTCCTGCCCAGATGGAAGGAACATCCAAGAGCACCTTGTCAGCCAAAGCCCTGCTCGGTGTTTCTTCTGATTCCCTCCTTCACCGTCCCCATGGGCAAGTCCCACTTTATGTCTGTGACATCATAATTCTTAAGACCAGTAGTTGCCTGGCATCACAGGGTCCTACCTGCCATCATGGTTGTGGCATTCACACACCTAAGATGACACCAAGATGTGTACTCTGATTGAAATGTTCAGGAGCCCAAGATCAATAACTGTAGCTCCTCTTGGAGGTGATAATGACTCCTCATCCATTTCCTTATGGCAGACACGTCCTCCAGCCAGTGTTCTTAGGACTTCCGGATTGATGATCTTCAAGGAAAAAACAAGGTCCTAAAATATCAGGTCTCTCATTTTATTAGTCACCTTGTAAAAACTTAAATTTGCCCTCAGCCTTTTGTGGTGGAAGACGAAGAACATGCAGGAGAAAGAGACAGATTGTTAAATAAAAAATATCTGCTTTCATGAAACTGTCACTAGTAATGAAGAATGCATTTCAAAGTTCTCTACAAGGCATCCAGGGCTATTTAAATGATCAAGGAAAGTGAGCACTCACACCTCAAAGATTTTTTTTAATTTAATATTCAGTAACTTCACTCTTGGCTTATTAAGCCTAATATTTATCTTTTTCAATGAGAATCATAAATTGTGAATCTTTTTTTAAAGAAAAATACATGTTTATTTAGTTTACAAGCCCATGTGTCTTCCCTACATAAAACTTACTTTTTTATGGTAAGGCTATAAAATGAGAGATAATATTTTAAGGTCCTCCTTGTCTTAAAGAATTCTTCAATTGCTAGTGTTTGGGTGAGAGAAGGATAAGAGAGCTGATTCAGTCAATGCTGATGCAAGTGTATCTTAATTCTAAAGAGCTCTCAAATATTTAATAAAAAAAATTTGTAATAGGCTTAAGTGAAGTAGGCAGCAAGACACACATCATATGATGCTTGTGATAAAGAGACCTGTAATTGAGGTGGTGTGAAAGAGCGAGTGCTGCCCTCAAATACAGCGATATTACATTTTTTTCCACTTGGATGCCCTCCCCACATACACTAATCCGCAGATCTGAGGGGGAATAATCCACTACCATCCAATTTTCTAGGAGAATTTTTTTTTCCTTCCTGAATGAGGCAATTTGTTCGAGAAGGAGCGTTAAGTATTAACTCTTTCTCAACTAGATCGTCCTCACAAAAGAAAGATTAATTCTGGCATGGGAGATTAAGGTCACCAAATCAAAAAGCCTAGTCAGCTGCCCTCAATTTCTAGCCACATCCCCTCTCGTTTAGAAAAATAACCAGAGAAACTGTGATTTTTCCAGGAAAGCAGAAACAAGAAAATTCACTATTGAACTCTCAAAAATCTTGCAAATGAAATGGGGTAGCAGTTCAACCAGACTCTGGCTCTACATATTTTCTACCTCTGAGACTGAGCTAGAGAAATACACACAGAGACATGCACACACCGAGGTGGTAATTTGACAAACATTTTCTATGATGCTTAATTCAAGGATAATAAAATATGACCCCAGGTTGCTCAGAGTGTAGTCAGGGAGACACGTTAGCAAATTACAGAAAGCATGGAAATCATTAAGAACCAAGTGTTCAAAAATTATGGAAATACAGAAAGCAAGCTTGGCTTAGCAGACATCAGCAAAGACTCTGTTATAGGGAAGGTAAGAAGGCAAGCAAGAGAAAAACAAGCATGGCACCACCAGCGGCCTCAGAGAGCAAAATCACAATGTGGTTGACTGTCTATTATACGTTATTTATGGCAGTGACTTATTTGGCAAGATCCGATTCCCAACTCTCAATGTCGGACCTCAGGTCCCCTCACACTCCCCACCTCACCCCCTCAACTTTTTCATGGTCTCCATGGGGTATGGAACATGTGCCCACCTGAGAGGTCCCAGCAGTTACCACCCGCATCCACTGCCTTGACCTCCTCTGTACTCTGGCCTCCTAGGGCTGGGCAGCCTTGAGTCTGCTGGCGCTGCTGTGCCTGTTGGCACCACTGCCAGTGCTGTGGAGTTCCGTGCCAGCCAGTCCCACTGTATCAATGCAACACCTCCTGATTCCCACAAGACAGTGTGGCCCCGGAGAGCCCCACGGCTGCCACTTCCCCTCCCCCTTCATCTTCTCTAGTGTTCTCAGACCTTGGAAGTGTCAGGTCCCCAAGCTGCGTCAAATGCTACACGGAGACCACACGTGTTACGCAGTCTTGCAGAAGTCGCAGCGAAGAACGCTTTCCGCTTTCATACACGGTTCCTGTTCTCTGAAGACTCCAACACGGGGGACTAGGGACAGCCTCACTGTATTGCCAGAGTCACCCCCAACCCTACCCAGGCTTTCTCATCCCTCAAGTGGACTTCTCTCTCACAATGTGATTTGGCCCTTGTGCAGACACATACAGGGTAGTTCACTATGCGCCTGATTATCTCAGTCCTTGTGATGGATGTGGTTTATGATCAAGCTGAGACCCTCCCCAACATGTGACAGAACAAGCAACCTGATAATGGGAAGTTCCTTTAGAAGCCTCCTTTAAATGACCACAACTAAGAAGAAAAGTCTTATGCGTCAACACTCTTAATTATGGGAGGTGGAAAAACTGATCTAAAATAGCTTTTTTAAGAAAAAAAAACAAACAAACAGGAAATTCATGAGTTCAGACACTTGAATAGTCAGATGGATCCACTTCTACACAGCTTGATTCAACCCTCAGACAATGGGAAAAGGACTCAGGTTCTCAGCTTTTATTTCTAGGCTCCACTTCCTTGGCTCTGTGATCAGGCTGGTTGGTGCCAAGGTAACTACCAGCATATCTTAGTACTGTATCATTCTCTGTGTATTACAAGCAGGAAAAAGACAAGGCAGGGCTTCTCTTTCCCAGAAACCCTGGCAAAACATCTTCCTGTATCTCATTGGCTTGAGCCATCATGATGGCCAAAGTAACATGATGTACTGAATGGCTTAGGAATGTGCCTCTTATTCCAGTCCTGGATCTGGAGATAGAGGCCACTCTACAGGGAAGCATAAGATGGAGTGTGGCTAAAGGCACAATCTCCTGGAAGGAATGAGGAGGAGGATAGAAATTCAGTTCAGTTCAGTCACTCAGTTGTGTCCGACTCTTTGCGACCCCATGAATCACAGCATGCCAGGCCTCCCTGTCCATCACCATCTCCTGGAGTTCACTCAGACTTACGTCCATCGAGTCCGTGATGCCATCCAGCCATCTCATCCTCGGTCGTCCCCTTCTCCCCCTGCCCCCAATCCCTCCCAGCATCAGAGTCTTTTCCAATGAGTCAACTCTTCGCATCAGGTGGCCAAAGTGCTGGGGCTTCAGCTTTAGCCTCATTCCTTCCACAGAAATCCCAGGGTTGATCTCCTTCAGAATGGACTGATTAGATCTCCTTGCCTGGTGAACTATGGAATGAGGTTCATGACATTGTACAGGAGACAGGGATCAAGACCATGCCCATGGAAAAGAAATGCAAAAAAGCAAAATGGCTGTCTGGGGAGGCATTACAAATAGCTGTGAAAAGAAGAGAGGTGAAAAGCAAAGGAGAAAAGGAAAGAAATAAGCATCTGAATGCACAGTTCCAAAGAATAGCAAGAAGAGATAAGAAAGCCTTCTTCAGCGATCAATGCAAAGAAATAGAGGAAAACAACAGAATGGGAAAGACTAGAGATATCTTCAAGAAAATTAGAGATACCAAGGGAACATTTCATGCAAAGATGGGCTCGATAAAGGACAGAAATGGTCTGAACCTAACAGAAGCAGAAGATATTAAGAAGAGGTGGCAAGAATACACAGAAGAACTGTACAAAAAAGATCTTCACGACCCAGATAATCATGATGATGTGATCACTAATCTTGAGCCAGACATCTTGAAATGTGAAGTCAAGTGGGCCTTAGAAAGCATCACTACGAACAAAGCTAGTGGAGGTGATGGAATTCCAGTTGAGCTATTTCAAATCCTGAAAGATGATGCTGCGAAAGTGCTGCGCTCAATATGCCAGCAAATTTGGAAAACTCAGCAGTGGCCACAGGACTGGAAAAGGTCAGTTTTCATTCCAATCCCAAAGAAAGGCAATGCCAAAGAATGCTCACACTACCACACAATTGCACTCATCTCACATGCTAGTAAAGTAATGCTCAAAATTCTCCAAGCCAGGCTTCAACAATACGTGAACCGTGAACTTCCTGACATTCAAGCTGGTTTTAGAAAAGGCAGAGGAACCAGAGATCAAATTGCCAACATCCTCTGGATAGAAGTTAAGTGACCAAAATTTAAAAATCAATAGTATACCACAATTTGTGTTCCTGAACTATTGTGGTTGTATTGGCACAAAGGTGATTTAGCAACCTGGAGTAGAGCTATTTGCATTGTTGAAAGGGATCAATGGATATTAGATTTGGGGTTTGAGACATAGTCAAAGGAGTATGGGAATGGGCAAGAGAAGGGAGGTGGCTTGGGCAAAGAGACTCACCTGGAGTTCTGGATACCTGGGAGAATATTAGCAATGACCTGTCTTCCAGGGAATGGGGAAGGTCTAGCCCCACTTGAAACAATCAGATCAGAAACCAGAGAAGAATCAGCCATGGGCCAATTAAAACACACAAGATAAAAAATAGTAGAATTTAACATAAAACATAAAACAAAAAATATTTCAAGAAAATGTTGGAGACTGTATAACCTATGGGGTTTCCCAGGTGGCACTAGTGGTAAAGAATATTTCTGCCAATGCAGGAGATGTAAGAGATGCAGGTTTGATTCCTGGATTGGGAAGTCTCCAGAGGAGGGCATGGCAACCCACTCTAGTATTCTTGCCTGGAGAATCCCATGGACAGAGGAGCCTGGTGGGCTACAATCTATAGGGTCACAGAGTTGGACATGACTGAAGCAACTTTAGCATACATGCACACATATAACCTATGGGCTGAGAAGAAATTCCTAACCTACATTAGGAATTCAGAAGTTAGATAAGAGAATAGGCATATTTGAATATATAAAAGTCAAGAGTGTTTGTATGGCAAAAGACCCAATAAAAATCACAAACACATATCAGAATGAAAAAAAAAAAATGTTTGTACCATATTTAAAAGCGGTGGTATCTATAACATGCAAAATCTTAACATTGTCAAGAATAAGTCAAACAATCTGAGAGAAAGTCAGTAAAAGATATAAATAGACAAATCACTGGAAAACATCTAAAATGGCCAAAGGCATTTTTTAAGTGCTCAAATTCACTAGTAGTCATGGAAATGCAAATTAAAGTAACAATGATACGCCATTTTATAACCACCTCATGGACAAATTCATAAGAATCATCATGCCAAGCGATGTGGGCTGGTAGGGATGAAATGCAAAGAGTATTTGTACATACAATGGCAGAAATGTGATGTGTTACAGCTGTTTAGGAAAGCAATTTAGCAATAATTATAAAAATTGGAATTACATTTCCTATTCAGCTCAGCAATCCTACTCTTGAAAATTTGTTTAATAGAAATAAAAGCACCACTACATGAAGACATTTGTATGTGCCTGTGTGCATACCTGTGTGTCATCATTGTTCAAAGTGACCAAAAATACTCTCTGGAAATAACATAAATGTCCATCAGTATGAAAATAGCCAAAATGTCATAGAATATTCACAACACAGAGTATCAAAGCTCTGGTTGGTTCACTTTACGATTGTTTATCAGTTGACCTGGTTGATTTCATGGGCAAGTCAGGATGAGGAAGCACTTATACAATAGATTAGAGCATATAATCTACACTATATTAATACAGATAAAGATATGGATGTGTATACTTTAGATTTTTTACATTGATAACTTAGGAAAGAAATATAGGGGTGTAGAGAGTGAAGGTAACCAATCATTCTGGTTTTCTTGGGACTGGAGGGTTTTCTGCTGAAACTGGGACAGTCTCAAGTACCCTGGGATGGTTGGTCATCCTACAGATATCAATGTATACAGTGAGGAGGGGAAGGCAAGCAAAAAGAGAGAGAAATATGATTCAAATTATGTAATCATACATACATTCATGTGAAATTATTTATCTGGGTTCATATTTATAAAAATAAAGCTGTAATAATACTTATTTTCACAAATCCCTATAAGACTTAAGGAAAAATTTAAGTGTTACTTACAGACTCCTAGGATTTTAGAGGAAGCTAAAGATACAAAGGCTAAAGTTATCTTAGACTAGGAATGATTCATTCAGTATATACTGTTAAACATCTGTTCTGTGCATTCATTTATCTGTTGTTAACACAACACATAGATCAATAAATGTGTTGAATGAAAAAGCAAATATCTGACCATAATTATAACACATACAATTCCAGTTGATCCTCATGCAACATGGATTTGAATTGTTCAGGTCCACTTGTACACGGGTTTTTTTCAATAAATACTACAGTATTTCATGACCTGTGGTTGGCTGAACCCACAGATGTGGAACAGTAGGTATGGAGGGCTGTCTACAGACTTGAACATGACTATGGGGGTCTTCACAGAGGTGGGGTTTCCTGGCCCGCAGATACCAAGGCATGACTATTATAACCACAGTATAACATATATACAACATCTCTTATAATAGCAAATGCTCTAATAGAGGTAAAAAGAGAAGCCTATGAGAACACGGAAAGGGGGCACTGACTTTGACTAGTGAACTCGTGAAAACCTTAAAAAGAAGAGTATTGAGGGTTTGAAGAAACAAGTGAGAGTTCACAGAATGGAGAAAGGAAAATCTCGAAAGCAAGGGCACCTTGTGCAAGGCCAAGAATCCTGCAAGAGCACAGTGTATTTGGGAAAGAAGAAGAAGTTCCTGGCCTCTGTGTGCAGGGGTGAGGGAAGGTGGTGGAGCAGAGGTGAGAAGATGAGGCTACACAATTAGGGAGAAGTGAGATGTGAAAGGCCCCCATACCCTGGCCAAGGAGTGTGAACTCATTTTGAAGACACTAGAGAGACAGATGGAGAAGGAAATGGCAACCCACTCCAGCACTCTTGCCTGGAGAATGTCATGGAGGGAGGAGCCTGGTAGGCTACAGTCCATGCGGTTGCAAAGAGTCAGACACGAGAGACAGAAGAAGCCTCACACCAGGGATGAGACGCAATTGGATTTCATTTTCAGGAAGATAACATGAGCACCAAGATGGCAAATTGACTTTATGTCAAATGCCAGTTCCAATTGATTGGTCATGAGGGCAGGAAAGACAATGCTAAGAAAGACCATGTGGTCACTCACGTCTGAGCTTAGTACTTAAAGGGCCATGACTGATTAGCACTGTCTACTAGGGATTAGGGAGAAGGGAAAGAGTGACAAAGGTGCTGTGTGTTCCCTAACACTGCACCTACCGGCACCGTGGAGGACGAACCTCATGGAAGAGATCGTTGTCAGGCAGAGCAGAGATTCTACTCATCTGCACAAGAGATGAGAGATGTCAGTGACATCACAGAGCTAGAGCAGAGTAACCAGAGTCAGAAGAGATTTTGGAGGTGAAATCAGTAGGATGTGCTGAAGGAATTTAGGAATGGATGAGATCCAGGCACTGAGGGCATCTCTGGCCAACAAGCAAGTTTCAAAGTAGGGCTGCTTTATGATTTTGGAAACAAACCCACTTGGCTTCCACGGATGCCTCATACGAGGGCATGACGACTCAGCAGTTCCGGGAGCTGTCAGGGTGCATCCAACGATCCTTGCCACCAAGTCACTTTCCGGTGTCTGTGCCCTGGCTGCTTACCCCAGCAGTCCTTGTGATTTATTCTCCAGGCAGCTCTTGGAATTTGGAAGTTCCTCCTAGAGCCAAAAAACAGGAAGCATCTCCCCTCACCTGGCCAAGGGGCCAGGAAGGAATACGTGTACTCTGACAGGCCAGCAGTGTGAATTCCCATTATGTCAGGAGTGTTTACCATCACCAGGCACTTCCTGTGACATAGGAGCACAGCTAAATGTCTTCCCCAGCAAAAAGGAAATGACTAACTCCAGGAAATCATCCCTTCACCCTTCAGCCCACCCCCTAAAATGGAGACGCTGTTGAACTTTCACTAAAAATATCAATACCATCTAAAAATAAAGTTCCTTGGCTCTGCCCTTGCCCCAGGAAATCCTGACCAAAGCTTCTCTTACATCACCACCAGCCCTCGTCAAGTAGCCTCTCAGAGTGACACCCTACCTGTTCTCTCAACTTCAAGTTCATTTGGAACTCAATCCCCACCTGCCTCCCCTACCAATGAGAGGGTGAAGAATTGCTGGTCATGATTGTATCAAACATGTCTTCCCAAGGGATGAAAGGTCTTCCAAAATTCTTCCACAAGCCCACACACCCAAGTGGGTTTGTTTCCTGTCTGGTTGACTTCCTCCAGGCTCATTAGGGTTTCTGTGCCATTTCCCAGAGCAGGAAAGAGTATAGGAACCAGGCCTCTAGCAGCCTGGGGTGGACACGCAGCAGCTGACCTGGAAGAGAAAGGTCTCCACGAAGCCATTTGTTAGGAAATCACTGACAGGCATATAAAGTGTTTGGTAGCAGAGCAATTCCCACAGCTGATTCCTGGGGCACCTGGTTTGCTACAGAGTTTATATTCTGTCTTGTGCCAAGAAGCCAAAGCTGAAAGTTGGTATTTGCCTTTGAGGAGAGGAGGAGAGGGTCCTGAAAGGCTGTATTGATCTAGAGGCAGAGCTGGGAAGAAATGCTGCGACCCCAGTCCAAGAAGGAAGGATAGAAGAAATGAGAAAGAATTCTTGAATGCAGGATTAACTCTCAACTCCTACATTGCTGGAAGTTTCCCTAATAAATGAATTATCAGTTTTACTTCCCAAACAAGGAGGCAGGAAGGGCTCAAATAGGGACCCTGACCCCAAGGGAAGTAGCAAAGCATAGTGGACAAAGGCTTTACTCCTGGGTTTCCATTCTGTCCTCACCATGTACAGCTAGATGAAGTTGAACTAGTTACTTAGGCTCTGTATGACTCCTGTGTCTCAGCCAGAGAAAAATGGGAGTTGCATGAGGATGAATTAAAACAAGAAATGGACAGTGCCCCGTGCATAGCCAGTGCTCCCTGGACAGTCCCTATCCCATCTCCTTACTGAGTGCCTTATCACGTGGCGCACACTTACAGTACTAGAGAGACTCTGCAGAGAACAGGACAGGCAGGATACCATGCAGCAGGACACGGGGCATGCAACTAATGTATCAGAGTGATCGGTTGATGGGAAGGCCATGTGAGCTCAGCAATGAATCCAAACTGAGAACTGTGTGAAGGAAGACATTCTTTCATTGACTTTTCTCAATCCTGGTGCCAGAAAGCCTTGGAGGAAGAGGAAGGACACGGTCCTCAGGAGCTTCTAGGGAAAGGTGGGAGGGGTGCTGTGCACGTGAGACCACCCTGGGCTGGATGATGTCCCCTCAGACCCCCCTGTCTGCTGGAGCACTGTTTCCAGAAGGGCTCAAGGCAAGGGTTCAGTAGTCACTGCAGACCTGGCCCCTAGCAACCCGGCAGGCAAAGGGACTCCAGCCACCTCCATGGCACAGCCGCAGCAAGGGGGCATAGCCAACACGTCTCCACAGTGGTGATGAGGAGGGAATTACAGACTGTCCAGCAGGCAGTGGAGGCGACCGGGAGGTGGGTACAGAGTCCTGACACACCAAGTGTGTGGGTTCAAATCGGGCCTTTGCTGGTGAATTTGGTGGGGCCTCCTCTTAGCAGAAGTCAGTTTGATTCTGCTGACTACCTCACGGCACTCCTTCCACTGAGGTTTCTTTCTTTTTTATAATTGTATTTATTTATTTACTTTGGGCTGCGTTGGGTCTGCCTTGCTGCACAGGCTTTTGTTTAGTTGTGGCGAGCAGGGGCTCCTCTCTGGTTGCAGTGCATGGGCTCCTTGTGGCAGTGGCTTCTCTTGTGGAGCTTGTGTTCTAGGGCACTCAGGGTTTAGTCGTTGCGGCACTTGGGCTAAGCAGTTGCGTGCAGCTCCTGGGCTCTAGAGCACAGGCTTAATAGTTGAGGCGCAAGAAGTTAGTTGTTCTGTGGCATATGGGATCTTCCCAGAGCAGGGATCGAACTGGTGTCTCCTGCATTGGCAGGCGGCTTCTTTACCACTGAGCTACCAAGGAGATTTCTTAAAGTTCTTCTCCATTCCCCACTCCAGGCCTAAGACAAGGATCAGATTCCATGAGGTGCTGTAGCACGTTTCCCAGCAAAGATCTCTACCTACCTACATATCTATTGATGAATCCATAGATATGTGTACAGTTGATCCCTGAACAGCATGAGCTAATGGCACCCATGGTCCATGCAGTTGAAAATCTCCGTATAATATATATTTGGCCCTCCCTGTATATATTACATACGCAGTTCACAAATCCTCCCTACTGTGGTTCTGGATCCAGTGGCATGAACCAACTGCTGATAGTATAGTACTGTAGTGTTAACTACTGAAGAAAATCCACATATACCCATAACGCACACAGTGCTGTTCAGGAGTGAGCTGTATATGATATTCATACTACATCAAAACAGCCAATAACAAAAAAATGAACAAGAAGAAGACAAACAGGAAAGAAAAAGAAAACCCCCAGGAGGTCACAAGGAAGCAGGGTTTGCCTGTGAGCTGCCTCTGAAGTACTCATGGCACACTGACTGCCCTTGTCTTCCTTTCAGCATCTCCTGGAACCACCGAAGAAGCAGACAGCAGGGATACAAGAGGGATACTCCTGATATTAATTAGAATTCCAGACCGATGAGAGCAGGGATCTTCATCTCTGATTTAGTGAGAAGCACCAAGTCCCCAACAACCATGCCTGGTACCTGTAGCCTCTCAATAATTATTTGGTGAATGCATTTCGTCATTTGCCAACTCTACCCTATTCTCCCAGCGTCTTGATCTGGTGACTTTGTTGTGAGGTATAAATGTATCATTTTCATTCAGTAAATACTGTGTAGTTAAGTTTTCACTTCAAAGGTTGGTTGTCATTTCAGATGTTCATTGAAGTCAATGCCCTTATTCCTAACATTTGAAGGAATCAAACCCAGGTCATATGTATCAAATTCTATTTCACAAATTCTAGTGAGCCCCACCGTGGTGTTAGATTATTCTTTAACATTCATGCTGGCCCAGGAGTAACTTCAAAATTCTACAGAATATCACAGTCAGAGGGTCAGCCCTTTCCCTCTAAGCCAACTTCACCCACACCCCACGCCCAGAGATTTTGGGTTTTTCTTGGTTTTGAGGGTCATGACAGAGTAGATCCCCTAGGGGGCAGTGTGTGCATACGTTTCAGCCAAGCAAGCAGCACATTTTATGGCTGCTGAGGTAATCGCCACAGCAACAAGAGATTTGTCTGAGAAACAAAATGCTCTGTACAAAGTTGTTCTTTAGGTCGAACAGAATAAAGGCGGCCTGAAAGAACTGCGCAGTAGAGGAAAACCTGGTGACACAGCAGAAAATTAGGTGATGGTACATTTAAAGGCTCCAGCCGCTGCATTGCTTAGGGTTCAACACAGGAATGATCTGACATGCTCCTTAGCATTTGCTAAAGGGTTTTTAAAAAATATTTTTATTTATTGCCTTTTACATTTCATATTTCTGAAATCCATGCAGAATTGTGTTTCATTTTCTTATCTATTCTGGGTGGCAGTTCAAAAATCAATTAAAGTTAACCATTTTTAATTGAGGAATGATAGTTCATACTGTGTCATTGAGGGCTTATTCTAAGGGTTTTACTGACACGACACAATTTAATTATTTACATTACATTGTGTAAAGCTCCCTCTATCGCTGTGAGATGAAGACTTATTTAGTGATGCAGAAACTGGTATGGTAGACATAACTCACTCAAGATCCCAGGCTTCAGAGTTCAGATCAGAACCCACTCTCTTAACTATTTTACCTTCTAAAGCAGTGCCTCTCAAACTTTAGTGTGTATACATATTACCTGAGGATCTTGTTAAAATGCAGATTCTAATTCAGTAAGTCTAGATAGGGCCCTGGAGAAGGCAATGGCACCCCACTCCAGTACTCTTGCCTGGAAAATCCCATGGACAGAGGAGCCTGGTGGGCTGCAGTCCATGGAGTCACTAAGAGTTGGACACGACTGAGCAACTTCACTTTCACTTTTCACTTTCATGCATTGGAGAAGGAAATGGCAACCCACTCCAGTGTTCTTGCCTGGAGAATCCCAGGGACGGGGGAGCCTGGTGGGCTGCCGTCTATGGGGTCACACAGAGTTGGACATGACTGAAGCGACTTAGCAGCAGCAACAGCAGCAGCAGGTAGGGCCCAGGTGTTTGCATTTTAAGGAGCAGCAGATGTTGCCAATGCTGCTGGTCTTTGGACCACAGTTTGAATAGCAAGAACGCAGAGGAGTGTGAAGGTGGGGGCGGGGCAGACATAAAGGTGTGTATGGTACAGTCCCTGCCCTCAAGAAGGTTATACTAGTAGGAAAGGTTAAGACAAGGACACAAATACCAATATTATGAGAGAACACAGATGTCAAGATCTACAGAGGTGCACACGCAGAACAACTCATAGGTGCTGAGTGGCAACTAGGGTAGGACAGTGTACCCCAGAGCTTTGGGAGAGACAAGTAGGATGATGAAGACCCAGCTCCTACCTGCAGGGCACTTGAAAGCTGTCGGGGAAGACCAATGGATATACAGAAAAACCCTAGTGCTGGCACAAGTTTCCGAAAGAAGTTCTCAGGAGGACTGTCAGGACAGGAAGGAGGAAGGCCCAAGGTGAAGTTAGTAAGAATCTCAAACGTGGCTGGAATTAAAAAGAATGTATTTAAGAAGCTCAAGAAATGATGCCTCTGAGCTGGCCTTTCACCTACAGGAAGGCTTCAGAAAAGAGAGAGGGTTAGAGGTAAACCGTGCAAGACAGATGGAGTTTTGATGGTCGATACAGAAGGTATTTCAGAAAAAAAGTCCATTTAAGCCAAATTCTGAAAAGTAAAGAGTACCAGAAGCTACACTGAGGATGAGCACGGCACCCTGTGTTCCTGTCTGGACACTGTATGGAAAGTTATTTTGGAAGCCATGTTTTAGAGCAGGGATTCTCAGTTCATATTAAAAATCACTTAAAGATTTGATAATGACTTTGACACTGAGGCTGCATTCCCAGAGATTCTCATTTCATTTGTCTGGTGGTAGAGCTGGGAATCAGTACGTCTTTGAAGCTTCATATTTTTAAGTACATAGGATAAACATGCAGTCAGGTTTGAGAACTGGTGCCCTGGAGAAGCTGTTCTCAAGGTGTGGCCCCTGGACCAGGAGCATCAATATCACCTGGAAACTCATAAGAAATGCACATTTTCAGGCCCTACTCCAGACCCCTAAATAAGAAAGTCTTGCGAGGGGGAGCTGAATTTCAGTTTTAACATTTTCTGGTGATTCTGTGTGCTCTGTTGCTTCACCATGTCCAACTCTTTCTGACTGTGGACTGTAGCCGGCCAGGTTCCTCTGTCCACGGGATTCTCCAGGCAAGAATACTGGAGTGGGTTGCCACGCCCTCCTCCAGGGGATCTTCCTGACCCAGGGATTGAACCCAAGTCTTTTAGGTCTCCTGCATTGGCAAGTGGGTTCTTTACCATTAGCACCACCTGGGAAGCCCTCTCGTGGTTGGGATACAGGTCAAAGCTGGAGAATCAATATTCTAGAGCCTTGCTATTCCAAGTGTGGTCCACAGCCTCATTTACTACACTAACATCACTTGGATGCTTACTGCAAATGCTGAATCTCAGGCCTCACCCCATGGCTAATCAATGAATCAGATTAGAGTTTAACAAGATGGGTATGGGTATGTAAATGTTGGTAAGCCCTTTTAATTTCTGGGTGAGAAACCTAAAGTTTTTAAGATAGTAATGGGCAGCAGCTGAAGGTTATAGAGTGGTGACATAATTCATTAGGTTCTAGAAAGAACAATTTGATCATTGTGTATAGAATGGATTGAATATAACAGATCCTGCACAATACACCTTATTTGATCCTGCAAGATAATCTTAGAAAATACCTCCCTAGACTTTCCTTCCCCTATTCATTCTTCATCTTCTAGGCTCCAGCAGAGAACAGCACACTGGGGTTTTGGGTAGGAGCCTGCGTCGCTGCTCAGAGCGCCTTTAATGGTGGATTCCTGCCAGCCATTGATCCAACAGTAGGAGTTATCTCAGCAGTGTGACTGCACTCAGGCCCCGATTCCAACTTGTATAATATTTCTGATAATAAGACAGCCCAAATGAAGCATCCTTTTAAGAGGCCTTCACTGTTAATTTGGCACAGGGAAAAAAGCCAGCACATTATACTAGGTTTTCCAGTCATCCTGCTTGTGCTATATAGACTCTTTGAATAGATGTCCATAATGAGATTACTCAAAATGGAATTCATTACCTGCCTTAAGATTTATTGCTTTTTAACTAGAAATACAAGGCTATACACACTGTGCTCCCAGAGTTGGCTATGTGACTACGCTCCTTCTCTGTTCCAGAATGAGTACAGGAAGTGAAAACTAGGAGCGCCAGGTCACAGAATGGACGAATAGAGCGAACAATGCACCTCATTAGGACGGGGATGCAGGGGCCCCAGGCCTCTGTTGCCAAGTTCTGTTTCCACAGTCTCACCATGGGGACTGTGGATGGGCCAGTCACCTCCCCGCTAGCATAATTGGAAAGACTCTAAGGGGCCCAGCAATGCTAAAGTGCTGTAAATTAGCGGTGTTCAATTCTGATGAACATTAAAGGGAGTGTGTAGTTAATTCCTCCACACATGCTGGTCACAAAGTCTTCCCACTGGGGGCTTTTGGCTTGGAGCATTACAGGCCCATTTGTTCTGCCTGGCTTCTCCATCAGGGCAAGAGCCTCAAGGTGAGTTAATAGGCTTGGCTTCTCAGCACTTTGTTGTAATCAGTATTTACCATTCTCATATCTATTTTAACAAGCCTCTGCTGCATGGCGCACCACTGAGCCCTGAACAAAACAGAGAAGAGTGGCAGGGCCCTGGTCTCCTTGGCAGAGGACGGCAACTGCATCCAACGGGGCACTGAGGATGCCCTTTCTTGCCCGCTGGCTCATGATGCTGCTTGGTCCCCATGTGGTTTACCATCTGCCACATGTCTTTGTAGGCTTTTGCTTCTTTATACTGTCTTGGGCCACCTCCACCGGACTGGCAGGAGCAGAGGGAGGTCACATCAATGCAGTCTTACAAGTGCAACCACTTACACTGGAACCACTGCCTATCTGAGTACCTCCGTCTTCACCCCCTTTCTTCCTCAAGCACTTTCCCTATGGCCTGTGATGCAAAAATACTGCTGATGGTGGCTGTACATGAGATAATAATCTTAAATAGATGATACTTACATGGATAATAGGATAAAGTAAAACAGGATGGGCAAATTGATAATTGCAGATTAGAAGGAAATATAATTAGCAACCCAAACAAAAGCCAAATTTAGGGGGGTAATAAGCATGATGTGTTAGAATTGTTAAGAATGAGATATTTTCATATGTCTTTATCCCTGAGGTTAAGGGATAAAGCAGCCTCTCTGTGTGTTGTGGAAGTGTATCTGATATGGTGTGTTCTATTTGTTTGTTTCAATATTTCACATTTTAAAAGCAGAAGAAGCTATTATTATGGAGATTTTGTTCTGTAGCTTTGGGAACTAACAGTGGGGAAAATGTCACCATAGGTTATAATATTGCCCTGGACAATTGCAGGACAAGCTACTGGCCTGAATTCTTGTTATTATTTTAATTTGTGTATAAACTTTGTCAGATATCCAGGTATATTTTTAAAATGCAAACTAACAGCCATCATCATCTAATGTTCCTGAGACAAATATGATGATGACAAGGTGCTATTAAAGGCCATGTTTGCACTATCAAAATAATGAGACAGTGGTCCTGGCTGCCTGGTCATTTCAGCTATCTTTTAGTCCATTTGAATTGTCACTTGGACAACACGATAGACAGGTCTGGGATTAGCTGTTTCTAAAATTAGAAAATGTCACATTTTTCTCTTTTTTGGTGAATGCAAGATGGTACTAGCTTCTTTGTGTCCCACAACCTTCCAATCTAATAGAGAGAATACCTCTAACACCAAACCCCCAGTGCTGACTAGGTGCTGGGATGTGCCCACCTAGTACATTTTCCCTGGCTTGAGGCCCATGAATATGGATTCTGTTACTATCCAGGGTGGTGAATTCTAGGCCCTGGATTTCCTTCTGGGAAGCCGTCCTGTGTTCTACCTCCTTTTCCAGTTTGAGCCTCTTCTGAGAAGATCACATGGACGCTTTCAGGTCCTCAAGCGGATTTCTGATATTCTCAGGCAGAAGTCACGGAACATTGGTCACTGAGTCCCCACATGCTCTTGCCTGGGCTGGGGGCCACTAGAGTCATCAAGAGGATGTTCCCAAATGGTACATTTAGTTTATGAAATTGCTAAACAAAGATCCTAAACTTACTGATTTTCATTATTGTTTGTTGATGTTGTTCCTGTAACATGTCACAGAACAAAACCAAGACTCTTATCTGAAATAAGTATTAATCATCCATGGCTGGAATACGCTTGAATTGTAGAAATTGTCTAAAGGTTGGGAAAGGGGTGGGAATTGAAAGGATTTAGCAAACTTCTAAAAGAGAAAATATCTTGCACACTAACATATCTTAGAAGTTTAAGAAAACACAAACATACTTTCTCCAGCTGACTGTAGTTGTCACAATGTCCACTCCTTTTTTTTAATCCCATAAACCAATAATGAGTTATTTCTCACTATAAAAGATTGAAACATTTATGTAAACTTAATAGAGAAAAATTTGAAAGTTGCCTTTCACTCCCCCTTTGTTCTTTCTAAATTCTCACATCCTTTCCAGGAAAGCAGATGAATCCTTCCAATTTGGTTCCTATGATTGTATAATACATGTGCTCAGATACTAAGTCATGTTCAACTCTTTGCATCCCCAAGGACTATATCCTACAAGGCTCCTCTGTCCATGGGATTTTCCAGGCAAGAATACTGTAGTGGGTTGTCATTTCCTTCTTTCTCTAAATATACATGTACATGCTTACATATCTTTTAAAAAAATAAATTGGATCACACTATACACACTGTTCTGCAACTTGATTGACCATTGAATATGATTTGAAGATTTTTTTCTGTATCAGTACATATGGCACTACCCCATTCTCTTTAACAGGTGCCTAATGTTACATAGGATATCATGGGATATTTGCATATTATTCTATTAAATATAGAACTTCCCTGGTGGCTCAGATGGTAAAGTGTCTGTCTACAATGCGGGAGACCTGGGTTCGATCCCTGGGTTGGGAAGATTCTCTGGAGAAGGAAAGAGCAACCCACTCCAGTACTCTTGCCTAGAAAATCCCATGGACGGAGGAGCCTGGTGTCCATGGGGTCTCAAAGAGTCGGACACTCTTAATTATTAATAAATAATTAAATATTATTTATTTTTATTTTATTTTTCTGATTTCAAACTCTGAACATTCTAGAGCCAGTATACAAGTATACTTTTAGGTTTTGTCTCTGGATTAGAACTGTTTTTATAATTCTATTAACTATATATAGCTACTTCCTTTCCAAAAGGGTTCCTCAACTATAGTGGGATTTTTGCAGATTCATAGTCAGAGTACTCTTCAAATATATTCTCTTAGAGACAGTGGTCTCAGTACTTTGGAAATAGACCTGCATTTATATCTCAGTCACTTGGCTCCCTGAGCAAGCTCACCAAGCTTCAGTTTCCTTGCCTGTAAAAGCAGGATAACAATTACTGATCATTGAAGGCTGTTGGGAGGATAAAGGTGACAACATCTAAAAAATACTTGGCACTTAGTAGGTGCCTGATAAGTGATATTTATTATTTGTGAGTCCATAATCTGAATTCCACAACTTGAGACAGGTATGGAATCAGCACTTTCCAGAAACAGAAGTCCAATCCAAAGAGCAACAACAACAACAAAAATCAGATGAATATATAAATGCTGCTAAGTTACTTCAGTCGTGTCCGACTCCATAGACGGCAGCCCGCCAGGCTTCCCCATCCCCGGGATTCTCCAGGCAAGAACCCTGGAGTGGGTTGCCATTTCCTTCTCCAATGCATGAAACTGAATATATAAATAGAAGCCACAGTTTGTTGATTTTGAATGTTGTCAATGTTTCTGTCTCCTTGTTATTGAAACCACGAGAAGCCACTCATTGTATTAGTTTCCTCAACCTTTGATCTACATCTGTAACTCGTCTCCAGAAGTGAACTCAGCACAGACCACATTCCGAGTTTACTTCTGGATATTTTATATGATGTGGAAGTTTACGCAAGGAGTTATGCTTTGTTAATTCTAGGTTCCCAGGTTAATAGTGAGATTAACTGGCATTCCCTGAGCACACACTGATGTAGATGTCCAACCTAATTTATCACTCTGGCTTACAAAGAGAGTTGCCTTTCCCTGTCCCACCCCCACTGCCTCTGTGGCCAAATTTATCTGCATAATTGCCTCTAACTCAGGTTCTCAGCTTTATATTATAATGTGATTGTTGGCACGGGTTGCTCTTCATATTTAGGGAGAGGGAGCTTCTAAGAGAACACATTTTTAAGTTAATTTACCTCATTTGATTCCTAGCTTTCAGCTGTTCCAGCAAACCTGTTATGCACCTGATCACTCAGATTTATATAGAAATACCTGCCATATCAGCCTAAGGAATAGCTAAGGCTGGGCAACTCATTTATTGCCAAGAAATCATTTAGGACTTACACATGAGGAGGGGTTTCCAAATCCCCTGGTCCAGTAACATCCACATTGCTCTAAACTTGTGTTGTTACTGTTGTTGTTCAGTCACTAAGTCACTTCCAACTGTGTGACCCCATGGACTATAGCACACCAGGCTCCTCTACCCTATGCTATCTCCCAGAGTTTGCTCACATTCGTGTCCATTAAGTCAGTGATGCTGTCTAACCATCTCATCCTCTGCTATCACTTATTTAATTCTTTCTCTTAGCTGCCAGCTGCCATCCACAAAGGAAAAGCAGAGGCAAATATAAAAGGATAATTACGGGAAGCCTCTTTTTTTTTTTTTTTAAAATGGCTTTTCTTGCTTTTAAAAACAAAGATATAAATCAAAACCAACAAAATGCAGTTCCAGCAGAACCTTTGGAAGAAGTGTGTTTTGAAAGCTTCTAGATCTTGGAATGGCCTGATGGAGAGGAGAGCTTCACAGCTAAAACAGTCTCTGGTCCCACTTGACCTTGCCATTGACCAGGTGGGGGACACTGGACATGTTACATGGCTCCTGTGTAATTCCTTCATCTCACCAATAAAATGAGGTTAATTTCAACACCTACTTTATAATGTCAATGTGAGGGTTAAATGAGTCTCAAAAATGTAAAGCACTTTGTGTGCCACAGAATTATATAAGTGTTGGCTATTGGTATTTGTATTTAAGAGTCCAGGGTCTGGGATAGGCTGCCTGAATTCAAATTCTTGGTCTGTTGCATCTTATCTGGGCAACCTGGAGCAGGTAATTTACCCTTTTGAATATGCTTCTTCATTTGTTTAGGGTGGATGATGACAGTATTCAGGGGATTCTTTTGTTTAGGGTGGATGATGACAGTATTCAGGGGATTCTTTTGGGAAGCAATGAATGATACATAGTGTTTGACATTTAGAAGGTATTCATCAATATACAATATCAGTTCATATTATTTTTGAGCTATATGACAAAATATTTGTTCTATGTCCTTAAAAAAATTGTTCTGGTATGAGTGGCCATGGCTTACTACACTCTCTTCTAGTTTCTCACAGAATCTGGTTTTAAAATATACCTACGAGCACAGAAAACTATCTGGAGACATGGAATGCCATTCATATTAATATGTTGGGATTTTATTGATGAGGCAACATATAACCGGTGGATCTTGGGCATCAGCCCGAGTAGTCATTACTAAAGTAACAAATGGGACTCTTTTTTAAGGTGGCTTTACCTAAAAAGGTCAGTCAGTGCCATGGAACAGAAGGCTGGCATTATGTGAAGCTTCTGGTGTATTATATTGCATGTCAATATTAACACAATTTCCATGAATGGTACAGTATTTAGAAGCATCAGCTTTTTATTCTGTATGTATAACCATGCAGGTGTGCACACACACACACACACACACACACACACACACACACACATGCTGTTAGCTGGGACCACTAGTCACCACAAGTCCCATGATTCTGAATGCTGACTTTGTGGCTGAGGGACTCCTATTTTTCAGGCTAGTTGCACAGTTGAAATGAGTCCTTGCTGCTTGGAAGTCTTGTTCCATAATTTCATTTGGCTGAGGCAGGAGACAAGTACCTCATTTTAATTAGAAGTTGAAGCAAACTGCATTATGTTGTTGTGTGTTATTCCAAGAGAATTTACCACATCAAGGACAGCTGTTGATGGAGTAAAGCATTCTGTTTATTCTGCCTAAGAAATAAAAATCTTTTCTTTCACTTCACAAGCTCTCTCATGATGCTGCTTCTCACACATCCCCCTAGCCCAAAAATATGTGTCCTGAGGCTCTCTAAGACAGTCAGTGTGTTCAACAAGATGCCAGGTAATAAGCATAGTGCCCAAGACTAGGTGGCATCGCCGTGTCATTAGCGGGCAAATTACAGATCTTATCCTGCTCTGTCTCTGCTGGCTTGCTGCACATTGCAGAACCTTCTAAGGGATCCCCTTTCTGGCCGTTGCCCTGAGAAAGGTCCTAGCTTGTATTGAAGAAAACTGGAGGCTGCGCTGCCTTAGACCTGAGATTAAGTCCCTGCTGCTCTCCAAACCAATGAGTCCTTCCAAGTAGTAATCTGATTTATTTTTCCCATTTTCTAAGTAATGCCAATGTAAGAATGTTCATCATTTTAGACTCGCTGATTCTAATTCCTAATTCAGACTTGTTTGTTCAGTAGAAAGTAAACAACCCCGAGCTATCACCCACTCCCATTTATTTGGAAAGAGTGAGTTTCAGTGGGAGAAGATAAATAGCATGTCAAACGTGGTTTGGAGGGGCTGTGACTGAATAATTTCTAGTTTCCTTCACCTGTCTCCAGCTGTTGTGGCCCAGTGTGACTCTGGTGGCTGTGTGCTGGCTTGGCTGAGCTAATATTTGGTCAAATCAGATCAATACTTCTAAGTACTGTTGGATACAATATTCTTAGGCCAGTCCAGGAATTCACACATTGGACCACAAGGATGAGGATGACTTGTTTCTAGTTATCTGTCCATGAACACAAGCTCAGATAGTTGATACCTATAATCTTAAAAGCCTTTAGAAAATTAAAGGCAGGCCACTTTCAGGGGATTGGAGGACCCATGTGGCCCTGGGGATGCATCAATTCAATTCTACAAACATTTATTGGGTGCTACAGAGAAGGCAATGGCACCCCACTCCAGTACTCTTGCCTGGAAAATCCCATGGACGGAGGAGCCTGGTAGGCTGTAGTCCATGAGGTTGCTAAGAGTCGGACACGACTGAGTGACTTCACTTTCACTTTTCACTTTCATGCACTGGAGAAGGAAATGGCAACCCACTCCAGTATTCTTGCCTGGAGAATCCCAGGAACGGGGGAGCCTGGTGGGCTGCCGTCTACGGGGTCGCACAGAGTCGGACACGACTGAAGCGACTTAGCAGCAGCGGCAGCATATATATAGAAACATAGGAGATACAGAGATCAGCAAGATGCAGCCCCAATTCTAATTCTAGAGTAAAATTTAATACCAGGTTATAAAAACATCAGTAGCTAATTAATTGTTATTTAGATTTGGCCTTATTCCAAAAGGATCTAAGGGCTAAGAGTATTTGTAAAAATACATACAATAAGTCAAAATGAAATAAAACAGCTTGCATGAGATGGGATTGGGAAAATTAAGGAGGGGGAATTCAAGTGAAGCTGGAAGTTCAAATATTATATATGATGAGAAATAATGTTTACCAGTGATGAGCCATAAAATTGTCCTGGAGCTTTCTTGAAGCTAATACAAAATCAAACAAAATTGGTTTACTCTTCTCTGGTGACTCAGCTGGTAAAGAATCTGCCTGCAATGAGGCAGACCTGGGTTCAATCCCTGGGTTGGGAAAATCCGCTGGAGATGGGAATGTCTATCCATTCCAGTATTCTGGCCTGGAGAACTCCATGGATTGTATAGTCCATGGGGTCACAAAGAGTTGGACACGACTGAGTGACTTTCACTTTCACTATTAACAGTATCTATATTGATCTTGCTCAGGAAAAGAAAGACTATACCAAATATGGAGACTACACAGATCTTGCTCATAAAAGAGGTCTTTGACTTGTCTTAGTGAGTATTCATGATTTACTTATAGAGAATACAGTCATGATTTTCATGGGCAGGAAGCAAGGACTGTTTGATGCTTATGTCACAAGCATTCCTTGTCACCTTCCTCCTTGCTGAAACACCCACCCTCGCATACACCCTAGGGGCTGGAAGTACTGGATATTGGTTCTCCGAGACTCCCATGACCCAGTAGTGGTAAATGAGACAGAAAGAGTAGAAAGCTGTGAAGCTCCCTACTGATAAACACCAAGTTCAGTTTAGTTCAGTTGCTGAGTAGCGTCTGACTCTTTGCAACCCCATGGACTGCAGCACGCCAGGCCTCCCTGTCTATCACCAACTCCTGGAGTTTACTCAAATTCATGTCCATTGAGTTGGTGATGCCATCCAACCATCTCATCCTCTGTCGTCCCCTTCTCCTCCTGCCCTCAATCTTTCCCAGCATCAGGGTCTTATCAAATGAGTCAGCTCTTTGCATCAGGTGGCTAAAGTATTGGAGTTTCAGCTTCAACATCAGTCCTTCCAATGAACATTCAGGACTGATCTCCTTTAAAGGAGATGACTGAGCAACTGAACTGAACTGAACTGAACTGGTTGGATCTCCTTGCAGTCCAAGGGACTCTCAAGAGTCTTCTCCAACACCACAGTTCAAAAGCATCAATTCTTTGGTGCTCAGCTTTCTTTATAGTCCAACTCTCACATCCATACATGATTACTGGAAAAACTATAGCATTGACTAGATGGACCTTTGTTGGAAAAGTAATGTCTCTGCTTTTGAACATGCTGTCTAAATTAGTCCTAACTTTCCTTCCAAGGAGTAAGCGTCTTTTAATTTCATGGCTGCAGTCACCATCTGCAGTGATTTTGGAGCCCCCCCAAAATAAAGTCTGTCACTGTTTCCACAGTTTCTCCATCTATTTGCCATGGAGGGATGGGACTGGATGCCGTGATCTTTGTTTTTGTGAATGTTGAGCTTTAAGCCAACTTTTTCACTCTCCTCCTTCACTTTCATCAAGAGGCTCTTCAGTTCTTCTTCACTTTCTGCCTTAAGGGTAGTGTCATCTGCATATCTGAGGTCATTGATATTTCTCTCAGCAATCTTGATTCCAGCTTGTGCTTCCTCCAGCCCAACATTTCTCATGATCTACTCTGTATATAAGTTAAATAAGCAGGGTGACAATATACAGCCTTGATGTACTCCTTTTCCAAGGCTGGATGTATTTATACTTGTTCTTGAACAAGTAAAGATACTTTTACAAACATTAATGAGTCTCGAGAAAGAAAATACTACAGTGTAAAAAATGGGAACATTTAACTCAAGGCAGGTGCTCATTCTGGAAGGGATCTACTATGAGACTCAGAAGATAACACCAGGAAATCACTGGGAATCCTTGGAAGAATTCAGGAAGACAGGCCACTACAAATTATGTGCTGAAGGAGCCAAAAAGCTGAGAATAAAATTCAGTTCAATTAACAAAGATCCCAAAATATATAGAAAGGTAATGAGACTTCCACATAGAGATGCAGCTGTGAACTAACATCTCACCCCTTGCAAAGCCCTTATAAAAAGTACTATATGTCTATCTCTGCATATAGGTACTATATGCATGTAAGTACTATATGTATATCTCTGTAGTGAAAAACAGAAGAAGAAAAACTGAAAAATTTGAAGCTGAGGTTTATGTGATAAGGTAAAATGAAGAATCACTAGACTTAGGGACACCAGCAGATACCCTTATAGTTCTATACCACAACCAAAAGGGTTAAGTACACGTACACATACTGATGGGCTTCCCGGGTGGAGCGAGTGGTAAAGAACCCGCCAGCCAGTGCAGGAGACTTAAGAGATGCAGGTTCAGTCCCTCGACTGGGAAGATCCCCTGGAGTAGGGCATGGCAGCCCACTCCAGTATTCTTGCCTGGAGAATCCCACAGCCAGAGGAGCCTGGCAGGCTATAGTTCATAGGGCCACGGAGTCAGACACGACTGGAGTGACTAACACACATAACGATTGCTGAGCTCTGTCTCTTCCTCTGCTGGATCCCAAAATGCAGTTCTTCACTTTTCAAGAGAGAAATGGATGAGTCTTCCCTAGGGGATATAGCCACCCAATGTTGCTAAAAGCCCCAAGATATTAACAATGGAGACAGTAAAAGCTCTTCATGGATTCACAAAGGATAAACTATACCAAAGCACTTGGAGGACACTCTATTAGCCCATTAGCACTCCCCTGTTAAATATGAGCAAACAACCAAAGTTATCTATTAGTTAAAAAAAAAAAAAAAAACCCACAGTGTAAAAGACTAAGGCAAAAACAAAAGACAAAAGAAAACTGGAAGAAAAAGACAATGTGCAGAGAGAAGAGAACATAAAAAAATAAACTGTAATTAATATCACTCCAAAGATAAAAGAGTTACATATGTAAAACAAGAACAAGATGTTCTGAAAATGATTCTCAGGAGCAGAAAATGTATAAGATCCTTTGTACAATATTTTGGACAGCACAGAGAAGTATAGCCATTACTTTTTAAAACTTTAAATTGAGCATAATCTATAAAAATATTAAATCATATAATATATATCTGAAACTAATACAATATTGTAAGTCAACTATATGTCAATAAAAATAGATCTTTTGGATAAATGCAGTGAAAAAATGGAATTCACATAGCTAAAATCTGAATCATATGGTGAATCTTTGAATTAGTCATATGGAGAATGAACTTGAAAAGTTTTCCTGGTTTGCAGAAGCAAAATCAGAAAAATTAAAAGGACAGGTACCATATGTAAAATAGATAACCAGTGGGAATTTGCTGTATGGTGCAGGGAGCTCAAACTTGGTGATCTGTGATAACCTATACGAGTAGGATGGGGTGGGAGGTGGGATGGAGTTTTAAGAGGGAGAGGATATGTGTATACTTGTGACTGATTCATGTTGATGTATGGCAGAAACTAATACAATGTAGTAAAGCAATTAGCCTCCAACTAAAAAATTTTAAAAATAGTAACCTCTATGCCCCTTCTCAAGAAAAAGGACAGATATACAATCCCTTGGACTGCAAGGAGATCCAACTAGTCCATCTTAAAGAAGATCAGTCCTGGGTGTTCATTGGAAGGACTGGTGTTGAAGCTGAAACTCCAGTACTTTGGCCACTTGATGCAAAGAACTGACTCATTTAAAAAGACCCTGATGCTGGGAAAGATTGAAGGCAGGAGGAGAAGGATGAAGACAGAGGATGATATGGTTGGATGGCATCACTGACTCAATGGACATGGGTTTAGGTAGACTCCAGGAGTTGGTGATGGACAGGGAGGCCTGGCGTACTGCGATTCATGGGGTTGCAAACAGTAAGACACCACTGAGCGACTGAACTGATGCAACAAATGAGTGTGTGCATGCTAAGTTGCTTCAGTTGTGTCTGACTCTTTGTGACCTTATGGACTGTAGCCTGCCAGTCTCCTCTGTCCTTGGGGATTCTCCAGGCAAGAATACTGGAGTGGGTTGCCATGCCCTCCTCCAGGGGATCTTCCCAACCCAGGGGTTGGACTGTGTCTCTTACATCTCCTGCATTGGCAGGTGGGTTCTTTACCACTAGCACCACCTGGGAAGCCCAATAAGATATTAGATCCAGAAGGTATATAATGGAGAGAACACATAGATCATTCATTTCCCAGAAAGGAGATCAGTTTAAGTAGAAGAGAAAAAATAATCAAAGTTAAAAAGAAAAATGCCTTCTTGATATGAAAAAAAAAATTCTGTACTTGTAGGTTCAAAGCACCCATTGCATCCAAGCCAAATGGATTTTAAAAGACCCAATCCGGGCACATTCTGGTCAACTGTGGCACTAAAAGAATGAAGGAAAGAATTTGCAAGGTCCTAAGCCAGAAGGATACCAAAAGGATAGGATACCAAAAGATACCAGGGTCTTTTTAACTCCCCAGGTCATTAGGTGCCCAATATGCTACTGGAGATCAGTGGAGAAATAACTCCAGAAAGAATGAAGGGATGGAGCCAAAGCAAAAACAATACCCAGTTGTGACTGGGTGACTGGTGATAGAAGCAAGCTCCGATGCTGTAAAGAGCAATATTGCATAGGAACCTGGAATGTCAGGTCCATGAATCAAGGCAAATTGGAAGTGGTCAAACAAGAGATGGCAAGGGTGAACATCGACATTCTAGGAATCAGTGAACTAAAATGGACTGGAATGGGTGAATTTAACTCAGATGATGATTATATCTACTACTGCGGGCAGGAATCCCTCAGAAGAAATGGAGTAGACATCATGGTCAAAAAAAGAGTCCAAAATGCAGTACATGGAAGCAGTCTCAAAAACGACAGAATGATCTCTGTTCATCTCTAAGGCAAACCATTCAATATCACAATTATCCAAGTCTATGCCCCAACCAGTAATGCTTAAGAAACTGAAGCTGAACAGCTTTATGAAGATCTACAAGACCTTTTAGAACTAACAACCAAAAAAGATGTCCTTTTCATTAGAGCGGACTGGAATGCAAAAGTAGGAAGTCAAGAAACACCTGGAGTAACAGGCAAATTTGGCCTTGGAATATGGAATGAAGCAGGGCAAAGACTAATAGAGTTTTGCCAAGAAAATGCACTGGTCATAGCAAACACCCTCTTCCAACAACACAAGAGAAGACTCTACACATGGACATCACCAGATGGTCAACACCAAAATCAGATTGATTATATTCTTTGCAGCCAAAGATGGAGAAGCTCTATACAGTCAACAAAAACAAGACCAGGAGCTGACTGTGGCTCAGATCATGAACTCCTTATTGCCAAATTCAGACTTAAAATGAAGAAAGTAGGGAAAACCGCTAGACCATTCAGGTATGACCTAAATCAAATCCCTTATGATTATACAGTGGAAGTGAGAAATAGATTTAAGGGCCAAGATCTGATAGATAGAGTGCCTGATGAACTATGGAATGAGGTTCGTGACATTGTACAGGACAGGGATCAAGACCATTCCCATGGAAAAGAAATGCAAAAAAGCAAAATGGCTGTCTGGAGAGGCGTTACAGATAGCTGTGAAAAGAAGACAGGTGAAAAGCAAAGGAGAAAAGGAAAGATATAAGCATCTGAATGCAGAGTTCCAAAAATAGCAAGAAGAGATACGAAAGCCTTCTTCAGCGATCAGTGCAAAGAAATAGAGGAAAACAACAGAATGGGAAAGGCTAGACATCTCTTCAAGAAAATTAGAGATACCAAGAAAACATTTCATGCAATGATGGGCTCAATAAAGGACAGAAATGGTATGGACCTAACAGAAGCAGAAGATTATTAAGAAGAGGTGGCAAGAATACACAGAAGAACTGTACAAAAAAGATCTTCACGACCCAGATAATCATGATGATGTGATCACTAATCTAGAGCCAGACATCTTGGAATGTGAAGTCAAGTGGGCCTTAGAAAGCATCACTATGAACAAAGCTAGAGGAGGTGATGGAATTCAGGTTGAGCTGTTTCAAATCCTGAAAGATGATGCTGTGAAAGTGCAGCAGTGGCCACAGGACTGGAAAAGGTCAGTTTTCATTCCAATTCCAAAGAAAGGCAATGCCAAAGAATGCTCAAACTACCGCACAATTGCACTCATCTCACATGCTGAGTAATGCTCAAAATTCTCCAAGCCAGGCTTCAACAATACGTGAACTGTGAACTTCCTGACGTTCAAGCTGGTTTTAGAAAAGGCAGAGGAACCAGAGATCAAATTGCCAACATCTGCTGGATCATGGGAAAAGCAAGAGAGTTCCAGAAAAACATCTATTTCTGCTTTATTGATTATGCCAAAGCCTTTGACTGTGTGGAGCACAATAAACTATGGGAAATTCTGAAAGAGATGGGAATACCAGACCACCTAACCTGCCTCTTGAGAAATCTGTATGCAGGTCAAGAAGCAACAGTTAGAACTGGACATGGAACAACAGACTGGTGCCAAATAGGAAAAGGAGTACGTCAAGGCTGTATATTGTCACCCTGCTTATTTAACTTCTATGCAGAGTACTTCATGAGAAATGCTGGACTGGAAGAAACACAAGTTGGAATCAAGATTGCTGGGAGAAATATCAATAACCTCAGATATACAGATGACACCATCCTTATGGCAGAAAGTGAGTTCAGTTCAGTTCAGTCGCTCAGTCGTGTCCGACTCTTTGCGACCCCATGAATCACAGCACACCAGGCCTCCCTGTCCATCACCAACCTCCGGAGTTCACTCAGACTCACTCCATCGAGTCCGTGATGCCATCCAGCCATCTCATCCTCTGTCGTCCCCTTCTCCTCCTGCCCCGAATCTCTCCCAGCATCAGAGTCTTTTCCAATGAGTCAACTCTGCTCATGAGGTGGCCAAAGTACTGGAGCTTCAGCTTCAGCATCATTCCTTCCAAAGAAATCCCAGGGTTGATCTCCTTCAGAATGGACTGGTTGGATCTCCTTGCAGTCCAAGGGACTCTCAAGAGTCTTCTCCAACACCACAGTTCAAATGCATCAATTCTTTGGTGCTCAGCCTTCTTCACAGTCCAACTCTCACATCCATACATGACCACAGGAAAACCCATAGACTTGACTAGATGGACCTTAGTCAGCAAAGTAATGTCTCTGCTTTTGAATATACACTATCTAGGTTGGTCATAACTTTTCTTCCAAGGAGTAAGCGTCTTTTAACTTCACGGCTGCAGTCACCATCTGCAGTGATTTTGGAGCCCCCCAAAATAAAGTCTGACACTGTTTCCACTGTTTCCCCATCTATTTCCCATGAAGTGATGGGACCAGATGCTGTGATCTTCATTTTCTGAATGTTGAGCTTTAAGCCAACTTTTTCGCTCTCCTCTTTCACTTTCATCAAGAGGCTTTTTAGCTCCTCTTCACTTTCTGCCTTAAGGGTGGTGTCATCTCAAAATTCAACATCCATTTATGATAAAAACTCTCCAGAAAGCAGGAATAGAAGGAACATACCTCAACATAATAAAAGCTATATATGACAAACCCACAGCAAACATTATCCTCAATGGTGAAAAATTGAAAGCATTTCCCCTAAAGTCAGGAACAAGACAAGGGTGCCCACTTTCACCACTACTATTCAACATAGTTCTGGAAGTTTTAGCCACAGCAATCAGAGCAGAAAAAGAAATAAAAGGAATCCAAATTGGAAAAGAAGAAGTAAAACTCTCACTGTTTGCAGATGACATGACCCTCTACATAGAAAACCCTAAAGACTCTACCAGAAAATTACTAGAGCTAATTAATGAATATAGTAAAGTTGCAGGATATAAAATCAACACACAGAAATCCCTTGCATTCCTATACACTAATAATGAGAAAGAAGAAAAAGAAATTAAGGAAACAATTCCATTCACCATTGCAACAAAAAGAATAAAATACTTAGGAATATATCTACCTAAAGAAACTAAAGACCTATATATAGAAAACTATAAAACACTGATGAAAGAAATCAAAGAGGACACTAATAGATGGAGAAATATACCATGCTCATGGATCGGAAGAATCAATATTGTGAAAATGAGTATACTACCCAAAGCAATTTACAAATTCAATGCAATCCCTATCAAGCTTCCAGTGATATTTTTCACAGAACTAGAACAAATAATTTCAAGATTTGTATGGAAATACAAAAAACCACGAATAGCCAAAGCAATCTTGAGAAAGAAGAATGGAACTGGAGGAATCAACTTGCCTGACTTCAGGCTCTACTACAAAGCCACAGTCATCAAGACAGTATGGTATTGGCACAAAGACAGAAATATAGATCAATGGAACAAAATAGAAAGCCCAGAGATAAATCCACACACATATGGACAGCTTATCTTTGACAAAGGAGGCAAGAATATACAATGGAGTAAAGACAATCTCTTTAACAAGTGGTGCTGGGAAAACTGGTCAACCACTTGTAAAAGAATGAAACTAGATCATTTTCTAACACCGCACACAAAGATAAACTCAAAATGGATTAAAGATCTAAATGTAAGACCAGAAACTATAAAACTCCTAGAGGAGAACATAGGCAAAACACTCTCCGACATAAACCACAGCAGGATCCTCTATGATCCATCTCCCAGAATTCTGGAAATAAAAGCAAAAATAAACCAATGGGACCTAATTAAAATTAAAAGCTTCTGCACAACAAAGGAAAATATAAGCAAAGTGAAAAGACAGCCTTCCGAATGGGAGAAAATAATAGCAAATGAAGCAACTGACAAACAACTAATCTCAAAAATATACAAGCAACTCCTGCAGCTCAATTTCAGAAAAATAAACGACCCAATCAAAAAATGGGCCAAAGAACTAAATAGACATTTCTCCAAAGAAGACATACGGATGGCTAACAAACACATGAAAAGATGCTCAACATCACTCATTATTAGAGAAATGCAAATCAAAACCACAATGAGGTACCACTTCACACCAGTCAGAATGTCTGCGATCCAAAAATCTGCAAGCAATAAATGCTGGAGAGGGTGTGGAGAGAAGGGAACCCTCCTACACTGTTGGTGGGAATGCAAACTAGTACAGCCACTATGGAGAACAGTGTGGAGATTCCTTTAAAAATTGCAAATAGAATTGCCTTATGACCCAGCAATCCCACTGCTGGGCATACACACTGAGGAAACCAGAATTGAAAGAGACACATGTACCCCAATGTTCATCGCAGCACTGTTTATAATAGCCAGGACATGGAAACAACCTAGATGTCCATCAGCAGATGAATGGATAAGAAAGCTGTGGTACATATACACAATGGAGTGTTACTCAGCCGTTAAAAAGAATACATTTGAATCAGTTCTGATGAGATGGATGAAACTGGAGCCGATTATACAGAGTGAAGTAAGCCAGAAAGAAAAACACCAATACAGTATACTAACACATATATATGGAATTTAGAAAGATGGCAATGATGACCCTGTATGCAGGACAGCAAAAAAGACACAGATGTGTATAGCGGACTTTTGGACTCAGTGGGAGAGGGAGAGGGTGAGATGATTTGGGAGAATGGCATTGAAACATGTATAATATCATGTAAGAATCTAATTGCCCGTCTATGTCTGACGCAGGATATGGCACGCTTGGGGCTGGTACGCAGGGATGACCCAGAGAGATGTTGTGGGGAGGGGGGTGGGAGGGGGGTT